>NC_044319.2:39595220-40214119 GCF_007474595.2 Lynx canadensis
GAAGTACTGGCGCAGGCCCAGCCCGCACATCTTCAGCAGCATCTCGACGGCGAAGAGGGCCAGCAGCACGCGGTTGGCAACGTCTGCGGGGTGGGCGGCCGGGCCTCAGCGCCCCTCTTGCCCGCCCCCTGCCGCGGGGACTTTGCCTTGGCCACGCCCCCCACCCGGGCCCCCCCCCCCCACGCGCTTCCAAAGCACCGTCCCTGTTCTGCTCCCCACCCCCCCACCCCCCCCCCCGAGCCCAGGAGAACCCGGGGAATGTTTGCCCATCGGAGGAACGCCGAGGCAGACGCCCGAGAAGCGCCACCGGTCCATGTTTTCACAAAACCCAATCCTGTTGCTTTTGATTTCACTCAAGTTAATGGGGCTCTGCCCCACTCTGCTTACCGTACACATCCCTTCTCCTGCGGGAGGAGGGGTGCCCCCACCTTGCCAGAGCCGGCCCGTCCACCTAGGCTTTGCCCCCTGACCCCCACCTGGCGAAACCCACCGTCAACCATCTCTTTTCTCTCCCGTGTGCTTCACTTCTCCTTTCAAGTGGATTCTCCCATCACCGTTTTAAAAAACACAGAAGTCTCTCCCATTTCCACCCCTCCCCACCCCCCCAAGCAGCTCCTGCTCTGGCTCTCTCCTCCCTATCACGGCCACACACAGCAAAAGGTTATCTTCTTGGATCTCTTCACCTCTTCACACCCTGCCCTGCCCCGTTTACCCTTTAACTCATACCTAACTGGGTCCACCTGGTCGCTCCACCAACAAACTCTCTCAGGGGCATGACTTTCAGGTCACCAAATCCAATGGGTGGTTTAACCTGCAATTTTCCTGAGCTCCTGGAAGCCCGGGGCCCGGTTGACCAGCCTGGCTTTTTTTTCAAATATTCTCTTTCCTTAGCTTCTGTGACACCATATCCTTCTGGATTTCTTCTACTTCACCTGCTTCTCCCAAGCCTCCTCTGCAGATGCAATTCTTTACCTAATCACTGAATGCTGACCTTGAGCTCTACATTTAGTATATACCATCCTCTGGTGACCTGGTGATGTCTTCTAAGGCCATAGCTTCTATTGCCATCCCTGCCAGTGACGCCCAGATTTTAATTCTTGCACTCTTAGCTTAGGATCCCTACATCCTGTGGGAGATGCCCCAGCATCTCCTCCCCTGTAATCCTTCTCTTGCTATCTTACAGTTGCTTCTAATGTTGCCCTCCCTATATGGACTTGGCATTACTCATTAGCATCTGTCTTCTCCTCTGGCCAAGTAAGTTTCCTGGAAGGCAAGAACAGCATATTGATTCTCTCTGCATCCTGGGTTCTTTCTCTGTGCCTTACGTATGTAGTATGCACGCAATAAATAGTTGGTGAAAGATTGCTGTTTGGGGAGTAGAATTCGAACCCGTATGTTTGCAGTTTCAGATTGCCAGTAATCCTCATGTTCGGTGTCTGAAATTGTAATAATTTAACCAGACACCTGGGTGCGCCGTTGGAGGCTTTCCAGTGAGCTGCTGTTACTGCCCCCGGTAATGCCAGGAGGAAAAATACTACCAGCCTGTAATTTCCAGAAAACAATGTCAATATCTGCTTGACATCTTCTGCAAAACCTGAGGTGCTACCGGCTGTCTTTGGCCATCGGCCACATCTGTCCCCTTCCTGGCTTCACTCTGTTCTGTCTCACCTTGCAAATGGGTCAACCAGAGAGGCTGGTTGTGGTGCTCTGAGGCGATAGACAGGGTGTTGAGGGCAACGACCAGGATCACCAGCCAATAGAAGACTCTGGACTTGATCACATCGTGGCACTTCCAGCGAAAGATGCGGTTCCACTGCCTCCAGTGGCGGCTGGGAGAGGAGAAAGAAGAGGACGGAGTCAAAGAGCTGCTTGACTCCAAGTTCCCTCCTTCCTGCGGTTGCTTTGGGCCAGACCGCAGCCGTACTTAGCCCGATCGCCCACTCTCTGGCCACACGGGAGACGCTCAGGGCAAGAACTGCAGAGGCAGACTGATTTAAAATCTTGCCTCTTACTAGCGAAGCTCTTCCTCTTTTCAAAGGAGAATAATGACGATGCCAGCCTCAGAGGGGATTAGAGATTATGCGAGTACAATGCTTAGTTGGCACTGTGCCCAGTATCCTATAGGGGCTCCACATACGTTAATTTCAGCTAGAGCACACTGGGAGGCCTCACTTTGCTCATTATAAAAGCAAATTCTGTAACAGATGAATCATATCTGGTGTCGGTGAGGGTGTGGAAAGGGCACTGTCACAGCCACGGCAACCGCTTTGGAGAACAATTTGGTAACGCCGACCAAGGTTTTCAAATCTACATACTCTTCGACCCAGCAATTCCGTTTCTAGGAATCGGCCCAGCAGAAATGTTCATTCTTAGGTACAACTGTTCCTGTGGCGCGTTTGTGTGGTCAAAAATTGCAAAGGTTAAATATCTTAGGGTATATTCATACTGTGAAATACTTCACATCCAAAGACATACCAAATGAAGGTGTGTGGACCATCAAGCCACAAAGACACAGAGGAAACTTAATTGCCCATCGCTAAGTGAAAGAAGCCAGTCTGAAAGTCCTACGTACTGTACGATTCTAACTATGTGACGTTCTGGAAAAGGCAGAGCTATGGAGACAGTAAAAAGATCAGTGGTTAGTGGCGGGGGGGGGGGGGGCGGGGGGGGGGGGGGGAGGATGAGTAGTCAGAGTACAGAGGACTTTTAGGGCAGTGAAGACACCGTGTATGATTTTATAATGATGGATGGGTCCCTGTCATTTCATATTTGCCCAAGTCCACGGGATGAAGGCACGGCACCAAGAGTGAGCCCTAGCGTAAACCAGGTGCGTCAGGTGTACCAACTGTCCCATTCTGGTGGGGGCTGGTGATGAGTGAGCTGGGCCCGTGTGGTGGCGGGGGGATATGAGACAACTCTGTGCCTTCTGCTCAGTTTGCCGTGAACCTTAAAAAAATTAAAGTCTTAAAAACACCAAGATGGGTGTGTATGTATGAAGCTGCCCTAAATAGACGATCTTAAGTTAAAAGTGTTCATAGATGCTATGTGTATCATATTCATTTATTTATCAAATATTTGGCAGTACGTAGTCTATGTTGGGCACTGTTCTGGGTTCTGTTGGGACAGTAGTTAACGCAAAGACCCCTGTCATGTAAAAAGGCAAGCAAAACAAAAAACCTGGCGTGTGTGTGTGTGTGTGTGTGTGTGTGTGTGTGTGTGTGTAAGAGAGATAAAAGCATAGCAAAGGTCTTGGAGGGATAGCCATCTGTTACCATGGTTACCTCTTTGCAGGGCAGTGGGACCTTCATCTTTTCTTTGATGTATTTCTCTACCACTGGGCTTTCAAAATCACGGTTATGTATGGATTTGTAAAAGGAAGCAGCCAACCAAACAAATACACCTTCCTCTTGAGACAAAGGCACTTGGGCCTGGAGTGTCCCCCTGTCTCCAGACCCCTGGCCGGCCAGCCTCCTGCCTGCAAAGCTCTCCATGCCACCTCTTTGCAACGCACACCTTCCCTCTTCCCGAGCAGAGGTTTCCGGGACTAATTAGCCCACCGACTCCCCTCTCATCAGAGGGCAGCAGCCAAATCCTCTCCTTGCCTCCTGGCAGGCTCCCAGCCCCTTCCCTGTGTGCTGTATAAGCAGGTGATCTGCTGAGTGCCCTCTGATGGCGCTGAGGGATGGGGCATGTGACTCTAAAGCTAGTAAGTGGGTTCTAACAGTACATGGGGAACAGCACATGGGTTCTGACTCCATGTCTCGGGGAGTTCTGAGTCTGGGAAGACCCTGGGGCGAAGGGCAGATACTTACACAAACTGGATGATTTTGTTCAAGCCCTCGATTTCATACAGGCTCTCTGTGTCGGAGCCTCCTTCATCCAGAGACAGCTTCCCTGGGAACAAGAGAGAAAAGGTGGGCCAGTCTTTGGGGCCCCTCCGGGCTGGACACACCTAGGCCGGGCACACCTGGGAAAGGGGCCATTGGCTGGAGGCACCTGTGACCACAGGCCCTAGTGGGCCTGGATGGCTCTGGGTTTTCCCGAGCCGCCCGAGGAAGAGCCCACACTTGCAGGGGAGGGGCAGCTGTGGGCAGGCAGCATGGCACTCTGTACTTCAAGAGGAGCTCCGGGCACACCCGGATGCCATCATTTCGAGCCGTAAGGCTTAAGGTGGGTCACTCACCCTCTAAGGGCCTGAGTTTTCTCACCTGCAAAATGGCAACAGTCTACCTGCCGGAAGGGCGACGTGACGCAGTGCCGTCTCTGGGAGCCGACCGCGAGGGGCCGCTCAGGGGTGGGGAGGGCATGCTGACTATGCCTTTGGGCCCGAACCTTCTCTCAAGTCCTCAACGTCCATGACCTCGCCCTGCGTGATCCAGCTCATGTAGCCCCGAAGGTCCTCTTCCAGCTGCTGCTTCTCCCGGAGCTTTTGGAAGGTTCCCCTGGATTTGGCCTTCTCCCGCTCCTTAGTGAATTCCCTGAAGGAACAGAGAGATGGGGAAGGGCGGAGAAAAAAGAGAGGGTGTGGAGAAGGATTGGGCTTCCCAAGGACAGAGAGAGCATGTTCTGTGGCTGGATGCGCCCCTGCCTTCGGGCCCAGGGTGTCGCCTAGGGTCCAGGTGCCCTTCCAGGTGACAGAGGGGCAGCTCCTCTCGTGCCCCCTCGCCAACCACACCCTCAGGAGCACCTTGGAGCGCCCAGCCTGCCTTTCTCATTGCCTTCTTCTCATCTCGTCTGGTATTTTATCCTCCCTCGTCTTGGGGTCGCCTTGGACACTAGGGGTTAATGACATGACCATTTCCCTAACAGAATCAGCCACGGATCCTCAAATTTTCCAGGCTTCCCTGACCCTTGAAGCTACCTTAGGAATTTAGTTCTGCTTACAGACCTAAGGTCTGGAGGAAATTCCCCTGAGTCTAGAAGAAACCAGGCGGCCACACTGGAAGGAAAGGACCGGAGGGTCAGCAAGGGATCTTCAGACCAGCAGAGACAACCCACTAAGCAGGGTGGAGAGAGAGGGAGGAGAGAGGGAGACGCAGGCACAGTCATTGGCTTGTCACATCAGCGCCTCAGCCCTCAGCACCATCCCCAGGGACAGGGCCCGGGCAGGGGGGCTCTGACCCTTTCCTGCTGTGGATCCTTTGGTAGTTCCAGGAAAACTGAGGCTACCTCCTCAGGATAATGTTGCAAAATGCACAAAATAAAACCATCTCATTACAAAGGAGTCGATTGTACCGCAATATAGTTATGGACATATAAAGAAATTGTGATAAGTACGTATATGCTTCTTTGTTAGCTCATTCCCTAGCAAAGCCGAGTTACAGATCTAACAACTCTCGTAGTTTCAAAGTAGTAATGCGTGTCGTGTGGGTTCTATTGGGACAAGTCACAGGGAGCGCTAAATGCCACTGTGGCGCACTGTCTCCATGCCTAGTGAAAGGAGACGCTAGATTTCAATCAGAGCTAGCAGAAAAGAAAGACAAGTTTTTCTCATTCAAGTTCACAGACCCCCTGAGTTCTTTCTACAGAGTGCTTGGAGGGAAGCTTCTGGGGTGGGGTGATGGCCATGGGGAAGGGGGCTGATGGTCACTTCTAGATGCTCCACTGTGGCTGCCTTGGAGCCGTCGCAGAGCGAACAGCTCTCATTAATAATGACCATTAGTAGTTAGTGCTCATTATGTGCTGGACTCTGTTCTAAGGACTTTCTACGTATTAACTCATTTAGTGCTCCCAGCACCCCTATGGGATTATTCCCATTTGACAGATGAGGCACAGAGAGGTTAGGTGACGAGGCAAAGGTCACACAGCCACCAAGCGGTAGTGTAAAGATTTAAACTTGGACAGTCTAGTCCCAGTCTGTGTGCTTCCCTGAAGGCCACACAGACTCTTAACATGAAGCATCAGCTCCTGCACATCCAGGGGCAGGAGGCTGGGATCTCGGGGGCTTCACCCAGAGGGAGTGCAGGTGTAGAGGGACAGAAGAAGAAAGGATGCAAGAAGGCTTGGGGAGAAGGGAGAAAAATTAAAAATCGAGGGGCTCCTACCTGTATCTTCTACACCTCCTTTGCTAACCCGGGAGTGTGCTCTTGGCAAAAGGGGAGCCAGGGGTAAGCGGAGGTTCTAATCCACATCTCCCTGCCCTGCTTCTCCCCTTCCTCCTCCTCCTCCTCCTCCCACACCTCTTCCTCCTTTACTGCCTACTCTCTTTCTCCCTCTTGCTCTTTTCCTGCTCTCCCCATCCCACCCCCAACCTCTCTGCCCCTTCTCCCTTCCACCCTCCATCCTTCTCCTCTCCTTTTCTTCCCTCTCCCTGCAGCTGCTTGTGAACTTCCTTACCCGCTCAGGACACCCAGCACCAGGTTGAGAATGAAGAAGGATCCCAGCAGAATGAGGGTGACAAAATAGATCCAGGGCCACTCGTTCCCGATGGCATCATTGACCTGGTCCAGACAAAAGCATGAGTCCCATTCACTGACCTGAGAGGGCTTAGGTCCCCTTCTGGACTCAATGCTCCACCTGACCCTGGGGACAAGGAGAGAGGCCATCTGGGCCCAGTGAGAGGACCGTCCTCACCCAAAGATCTAGGACCCGGAATTAGAAGGACATCTCAAAAGTAGCCTTGCTGGCTGTCCACTTGGCCAGACAAGTCCGACACATTTCTTCCCCCAGCCATTCACCTCCCTGGCTCAACTCTTTCATTTACTTTTTTTTTTAATTGTTTTTAAGTGTTTATTTATTTTTGTTAGAGAGAGAGAGAGACAGTGTGAGCAGGGGAGGAGCAGAGAGAAAGGGAGACACAGAATTTGAATCAGGCTTCAGGCTCCCAGCTGTCAGCACAGAGCCCGATGCAGGGCTCGAACTCACAAATCGTGAGATCATGACCAAAGCTGAAGTCAGATGCTTAACCATCAGAGCCACCCAGGCACCCCTGGGCTCAACTCTCTCATATACTCTCTCTCCAGTTGGTTTCCTTACAGCCAAGATTTTTCAAAGTAGAAGAAACACTAAAAAGTCTCGGCGTGAGCTTGGCCAGCTCCTTCATAAACAAGCTCTGTGACCCTAGACAAGTCACCTAACATCTCTGAGCATTATCCCATCTGTCCATGGGGATAATGATATACACTTGCCCCTCACAGACCCGTAATAGAGGTGAAATAACACGTGACAGTCCTTTGACATGTTTGATAACTCGCTCCCAAAATATGAGCTGACGAGAACTACCCATACTAATCCTTTATGTTTGCAAAGCATCTGACTGTTTGACAATCTTTTCCCCAACAGGCAGTATCATGTTGTGGTTACGCGTCCTGGGATCAGAGCCCGAGGGATTAGAGTTTGCTCACCAGCGCCATAACTGTGGGCAAGTTACTGGACCTCCTTGAGCCTCGGTTTCCTCATCTGTAAAGTGGGAACCATGCCTTCCATTGTTGGAAGATTAATTAAGAAACGCAACCTAGCTCCTGATAACACCAAATAAATAATATACTCCAACAAGAAAACTTATATAGCATTGACCACATTACTGTTGTAATTCAGTTAATCTTCCTGGTAGTAACCATCAGAACTACCCTATGATGTAGGCAGTATTTTTATTTTATAGACCAGGAAACTCATATCTAAAAATATTTATATGGGAGAGCAGTCTTGCCCTGGGGCAAAAAAAAAAAAAAAGACTCAAAGGGTCCTTTATCCCTCAAGAAATCTGAGATTCTAGGTCACAGGAATGAGTCGCTTACAGCCAGGCTTAGGGAAAAGTTAGAAGTTGAGACCGGAACCCATGGAGCTCCTGGTTTCCATTCCTCTCCCACCTCTTAGGTTCTGCACAGACACGTTGTACCTTGGGGATCGTCCAAAGCATGATGGGACACACACCTGGGGACAGGAAGGGGGCCATGCACCCCGTGTAGGTTTCCCAGGGAGGGGTGAGAAGCAGCCGCGGACACTGGAGTCAGTGACTGTCGAGCCCCTCCCCCTCCCCGACGAGACTGCGGATGAAGGCAGAAGGTTCTGCAGGCACAGGGCCAGACCCACCCAGTAGAGGACATCGGTCCACCCCTCCATGGTGATGCACTGGTACACGGTGAGCATGGAGAAGCCAAAGTTGTCAAAGTGCGTGATGCCGTGGTTGGGCCCCGGCCAGCCGCCCCGACACTCGCTGCCATTGATGGTGCACGGGCGTCCCGAGCCCGTCCTGGCACAGGGTGAAGGCTTCTCGTTCTCTACCGTGGCCACGATATCTGGGGGCAGAAGGCAGCATGAGCATCAGATGAGAGGAGCAGGTGGACAGGAATGAGAGAGGGTAGTTTGCAATCGTTGAGTAATAGGTCTAAAACACACTCAGCTGAAAACACAAAGGACTGCGCCCCCTGGAGCATATGGCGATGGAGGAGGAGGGCTGCTTGGGGCGAGGGGCCCAGCCGTGGATGTCTACAGGCAGCAGCGGTCATATCTTAGGCCCCAGGGCCTCATCAGAGGGCCCGCTTCGAGGATTACTTTCCTATGAGGACGTAACCTACGTAGCAGGTGTAATGTGAATGCCAGGTATATCCACAGAGCTTTAAAACAGGAGGCAGCTATCCCACTGGGGCGGAGGTGAGGGGCAAGGTCACACGTGTTCTGACTCAAGAGTTCCTTCTGGGAGATGACGTGGAGATACCCCAATGGTACTGAGATGAGCTGCACAAGACACGATGCTTCAGGGGTGCGGGTCTACAGGCATTCCCAGCAGTCCCCGCTGTGTCCCTGGACGGTGCTCTTATTATCTCTAAAATCCTTCAGTTTGGATTCCATCCTGGATCCCTTCTTATCGGGGGATGTTTTAGTCCTCTATTGTGTTCAGAGATTAAATTGGCTCATCAGAGTTGGAATGCCCTACCTTACCCGTATTTACCATGTTGCCTCCATCTTCTGGAGAAGGGAGAGGAGAACATCAATAGTTCTGGGCTCTGAGTGGGTCCCTGACCCCTCAAGGCAAGGAGGGCCCATCCCAGAAAGGTTTTTGAGCACGGCTGGCCAGCACTGGTCAAGAACGCATGAGAACACTGGATGAGACCACCAAATTTGGTCTGAAGGTTGTGATAGGAAGTCTCCTCCTCTCTGTCTGGATAACGCGTTATCATAGGACATAGACTGTTACAGGAACAGGATGAGGCTTAACTAGGAGGGGACTAGGAATGAAACCACTGAAAGCTCTATGAGAGCTCACTGTTTTGGGTTGGGCTTGGACCTTGCGTTGCCCATCCCCTTGTCAGTGGGCCTGGGGAAGTAAGGTGTCTCCCAAGACACTGCAGGTATTGTAGTCTTGGCCATCCTGGGTTACTCTGGTGAGTTAGGTTCTGGGCTTTCAGTGGGAGGGGTTCTCCTAACAGAAGTCACCTCTTCCTCATGCCATCACCAATTCCTGTCGACCCTGGTAGAATCAACCCTCCAACCGAGACAGATCGATACCTGCCATCTCGGCAGCAATGAGTCTCAGAGTGCAGTGTGGGACCCACACCCTTTCAGGGCCCCCACTCGGTCACAATTATTTTTATAATAATGCCAAGACATTATTTCATCTCCCGATCCTTCAACAAACGCAGGGTGGAGTTTTCTAGAGACTACATGACGTGTGATTTCACAACAGACTGAGCACAGAGGTAGCTGTGGGTATCCAGCAGATTCTATTAAGCCAGGCATTAAAGAGATTTAGACAAAAAGTAAGACAGTACCATTCTTGCGTTAAATGTTTTGGGTTTGGGAAAATACAGTAATTTTTTAATAAAATAAATGATTTATGTTCATAATGGCCTTATTAGTGTCCTTTTAAAATGAATTAATAAATTAATATTGTGACATTTTTTTCCCCAGTTTTCGTATCTAATGCCATAAACGTCAATGAATAAAATCCATACCAACCAAAGCTCTTTGGGGTCCTTAATAATTTTTAAGAGTGCCAAGAGTCCTGAGGCAAACAGTTTGAGAACTACTGGCTTAGAAGGCTGGGGTCAGGCTCGGCTGGGCCTCAAGACGTATTATCTCTGAGAACCCTACAAATAACCCTTCGGCTCCTGGCTGCTTTCTTGAGATCCCCTTTCAAACACTGCTCTGTGGGTCCCGGCTCTGACTAAAGCTAAAATGACAGCTGTAAAGAAAAGTACAAGTGGAAATTCGGGCTTGTCCCGACCTGCAGCTCAAGCCACAGCAGGCTCAGAAAGCCCAAAGATACCAATTTACTTATTTGGGGTGGGAGTGCTCCATTCAGAACAAGCTGTGGCCTGGGCCCCTGCCCACGTGCCTCCATCACTGACCCTGGCAGACCTGTGCTTCCTTCAAGGGAGACTTTGTTCAAGAGAGAACCATTCCTCAGGTCAACAGGTGTGGGAAGCAATGACCTTCTCCACGGCTGAGGTGGCTGTCCCTTTTGAGTTGTCTTAGGACTACGGCCACCACTGCCACCACCACCCCGACCCCGCCCCAGCGCCCTGGGAGCTCACCTGTCCCAATGAAGTAGCAGGTCTTGTGCATTTTGCCCTTGAAGAGCTCCAGCCCGATGATGGCATAGATGATGACCATAAAGAGGACGAGCAGCGCGATGTGGAACAGGGGAAGCATGGCCTTGAAGATGGAGTTGAGGACCACCTGCAGGCCTGCAGAGGGCGAGCAGGGAGGAGAAAGGAGGAGTCACTTCCCCTCTTGGTCTCCTGGCCCTCCCACTCTCTATGTCCTGGGAAGCCTCTGGGTTGGAAGGGGACCCAGAACTGGGCCGGGGAACGGGTTGGGGGAGGAGGAAGGGCATCTGCAGGAGCACCGGCACCCACTCGGCACCCCCGACACAAGCCGGAGGGGTCTGAGCACACGGAAGGCTCTCAGGGCCTTGACGTCCAGGCCAGCCCCTTTGCTGCTCATCGGGGCGGTGTTGCTTTGGATGACGTTAACCTGTTCCAGAATCACGGTGAAAACCCTAGAGGGGAGAAGAGGGAGAGAAGAGGGCTCAGTGGTCAGACAAGCGACTGGTCTGGGACCCTGTGTCTCATCTGTGCTCAAGGGGCCGGTGGACAGGCCTAGGGGACAGGAAGCAACTCTCATTAATCACTAACTCGGGTTTGGTCATGCCGGTCTGGAAAATTTTATTAGAAGATTCTGAGGCCAAGTTCAGACTCTGCACAAAGAGGATTGGATCCATCTGAGATGTCCAATCTGGGCACCGAAGGGGGGTGTTCAGGGACACCCACAGGCACTCACAGGCCGTGGCCTGGGAGCTGAGTGTACCCCGTGGGGGGGGGCTGAAGGTCACCAGTGGCGCTGCACTCAGTGGGGACCCAGAGGAGAAAGCCCAGAGCTGTGTCTCCCTGTGCAGCACTTTCTGACAATGCCCTCTTATTTCCTTTCCTGCTCATTTGCTCCTCCTCTCAATTCACTCGCATTCCCATTATCCTCTGAAGACCATCTCAAACCCTTCTTTATGAATCCTGCCTTTGACAAGGAACCCCTGGGACAAGTCGCTGAGTCCAACAATGGTGCGCTGTGTGCTATTGTTTTCCCACACTCTATTATTCTGTCATCATTTGTCTTGGCCTCCCCCCCCCCAGGCTGGTTCATCAAGAGTAGAGGCCGATTCACAGAATTCTGCCTTCCCCAGTGTGCCTAAAGCCGCATGGGATAATTAGTAAATCATCAACATCATGTTTATTGAGTCGAGGGGCAGCCTAGTGGTTAAATACCAGGTTCTGGAGCCAAGATCGCCTTGGTGCGAATCCTGGCACAGCCACTGGCTAGCTATGCGACCTCGGGCAAGTTGCTTGACCTCTCTGAGCCTTAGCCTCCTTAAGTGGAAAAAATGAGATTGTTGAAAAAGCTAAATGAGATGTAACATGTAAAACACATAGTAAGTGCTTGATAAATGCTGCTGTTGTAATTAGGGGGCGGTTATTAAAAGTTATATTATGGACTGAATTGTGTACCCCTCAAATTCAGATGTTGAAGCCCCAACCCTCGGTACCCGAGACAGTGGCTGTATTTGGAGACAGGGCCTTTTTACTTTATTTTTTAAATTTTTTAACATTTATTTATTTTTGAGAGACAGAGCACAAGCAGGGAAGGGGCAGAGAAAAAGGGAGACACAGAGTCTGAAGTAGGCTCCAGGCTCTGGGCTGTCAGCACAAAGCCCGACTCAGGGCTTGAACCCACGGACCCATGAGATCATGACCTGAGCCGAAGTCAGATGCTTAACTGGCTGAGCCACTCAGGTGCCCTGACAAGGCCTCTTAAAAAAATTTTTTTTTAAATGTTTATTTATTATTGAGAGGCAGAGAGAGACAGAGCATGAGCAGGGGAGGGGCAGAGAGAGGAGGAGACACAGAATCCCAAACAGGCTCCATCCAGGCTCTGAGCTGTTAGCACAGAGCCCGATGTGGGGCTCGAACCCACAAGCCACAAGATCACGACCTGAGGTGAAGTTGGGTGCCTAACCGACTGAGCCTCCCAGGCGCCCCTGACAAGTTCTTTTTAAAGAGTTAAGTTAAGTGAGGCTGTTAGGGTCGACCCTAATCCAATCTGGCTGGTGTCGTTAGAAGAGGAGGAAATTCGGACACACGAAGAGGCACCCGGGTGTCCACGGAGGAAGGACCACGTGGTCGCAGGGAGGAGGTGGCCACCCACAATCCCAGGAGAGAGGCTGCAGGAAAAACCAAACCTGGGAACACCTTGACCTTGGCTTTCCAGCCTCCAGAGCTGCGAGGAAATGAGTTTCTGTTGTTTAAGCCCCCCAGTCTGTGGGATTTGGTTATGGTCCCCCCGGGCAGACAAATACAGGTTTCTAAATATCCATCTCTGTGAGCCCAAATAACAGGTTCCCCATATACCCCACGTAGGTCCAGGGAATAAAGGCGGAGACATTTATAAATGTCCAGAAACTGCTGGCCATTGAAACCACACCCATCATTTCCCATTTTGTGTGAGGTGAAAAGAAGAAAGGAGCCCGTGGTGCCTCGCTGGGGGAGGGGCGGGACCTGTCCGGGCAGTGTGTCACTCTCGACTGGCAGGGGCCAGCCCCTAACAGAGGCTGTTCCACGGCAGGGCGTGCGTGGTGCTGGGGGCCCCGCCTGCCTCTGGGATGCTGGTGGCGGCGGTGGGCACAGCGTCCTCAGAGAGCCCCTCTGACCTCAAACCCCACTCCCCACATGTGGGCCTCACCCCAGGAAGACGATGATGAAGTCTAGCACATTCCAGCCGCTGCGCAGGTAGGCATCCTGGTGGAACAGGAAGCCATAGGCAATGATCTTCATGGCGGCTTCGATTGAGAAGACGATGAGGAAGAAATACTCCAGTTTCTCCTGTGGAGGCAAACAGTCACACCACTCCTCTGTGTATTCCGGGTGTGCCCTTGATCCTCCCGTTCTCTTCTCCTCCAGGCACACTGTTCCTCAGACGTGCCTGCCCCAGGACATTTGCACTGGCTGTTCCCTCCGCCTGGAATTCCCACCCCCCACCCCCAACCCCACATCACCACCACACATCCCCACATTGCCAGCTCCCTCCTTTCCTACAGGTCTTTACTCAAAAGTCATCCCTCACCCAGGCCTTCCCTGGCCCCACAAGTACAACTGGAGTGACCTCTGACTTTTTCTGTTCCTCTTCTCTGCTTTAGTTTATCTTCTTAGCACTTATCCCTAGCTAAAAATACCATATATATTTTTATCTTGTTCATTTTCTGTCTCACCCACTTGAATGTAAACTCCATGAAGTATGTGGATTTTTGTTCATTTCTTTTATCACTCTACTTCCGTGGCCTAGAATTGGATGAATAAATGAATGGTCTGGGCAGCCCCCAAAGTGAAGGTCCCCAGGTGGTTTCTGGTTTGGGCATCTTTCTTCTCGCGCCGTCCTGAGGACCGACAGTGGGGCATGACTGCAGAGAGGGGGTGCATTTCTCAGGACCCCAGATGGCCCTCTCTGGCTGGTCGGGGGTCTCACCTTTAACCCATCTTTCTGTAACCTCCCCCTGCTCGTCCTACCAGCCCGCCCACACCAGCTGCCTTCGGGGAGCCCTCTGGAGCCCACAAACAGGATGATTCAGGGGGAGGGGAATCGGGCACACTGTGTCTGGAGGAGGGCCCGCAGGTACCAGGTGGGGGGGTGGGGGTTTCAGCTCAGCCTCTGCCCTGCAGGAGGCCTTGCTGACCCTTCCACGTTCTGGCCCTGCAGCCCAATTCTCTGATTCTCTCAGTTACCCCGTTCTGGACCCACTCACCCTTCCCCCACCTCTGGGCCCAGGAGAGCTATTTCTAACTGAGAAGGCAGCATCCCCTGTGCCAGGACTCCAGGCTGAAACTGCTCTCCTTGCAGCCATCTGAACCCTGGTTGGTGGCTTCCAAGAGCCCTGCACCCCACCCCACCCCCACCAACCTCCGCGGACAAGCCCAGTCTCCCCAGAGGGTGTCGCCCAGCCCGCAGGCAGGACGGAGCTACAGCACTACACAACTCTGGGAGGGGTTGACTGCCCTCTGGAGCTGACCCACGAGGGGGTCTGTGCCCCAACCAGCGCCCTCCCTTACCATTAGTCACCAACACCCCCAGGAAAGCCCTCCCCCGGCCAGGGCCTCTCCATCAGCACACTCCGGAGGCATAACTCAGATTATGAATTCATAATATGAATTCTTTATTCTGGATGGGGCCACCCCATTAATGATTTGGAAGAGAATTTGTTTTTACTTCCAAGTAGTAGCTGTGGGAAGCAAGGGAAGAGGTTGCCAAATGGCCCGTTGACATGGATGCGGTCCGAGAAACCTCCCAGCTCGTCATTCAGAGAACATTCCCGAGAGCATAGTTTTCCCTTCTATATGGAGGGGGAAACTGAGGCACATATGGACTGACACTACTTTCCTTAACCTCACCCCTAGTTCCTCCCACCAGTTGTAATCCCAAAGCTTGCTTTTTCTTCCAGATAATGTATGGTTAAAATGCAAAACATACCATTCTACTAATGGGCCTATTTACAGGGATTGTGCCTAACTGAAGGTGAAACGGGAATCGTGGGGCACCTGGCTCCATGGGGAGATGCACAGGGCAGTCGGGGCACCTCCCCGCTGAGGTGGAGTGGGGGGCAGCCATGGAGGGCCTCCTTGGAATGAATGGGCTGGGTGCTTTCGTTCCTGGGCAGGGCCGGCTTCCGGGGAGTCAGGCTCACCAGTAAGGGAAAAGCATAGGGAGGAGAGTGAAGTCAAGTCAGCATTTAAAGTTTTAAGTTGCTGCAACCCCAGGGGCAAGACAGTTGAAGTGGGAGTGAGTGGAGGGAAAACAGGGCCCAAAATAGTTGTGGTGCTCAGAGGCTGGGCGGTCAGCCACGTCCACGGGAGCGCTGCCCACACCTGCCACTGCCTGTCCTACGGCCGCCAGACCCTGAGTGAGCTTGTCGAGGCCCGTAGGCCTCAGATGGGGTCACTCAGGTTCCACAGCCTGTTGGCTCCCAGGCCCAGCTCTCCCCACCACACTCCCCTGACCCGATCGCGGAGCACCTGGAACTCTACGGATCTGTCATAGGAGCCCCGTGTGTGCACGTAACACGGGCCCTCGCCCAGGAGGACATGGGAGCAGGATATGTCCCTTCTTGAGTTTTGGGACAGTGTTGTCAATGCCACATTGGGTTGCCCCATGGCCTCTCCAGCCTGGGCTCAGTCTTTGACAGAGGAACAAGGGACATCCATTCCACAGATACTTATTCAATGTTGGACTGGAGGCAGCAGGCAAGACCCTGCTATCTCTCCCCAAGATCGAAGTTATCAACTTTCCCCCAAACATGCCAGTTCCCCTCAGCACCCCCTTCAGAGGCTGCCATCAGCAGGTGGGAGGCAGTAGGTGTGTGGCGTAAAGGTTCCCATCAGCTCTGTTTCTTTGGACGAGTTCCTGACCTCTGTGACCCTCCGTTTCTTCATTTGTAAAGCTGAGATAACGACCACTACCTACCTGGAAGAGTTATTCTGAGGAATAAATGGCCTCCTGTAGGGAAGCGCCCACAACTTCCTGGCACATTCCAAACGCTCAGAAAGCCACAGCTTTTCTTATTAGATGCCTGGGCCTAGTTGTGAAGGTCTGATTTCTGCTTGCACTGTGTTCTACCAGTTTCCACAGAGCTGTTGTCTCGGGTCACTTCTGCGGGTAGCTCACCAGGAAGGACTTGGCTCTGTCCTACCTTCAATTCAACATGCTTAAAACTGATCTCCTCTTACTCCTGAACTTGCTCCCTTCCTCGATTGTCCCTGTCTCAGTCAATGACACCGAGCGGCCCAAGCTAGGAATCCAGGGTCTTTCCTGGCTCTTCCCATCACTCTTCCCTGGGCCGAGGGGCCTTGACTCTGTTCCCTGCTGTGTCACCTGCATCTGGAACAGTGCCCGCCACACCAGTGTTTGTGATCAAAGGAATGAGCCAGTGTCCTTACTGCGCTGCTTCTCAACGTACAGACTGAAGGCTGGTGCTGTCCACAAACTGTTGCTATCAGTCTGAGACAAGCATAGGCAGTGAGAATAAGCATTTGGAAATTGTCGCAGCAATTCGCCACAACTTCCGAGCACATGGGTGGACCATAGCCTCAGGTGGGGCTTGACGAGTCTCAGAGGGCACAGCTGTGACGTGATCCCATGAAGTAGGACCACCTACCAGTCCGCAGTGGATTGCAAATTGAAAGAAGCCACAGGCCGATTTTTTCCCCACATAGTTGTCTCCGAGCCTCTGCTCTGGACCACATCGTACTTCCTGACACATGGCAAGTGCCCAGGAAATGTTTGTTGAATGAATTAAAAAAGCAGTCAACAATCATCATCTCTCCTACGACGTAATTTAAAGGGAGGTTGTGATATTGCATTTATACCATGAAACGTATATTTCTTCTTCAAGGTCTTTGGCACAGAGCTCCTAAAACATTTGGAATTTCGTAAGCGGTGAGAGTTGACAAAGATGTCTTTGTTATGTTAACGGAGTAACGACTTGAGGAACGCACCTAAGGTTGGGACGCATCACCAGAGGAACCAACCCTATCATTAAAAGGTTGGAGCTTTCAGTCCAACCCCCTTAACCTCCCTGGAGGGGAAAGGAGTTAAAGGCTGAATCAATCACCAACGGCCAGTGATGTAATCAACTGTGCCTATCTAAAAAGCCCCATGAAAACCCAGAAGGACAGGTTCAGAGAGTTTCTGGGTTGGTGAACAATGGAGACTCGGGGAAGGAGAGTGGTGCATTCAGAAAGCATGGAAGTTTCATGCCCTTTCCCCCCATACCTTGAGGTCAAGGTGTGCACCTCTTCCATCTGGCTGTACCTGAGTTATATTCTTTTACAATGAACCAGTGATCTAGTAAGTAGAATGTTTCTCTGCATGAGCCACGCTAGCAAATTAATCAGACCCAAGGGGAAGGTCGTTGGAACCTGCCATCCACAGCCCGTCCGTCAGAAGCACAGATAACAACCCGAACTTGCTATGGGTATCTGAAGTTGGGGATGGTGGTGGCAATCTTGTAGGACCGAGCCCTTCATCTGTGAGATCTGATGTTCTATCCAGGTAGACAGTGTGAGAATTTTTTTGAATTGTAGGTTCACCCGGCTGGTGTCAGAGTGTTGCCCAGTGGTGTGGGAAAAACCCCCCACATACACGCTGGAAGTGGGTGCCGAGTCAATACGGGTGCAGCCTCGGGATCTCTATTCCTGAGGAGGGACGCTACACCCCAGGCTCTGAGACCAGAGTAGGGGAGACAGCGCTGATCCCCTGACCCTCCTGACCTCACGGGAGGACCGTGAACCAGTCTGACTTTGCGAGACGAACTTTGTTGCCAGCTTCCTACAAGTGCCTTCACTGCCGCAATCCCCTTCAAGAGAATTCTTGTCTCTCCACAGACAGACCTCTAACTGGGTTTCCCCGGAGTATGGCCCCGACCACAGCCCTTGCACCTGTTCCTGGGGGCGTTGGAGCTGGCCACTCCCAAAGGCCTGGGCTGGAAAAGGCAGGGGTTAGACTGCAGTCCCCTCGCCCTCCTACTGCCTCTATTTCCAGGCTATTCTCCGTCTATGAGGGGCAGCCAGTCCTGCCGCGGAACTGCTCCCCCCGCTGGCATGTCCTGGGCATTGACAGAAGAGGGTGGGAGCTGGCCGGACCCTGTCTGGGATCACAGAAGCAACTGTTAGCATACCGTCTCCCTCCATATCCCTGCCCCGACACTGTAGCCTGCAGGAAGGCGGACTGGACTCCAGTCTCCCGGGCCCCCCGCGCCCTCCCTTGGAGGGCTCAGAAGGAACCACAGCCTAGAGCAGGGCTGACAAAAGAGCCAGAGGCCTCCTGCCACTGCCGGGCCTCATCTCCTGTGTCTGAGTCTCCTTCCCGAGGCTCAACCCATGGTGATCCGTTAGGACACAAATCCTCCTGGTGGGAGGCCATTCATTCATAGTTGTTGTTAACTCTTTAAGGTACACTTGCTTCAAGGAGCCAAAGTGGGTTTGGCGGAGGGAGAGGGAACCCGGTGTGTGTGTAGAGAGCACAGGCTGGGTGAGGCGGGGCTCCGTGCGGGCATCCTCGCACATGCCTTCATGCCCGGGGGCCTCACAGTAAGTGTTCCCAGCAGGCTGGTGGGTGCTGCGGTTATGAGTTACTTTCATCACATTAATGACTGTTTTCCTCCTGGGCTCATCCCCTTTCTCGCTCCCTGAAGCAGACAGCAGTGCTGGGCCTCCTGCCCCAGGAGACGTTTGGGCCAGGGCCCCAGGCCTTTGTTTTCTAAGCCTGAACCCACCATGTGGAAAAAGGGGTTGAAGAGAGAGGGCTGACTCACAAGTGAAACAGAGACTCACCCCAGGGCCGAGAGGCCCCAGTGGTAGATCTGGTCTGGGGTCTGTGTCCTCGTAGTGCCCTAAAGGTGTGGCAGGGTCTGGGAAGAGGCCCCAGGGAGCCCCAGGAAAACAGGGTCTCACCTTGCCAAGGATTCCTGCCCCTTAAACTTTGCATGGAGACAGTGGAGGGTGGACCTGAGGGGAACGTGGGACTGGAACAATAGGTCTCCTCCAGGGCGGACAGAGCGCTGGTGACCCCAGGCCCTTAGCACTGCCTGAGACACAGGCCTGGCTCCAGGCCAGGGCAGGCAGGCCGACTAACCCTAACCCAAGAATAACTGCAGGTGAAGCTCTCCCCATCCAGAGGGACACGGGCTCAGAATCCAGATTACAGTCGATTTCTAGGAAAAAGGATGACATTTCCTGAGCACCTTAGTTGTGGACGAAGGTTCAGTCCTGCTACGCTGTTTTTCCTACTTCCCAGATGAAGAGAGTTGGGCTCAGAGAGGGAAGCCGGGTGTCCGAGGCCCAAAGGGCTAGTCCCACCTGCTGGGACTGAGTCAACGGCTTTTCTGCTAAGCCAGCCTGGTGTCCGGTGGCCACACCATTCAAGGGGTATCCAGGGTCCTGGCATGTGTCTCCATGACCACCTCAGCCTCCAGGTTTGGAAAATGACCCATTGAGGAGTGAGGAACGTGGCTATATTTAGGCCGATGGAGCCTTACCCAACTAGATGTGATCTGAGTGGGTCTCTCCTGCCATCATACTTCCCCCCTCCCTTCCCACAGGGGAGAACCGGGATCCCCCCGGGTCTAGGGGGGTCAGCCATGCCAGGGCTTTCTACCCTAGCAAGACCGTGGAGCTGAGGGTAGCAGGAGGAGCCGCACGCTTGTAGTGGAGGTGACGGAGGGGGACGAGGGGAAAGCCCACCATGCGAGAGGGTGGGAGACCGGTACTGTCTCGGGTAATCGTGATAATATTAGCTATTCGCTGAGGTTTATTAAGTACCCATGTATGTGCCAGGCTATATCCTAGCCACATACATCCATTTCAATCTCACGGGAACCGTGCAAGGGAGGTACTCCTACCCTCATTTTACAGATAAGGAAACTGAAGCACAGAGAGGTTATGTGATTTCTCTGGGGTCACACAGCTGCTATGTGGCAGAGCCATAATGTGAATCCAGACAGGTTAATTCCAGGGTCAGTGGTCCCAACCACTAGGCCGTGCTGGTCTGTCAGATCCTGCCTGCCCCTGCCTCCCCCGCCCCGGCCCAGGTCTGCCCTTGCCCCTTGGCTGTGGTCTGGGAGTGCTGGCCAGGCAGGGAAGGAAAAGAATGACAACTGAACAACTCCCGTGTTGTGTGGGACATGATGCCCTTGCCCTCATCAATGTAAGAGTTCTGAAAGGACCCATCGTGGTCCCTGGTGAGGTGACTGAGGCTCAGAGAGCTTAGGAAGCTGCCAGCCAAAGCCCAGGGTGGAGGCAGGTTTGTCTGACTTGAAACCTCACGTTCCCCATGACTCCCCCATAGGGTGCCCAAGTTTCCTTCAAAGCTTTCGTTGTTCACTACTACCTCCCCGTCCTCAGCCCTGCCCTCCTGTGAGGGGCGCAGACGAGGGGTGGGGAGTGCTAACGCCCCGGAAGGGGAGCAGAGTCCCTGCCGTGGGACAGGGCGGGCTCCAAGGTGAGGCTGAAAGGCAGGCTTTGATTGTACTTTGCCAGACCCTCGTACGGTGACCCAGGCTCGGTCACCGGTGCCCAACAGGTCCCGGATCTCTGAAGGGCAAGGCCAGAGCCGGGGTCCATCTGAGGCCGGAGCCTCCCCAGATGGTGCGTAGAGTGGGCCGCTGGCCGCGGGAGTTGGCGGGCACATTCCAAACCCTATAAAAAAACAACTGCCCTGCTTGCCAGAGGCTTGGGCTGCAGCCTTGTGCATAAGACCGCACGGCAACCGGAACCCCAGGAATGTACCAGGGGCCTGGCCGAGTCTGCTGACACGGGAGGGGTGGCAGGGGTGGGCGCAGTGCTCTCAAAGGTCCAGGGACAGGGAGGCCGGGGGTGCCGACGCCAGGGACAGGCTGAAAGGCCGAATCCCGCTGGCCTGGCCCTGTGCGGGGCAGCACCAAGGCCTACCCGACTGGTGCTACCAAAAATCATCCAGAACTCAGAAATCAGGCAAACGGAGGTCACCGCGTCCTTGTAACGCCATGTTGGAGCATTTCATAACAGGCCTGGCCAAGGATTATTTAATTATCTAGGACAAAGTTTATCAGCCCCAGCCTTATTCATATTTCAAGCTGGGTAACTCTTTTTTGGTGGGAGGGGGCCCTCCTGTGCTTTGCAGGATGCTTAGCAGCATCCCTGGCCTCTACCAGTAGATGCCAGTAGTGTGGGCACGGTCCCCACCAAACTGTCCCTCCTTTCCCTCGCCCTTGGGAACCATTGACCTGGTTCCCCTCTCACTGTTCTGTCCTGTAGAGCTGCAAATGATTTCTGCCTGCTAGAAAAGATAACCCCAATAGGTTACTATTTTACTGCCCGGTGGTCGTCAGCTAGTTTGACACCCAACCTGGCAATTTTATTCCATCATTTCTTTCTTCACTATCATATACTTCTGTTCCGCTAATTCTCTTTGAATCAGCTTTGCCCTCCTGTTTGTTCTGAGGGGAACTAATCTTTAACGTGTGTTCCTTCTTTATTGTAATCAGTCATGTTCGCACTGTTTGAAAAGTCTCCTTGGACGCAGGACTGCTCTGTGGACGAAGTGAGATAATGTAGCGAGAGCAATTAGTTTCCAGTCTGTGCCCAGTAATTAGTAACTCTGACTCTGGTTGCTTTTCCATGTGGGTCCCCTCGGGCCGGTCAAGGTTGGAATGGTGACCCTCCCAAAGTCCCCTTTAACTCAGGCAGGGGGACCTCCTAGGATCAGCGTTGCTTCAGACCTCAGGGAGCAAGTGGGGCTTCAAGGGGCAGAGCTGGCTTTAGAAGATCTTGGTTTGGGTCCAGGGTCTAGGGCCCTGCACTCTGGTCTTGGCTTCCAACTGCCCTTGGACATCTCACTGCCCTTTTGCTGGCCCCAGTGGTGACTCTGTGTCTCTTCTGTCCTCCCGCTTCGCTGACAAGCAGTGCCCCTCTGTGACCCGCATCCCCAGGCTTTTACTCTCCAGGGAGAATTCCGGGACAGGGCTGTGTTAGACACAGGCTTCCCAAGTCTAAGGCAGGCTTCTCTCTTGGGCAAGAGGAGTCCAGCCCAGGTAGAGCCTCGGGCTGGATGCTCTGTGTGTCCATTCTGGCCTGGGCAGGCAACAGCTTCCCAATCAGGAGAAAGCAGACTTACAGTGAGGGGCTGGGGGCTGCTCTCGTGGGACGCCTTCCTGTACCAGTCCCCAGGGCAGCAGGGATGGTCATCATCCTCTGTCCTCCGCTGTCCAGAAGGCCACATCAAGATGCCCCACAAAGGGTACGGGCCCGCCCAGGTAGCCGGGTGGGTATGTGCACCCAGTCTCTGTGCCTCAGTTTATTCTTCTGTAAAAAGGAGAAAAGTAATACTACCTGCCTTGTGGGGCTGTTGTGGGCAATACATGAGATCATGCATATGAAGCATTAGAACAGAACCTGTACGATGCAAATGTTCGACAAATACCAGATGTTGCCGTCGAGGAAGAGGAGGAGGAGGAGGAGGAAGAGGAGGACAGTTTGCTGCAGGATGGGGTTGGGGGTGGCCAGGAAAGCCATTCAGATAAGCTGGATGTTTCAAGGAGTGAAAATGAAGCATTAAAGAGACATCAGGGACAGACAGTGGGTGGAGGAAAGGGGAATTTTTTTTTATCTGAAATACTCCTTTGGTCATACCCTAGAACAACCCAAGGGTCTCTGGGACCAGGGCTTGGTGACTGGGGAGCCCACTCTGAGGCACAGTGGTGCCTCATCTAGTAACTTCTCTGAAGTGTACGATGTCATCCCCATCTTACAAATGAGGGGACCCAGGGTGCAAAGAAGTTAAATAACATGTCCAAGATCACACAGCTAGTATATCAATGGTTCTGGACTAGAAAACATACATTGTAGGGGCTCCTGGGTGGCTCAGTCGGTTAAGCGTCCGACTTCGGCTCAGCTCATGATCTCTCAGTTCGTGGGTTAGAGCCCCGCATCGGGCTCTGTGCTGACAGCTCAGAGCCTGGAGCCTGCTTCGGATTCTGTGTCTCCCTCTCTCTCTGCCCCTCCCCTGCTCATGCTCTGTCTCTATGTCTCAAAAATAAATAAAAACATTAAAAAAATTTTTTATAAAAAAAAGAAAACATACATGGTAGCCCTAGGACCCATTCTTAACCACCACGCTGCTTCCCCAACCTGGCTGATTTCAGAGACCATTTCCCCCTCCGCCATGATGCTACATAGCTGGCCAAGACATGAGCGTCCTGGATCTTCTTCTTGCCATCCTCTGACCCACTGTGTCTCCCCCAGAACTCCCCTGCCCTCTCTGGGCAAGGGCCTCAGTTTCCCCTTCTGTTCAGGGAGGACCCAGGTTTCCCCACTGACACAGAACAGGCAGAGTCGGGGGGGGGGTACCTCAGCACCAGTCCATCACCTGCAGCGAAAGCAGGGGGGAAGGAGATGGAGAGTAGGAGAAAGCTCCTGGAGAAGCACCCAGACCTTCCACGGGAGCCGGCTTCACAGACAAGTGTCAGGATTTCTTTCCCACAATCGGGGGTGCCAGCTGCCCCCTGACTCTGTTTGCACCCAAGTCAACCGTGGGAAGCCCTTCTTGCCCCCTGACCAGCCCTGCCCCCCACCTCTCACCCATCAAATGCTCAGACCTGCAGAGCCCATTGCCCGGTGAACGTGGGCACCTGTATCTCCACGTGTCGGAAATTAAAGTCACTGAGGCCCTCCCTCCCACCTCAGCCTGCTCCTCCCCCGGTGTTGCCTGTCTTGGGAAGCGATACCGCCATCTGCTCTAGCACCCACTCTGAAACCCAAGTGTCATCCTTGTCTTCTTCCCCTCCCCCATGCGTCCGTCCCTACATCCAGCAGTCACCAGGTCCCACTGAGCCGTCTCCTGTCTCTCAACGTCACCCTCTTATGCATCATGCCTCAATTCTAGTCTCCCCTGTTTCCTGCCTGGACAACTTCATGACCTCTTCCTCCCTCTCCCTGCTTCCCGCATCGCACCGCGCTCCAGTCTACCCTCTACACGGTAGCTGGAGAGATTCTCCTAAGCCCCAAACTCCTCTCTCAATCTCTTGCCTCCAGCCCTTTGCTCATGGGGCTTCCCTGCTGAGGCTTCTATAACCCCGACCCCTCCTCCAGGACCAGCCACATGATCGACAGGCCCGGTACGAAGCGAAACACTGTAGGGCCCTTTGTCCAAAAAGTCGGAAATAAATGCCATTGAAGGTATCAAAGTGCAAAGCTTTTTCCTTCCGTCCATGGTTTCTTTTTCAATCTGTCATGGTGGTTTTTGATTGCCTATTTAATGTTGTAAGGCACAAGGGCAGACCCTCACAGGCACTCCCGTCCTCCTCCATGACCTCCTCCAGGCTCCGCCCACCAGCTGCCAGGTTCCCCCCCACACACCATCCAGCAGCCAGACATCCTGTGTCTCGGCCAGGGGTGGGGAAGTGGAGACAGGCATCTCCCTTCCCCCGGGCTTGCTGTCTCCACCCAAGGTGGACAGGAAGGAAGCACACAAGGGTGGATATGGCCACCTCTGCTCCAAGAGACACAGGGGATGTCTGTGTGGTTGATGTGGTTGAGGGATCAGCCACAGGCTCCGCCCGGCGATCATTCACTGAATGGGCCGTGGACCCGTCCGCCCAGGGTGGGGACAGCCATTGCCATGCCCTGTCTTGAGACACCAAAGACAGACCGCATGTATCCAACCCTGACCCTGGCCCAGGGCACCAGCCAGCAGGGAGAGAATGAGCGGTGTCTGTCTTTTGAGGTGGGAAGGTGATAGGAGGTGGCAGAGGGTGAAATGTGAGTGAGACGTGGCTCCAAGCTACTCGTGCACGTACCATGATCTCACTGGTCTTCGCTCACAAAATATGGATTTAGAGATGAAATTATTTAAAATTTCAGTGCTATACCCACGGATCATTAAACCCCAACCATGGGGCCCTTCTGAATGCAGGCCCCGGAGGGACTGCACAGGTCACATGCACATGAAAGTTGGCCCTGTCCTCGTCCTTCACATCTCAGGGAAAACATCCCATCCTCTGGGAGGGAATAGGTTTTCCTCCAGTGCAATATCATAGTGTCCCAAACCTTATAGATTTCCCTTTTCAATTCAGATACTTGTGTAACTGGTTTAATTATCATTTTAATTGGTTGAATTAATTAAGGCCCGTGAAGACAGAAACTAGGTCTACTTGGTTCCCAATCTTATCCCCAGTATGTACCAGGGATATAATGGGCACGAAATAAATATTTGTAAAATGAGTGAGAATGCTCATGAAGAATTGGTCCTTGGGACTCCCTTCTTAAAAACTATGGGTTATTTTGGATGACTGGGAAGTCCCTAACCTTTCTCAGATACCTACAAAAGCAGCCAATAGGGTAAGAGAGAGATAAATGTCTGATTTCCCTTCCTTCTGGTCTAACTCCTCTCATTTCCCTCCTGCTGGATTGTGTGGAGATGAACATATTATTGACAAGTAGGAGTGAGGAATCCACCGCTAGAAGCTGGCTGTGTGACTTTGAGTATCACCTACCCTCTCTGGGCTTTACCCCAAAGGGATCAGATCAGGATCCCTCACTGACTATTAACAGCCTGTCCAACTTTGACAGTTGAGGGGTATTCACTGCTTTGGAAAGGTTTCTGGGTAGTTCTTCCTCTTCCAGGTAATTTATCATCCTGTGTTTATGCACTCTAGACCTTACCCGAGGCGTTGTAACTCCAGCCCACAAGCTAAAGGGAAAGCACACAGGACTGCGTGAAATTTTTAGGACAGCCATTTTGTTTCAGGACGGAAGAGGACAGACCCAGTAAGGTGTAATTTAATAACCTCCAGAGGGCAATTTCTTTTGAAAGTAACCAACTTCTTAAGGAGTTGAAATAAAACTAAGGCCCCCAGATATGAAGTCCTGAAGAGTGGGGTGGACCCAGAGCCCTCCTAGATTCAGGAACACTGAATACTGGGCCTGCCTTGTGGAAGGCCCCTCCCAGCCTCAGTTGCAGTCCTGCCCACATTTTGTCTCACTTTCCTTCCACACGCAGGAGCTCAGAGTTTTTTCTGTTTATAGCCAAGCACACACTTAAAATCCCAACTTCTCGCCAGCTCAAGATAGATTCCCATGGAAACCGGCATAAAGGAGAGGCAAAGAGAAATACCTTTGTTTCAGGCCCTGGATGCATGTTAATTGCCCTCCCCCCCCTCCCCCGTGGTATAAATGCAGGAAAAAACCTGTTGAAATGGCGGGTCCATTGTCCTGTCCCCTCGTGGGCCTGGGAGCACTGTTTCTGTGAGGGATTCCCCTAGAAGTCTTCATGCTGTTACCACATTAGCAACACAGCTGCCACAAAGGCAGGCCCTCAAGTCAGAGAGGCCTGAGTTTGAGACCCTATGGGCAGGACCTGCATGTGGGGTGGTCCCGAGCAAGGTACCCAAACTCTCTGCCTCAGTTGCCTTGTCTTTTACATGGCTTTAATGTTGTTACCTCGCAGGGATACTTCTGCGGATTAAGTAAGACAATAATGTAAAAGATTTAGCATAGAACCTGGCATCTAGTAAGCACACGACAAATGGTAACCATGCTTACTATTATCTAGCTGTTGAGTAAAATCAGCCCTTTTACTCCCTAGGGCTCCATTTTCTCATCCATAAACCAGTGAGGCAGGGAGAAGATAGGACAAATCCCTCCTAGATCTGGCATTTTATGGTTCTGTGTCCGTGTTACTGGTGAAGGGGTGAGGAGAAAAGTGGTATAGAGGTCTAAAACGTGGTCTCTTGGGATTCCTAGACCCCACTCTCCCAGGAAGCAAGTTTCTTCTGGCTTATATCCAGGAAAGGGAAACTAGCCTTCTGCCTCCATTGCTCAGGAGCTGACCTTACTAAGCCTCAGTTTCCACATCTGTCAAATGGGACTACTTTATGGGGTTGCCGGGAGGATTTTAGAAGCTTACTCTCATCAGATGCCCAGCACAGTGCCTGGGCCCTTGCTCAGGGCCGGATGGTAATATTACAGAATCCAGAATTAGCAGGTGTACCCTGCAAAGCTCTTGAGCCACTCAGCCAGCCCTGCAGGTGGCTGGGAGCTAGACTGAGGCTCTGGCATCATCCACCAGCATGCCGTCCACCAGGGGGGCCTCCCTGAGCCTGGGGCTGCAGGCCCACAGGAGGGGGGTGGGAAGACCTGTCTTACCAGACCAAGGTTGAGAGTGTTGTTGTCATCTTCGGGCATGGGCAGGTACACAGCCAGGGCCACACAGTTGGCAAAGATGGTGAGCAAGATGATTGTCTCGAAGGGTCTGGTGCCAGGGTTAAGGAGAGCCCTCGAGTGAGGGGTGGGATCGGTGCAGTCAAGGGGACGAGAGCCCTGAAGGTCCGTCTGGACTAGGAATGTAAAGCCAGGCTGACGGGCCCATGTTGCTCCCTCCCTGCTCTCCTGCAGGTTGTACGTTCTCCTCCGGAACAGGTGACTTCCATTTAGACCTGTTGGGACCTCAAAGCTCTGGTTCCTGGCTGGGGTCTTAATGCTCCGCTGTAAGCGCCTGCCCATCCCCCAACCCTACCTGCCCTGCTCCTGAGGAGCCATGACCTTCTGAGATTCCGGCCAGACAACCTGGGGGGCCCACTCGGAGAACTGGCAAGGGAGGCTGGGGGCTGAGTATCCACAGGGCAGGACAGGGAAAGGGGAGGCTGCCGAGATAGCACCCGAGCCTTGCAGCCAGAGGAAGGACTAGATAACCCAACTGAGTCAGCAGCCCACCCCTGGGCAGCCGTGCTCATACTCGCACTCACTCACCCCTCCCTTCCAGGCTCACCCACCGCTTCACGGGGCCGTTTTCCAGGGGGCACCCCACGCCCATTCCTTGTGGGTGAGCCATACAGCCAACCGGAGAGGAGGGAAAGGGAAGGAGGGGCGCGGTCAGTGGTGGAGGTGGGGACAGGTTGTGGGGTGGGAGGCACGCTTGTGGAGAAGGTCTGGACTGACAACCCCACTCTCTTCCCTCCAGTGTTTGAGAAGAGGCTGGCCACAGGGGCAGAGGCCAGCAGAGGAGGAGGCATGGAGGAGCGGAGGTTGGAGGAGAGAGAACCCACCCAGGGAAACCCGATCTCACGGGAGACGGGCCACAGGGAGAGGCAGCGAGAGGTTCCACGTCACCAGGTGCAGCTGTGGGGAGCAGAGCTGACGCCAACCCCAACTATTCCAACGGGCCCCATGTTTTTCTTATCTTTCCAATTATCCCTTATTCTCCTTTCTTCTAGGGAACAGCTGGTGGGAGCCTAGTCTTCCAGAACCCTACAGAAATATTTCAAATATTCCTGACCTCTCTCTGAGAAGGCACTTGACATAGCCCCTCCCCCCAACCTCCTTCCTCCCTTCCCCAAATAACCCAGATATTTTCACCGGTATTCCCCTCAGAGCTACTGCAAACATAGAAAGGGATCGCAAGTCCCTGGCCCCAGGCTGGTATGTCTGAGCTAAAACTGCCAGGCCTCTTAGCCACTGCCGGGAGCCCCTCACAGCAGCTCTTTGTTCAAGGCCATTTCTCCCCCAACTTCAGCCCCAACCAGCCTCCCCTCACCCAGCAATCTCTTTGCTTTCACACTCTCCCACCAAGGGGGAGAATTTTCTTACAGAGGCCGCCACTTTTTTCTCTCCTAGCCTGTATCAAAATGAGACTGTTGCTTCAAACCCCGCAGGGGAGCCCCATGACAATGTGACTTGGGCACACCTGTGAACCGCCCCTCCCCCAACCCTGGCTCCTGTTGTAGACGGTCCTAGGGCTGTCACTGGGCCTTGGGCAGTGCACTCAGGCCTCAGGAGCCTCGAGAGTTCTGCCGCTCCCTTCCCCCTCAACTGAAGGCTTCCTTCCCAAAGGCTCCTTATGTCATTCTGTGGAGTTCGCCCCATCTCCAAGCCCCCAGTCTCCCTGGCCCCCAATCTCGTGATCTGTGCGCATACCCGGTCTCCCTCTCCCACATTACACGCGCTCTCCCTGATACCCTGGGGACCCTAAAGGATACTTCCATTCCACGATGTTGATGCAGGCCTTCCTCAGGGGGTTCTGGAGGGTCAAGCAGAACAAGGCCCGGGGTGGCCTTGGCAGAATCTCAGGAACGGGCTTCTTGGGTTGTTTCTTCCTCAGGCCCTCATCCTGGGGTGAGGATGGCTCCATGGCCCCCCTGGCAGTCTCGCGGTCTCCAGTTCCCCCACCCCGCTGCCCGCTCCTCCCTGTGTCCCCAGCGCCCCAGCCTTGGGGACTGGACCGGCTGAGCCTGCTGGGCCAAGCGTGCCCTGCTGAGCCAGCCGTGGGCGTGGGCAGGAGGATTACTCCCCCTGCTCCCAGCAAGTAAAATTAGCCTCCGCTCGGCTCCCCGCTGCCTGGCCTGAGCTCCTGAGGCCAGGCAGCTGTCATTCCTTCCCAGCCCAGCCAGTGACATCCCAATACGTCCCTGAGGAGGTTGGTAGGGGGGTGGCGGAAGGAACTTTCACACGGGCCTGGGATGGGGGCGGCGGGCGACAGGATGGAGGGCTTCGAGGCTGGGGCAATCGAGGGTTCAAGAAGGGGATGGCCTATGATGGGGAGCCCCGAACTTCAGACTGGCTCCCTGCTGCCAAGATTAGTACCCCACCCCCCACCTCGCTCCCTAGCCCCTTGACACCGTCCAGAAAAGGTGCTGGGTGGCCTAGTTCGGCACGACTACACCGCACCCCCTCCCATCTCAGTCCCTGCAGCTAGAGGTCAGTCCCCCCCACCCCATGCACACCCCATGTCAGGGAAAGCTAACGCCTCCACACTGGGGTGGAAGGCTCCCCAGAAGAACCTTGAACATGAACGCTTCAGGCACAGCCCCTGCGGCACTGTGCAGAGACTGTGTGCTTCGTCCGCTTCTCCCCCAAGCCCTCAGCGCCTAACTGCACAAGGGTTGTGTCTCATGCCTGGGACCCTGGCCCCGCCCAGATACCGTCCCTGGTGTACACAAAGCTCTGTCAATGTTAGTTGAATGCAGGAGCTAACAGAACACCCCACACCACCCACAGGAAGTGCTCTGAGCTGCCAATGGGAATGCAGAGGGGCACCAAAGCACGTGGGGGTAGACAATGAGCTGGAATCACAAAACCCAACAAATCTTTTATTTAGCCTCTTGGTACAAACACTGTGCCATATGGTCCCACTGCCCACAGAGGGATACAGGCTGAAGGGAAAAAACACAGTCCTCACACAACCTCGGTGGGGGAGGGGGGGGTGAGTATGAAAAGGCTACACCAGGAGGTTAGGGCTGGGGGTGGATCCTAGCCCTCCATCAGGGAAGCCAGAGGGCGCCACCAAGGCCCCCTCTGGGCTTCTTCCCAAGTCTGATCTCGATCTCGGCCGAGGGCAAGCAGTAGTCTGGCCTCCGCCGCGGCCTCTGGGTTCCTCTCGGGGTGGGGTGGGAGGCGGGGGTGGCAGGCCAGCCCCCAAAGTGGACGCTAGTGTTTGAGGCCATCTCGTGGACGGCAAGGGCACGGCTCATCCAAACCAAAGACCGGCTGGCCTCCTAGGGAGTCGCAGACACAGGGTTGCGCCTGTGGCGACAGAGGACGGGGCAGGGCCACCACGGCGGGTTGTGCACCACCCCGCCGCGGGCTGAAGCAGAGACGGAGACCCATCCAGGGACGGCCGTCCCGGGCTGCCCTCCTGAGGCCTGGAGCGGGCGCGGCGCGCACCCGCAACTTCCCGGGGCCCGGCGCCCTCACTGCTCCGACGGGGCTCCTCCGGTCTCTGTGGTGCCCCCTCTATCACCGATCAGTGGCTGGATTCCTCCGACTCAAAGAAAGGCGAGGAGGAGAAGCAGGAAGACTCGGACGACTCGGGCACCAGGGAGGCGGGCCCCCGGGCTTCGCCATCGCCCGGACAGTCGGACGGGGAGCCCGCGGGCTGCGCGCCGTCGGGGGCCGCGCTCAGCAGCTCCTGCAGGTACTTGATGTAGCGGATGGCGGCGCGCAGGGTCTCCACCTTGCTGAGCCGCTTCTCCGCCAGGGCGCCAGGGAGGTGGCCGCGGAGGCGCGCGTAGCCCTCGTTGACGCACTTGACCCGCTGCCGCTCGCGCTCGTTGCGCTTCTGGATGAAGGCGGGCTCGAAGGGGTAATCGTACACCCCGAAAGCACCGGGGAAGGGCACGTAGGGGAACACGCCCGCGTAGGCGTCGTAATACTGCGGCTCGGCCGGGCCTGGGTACAGCAGCAAGGGCACGTTGCCCAGGGGCTCGGCGGGGGGCAGGGGCGCCCGGCGCGGAGGGGGCACGACGCCCAACTGCATGCAGCTGGGGGGCGCCAGGGACCGCCGGTCCACCAGGGCCCGGCAGAAGTTATTGTTCATGGTGCCGCGTGGAGCTGGACCCAGAGTGAGACCCTCCCCGGGAATCGCCCCTGCCTGGGGTCTGCGCCGTCCTGACCACGGGGATGAGTCACATCGCCAGCCACGGCCCTGGGGTACGAGGATTGGTTAGGGCTTCTCTTTGCCCTGTGGGATGGCCTCCGAGGTGTCCCAAACACCAGTCATCGTTGCGGCCTAGCGGGGCTCCTGGCAGGGACTCAGCAGGCACCCTCTCCAGTCCAGTAGTGGCGCTGCACGGCTCTGGGGACCCCTGCCCTCTTCCGGGGCGCCCATGTGGGCAGGACGGCAGGCCTCTGCACCCCGCCCCCTCCTGAGCCCAGCATGCGCACCTCCCGCGGGCACTAACCCTGGGGCTCCATTCTGGTTCTTGTTCCTCAGGGCCTTGGGGATCCCCCGGCTGCCTGGGCTGCAAACCGCCGGCTGCTGTTAGGAGTGTGCCCGCTCAGCTCAGGGACATGTTTCTAAAGAAGAGGAGAGTGAACACATCAGTTAGGAAAGGCTTTCTATGATGGGCTTCTTTGTGTTACCCCCATCCTCAAAGGGGATGTAAGCACTATGAGGGGAGGCAGTGTGGCTGCTGAAGACGATATACGGAGAGCAGGGTTCAGCCCTGCGTTCATCCCTTCATGGTTGGGGGGCCTCTCTGGGTCATGGTTTCCGCATGTGGAAATTTAAATGTCCCTCACTGGAGGTTAATAATATGGGAGAATCATGGAAACCAATTTGTCAATAAATTTCATATATAAAAAAAATAATAAAAATAAAAAAATAAAAAAATAAAAAGTAAATAAATAAAATTTTAAAAAATAAATAAAAAAATAAAAATAAAAAAAAATAATATGGGAGAATCAAATGAGAAAAAAATATACCAAAAAACCCCACAAAACAAACAACCCTGGGCCTGGCTTATAAAAAGTGTCCAATGACCCTACAACCCAGCAATCACACTAGTAGGTATTTACCTAAAGAACACAAAAATACAATTCAGAGGGATAGGTGCACCAGATATATATATCAGTATTATATACAATAGTCAAATTATGGGGAAAGCCCAAGTGTCCATTGATAGATGCATGGATAAAGAAGATACACACACACACACACACACACACACACACACACACACACACACTGGAATATTACTTGGGCACAAAAAAGAACGACATCTTGCCATTTGCAACAACATGGATGGATCTAGGGAGTATAATGCTAAATGAAATCAGTCAGAGAAAGACAGATGCCATATGGTTTCACTCATGTATGGAATTTAAGAAACAAAACAAACAAAGGGAAAGAGAGAGAGAGGAGCAAAGTAAGAAAGAGACTCTTAGCTATAGAGACAAAACTGACAGGTACCACAGGGGGGTGGTTGGGGGATGGGTGAAATAGGTGATGGGGATTAAGGAGGGCACTTGTGATGAGCACCGGGTGTAGTATGTTAACTCACTGGAATTTAAATAAAAACTTTTTTATTTGTTTATTTTTAATGTTTTTATTTATTTTTGAGAGAGAGAGAGAGAGAGAGAGAGAGAGAGAATGAGCTGGGGAGGGGCAGAGAGAGGGAGACACAGAATCCGAAGCAGATTCCAGGCTCTGAGCTGTCAGCACAGAGCCCGACACGGGGCTCAAACACACAGACTATGAGATCACAACCTGAGCCGAAGTCGGATGCTTAACCGACTGAGCCACCCAGGTGGCCCACACTTGCTCATCTTTGTCCTTCATTGGGTCCCAACTCTGTCCCCAGTGAGCTCTGCCCTCCATGCTGAATGAAAACCAGGAAAACTCAACAGCGATTCCAAGCGCCATGGAGACCTGCATCTGCTCTCAAAAGCGGAAGCAACTGTGTCAGACATCAGGACAAATTCACATATCCCTTCCCTGCCCAGCAGCCTTTCAGGGCTTCCCCCTCTTTTGTTCTAGAAAACCTCTCTCAGACTCCCAGCTTTATCAGGACCACTCTCTGCTCATTCCTGACCTCACTCCTTGGCTTCTACTGACTGATCTTGGGACCCATCTCACACCTTTCTTGATTTTCCCCATCCCCGCCGTACTTTTGAGGGAGCTCCGGCCCCTGCTGACGGCCGGAGCTTAGCAGCCCCCAGCGCGGACTTTCGGGGCTGTGCCTTCTGAGTCTTCAAGCAGACTGTAAGCCAGCAGAGGGCAAGGGCTTGGCCTTTCATTCTTACATAATGAAAGCGTATACAACAGCTTCTTGCCCAGTGTTGGGTACATAACGGAGCTGACAATTATTTGCCAGTGGTGCCCTTTTTTGGTAAAACCATGGGATCCAGACTAGACTCTCCCACGTGACCCCCGTCTCTTCGTATTTGATTTAATTCATTCAAGTTTCATTTTGATAGAGGTCAGTTTCTGTACCTCGAATGACAATTTCCGTAAATAGAACTTCGTATCTATTTGTGTTGACTCGATTTCCGATAACTTACTTTCCTCACACACTGTTTACGTTCTTCGTAAAACTCTGCAGAGAAGTGACTCAAACAAGAAACCTCCCAGCTTGATGATCCGGAGCCAGTTCTGTCTTTACCGCGAGGAAAGAGCGGAGAGCCTGGGAGGGAGCCTGGGCGAGAACACGCCTGCCTGCACGTGCGCTGTGCTCCACCCCTTCCGCCATCGGACTCCGCCCCCGCCTCCCCCGGCACTCGGGGACACAGAAATATCACTGAGAGGCAAGACCGTCATGCGGGCAGCGCCGCTTTACCCAGGGCCTCGTGTACGCTAGGGGTCGCTCTAGGCGCTGGGATAGGGCGGCGAACACGTGAACACGGCAGTGACATAATGGTAATGATAGTTCTAGCTGGTATTTATTATTTATGATGTGCAAGGCACCATGCTAGGCGCTTTCCATGAATCATCCCCTTTAACTCCTACACCATTCTCATGAGGTCGGTGCTAGAATCGACCAGTATTACGGGGGGGGGGGGGAGGGATGGAGGCTCATAAACGTTAAGGTACTGCCCAAGTTTCCACAGTGAGTAATTTCATAAACTAACAAGTGCTAAATGACCATACCCTTCTTCATGCTTCTTCCCTCACTCCTTCCCCCAGGATTTCCCCCAGTGGCTTCACATTTGAACCAAAAGATCTCAGAGGGGCTTGCTCTAACCTAACACAAGTGTCTTTTTTTTTTTTTAAGTAGGTTTCACGCCCCGTGCAGAGCCCAGCGTGGGGCTTCAACTCATGACCCTGAGACCAAGACCTGAGCTGAGATCAAGGGTCGGACGCTGAACCGACTGAGCCATCCAGGCAATCCCGGGTATCTTATTAAATTATGATTCCTGTTGGAGGAGATGTCCCACTGCAGATTTGAATAATCCTGCTGTGACTGAACTTCTGCTCTGGTGACAGAGGTTCCTCAGGTCACCTTGGGAAGGTAACTCCCCCTTGAGGATATTCTGGAAGGATAGCCATGAAGCTCTGTTGGGAAGGCAAGAATTGGGATGTAATCAGGCTGAGTCAAGCATCAGGAGCTGTACTCCAGGAAACCTGATAAAGACCCTTGCCTGAGCTTAGACAACCTGGATAGTGAGTGGGATGGTCCTCACTCAAAGGTCTGCAGCCTGGGCAGGATGCGGTCAGCAGCGGAGAGGGAACTAACCCTTCCTCTTAGTTCTCTCGGCGGGGCAGAACCGTGTGTTAACAGTGCCCCCGTGTGGCGAGGAGAAGCAATGGCAGTGGTTGATGAAATTCCAGGTCAGGACCTCCTGAGCTTTTTAAGGAACTGCCTGCTCTAAGTCTCCGTTGGGAACTGTGTTTCCAGGTCTTCTGGAAATTTAAGGAGGAGGAAGACCCCCCACCCCCATGAAGACTCACTCAGTTTTCTGTTAAGATATACTAAATTCTCTTCCTGAGTTTGTGGATCAATTCGCATCACTTAAACTTCTGTTATGTACAATATGTATATCGAGCCCCGCATCGGGCTCTGTGCTTACAGCTCAGAGCCTGGAGCCTGCTTTGGATTCTGTGTCTTCCTCTTTCCCTGCCCCTCCCCTGCTCATGCTCTGTCTCTCTCTGTCTCAAAAATAAATAAAAACATTAAAAAAAGATTTTTAAGTATATATAATTAAACATGTTTTGTTATTTGTTTTGAACAGAAACTTGCACATTGTGTCAGTATTAGACAACTCGCTAGATACAAGTGTGGTTCTGAAGTCACGAGGCCCCCCCCCCCCCCCATGTTAGCTGTAGTGGTGACTACTGGATGGGTTAAGTTCAACCAACCCATAGATTGCTTTAAGCAGCCACAAAACAGCACCCGTGGGCAACGCTGTCCACTTTCCAAAGGGGTGCTGGCTCCTGTCTGGGACTGAGGGCACTCCTCGCCCCTGGCACCCCCACTCCTCACAGTTCTGCCCCACTCTGGTTTATTTTCACCCCGGCACAGCGGGGCAGATGTGCAGGGCAAGAGGTACCTGATATTTTTCCATGAAGCTTACCTCACGACGCGAGCACACCGAGCTTCCCCCTTTAGGACCACAATACGTTCACATCGTACCCTGCACGGCTGCTTTATTAAGGGCCAGCAGGACTCCAAACCCTCAAATCCAACTTGCAGTAGAGGAAGTTGACAGTGGGGGTGTCCTGGGCTTCCCTCCCAAAGTCTTTCTGTTCCAACTGTGCAGCGTGCAGCGTTTGCCCCTCCGGTAGCACCTCCTTGTTGTCACATGCTTCCAGAGGCTCTAATGTCACAAGTCCCAGGGATGACACATTGTTACAGCATCTTGCTGATGGCTTCATGAGCATCGCCTGCCGACCCCTGTCCCAGCCCCCTCCCAAGCCACTGAGTCTAGTGGCTACTCAGTCTCATTCTCCCACTTTCCCTCATGCTGGACTCTTGGTGGCCCACGGACAGCCAGCGGGCTCTCTCCTTGGAGCACATCCCGACGCCACCTCCTGACCAGGTTGTAAACTATAAGTGAAGGAAGTCCTGTCTTATACTTCATTAAAAAAAAAAAAAAAAAAAAGTTTATTTTTGAGAGAGAGTGCGAGTGGGGGAGGGGCAGAGAGAGAGAGAGGAGGACAGAGGACCCGAAGCAGGCTCCGCGCTGACAGCAGAGATCCCGATGCGGGGCTTGAACTCACAAACTGTGAGATCATGCCCTGAGCTGAAGTCAGATGCTCAACCGACTGAGCCACCCAGGCGCCCCTTATACTTCATTTTTAAGACAATAGCATATGCTCAACAAATGTTTGTTGATCAACACTGGGAATCCCCAGGGAGGGCCGAGCCATCATTTATCAAACAAAGGGAGATGTGAACTTCCAAAAAGACCAGTTAAAGAACAGCTTCTCTCACTGTCTTCACTGGGACTGGAGCCGGAGGCGGGAGTCGGAGGTCAGAAATTGGCTGAACATAGAACCCATGGCTGCAGCGGCAGCTTTGGGGACAGGGAGTTCACGGTCCTCAGCTTCTCCTACCACTCTCAGAGATTCCTACAGTTGATAAACCCACCATGGTGCCTTTGAGCCCCTGAGCCAAGACTTCTTCCAGAGACTGCCACCCTCTGCGGCCAAAACCTGGGAGAATTTATAAGGAAACCAAGCACTTAAAATGACAGAGGGAGGACCTGGCTGACTCAGTCGGTGGAACAGGTGACTCTCAATCTCAGGGTCATGAGTTCGAGCCCCACATCAGGCATAGAGATTAGTTAATTAAAAAAAAAAACAACAACAACACATTTTAAGTGACGGAACTGTTTGGCCTTGTGCTGTCATCTTGCACATCTCCTGGCCGCCAGCAAGGTGGTCACTAAAACTTTTCCCCAAAGGGCTCCGTGGTCAAATACTTTCAGAAATGCAGCCCCCTTTATTCCCTTTCTTGGAGATTCTCAAGATGCATTGACATCCCAGAGAAAGCCCTACAGCAAAGAAAGCCATTTTTGGTTAACGCAGAAATTCCCAAATGACCTCAGAGAACTTTTTCCCTCATTTCAGGGAATTCAACGATAAAATCTCCAGAATAAATATGTACTTTTTTCTTTTTGGATAAGAAATTTCATAATATCCCTTGGGAGTCTGTCTTATAGACTGTAACTCTTTTTTTTTTTTTAATTTATTTATTTTTGAGGGAGAGAGAGAGAGAAGAAGAGAGTGGGGGAGGCGCAGAGAGAGAGGGAGACACAGAATCCGAAGCAGGCTCCAGGCTCTGAGCTGTCAGCACAGAACCTGACGTGGGGCTCAAACTGTGAGTTCATGACCTGAGCCGAAGTCGGACGCTTAACCGACTGAGCCACCCAGGTGCCCTTGGCCTGTAACTCATTCTAGAAAGATAACCTCACCACTCCCACCATATGCATATGCAACACCCCCCAAATACATGTGTAACATACATAATCATTTCAGTATCTCACTGCTGTCACGCTGGGTCTGACCAAAGAGGAGGGGGACAGCCAGGCCGGTGACCACATGCCCACATGGTGCCTTCGGAGGGTTAGACACTCTGGTGCCTTATGCTCTAAGCAGATACAGAGTGCGTGCAGGCTGATTTCAGCCCCTCTGGCCCCTCGGCCTGCAGTGGACGAGGCAGGGCCACGGTGGCCTCAGCCCCAGAGCTGCCTAGCCTCACACTGCCCGCCACGCCATCCTTCCCGCCTCCCGTTTTGGAAAGCTCTGTTTGCCCCCGAGCAAACTGTCTGCACCACTTTCAGCAAATAGGACAGCACTACAGAGCTTTGGCATGGGCTGACAGAGCCCCGTGCTCCAGCATGGCATCACTCTGCTGAGAATCTCAAAGAAGAGGAAAGGAGTGGAGAAGGGAAGCCTAATGTGGGGTAGGTGCCTTCTGATGTCTGATACTTTGCCTGCTGGCCTGCTCTCCCTGTCTTGGGTGACCCTCGTTCCAGAGAAGAGGTAGGTATTATTGTTTCCATTTACAGAAGAGGAAACTGAGGCTCAGAGAGGCTAAGAGAGCGCCTCAGTGGCACACAGCTTGTGTGCAACTTACCAGGGTCTGGTCAGGTTGATGCATGAGGACCTTCTTGGCTAGGCAGGGGTCCCCAACTTTGTTGGAGGAGGACGATCATTACAGGATCTCCTGGGGGCCAGAGTCAAGTGAGGGGCTCGGTCCTTCCTACTTCCCTGGACTGCGACCCGGTATTTGTTTGGGGGTCACAGGAAGATGCTGTTGGAGGCACCTGCTTCGACTTCCTAGGAGTATCAGGCTCCTAGCCTCCTGCTGGGAGGAAAACCCCAGAGCACCCCAACTCCAGGAGTTCCCGAGAGAGGTGGCCAGACACGTGGGAGAGCACAGACTTTCACCCTGGACTGAATCCTGGCTCTACACTCACCGGTTGAGCAGCCTTAGGCCAGATAGTGATTTCTAGAAGCCTCAGCTTCCGCATCTGTAAAAAGGGGGCAATAATATCTATCTCGGGGGTTACTGTAGAGATAAAGGTAATGTGCCTTAGTCACGTGGCACCCAATAGGAATGGCATTACCGGAAGTTGGTATCGTCAGTAAGGCAGGGTGACCTTGGGAAGAGCTTCTAGGAGCTCTAAGGTCCCTGGATACGTCTGCAAAAGGCCCAAAACGGTGTGTGCCGTTCTCCAACATCGTGACTGGACACAGCGCTGATGCCCAACTCAAACAGCTCCCCACAGTCGCATCTGTCCTGATAGAAGCCCAGAAGGAAAAGTCTGTACCCAGGGCTTGATTTTTTTTCTCAAGTCTTTGGAGGAACAGGGTAACCGAATTCACATAACTCTCTACAGAAGCTGGATGTAGTTAGCGCGTGTCCTACTGCCTGTCAATTCACCCACCAAACGTCTTCTGAGCTCCTTCCAGGAAGCCTGCTGTGGGCTGGGGCTCAGCACAGGACAGCCACAACGGCTGTCCCCAGTGCGGCAGGGGAAAAGGACTGCGTGTGAGCAACAGTGCCCATTGCACACCTAGCACTTTCCTATGTGCCGGACCCGTCTCTAAGTGCGCTCTCATACAGCCCTGGAAGGGCAGCACTGACAGTAGCCTGGGTTACAGGTGAGGACGACAAGGCTCAGAGAGGTTAAGCCACTTGCCCAAAGTAACACAGCTGGTACAGGACAGAGTAGAGATTCACATCCAGGTATCTGGGCTCCTGAGTAAGCCCCACTCACTGTCGTACTCATAAGGAGAAATACCACCAAAAAGGGAAAAGCAAAAGGAGTTGCGAGGAGAAGATAAAGACTCAGGGCATGAGGTTAAGGAAAACGCACCATGAGACCATCTCAGGTTTGCTCCTGACTTCCCGGAACTGGGATGTGTGGACAGTAATGTCTGCCTGGTCTGTTTGGTGATCAAATGGGTAAGTTTGTAAAATCACTTTGTAAACTGTAAAGTTGCAGACAAGTGTAAAAGGATTGTAATCATTAGGTTTGCGATTGCCATTTTATTTATTTTTTTTTTTAATTTTTTTTTTCAACGTTTATTTATTTTTGGGACAGAGAGAGACAGAGCATGAACGGGGGAGGGGCAGAGAGAGAGGGAGACACAGAATCGGAAACAGGCTCCAGGCTCTGAGCCATCAGCCCAGAGCCCGACGCGGGGCTCGAACTCACGGACCGCGAGATCGTGACCTGGCTGAAGTCGGACGCTTAACCGACTGCGCCACCCAGGCGCCCCATCGATTGCCATTTTAAAAGAAGTGGCCGCCGGGGCGCCTGGGTGGCTCAGTCAGTTAAGCGTCCGACTCTTGATTTCGGCTCAGGTCATGATGCCAGCGTTGAGAGAGAGAGTCTAAAGCTGGGCTGTGCGCTGAAAGTGAGGAGCCTGCTTGGGATTTTCTCTCTCTCTCCCTCTCTCTCTCTCTGTCTCTCTACCCCTCACCCCCCCAAATAAATCTTTTTTAAAAAATAAATAAAAATAAAAGACGCAGCCACCAATCAGGTACCACCTCTCTATATATGCTGGAAGGGTGAGAGCTAAGGGGTCAGAAAGATTTCTCAAATATGCTTTCAAGCCTGCAATGAACTTTGGGAAAAACCCATTCTTGCATTCATCACCAAGGGACCCACTAGATTGACCTTCAGAAACAGTGACTGCTCCTCAGGAGCCATTGAGAGCTTAGAATTCCGAGCACGGCTGGACCAGAGAACAACAGCTAACTTGTCCATGAGATTTCCTCCAGGTCAGCCACTGTTGTAAATGACACAGATATGTGTGCTTGCTTGCACACACACGCACACATACATACATATGGCCAGTGACTGAATCCTCACTACAAGGCAGGAACTATTATTATCCTTATTTTGCAGATAGGAAACTGAAGCACAGAGAGGTCAAGTAACTTTCCTAAGGGCACACAGCTGATTAAATGTTAAACTTGGCATTTGAGAGAAACTGGCATACGCCTTGGGACTGGCTAGGCATCATCATTCTGTCCAAGGAGGAGTCTTTTTTAACAGTCTAAGAGAATGAGGAAAAACTAAAATTCAAGAGAGAGAAAGACTGTTCTAGTCATTTCTCTTTCTACCCACACTCTCACCTCCCCTTGCCCCCTGCTGTCAGTTACACCCATAACAGGGAGGAAAGAAGCCACAGCCTAGAAGCCAGGACATCTAAAACTCATCTGGATCCAAAGCTACCAGTAAGTGCTAATGTGATTCAGTGGGCAAATCTTACCAAGAGATAAGGCTGCTCCTTCCCTAGCCTTCAGGGAAACAGCTCAGAGGAGTCCAACAACCTCATGGTGGGGGTGAGGGTCGGTGGGGAGGGTGGTGTTAGGGTCGCAGGAGGGCAGCTGGGGAATGAAAGGCCAAGGGAAGGGACGCTCGCCAAAATTCTGTTGGGAGCCCAGTATATAACCCGATTCTCGGTTAAAAGAATACTGACTGCTTCCAAATGCAAGTTACTCTGATTCCTGTTCCGATCGTGGCCAGCACAGAGTAAGTGCTCCAGGGTGTTTCTGAAGCCATGCTAATTTCAGAGACAAGAACAGGGGAAGGAAAATCACCCTGTGGAGGCATGGTGAGCGCAAACCAGGCAATTGCGCAGAAGAGCTCTGACCAGGAGACTGCGAGCCGAGCCCAGCTTCCCTTGATGGGGAACAGTCGGCTGCAGGCTGGGTATGTGGGCTGAGGGGGCGCCACCGAGGACGCCCCCCAGGGCTATCCCGAGTCGCCCCCTCAGCCGTTAGTGTGGCTGTCTCCTCTCTGGGCCTCCTGCCGTGGGCCTAGCACCAACCTCAGGCAGAGAACTGGGCTTTGGAGCCCGTATCATTGCTGACTAGGGGAACAGAGGAAAAAGAGATTCTCACCCCCTTCGCCACAAAGAAAGTCACCCTTGGGGGCGATGGGTATTTTCCTGGGTAAAAAATCCCTGAGGGCCGCAGAGCAAAAGTCTGAGGTTTCCTGAGGCCCCTCCCAATCACGGAATCAGAGAGTTTGCAGGTGGGAAGTGACTTCCTGCTTCAGGGCCCCGGGAACATGGCATCTCCTTGGTCTGCGATGACGGAGGGGAAGAGAGCTAATGTTGTTTGCATTGGCGATGCTTCAGGTGTTGGACCTCACTGCCGTCAGAGTGTCCCTGTGAGGAAGTGTCCCACTCCACAGGAGGAAGCCAGGGCCCATGTGGCCAGATCAGACAGTAGCCCTGTCTTCTCACCTCCTCACCCCAGCCCCCTCTCCTGGTGGCTGAGGTCCTCACGGCTCCCTTCACGTCCAATCCCCGGGCTTCTCCGATCTCTCTCCGATCTCTCTCTCATTCACGCACTTAGCCACGTTTCAGACACAATTCGTGCTCTCTGCATCTTGTCAAGACTTGGCATCCAACCAGGGACTCTGGGGCTGGCGAACCGTGGCTTGGGATCCTGGCTTTGACACTTCCCAGCTACAGCGGCGTGAGCCACCCTGTTGGATTTTCTCTTCTGTGGGTGGCGGACGGCTGTGACACTCCCTCCCTAGGGTTACCGTGCAGTTGCAGGAGGTCACGGGCGCGAGCTTCTTTTGTGCAAGCGCTCAGTCCACATCTCTGCAGCTGCTGCCGTTGGGTACGGCAGCTGATGTCGGGCTCCCATCCCACCCCACACAGACCCTCTAGAGGCGCAGAGCCAGACTCATCCTCTAAAACCTTATTTTGATTATGTTGCCCCCTCCTCCATAGGTGACTTACAGCTCTTTAAAGCGTATCCCCCCTTGCCTGGCACCAAAGGCCCTCAGCGGCATGCCGACCTCCTCCTTCTCCGACCTTCCCTCTCGGCGCTTGGCCGAGTCAGCCCTCGCCTCCACTGTGACCCATTTCTCCACACCGGCCTCGGCCTTCTCCCCATGACGCCTCGGTCACTCCCCTCCTGGAGTGTCAGCCCCTGCCTTTCCACCCGTCCAAATTCAAGTCCACTGGAGCCAGGTGGAGTCTGTCCATGGCCATGGAGACCACCCTGCCCCCTCCTGTTCTATTCTTTCTCTCTCTCCCCTGAATCCTAGAGCCTTTGCGTTGTTGTCCCTCATCAGCCATCATCGGTTTGGGGACGATCTCTCTCGGGCTGTCCTCTCGCCCGGCCGATGACCTGGCCACATGTTTGCGTCTTGCTCTCTCACGGAGAAAGGCGGGGCCGTGCCTCGTGCGCCTCAGCATCCCGCAGGGCTGGCGCTGCTCCTGATGCCCAGGAGGTGCCCCTGGTGGGTCCCTCAGGTGCCCTAAAGGTGCAGGGGCGATTCAGTGGCCAAGCACACGTGGTCACACATGAGGGTGACCCACCCGGTCCACAGAACGCTGCGGTGACACAGGTGCTCACAAGCCACGTCTAGTTTCTCGTGTCTGCGGTGACGCAGCGATGCCGACATTCCGGGCCCGAGAACACAAAACTTTTCCATCCAACCTGCTTCCTCTGGCATAGGCGCCGAACGGGAGGAAATACGGTTTTAACAGGGATGGAATCTCGGCTCACTTCATGGGGACGGGGGCTGCAACTTAGCGGGCACCTACCGTGTGCTGGCAACATATTTAATCCCCTCATGGTAACTTCTCTTCCCTGTGCTGCAGATGGAGAAACTGAGGCTCAGAGAGCTTCAGTGAGCTTCAGTGAGATCGGGTTTCTGGGAGATAGCAGGATTACAAACCCCACATGGAAATTTCTGTAGAACTTCCTCGGTGCTAGGCACTGGTCTACGTGTTTCCACCGTATGACCCTCACAGCAGTCCTACGGGGTAGGTATTACTGGCCCACTTCCCAGGTGATGGGACTGAGGGGCAGATAAGCAAATGGCCTGTGGTCTCACAGCTACCAAGTGACAGAGCTGGGATTTGATCCAGACAGCCTGCTCCGGAGGTCACACCGGGAGCCACCTCAAGCCTGCTCCCACATTCAAACGCAGGACCAAGCTCTCCCCTGCACACCCCTTCACATTGTAGCTGCTTTCCAGGAGGGCTAACCCCGGCTGATTTCCACCCAGAAAAGCCCTGCTTTAGTCTCCGGACACTGGCAGGCATGAGGCATTGGGCCAAACGCAGTGGCAGTGGACTGTCCCAAGATCAAGTCCACGGGAAAATTCCCAGTTGGTGGCAAAGCCTTCGGCAGCACAGCTAATCTCGCCTGCTCCCCTCAGAGATGGGTGCCATAACCCCAGCCAGCAGGTGGCTCGGCTCCGCTTTCCTTTCCTTTGGGTAGGAGAGCCATCGGGGGGTGACTAAGCCCTGAGTAAACTGTTCCCAACCTCACTCCTCCGAGCCGGGTGGGGCCGTCACTATTTCAGGACAAAACTCAGACACATCCCTCAGCCCCCACCTCTGCACAGTTACCTCCTCGGGCGGGGATCGCTCCTCCAGCACCGCGGCTGCCGCTCACAGCGATCTGTGTCTCGTGGGCCTTCAGGGGGACAGAGGGACCTCGGTGCTGCCCGTCTGTCCTGCAGCGCCTTCGGCAGCCTCTGGCCCGGCTTCCCTGCCACAGCACCAGGAGCCAGGTACACTTTCCTGATTAAGCTTCAAACGGCGGCGACACACCCAGAAGGGGAGGGAGGAGGGCGGTGGGGGGCGGGGGGGGGGCTCCTCTGATCTGGGATCCACTCCCAAGGAGGAGAGAGGGCCACTCTCGGCCTCCTGTGATTGGCTGCCCCAAGTCCAAGCAAGACAAATGCGGCTCCGGCTGGAGCCAAGGGTGAGCCAGGATGCTGTCCCCCCAGGGTGCTGCCCACCTGAGGGCCAGCGGAGGGCCAGCACACCGGCCCAGCTGGCAGGGAAGCTCAGAGAGCCTCCAAGATGGAAGTGTGTGCGGCAGGAGGGACTCTCGAGCTTAGGAAATGCCTCTTGACTGTGACTGGTGCAAAACCTGGGATGACACAAGGGGTCTCTTCTCATGGGGCCAGTCCTTCTGGCTAGGGGAAGACAGCCCTGTCTCTGGAGTGACTTTATGGTACCAGTCTGGGTGCTGGGAGCTGATGTGGTCCCTGGGCCCTCCTGGGGAAGGATGGGGGACTAAGAGGGCTGTGGTGGCTCTCTAGGACACAGTTCCAGGGTGGGGCAGGACACGTACTGGCACAGCTGGGCTGGGGGCTGCCGTGTGCCCGCTGGGGACTACGGGGCAGCAGAAGGCTATTCCACAAAACTGCCTGATGCCAGAGCTGGAGGGGCCCTTGGAGGCCACCCGGGCCACAGAAACTGCCCCCCGCCAGAGAGGGCAGGGTTTGTTCAAGGCACGCAACCAGCTAGTTTAGCCTTCTGCAAAGCAAGACCTCCGCTCTGGCAAAGCTTACTGACCTAGACAAGGTGGAAGCAAGGAGACCTGCGTGCTGGCCTCTGCCTTGTCACCCTCCCCTTTGCGTTGAATACTGTTTCCTTTCAGAAAGAGCCTTGGTGGGGGGCCCAAGGTACCCCTCTCAGCAGGAGGGGGAGACACTCCTTTCCCTCACATGGTTACAAACTGCACCACTGAGCACTTACTACCTGCCAGGCTCTGTTACACTCACACACGCCCATCAACCCCTTCCGACACCCTATGAGATAAGTTACTATTCCCGCTTCTCTGCTGAGGAAAGGAAGACGGATTAATTTGCCCAGATCCACACAGCTCGGAAGAGTCAGCGCTGGGATTAGGACCCAGGCAGACTGGCTCTGGGGCCTACCCACCTGGCCTCTTCGCTACAGTGTCCTTTGGTCTGGGCCAGGTCCGGGGTTTCCGGGCGTGGGTCCACTTGGTGCCTGCTCTGGGCTCCCCCGGCTCCATCACACCAGCAGAAGCTAGAGAAGACCCTCTCTTGGTACTCGTTTACCCCCGTTCGGCCAGTGGGACACTGGCATCCAGAGAGATTAAGTAGTTTACAGGTGTCAGTTCCGAAGGTACCTTAGATATCAACCACCTCCGGGGTCCCCAACCAGCGGCAGTAGCACCCAGCTTCTTGCAAAATTTCTGCCATTTCCGAGCACCGTTTGAACGGTTTTGCTACGATTTCCTTGGTATGTACTCACTTCCCTGCTTTTTACTCGTCCTTAGCACTCATTTCCCTTGAAATCACCAAGTTTATGTACTGATGGTGGGTTTTTTTTTTTCTAATACTCATTAAAATAATCATAGAACTACTAGAATAAAAAGTATTCTTCGGGGTACCCCCCCTAAAATCACGCTCAGGTGAACCACACTTCGGGAAACAATGGGCTGGTGTAACGTCCTCACTCTCTACCTCGAGAACTTCAGGCTCAGTCAGGAGGCCTGCTGTTTGAGGTCAGGCAGCGAGTGACAGAGCCAGGATGGGACCAGGGCTCCCGATTCCCAGCCTGGAGCCTCACCCTCTGTGTCCACCCTGATGCAGTAATCAGAGAAGCCCAGTGCTCTCAGGGCCTGCCTGCCTCCAGCCTTGGCTCTGAGCTCAAGTCCATGGCTGGGGAGCAGGGAGATCGGGGGCTAAGGGAGTAGCTAAGGGCTAAGGGCCACCAACTAATCACCCCCAGGGGGCTCTGAGAAGAATTTCAACAAGAGAGGGATTTAGCTGAGGGGTCAGGGTTTCCTGGGGCCCTAGGGCCCCCGATCGCACTAAGTAGGAATTCTCTGTTCAATCTATGCAACCTTGACCTGATGGGTAGGAGTTTATGCTGTAACAGTAATAACAGTGAAGTAAGAATAACCAGCACTAAGTGCTTATTTAGGTGCTAGGATTGTTCTAGGTGTTTTATACACGTTAATAATTTATTCCTTACAGCAACCCAATGAGGTAGGTAATTACTCCCCTTCCACAGTGAGGAAAACAGGCATGGCTTCAAGATCTACTTAAAGTTGCCAAGACAGTAAGGGGCAGAGTTCGCATTTGTACCCAGGCTACTGGCTCAGGGTTCACGCTTTTAAGTGCCCCACTTGCTTTACTAAATGGAGGGCTGATCTTATGGGGAGATTTCGGTCCAGCCCCTCATAATGACAGCCGTCACCAGATAAGCACTTAACCACGGGCTAGACCCCAGGCCAAGGTATCACTACAGATGAGGGGATTGGCCCAGAGGGGTGGAAGGGCTGTCCGAAGACGCCGGGTCTATTCTTCCCAGCTTCTAGGCTCTGAGCTCCACCCAGCCACCCACCCTGCTGGCTGCCTGGAACCTGTGGAAGTTGCCTGCACTTGGAAAGCAGAGGCTCAGGAGGAGCTAGGAGGGAAAGACTCGGCCTTCTCCTCCACACCTGCAGTCATGTCTTAAAGCCCTGCTTCCTCCTCAGCCCCCCAGGGCAAGTGGGTGGACAGTGGGAGCTGGTGAGAAGCCCGAGTCAGCTTCTGACAGTGCCTCCTGCCCCAGACGGCGGAGCCTCAGAGGCAGCTTGGGAAGAGCCAAGTCCCTGGTAGCTACGCCTGCGCCCACCTAGGGGAGCCCATCAATTCCTCCCTAGCAAGGGCCCCACCCAGTAACTCTGCCAATTTGTTCTGGGGCTAAATGCTGTGGTACAGGCAAAACATGGCCTCAAGGCCTAATAGGCCTCAATAAAGAACTCAAGACTTAGGAAATGGGGAGCCCTTTATGGTTCTGAGGGAGGGAAGCAACAAGATCCCAAGAGAAATGAAGGCATGAAATGGGGAGCGGTGGTAGGGGTGGAGGAAGGGGACAGATTCCTGAACAGTTGACCCTTGAACAATAGGTGTGGGGTGGGGTTATGGGGGCCCACACGCTGCGCAGTTGAAGATCCACATATAACTTTTGACTCCCCCAAAACTTAACTACCAATAGCCTACTGTTGATTTGAAGCCTTACTGATAACATGAACAGTCGATTAACACATATTTAGCATGTTATATGTAGTACATACTGTATTCTTACAATCAAGTAAGCTAGAGAAAAGAAATTGCTATTAAGAAAATCATAAGACAGAGAAAACACATTTACAATACTGTGCTGTAAAAAAATCCACATATAGGTGAACCCGTGCAGTTCAAACTTATTCAAGAGTCAGCTCTGCTTGGTGGTCAAGTTGGTGGGACTTTTGAGTGATTGGGCACAGGAACTGCAAAGGAAATATCAAGAATTGAGTGACCTCCAGGTTTCTGGCTTGAACGATAACAGATATAAAGGTCAGTTAAAGAGCTTAATCTTGGACGTGTGTATTTTGACAGGCTTGAGGCACCCTGTGGGAGAGTCCATCTGAGAGCTGGGTAGACAACCCTGAAGCTCAAGGGTCGGGTCTGGGCTAGAGAGAGAGATTCTAGAGTTAGTATCAGAAAATCACAAAGGAGAATAGACTTTTAGGAAGAGTACTTGGACATTAAACTTTAGATTGAGCCATGTAGGCTGGAAATGTAAGCCTGAGAAATGTCAGTCTTTAGGAAGAAGTGAAGGGATGGTGAGAAAGGGCAAGAAGGACCGAAGATGCAAGGTCCCAGAAGCCAAGTGAAGAATTTCATGAAGGAAGAAGGATGAGGGCATCAAATGTAGTGGGGGGGGGGCAGAAAGATAAGAACCAAGGCTATCCTCTGGGTCTGACAATTACGGTCATCAATGACCTTGCCTACAGAGGGCTCGGGGTGAAGGACTGAAAGGGAAGGTGGAGGGCATGGGGTCAGGTAGTAGACTCCATGGTAGTCAGAGGTGGACATGGGGCCTGTGGAAATTTCTTTGGAGGGCAGGAGGACTGGACATGTTAATAGGCTGAGAAGGACCAGGAAATAGGGTGAGGTAGAGGTCCTTGGGAGAAGGGGATGGGTGGGTTGGCTTTGAACAGGAGGGACATGCTACCCCCAAGACCACAGCAAAGGCAGTAAGGTAAGTACGAAGAAAAAGTTTCAGATGGGAGTAAGGAAGTTGAGAGATCATACCTACTGGCCTTGATTTTCTTGAAGTAGCAAGGTAAGATTTTCTAGGGTAGGGAGAAAGGGAAATAAAAAAAACTTTTCTCCACTAGGAAAGTTGCCTAGTGACCTCCACAAAGAGTGAGCCACAAGATAGGACTAATGCCAAGGGATTAATGGCCCCCACAAAGGCAGAGAGGAGGTGGGGGGGGTGGTAACCACCAGCCCTCAGGGGCCCCACTCAGTCTCTCATAGGCAGAGCTGAACTGCCCAGGGAGGAACAGAGAAGACAGGATGGGTTGTAGATCCACACTTGGAATTTTGCTGGTGGAGTACGGTAGATGCAAGGAGACAAGGCAGAGTGGGTCTGAGTGAGAAATGCAGAGAGACCACCAGGAAGTGTTCCGGCCTCACACCGTGGGGACCAATTCTAAGACCCTAGTCCCCAGGGCCAAACCCAGTGTCTTCCCGGTGAGCCTGAGCATTGCTGAACAGCGGATCTCGTGGGTTTCATAGGAGACACAGGATTCCCGAGCACGACACGAAAATTCATGCCGTACTACATGAGATGGGATAGAGTGTCACTTCTGCACTCTAATCTTTTCTGTAATTAACTGTAGGGATCATAATCCTGTTCCAGATGACTTGCAGAGCAGTAAACTCTCCCTCTGCTGGGCTCCCCGTTCTTTCATCGTTCATAGAAAGAGGAGGTACACTCTGGAAGAGTTGCCTAAGAATCAATTTTGTGTGTGTGTAAGGTGAAGCATATCTAGATGTTTGGCTACTGGCTGAATCCTTATGTAAAGTGAACAGTCACCCTAATTTTTTTATACTAATTTGTTTTTACACACTTGGCTTATTTATAGTTAGTGATAGTGGCTTGCTTCATTTTAAATCCTTAAAACTACCAACAACTAGCTGGATCATCTGTAGGATTTAACCAAGACTCCGAGAAACATGGTACTCGAGGTTTCTCCCAGGCGGTGTGGTTTGGTGGGGACCCAGCAACGTTAGACACCAATTTCTGGATTGGTTATTCTAGATAAGTTAACACACGCACCTGCCCACCTTTGAAAAGACCCAGTTTTGCCTGCTTCTTGAAATAAGAGCATCCTCATTGTGGAAGAGTTACAATGCCCCCATTCCCCGGCCTTCCAAAGTAGCGGTGGCCCCAGCAGGTGCCACGTATGTGCCAGGAAAAGGAAGAAGGCAGAACTGGGACCCATGCTCCTTCCTCCCCGTGGCATGCGTGTCTCCTGTCAACGCCATCACAAACTTTCATGCTGGCTGAGCACATTTGCTCAGGATCCCGCAATCACTCCAGCCCCTTTTCCGCTGCATCCCTTGCTTGCTTCAAGGCCAACTCCAAAGTCTCCGCTCTTCCTAGAAGCCCAATTGGTGTGTCACCGCTCCCCCCCCCCATCCCCTTTATACTAGTATTGGACTCTGAACTTGGGCAAATCTTTGCAAACTGAAATCCGCGCCTCTCATTGTTCTCTTAGCTCGCACTTCACCAAGGACCCAGCAGGGGGCTCCACACAAAGCTCCTCAATACAAGTTTGCTGGCCCAACCCAAGGGCAGAAACTTTAATCAGATCCAGCTGGTCCCTCTAGGTGCACCGTTTCTGTCTGGGTCTAGGACACACCCCGCACTGCATGTTCTGGGATGGGACGGAGGGCACCGGGCCAGGCTCTGCGGGATGGCCCCTTGGATGGTGCTCAGATTTGTTTCCCCCAGGCAGCTCTGTTTTCCTTGCTGCCCCACACCTCTCTGAAGAGCCGTGGGTTTTCACTAGGGAAAACACACGAGTTTCGAAGGGAGCACTTTTTACTGGTCTGTAAGATACTGACTGACATCAGGACTGTTCAGAGTTGAAGGGGGAATCTCCCCCAAAGAGGAAACACAGAATTTCGAGGTAATTCCTGACGGCCAGTGGATAGAGCTCGTGAGGAGCCGGTCTCCAACCCATCAAGTGAGCGGCACTCCTGGCGAGCCCTGGGGCTCTGCCTGGACCCCGTGGACCCTGCCACACCGACCAGGACATTCCAGGCTCTGCTTCTCTCCCTGGACCTATTAAAGGACAATGTTCTCTGTCCCTTCTCTGGGACACAGCGTTTATCACATCACTTGTGAAACACTCTCAGCTCTCTAGATCTCTTGAAATCCAGGAAGTGAGAGAAAGAAGACAATTTAATGATGGCTTCCTTGACGTACAGACAACGGAAGGACAAACGTTTCTCTCCATGCACTGGTACAATGAAATTCAGAGACGAGTGGAAATCCAGGGACAGGAGCTATAGCATTTAGAGCCGCTGCTCAGCCCATGGTCACGTGGTCCCACCAACTGGCTCAGTGCAGACATGGGGAGATGGGGGGACAGCCCGGCCTCCTGAGGTGGGGGCGAGGGCCCAGGTGGCAGAGTGAGCAAGGTGCATCAGCACCACCGTGCCTGGGGGAAAGAGTGCGGGAGAGTGGGGGTGGGGGCAAGCGGGTGGGTGTGCCCTGAAGACACAGTGCGGCTCAGTGGCATCAGCTGCCCCATCAGAACCATCCTGAGGGCTGGAACCAGGCTGAGCGGGACTGAGGTATTGGAGCTGGGAGGAAGGTGGCCATAAGAACCACAGCAGAAAGGAGAACATGCTGACTGCCTTCCTCCCACACACTGAGTCCTCGATGGCCCAGCTCCATCCTGCGAAGGGTAAGAACATTCCGAGATCTGGAGCTGGAAGGGTGGCCAGGGTGAAGTAAGGAGGTACAGACCATTCCAATCCTGAGGCCACCTGAGGTGTCTCTGCTCCGCTCTGGCCACCACCCCCTCCCCTTAAGCCCAAGATGTGAGCAGGCAAACCAGAGATCAGGGACCCCATCACTCTTCCCAGATTCAATCAGCTGACTAGGACTTTCCTAAAAAGAGAGAGGAGAGGGAAAATGGCCATGGGCTTCTAAAGAGAAAACCTGGGAAGGGTGGCACCGAGTGGGGGGAGGGGGCATCTGGCTCCATCCAGCCCCAGAAGCTGGCGGCCGTGGCCTCTGGTCCTTGACCCAACCTCGTCGGCCCATCTAGCTGAGCATCTTGTGCCGATCGAAGACGGTCTTCCGCTGCTCCTGCACCTGCAGCTTCCACCGCTGCTGGGCGCCTTCCACACGCTCTAGGACTGTGTTTGCTCGAGGGCCCCCAAGGGAGGCAGTGGCGGCTGCCACAGAGCGAGCATCCTGCAGTGGAAGAAAAGGGAGAGATTTGGCACTGTGAGCTGGAGGCAGGGGTTGAGGCGGGGGGGGGGGGGGGTGGTTTCGAAAGCCTGACACAGAAAAAAATGCCCTCAGGGCAATCCCAAAGGTTGAGCTCCCCGCAGACCGGGAGGCTGGACCTCCCCAATGACTGGGGGTGGCTTGAGGGCCTTGCCTGGTGGTCCATGGGGCCCAGCACAGCACCACAGCCCAGCTGCAGGCTTGGTGTTTGTAGAATGTGTAAGGTAGGGCCTGGGAAAGGGGGCACTCCGGGAGGAAAATGATCTGAGGCCCCAGTCACCACACAGCTATAGCTTGAGTCCTCGCTGCATCCCACTGGCCTATTTCTTTTACTTTATTTTATTTACTTGTTTATTTTTCAGAGAGAGAGAGAGAAAGAGAGAGAGGGCAGGGAGAGGGGCAGAGGGAGACAGCATCTCAAGCAGGCTCCATGTGTAGCGTGGAGCCCAATGAGGGGCTCGATCCCACAATCCTGGAAGCACGACCTGAGCAGAAATCAAGAGTTGGCTGCTCAAACAATGGAGCCACCAAGCGCCCCCACACTGGCCTATTTCTAACCTTCAAGAGGAAAACTTCTTCCTGGACTGTTCACCTCATTTGGTCAGCAGAGGCCCTGATGCCGTCTGCTGTTTGTGGATACGTATCGGTGTGCCCCGTGGCGGGTACAAGGCTGCAGGACTCCTCCGCCCTGCCAGCCACGGCCCAGGGACAGCGGGAAGGCCCAGGGCTTAGGGCCTCGCTGCCCTGACATGGCAGCATGTGTGCTCCAGTGGGGAGGACGGGCCCACCGAGGCATCTGCATGGGAGCTGCTCTGCCAGGCGCCGGACACCCAGCTTACTCCCTCTGGGAAAGAGGGGTTGCCCCTCACTCAGGGAGTCTGGCAGGGATGGGGATTTAGAGTTGGACCCCAGCACTCCCATTCCAGAGCCTGCTCTGGCCCACTCCCCTTTGACAGGTCAGGTCAGGACGGTTCAGCTCCCCTGGGTGCCCTACTGATCCCCTTCCCCTCTGCTCTCGGAACTGCTCTGTTGTCAAAGGCAGTGGCTCCCCTAATTACCACCTCTGCCTCTGAAGCTCCGGAGCCCATGCATTTCCTGCAGGACCCCAACCTGATCTTTGGGGGGAATTAGAGCCGAGGGCCAGGCCCACACCCCTGTGGGGATTTCCTCCCTCGCTCTCCCTGCCTCTCATCTGCTGCCACACATCTCTTAAGGGATTAGCACACCTCTCTAAGCCCAGAGCCGCCCAGTAAATGCAACTTTGCTTCTAATGCCCCGAGCTGGCACGGCTTCTGTCGCTTCACAGCTGCCAGGCTGGGGAGAAGGGAGGGGTGGTTAGGCAAGGGTAGGGGAGGCACAGAGAGCTGGCAGTTGCAGAGAGGTGGCTGGCCAGGGGTGAGGCTGGGAGGTAATTCGCCGTTGCCGCAGAGCTCCGAGTCACTGTCTCATGAGGAACACTGCCCTCTGGGAGCCCCAGTCCACAACCCTGAGGAAGGCCTCCTCAGCCTGGTTAGCTGAGGATCACGGTGACATCAAGGACGCAGGTGCTGTCAGCATGAGGCGGGGGGCGCACTGAGCCTGGAGTCAGGACTCCTGGGTTCTAGGCCGGGGCTCCGAGGGGCCACCTTCTCCCCGCCTCAGACCCCTAGGGCCCATCTCACAGGCCTCCCAGTGGGAGCTGGGACAGAGGGGTGGCCTCAGCCACCTAGCAGCTCTGTGCCCCTGGACAAGTGACTACCTCTCCGAGCTTCAATTTAACGAAGCCAGTCTTTTCAGACTTTTCTGACTGTACTGTCAGCAGGAATTACATTTAAAACTTTTACAAGACACTTAGTATGAGGCATTCGGATACTCTCTGCTCTGCTCCGTTTCATGTTTTAAGATGCGGGTCATGACTCAGTACGTTGATTTCGTGGCCTAACAGTTGGGATCCATACTTTGAAAAACACGGTTTAGGATGAGGAGACAGGTATGGCAAGGTTAAGGAAAACAGTATGTCCAGAGTTCTTAGTGTACTGGCCACCACGGAGTAGGAGCTCAGGAAATGTTTAGTTTCCTTCTTCCTGGACTGCGCAGCTCAGCGGTTAAGAATACTCCGGAATCAAACCCACCTGGCTGTGAGTCTTGGCTCTGACACCTATCGGAATATGACCCTGGGCCAGTCAGCTCATTCTCTGAACCCATTTCCCCATCCATAAGGTGAGGACTGCGAGAGCAGCTTCTTGATGAGGCAAAGAAAGTAAGGCCTCTAGCAGCGCCTGGCAGATAGCAAATGCTCCAATTAGTCATGGCAGACCCTAGCTCTACTAGGTGGGAGAGAGGAGGAGAAAGCCGGCAGCCTGCTGCCAGAGGGAGCTGCCTTTGAAAAACCCCCATGGCCCTGTACCACCTTTCAGTGCTGTTCCTTCCCCGTTCAGCTGCGCCAGCCGAGGGCTATGGGGGGCCAAGGACAGGGCTCCATGTGGCAGTATAGGTGACGTGGGCACTGAAGCCCCACCGAGGAAGCTGTTGGCCCACCAGGACCTTGCTGTTCTGGTCAGGGGCCACAGGGGCTTCTCTCCCCTCCCCCCTCAGGCCCCCACCTCTAATCATGTCCCTTCTGGGTCCCACAAGGAGGGCCCAGGTGCGAGCTCCAAGGTGTGGGCTGGGATACCCAGGCAGGCTTGGAGGGATGGGGCAGCTCCAGCCCTGCTTCTCCTCAACTGCTCTGCATCTCGGGAGGACGTCTTGAGGAGAGGAAGCCAGAGGAAGCCAAGAGCAGAGCATTAAGGGAACATGCTGAAATTCACCGCATTACCACAGTATCATTTGTTTTCCCTTCATGTAAAGTCTTAACAAACAGCTCCTAAGTGGGGGAAAGCTGCTGCTGAGAGCCTCCGTGTTTCCATTGCTAATAGTCTGATTAAAAGGTATTAAAGACTCCACATCTGTTCTAGAGACGGCCCAGAGCGGGGCCTTACCCTTGCCCGTTCTGCAGGCAGAATGGCAGCTGGAGGAGGAGAACAGCACCATTTCTAGCCCCTTTCCTCCGATCTAGCTCCTTTCCTCTGGGGCTGAGTGTCCGGGAACTAAGGGAGGCCAGAGGGCAGCTAGGAGAGGAGGAAGGTGCCGGATACTGATGGGACACCAGGAGATGCCCGGTGGGACCAGACTAGCACGATGACAAGCATCACTAAGTGCCGTGGGTTCTGCTAAGTACTTTACGTGGATTCTCCCCAGGCTTACAAGACTGGCACATGGGAAACATCACTCCCATCTGCAGATGAGGAAACTGAGGCTATGGGAGATGAATCATTTTGCTACCCAAGGTCACACAGCCATTTTGGTGGCTGAGTTGGGGTTTGAACCATGTCTGTGATTCTCTTATCCCAGCACTCTGCTGGGTCCTTCTTTGGCTGGTTTCTCCTAAGAGGGAGCCAATGCGGAAACCCAAAGAAGCAAGCTGCTATCTTTCCGCTACACTGGAGGAAGAACAAAGCCCCTGTAAAGGCACCCAGAATCAGGCACTTCAAGCCACCCTCCCATCCAGGCCTGGCAGGCCCCAGATACTGGTGCACACAGGCCAGAGCTGACGACCACCATCAAAGTGGCCTAGATGAAGCCCCTCCAGCCCACACAGGAGCACTGGTTCTGAGTCAACACTGGGCTGGGCCGAAGCCTCTCTGACGACAAGAAGATGGAGGAAAAAAGAACCCCCACCTGGAGCTGCGGCCCCTCCACCGTTGTCCCCAGCCCTGGGAGTGGGGGCAGGACCGGCACTCTTGTCACTTACCCAGTCACACAGCTAAGAATGGCTCTGGTGCAAAGCCCTTCAGAAAAGTGACCACACAGCCTCCCTCTGTTTTCCCAGTTTAGCCCAAATCCTTCCTGCTGTCACCTAATCCCACTGCTTCTCTGCTGCAAAGCTCTCCCTGACTCCCACATGCTCCCAGTCACCTTCCTAGGACATGGCATGATGCCATTCCCCCACCCAAAAACCCTGCCTGCTGACTCGGCTCCTCACAGATGAAACACTCGTGGGTACGGCATTCAAGGCCCCTGAGCTGGCTGAGGCGCACACTCCCGGCCTCACCTCCCCTGCGTCCCCCAGCCCTGCAGCCACACCGGTCCAGGCAGCGGCCCCTCATTCTTAAGGATGCACAAACATTTGTCAAACTGGAACACACATGATCCTGATTACATCGCACCCAATCCAGACTGAGGAAACCACACTAAGAGTTCCGGTGTCGTGGCTACTAAGTGGCAGAGTCCGACTCCAACCCCGAGCTGTGGCTCCAAAGCCCTGCTCCCAACGACAGTGCTGGGAGTCCTCTAACGGATGCTCTAGAATCACATACTTTTCTGTCTATCCCCAGAGGAGGTGGGAGGACTGTCCCCATCAGCGTGTATCTCCAAGTCTGTCAGCTTCCCTGGAGGGAGAGCCCTGAGCACACATGCGGCCCGCCTATCCGTGGACAGAGAGGGAGGCCATCCCAGTGGCCCTGAGCCTTCTCGCCACCCCGGTTCCTTCGTGCCCCCAGCTGCTGCCCTCGTCGTCACCACCATTCTTTGCTTCCCCACACACCCCTCTCACACGGGGGGCCTGGAGCTGCACCCAGCCCCAGTGGGGTGAGATCTCTGAGGACCCCGCAGAGCTCAGGGGCCCATGCTACAAGAAGCAGAGACACCCAGAGCCTCATGGAAACCCTTATTTCTCTCTTCAAAGAGGGCCAAACCTGTACATCTAAAACAGCTCTGTTTGCTGTTTCTGTCCCAGCAAACATGCTTGCTTCCTCCTTTCAAAGGGTGTCTGAGCCTGGGGATTAAGCCTAATGCTGCCGGAATCCCAGGGGAGGCAGCGCTAAGCAATCAGGGCCCACCGAGGCCTGCCAGCACTTTCAAAGGGAACACGCCAGGCTTTCATCTCCCTCCTCAGGTGCTGGGGCTGCGGCTGTGGGGGAGGCTTCCCTTCCCCTTCCAGACCTCTCGCCCCAGGGCAGGAGAGCTCCTGGCCACAGGAGTTGGGGGAATGGGGACAAGGGCCCCCAAACCTGGGAAGTGATCCAATCCCTAGACCCATCTCTGACTGGGTCCCAGACTCAAGGTGGGAGGTGGGGTGGGGGCACCAGAGCCTGGACAGTTTCCTCCTCAAGGTCACTGAGTTGTACAGGCCCAGGAGAACTTTCAAAGAACTGAGAGGTCCTATTCCAACTTTCCTCCTTACAGGGTGAAAGCTAAATCCTTTACCCCAGGGGAGACCCCGTCCTTCTCGCTTCCTTAAGGGAAACATTCTCCAGACCATCAATGAACCCAGAGACACAGCCTCAGCCCTGGCTCTGCTGCTGCTCAGCCAGGTGGCCTTGGGGCCTGCTCTCCTTGCCCCCAACCCCACCCCACCCCCCTTTCCCCAAGTGCACTGAGAGAGGTGGGTCAGCACAGTATCCCTCAACATCCGAGACTAGGGAGGGGCACTGGGTCTCTGGAGAGATGAAACCTTTGGGCACTACTGACCCCAGTGTCCCTACAGCAGCTGAGCTATCAGTGTCCCATCCATCCTCTGAGCTGGCTCTGAAGAGCCCCCTGCCAGGAAGCCTTCCTTCCCAGACCAACAGGAAAAAAAGGGTAAGTGCCCAGCCCCCAGTCTAATAAAGGGCTTCCCAGAGCACCCAGCTTTCTGACTGCCCATCTCCTAAAACCTGATCTCACCAACTGCCTTCATGGTCCCTGCTCATTCCTTTGGTTGGGGCTCCATCTTGGGACATAAACCCCCTGAGGGCAGACATGAGGTCTACAAATCTACACAGCGCCACCTGCAGGATTCTTGAGTCCAGAGGAAAGAAGAGACGCCATGTCCATGGGAGAAAAATGGTGCTGCTGAACCCCCAGGAGGGATGACCTAGGAACACCTAAGTTGGGGACACCATACAGAATCACAAGGTGAGGGGATGGGGAGCCAGGCCGAGTACTGGGACTAGGGGACAATCCATGCCAAGAGTGCTACAACGGGGGGACAGACCCCACTCACGGCTGCCTGAAGGTGTTCCTTTAACTACCTTCCGGAACTGCACCCAGGAGCTGCACCCTGCCCCACCCTCCACATCTGTGCAGAGCTGGCTGGGTCACGGTATCAGAGACTGAACACCTTTTATTACCTTCTAGAACCTTGGGGTAGGAGGTGAGGGTGTCATCCCACCTCTCTCTACCAAGGCAGAAATCCCCTCCACGGTATGGAGTCTGGGCTCGCCGGCTTCCGCTTGAGGGCTGCCTAAGGCACCCCACTGCCCTTGCAGGCACCCACGATACATGGCTGGACAGCACCCCCTCGTAGGCCAATCCTCCTTCCTATTCAGCCAAAATCTGCACCCAGGGGACGTCTTCCCTTGGATTCAGGATCTGCTCTCAGGAACTGGATGACCAAATCTAACCCCTCCACTCTCCCTAAAGCCCCTTCATACAGAGGCAGCTGTGACTTAAGACTCCAAGTGGGGAGCGTCCCAGGTCTCCTGGGGGAGAGGGGCCTGCGCCCAGACCCAGGGATGGCAGGCTGCCCTCCCCTCTGGCACCACATCCAGGATGGCAGGAGACACAACAAGGCCATGCCCGAGAGCCACACATTCCAGAGAAATCGCGGTGCGGACTGGGTAATCACGGGGCTGCATCTCTCAATTACTCCCCCAGCCAGGACTGCAATTACCACATTACCCCTAATCGCTGAGTGTTTATTAGCAACGCTCCTCCCCATCAGAGCTGCTATTACTGCACATTAATAACCGGGTAGGCACACAAGGTTTCCTCTTGAACACAGACCACCCAGCCGCCAGTGCCACCAGCTCCCAGGCCCCAGCTCCAAGGGGCGAGGCTCAGCCTCTCTGTTCCCCCTTTGGCCAAACGCATGTCGGCAGGAGGCTGGGGGCAGACTGGGGATGGTCCAGGCACACACCCAAGAGAAGCAACAGGGCCCATGGGATGGCCAGGCCTCCCTCCTTTCCTGGCCTCGTCTTCCTGCTCGTGCTGGCTCAGACCCACAATGGCTGCACACTGAGGTCTGAGCCCTGGACCCTCTTGGTGGGGGACCCGCCCTTGCCCACCTCTGATCCAGTGCCTGAAATGTTCTAAATTCTGACTGCCTGGTGGCAGTTTAGCCGATGCCTGGTGATTTCTTGTGACTCCAAACGCACTCGCTTACAAGGGAGCCCACCCGACACATTATCAGCGGTGTCATCTGCAAGAAGATTCCTTCTTAGATCTCGTGAAATCTCCCTCTTGTAACTCCCAACTGTGGGTCCTCGTACCCCTGGCTTTACCTGGGTGAAGCAAAGCCCTCTTCTGAAGACGTGCTATCCGAAGGCCGCTGTCACGTATCTCCTTGAGTTTGGCTTGTTTGGTTTTTTTTTAAGCTAAACATCTCCCGGTTTCTTCAACTTACCCTCCCAGGACATGGTTGAGATGCTTCACCCCTAGAAGCCCCTTTGTGCATGCGCTGGTTCACTCACTCCTTCCCTCACTCTGGGGATAAACAGTATCTTCCAGCAGCCGGAGCCACCAAGGACAGAGCTAACGGACCAGTCTGTGCTTCCCACAACTTCTCAGAGCACGTCCCTCAGGGTAGAGAGTGGCAGTGAGACCTGCCCTGCCTTCGGATGCCACTGCTCTGAGGCTGTCGTGGTGGCTGTGTGATCCCATAGAGGGGGAGCTCCGCACGGGGCGAGGAGCCTCCCTCGGGCGGCATGCTGGCTCATCACACCCCTGCCCAGGCCGCCTATACATGCACCACTTCTCACTTTTTTTTTTTTTTCCTGCAGCCATCCTCTGCCCCGCACAGGGCTTCCTCTGCAGGGCGCCCCTAACCCCTCAGCATGGGGACAGATACAGGAGGGCAAGAGTGGCTGCTAGCTATGCCGGGCCTGACCTGAGGGGTCTGCAGGCTGCCTGGTGCCAGTGGTCCCCCATCTCCTTTATCTAATGACGTTGAAACTCCTGAGCCTGATATTTGAGGCCAACAATAATCTGGCCTAAACCTACTGGCCAGCTCTATTTGCCACTATTCCTCCTGCCTACCTTACCCTCGGAACGCTCCAAATTCCTCAAGCACACACAGTGATTTCCCACCTCAGCACCGCTACCTACTTTACTCCTCACTGGCTCTCAAAATCCTACTTTCCTCTCGAGGCGCCCAGGTTGTGTTTTGCATCGAGCAGGTGCTCCGCAGAGGACTACAGAATGACTAAAGGACAAACCTGCTACCTCCAAGTCTGCCAACAGCTTGACACCAGTGTCTGAGCAACCGGTGTCACGTGTTGTGTTCACGTGTGACCGGCCCTGGCTGGCCCACTCCCCCTCGGCCTAGAAAGGCAGGGTAACAGGAACATATGGCTCCCCCCGCCGATGCCCTGAGGCTGCCTGATGCCAGACATCGGGAGAAGTGTAGGGCCACCTCCCGCTTCACCTGGAAGTGCAAAGGGCAGTCCCCTGCCGAGGAAAACTCTAGAGTCTGGGTGACGTGTGGGACACTGAACAGAAGAGCGAACTGGAGTATGGGGGGTGGGGGACACGGATCCTCAACGAGGCCTCTGTAATGCTATTCTGGTTCTGCCCCGGGGACTCGCATGCCGGGGGCCCAGGACCCCACGTGTGGGCAGAGGTACTGGCAGGGCCCTGGCGCCCAGAACCCCGGTTACCTCGTTCTCCTCCTCATTGTGCAGCTGCTCGGTGTATGCATCCGGCTTTCGAATGAGAGGATCCACCAGCATCAGGAAGGCCATGTAGAGCAAGAGGGCCCCCACCACTGACAGGTAGATGACAATGGTAACCTGAGGGAAAGAGCCAGCTTGTCCTGTGAGCATCCTGGGCCAGGAGGGCAAATCGTGTCCATTCCTGTGCTGTGCATATTTGATGGCGCAGCTGCCTCCACTTCTGCACTGGGGAAGGGCGAGGACACTGGGGGCTTGGAGGGCAAGAGGGAAGGGAATGTGCCCTATTCCACATGTGTACCAGCTCTGCCCTAAAACTGAGGGGACCCCCCAAGAATGGCGGACATAAAAACAACAGATAATGAAGGAAGACATCTGGATTCTGACACCCCAAGATGCTCCCAGGGGTGGGGATCGGGGAAACAGGGCTACCGGGATATCTCTAAGAAAGGGTGGAAAGCAATTGGACACTAAGAGCAAGGAAGAACCGGCTGGTGAAGAGGCCTGAAGGCAGAGGCCGAGCACCTGGGCACGAGGGCTCACTCCCCCCGCCAACGGGATGGACAGGTGCGAAGCTGCGGTCCTGAGAGGGCACGCCAACAGGTGGAGGGGGACAGACCGGCAAGGTGTGCACTGGAGGCTGGAGGCTACATCTCCCCCTCCCGGCGGTCACCCCGGGAGTAATTTCTGTAATTTCTGTTTTACAGAAGATAGATTCAGTGAGGCCAATTCAAGGTTTCCAGTGTGATACTCTGGGCATTTAAGACAGGATTCTCCAAGACACTTAGCAGCTTCAGTCCCTGTAATGGCATTACTAATACACCTCAGTTACTGGGACTACAGAAGCACCTTTGCTTGTGTCCAAATGCCCCCTGGGCGGCTGCCATCACCTGAGAATGGTGAGGCTAAACCGCTCAGCCTAGGTGCCAAGGCTAGCAAGTGGGAGAGATGTAACTTGAACTCAGATTTACTGACTGTCTCAAATGCTTTCCTACTTCCACAATGCCTGGCCATCACTGGCCTCTGAACCCGGCCTTGACCCTAAATGGACTGCGAAGAGGGATAAAAGGAAGAAAGAAACCTTGGGACTTTCAAGTCAAAGCTCAGCTCAAAGGTCAAGTTCAACTGGACCAACTTCCTCCCTGATTGGGGCATCAGCGTTCATGCCTCTTTAAACAGGGCAAATGATCAGACCTCTTGCCTGTACCCCAGGAAGGGGAAGGGGAGTAGACACTGAGTCTCTAATAGGCTAAAGCTGGGGGGAGGGGGAGGCTCCTTGGGAGGAGGACTGGAGGGAAATTTGAGGGATTAGGAAGTGTGTCTGATGAGGTCCCCATATCGGGAAGTCCCTTTCTGCCAAACAGGGACAGGGGACACTTGGCTCAGAATTCAGTCTCAGCCACTTGGTCCCCAGAGGGTGGGGCCCCAGAGCACATTCAGAGCAGGAGAAAGATGCTCCAGGAGTGGCTGGGTCAGGTGGGAGGATAAAAGGAGTGACGGACGGACGTGGGGGATAGGCAGCTGCTTTCCATGAGAAAGGCGAGAACACAGAGGACTGCAGGGCAGGGAAGGTGCTGCCGGCTCCCTGGTCTGGGAGGACAGCAGTGAGCATCGCCTCCCCTCCTGAGCCTCAAAAGGAGAAACCTGGATGAGGCAGTGTCGTTAAATTCCCAAATTCCTTTCTCGAGGCTATTTCTAGACTCTCCACAGAACCAGGTTCTCCACAGAACCTGGCCAGGAAGGGCTTAAGTTAGAAATCGGTAGACGGGGTCTGGCTCAGGCGTTGGAACACAGACTAGGAGTCCCGGGGGGGGGCTGTGGGTGGACGAGACCCTGCTAGCGTGAGCCGTGGTCCTGTTGCATCCGCCTCAGGCAGAGGAAAGAACAAGGCCCCCGTCCTCACTCGCTATGGGAGTGGTTGTGTCTACTACTTCTCTCCTGAATTCACCCAACAGCCTAGGAGAACGAGGGTCAGGGCTAAAGCCCCTCCTGCCCAGCTGCCCCACGCAGACACCTCGCCTTGTCCACAACTCTTGGGAGCTTTTCAGGACTCTGAGGAGTTCGGTTAGACTGGATGTTCCAGGAGGGCGGGCTTATTGCTCTATTAGCAGCATCCTATGCGGTGCCCAGAACATAAAAGGCACCTGAAGGAGGCTCCCTGAAGGAATGGGAGAGAGAGGAAGGGAAAGACTGGGAAGAAAAGAGTGACACTGAACACCTCTCCCAGGTTCCCAGCGCCCCCGTGTAATGGGAGCCACTGGACAGAGGTCAGAGGAGAAAGCTGGCTCCAAGAAGGTGTGGGGAGCGGGCCCCTGCATCTGTGACCAGGCCAACCCAGAAGCCGGTCCCACAGCCACTTGGGATGCTCAGAATACAGCCAGAGACAGTGAGTGCCGGGCAGCTGGGGATTGGAGGGGGGCCCCCGAGAGCTGGGCTACCTTGATGGTGGTGGTGCTGCGTTCCTCATACTTGCACTCGCACAGCAGACAGTAGGCCTCCACGTCGTGGCCGGGCACCGGCATGGGCTCCACCACGTGCAGGCAGTTGCTGCAACGGAGACAGACAGGGCGGTGGGAGCAGGGCCACAGGAAGCGGGCAGCCTGGGAGGGGAGGGGCTGGGCAAAGGTGAGGGTGTTCCCAGGGAGTATGCAGTTTATAAAGGGTCAGGCTGGCGCCAGCCCCCTTCCCCAACTCAGAGCCTCACAGCACCTGGCCACTGGCCATCCGAACCAGCTCTCCAAAGTGTGCCTACAGGGCTGGCACGAAAAACGCTAACGTTCCCCAAACTTCTACCCTTAGCTGCCCTCGTGTCTCCTGCTATGGTTCCCCTGCTGGGGCTTATCCATTCCAAAGATTTGCAACTCCAAGCTGGTGAGGCCTGGACTGGTATCTTAGACTAGAATCTCTTAGTCAGGACCACCCCGGGGCCCTCCTACGTGCAGCTGCCCACTGGATTCACCATAGGAGCACCCCACAGGGTCCGCAAACTCTACATCCACCCCTCCGCCCCTCTGCCCCAACCCCCCAGTCCTGGAGTCTTGTGTTACAAACGGCAGAAAGCACCCCTACTGTCCACTCCACTGACCAAGTCAAAACCTGGCAATCACCTTGACACTGCCTTTTCCTCTCACCTATGAATCCACCAAAAGCCAGTGATTTTACCCCCTTAGACATTTCTAAGACCCACCTTCTCTATTGTCTCCTGCTGCTGTGTCTCAGATGAAGTTCTCATCATTCTTGCTTCGGGCAAATGACCCAGCCTCCCCACTGCTCTCCTGCTCTTGTTGGCCCTGTGCCAATACTACCTGCACCTGGCAGCTGAGTGGTGTTACCAAAATGAAACTCTGGTCATGTCACCCCCAGCTTAAAGCCGAAAGCTGGTTCAATGTCTCCACCCAGCCTCTAGGGTGAGAACGAACTGAGCTGTTGCCCCTCGGCCTCCTACTGATCCACCTGATTCCAGGGCCGCCGACCTGTCCAATTCCATCCCTGCCTCCCCTCAACCTGCTCCCCATCCTCCTCCAGCTATGCTGATCTTCTGGACTCTTCTCTGAATGAGCCATGCTCCCTTCCTTGATACATCTCCCGCCCTCTGCCAGGAATACATGGCTTTGTCACCTTCCCTTTCCATGCTCTGAATCCTACACCTCCTTGAAGATCCAGCTCAAAGACCTGACCTCTCCCTCTGCTCATCTCTATCACAGCACTGACCACACTGTACTGTGATCTCACCTTTATTTGTATGGTCGCCCCCAGGAGATGTTGAGTTCCTTGAGGACAGAGGCCATCCCCAGCACGCTGGCAGAGCTGCACTCAGTGAACAAGTGACTGCCAAATGAATCCCATGTTCTAACAGTATGCCCACATAGCCCACCTTTCCCTAACAGGGCTCCCGCAGAAGGTGAGCCAAAGATCACAGGCCCATTTGAAAAGGTGGTGGGTTCAGGAAGGCAAAGTGGCATCTCCACCACGATGAGGTCAGGACCCAAACCCTGATCGTTGGCTCATCTTTACATCTGACCCTCAGCTTCAGTGGGGCCTGTGCTCAGCTCTTTATCTGGGTCTCTTGATCAGCCCCAGCCCTTCAGATCGGCAGGTTTTCAACAAGTATGGTTCACAGACCACAGTAAGCCAATGACCTAGAGAATGCGCCTTTATCACTACCACCAGGAAAGGTCAAACACACCCTCAGAGGTTCACGGAGGTGAGCCAGGCATCACACTGCCATGGATCGCCAGGTCTGGGCTGTCCTGGCTGTGCCGCTAAGTGTCTGGGGCCCTGGGCCTATTTTCTCCTCTCTGAGATGCAGGGGTTGTACCAGATGACCTTGAAGGCCCTTCCTGGTCTAACAGGAAGCCTGCAAGAGTCACGCATAGCTCTCTGAAAACAACCAGGCCTGTTCTAAGCTATCCAGGGTCCTTTTAGACTCAGGCTGGGTTTTTGGCAGAGGCATCAAAGACGTGTGACGTGAAGATCAAGTGTTGACATAAAAATGAGATGTCCTCTAAAATCCTCTGATCCCCTTAAAAATCTGGCCCGCAGCATATGTGATTTCATCTAAACCTCTGACGATTCCAGTTTCACCACTGGGTAGCAACTGCACCACATCACTCCTAGCTGCACGAAGGGGTCCTCTTCTACCGTAACTAAATGCATCATTTCCAGACCCTGCACACTGCCAGTTCTGGGGGCTGATGGACAAGGCCAGGTTCACGCACAACACTTGGTCATCAAGTGTTCACTTGGGACCTTCTCTTTTCCAGGAAGTCCCCACAAGCCTCCTGAGGACCAGATGCCTCCTTTCCGAGCCACACGGGGTCGTGGTTTAGAAGGTCACGTCAGTGTTGCAGGAGGATATGTGGACTACCCTCAAGGCCAAGGTGGAGTGTCAGGGGGAGCTGGGAGGGGCCAACCCAGGTTCTTCAAATTGGAATGCTATTACAGGAACAGGCTGTTTCTAGAAGGGTTAGGGCAACAGTAAATGAAAAGCTGTAATTTTTCTGCTGGCTCTGGCCCTCCTGAGAGTCAGTGAAACCCTAAACATGATCCTGCTCTCTAAGGCTTTCCTTTACCTTTTTGGGGATCAGTGCTATCAAAAGACTCCAAGGATTGGCCAGAGGACATTAAGGGGAGAGGTCTACAAAGATAAGCTGGGTTTAATTCTTTGCTCTTCTATGTGTTCTGTGATGGCAGGTAATTTATTTACCCTTTCTGGGTCTCGGTTTCCTCATTTATAAGTGGAGGCTGAACTCCATCGGTGTCTTTCAAGCTGTGCTCTCTTAGAACCACTCAAGAACCACTGTGCAAGGAGGTGGGCTGAGGGAGGGGCTGAGGGACGGGTCCCTCTCGGCACCGGTTCTGATTTTGTTTTGTACGTTGTGTTTCCAAAACAGATTCTGTCGATAGAAAGGTTCAGTTTGTATAAGTCTGAAAGACACTGAACTAGCCAACCTGTTTGGTTCCTTCCTACTCTGGGATGGCCTCTAATACATTATGTCCTCAGCAGGCCCACCAACAGGGCAACATTGGTAGGGTTTCTGCCCTTCTACAGGCATGTGGTTATGAACTACCAGCACTAGATGGCAGGATACCAGCACCGCAGGAACATAAATGCCATTAAATGTGAGGACTGTGGCTCAGGCAGTTCTGGCTTCACTCTGCACCACAAAGGAGGGTGCAAGTATTGCCCTGGCTGTGGACCAATGTGGCAGCACAGTGACAAGGTGGCAGAGACTTGAAGACACAACTGGACTCCTCTGGTCCTAGCACGGAGACCCTAAGACCACATGTCAAGCCCCATCCCAGTACTAAGGGAGTGTCACCAGTGTCGCTGGGTCCTAGAATCTGTCCAGCCTCGGTTTCCACCAACCACCCTAATGGAACTGTCTCGAAGTTCTCCATTAAGATTGTTCATTAGGCAGTCCCTTAATTCTGATTTCTAAGGAGAAGATAAACTACAGCCTGAGAGGTCCAGACAAGACTCGTTTCTCTGTGGGCATCCACACTTGGGCTTTCAGACCATAGTATAACCCCAGGGCGGAGACATTGCTAATAAAATCTGCTGCTGCCTGTGGGATGTAGTCTTATTACCTGCTGTGGGGCTCTGACAGTCTATCAGATCATTTCCTGATGTTATTTGAGCTATAACCCCAACATACAAGGAGGTCACAGGGGCTCCTCCCAGGACTTCATGTCTCAGGGCTTTGTCACTCCATCAGGACAGGCAAAACCAGAGGGAAACAGTCTACCTATGTTGTGGGAGGAGCTCAAGTTTTCTGGGGCTTGGTGTAAGTCTGACGATTATCTATGTGGCCTCTAATAACGCATGATAATATATATTAATATTAGCTAACATTTACACAGCACTTACTATGTGCCAGGCATCGTCTAAGTGCTTTACTTACACAGGTACGTACAAGCACATATACCACACACACACGCCCACACACACACACACACACACACACACACACACACACACAATTTAATACTCAAAATACTGCCGCCCATCTTACAGATGAGGAAACTGAAGTACATTAGAGAGGAAGTAACTTGTCACAGAATGAGCAAATGGCAGACCCAGAGTGAGGGCAAGGCAAGCCAGATCCCCAGCCTGTGCATCTAACTAGACAGCCTCTCGGAAAATCACTCAGACTATCTCAGAACTGGGTAAATTCAAAATTCCCAAATGCTTCTCCGAACAAACTGCCTCACGATCACCTACGGAACTTTAAGAAAATGTTACCCCTGCCTTCCTGTTCCCAAGATTACGGAATCGAAATCTTAGGGGGGAGGAGATCTAACGTAGGGCATGGTGACTATCGTTAACGATACTGTCTTATACACTTGAAAACTGTGGAGAGAGTAGATCTTAAATGTCCTGACCACAGCCACAAAAGGTAATTATGTGAGGAGACGGAGGTGTTAATTTACCTTATTGTGGCAATCATTTCATAATATGTATATCAAACCATCAGGATATACACCTTAAACTTACACAAAGTTCTACGTCTAACGTATCTCAATAAAGCTGGGGAGAAAAAAAACAACAAAATCCACAATCTTGGGGGGGCAGAAGGTGCTGGCAATCTGTATTTTCTCAAAGCCCACCTGATGATATTGCCGTACAACCAAGCAGGCGCACTGACCTGGACATCCCCTCCCCATGATGTGAATCCCTTCTAACAGTGCCCTTAGCAAAGAATCACCCCATCTGTGCTCAGATCCCTCCAAGGATGGGGCTTCCCAGCTCCCAAAACAGTCTGGATTAGAAATGTTTCCTCAGCTCACACTTAAATCTGTTTCCCTGAAGCTTTCCTTAAAGTTGTTTCTATTGGCTCCAATTCTACACCAAAAAACCACATGGAACATAACGGATTCCCATTCCCATGCGCCCCACCTCCCATAGCATGCCAGCCCTGCTCCTGGTCTTTGTCAGTCACCAGATGTCCCCAAACCCTCCCCTCATTGAGCCTCCCTTAAATCACTCCTTCTAGGACAATGTGTTGAAACTTCCTTTAATCAAGCTGGTCTCCTCTCTCTGAATTTGTGCTTCTTCATTTCTTTTTTAACGTGAAGCAGCTAGAAATGAATTCGGGACTCCAGGAGTATAATTTAAAATTCCCCTTTGGATTTTAGACTCTGCAGTTATAAAAAGGGAGCACTACCTATCTCGCCTACCTTACAAGGTGTTAATGACACTGGTACAGAATAACACACGTAACAGAGCTTTGCAAAAGTACACAAAAGATCCCACAGTATGCAGGCATACTAACAACCTCTCCCAATTTCTCTGCCACCATTTTGCATATATGAATAAACACCCAAACCAAAGCAAAATAACAATATCCACTTCTCTGACCAGGAACCCCTCAGCTAGAATTCAAGGCACCTAGGCCCTGTTCCCAATTGGCTATGTGACCATGGATAAAACAGTGCTTTGTACACTGTCCATAGGAATGAGAGAGCAAGCTTATCCTCCAGGGGTCCAAGAATCCCAGGAAACACTTGTAACTTCAACTGGTTGAAGCAGCCATGAGCCAGCCTGTACAGTGCCTTACCAGTCCTTCTGTGACACATTCTGGTTGTAAATGTGCCCACTGATGTTTCTATATGGTGGACAGATGCATTTGCAACGGATATCTTCAGAGCTCTGGAAGAAAAAGCGTATCAGGTAGACAGGGCCCATGGGTTCAGGTTCTAGCAAAGACTTTCAACTTTCATTTCCCTGTTCTATATATGAATGCTCTTGACCTTTCCCATCCCCAAGTTCAGCAAGGAATGGCTTCTGCAGGAAGGATGCTAGTGTCACAGGACCCTCAAGACGTCAACTGTCCAGATGGCCATTGAGACCCCCAGAGAGCTGCCTAGGGCTGTCATGCCCTAGTAGGGTGCTTTGGAGTAGGGATGTGTGTGGCAAGCAAAGTGACAGTCCTCTACTCTGGGCCCCACATCTGCTGTGTGCACCTCTGTCCAGCAATCTTGATGGTGAGACCCTCTCTCCTCACCCCTCCATCATCCCATCTCCAACTTCCCAGGTTAGGATGAGGGCAGAAGCAAACAAGAGAAAGAGGGTCATTTCTGTGGGAATACTCAAGCAACCCCTCAGAAAGTTCTTCCTCTCTGAAATGGGTAAGAAACAACACCACAAATATTTTCATCCCAATCAGGAATTCCCCAGGGAGACTGCAAGCAAACCCTCTGACTCCACCTTACTTAAAGCCTTGGGGATCTTCAAATTTTCAAATACCACAGAGCTGCCCAGCTCCGGGTAATATGCCCCTAAAAAAAAAAAAAAAATGGCAATTTCTCCAGAGTCCCAATGCTTAGGGTGGGCTAGGCTGGTCACCCTTGGCAACAGAAACTTCCAACTGTGTAGGATTTCACACTTAAAGAGCATTTCTACTCACTGTATTACTTGATTCTCCTTCAGCAGAGTAGTGGATATTATAACCATAGTTATTTTAACCCAGGAGCAAAGGAAGGTATGGGGAACTTAGATAATTCCTTCAAACACAAACTCCCTTGCTGGAATCCTACCTCGGTTTCCATCTGGTCCAGAACCTATGTTCTGTGCACCACCCCACTCCTCTCACTCCACCCTTCCCGACGCCTGCAGTTCTGCGCCTGAGAGTCCCAAAAGTATGGCCCATAAAGGAGCGAGAGGGGCAGGGCTGAACAGCAGCTACCCCTGGGGAAGCCCTGTCCGCAGGGAGGGTGGTCGTGCAAGAGGTGCTGCTGTCTCACCTCCCTCACCTTGTTGGCTTGAGCTGGGGGCACCAGCAAGCACCCCACCACGGCCACCAAACATAGGAGCTTCATGCTTGGCAGGCTGGGGGTGCCAACCAGACCGGACACCTGCATAAGAGATATGAAGTCGGGCAAGGAAAGGTGACCACACCACTGTCGGCACTCTCGGCCCCTTGGCCGTCTAGCCGGGACGTGGGAATGGGGTTGGGGGCTGGGCTCAGCATTCCAGGGCCTCCTAAAACCCTGTAGCCAAATGCTGCCTTCCCTCTCCCCCAAGTCTCCGGCTCTCGACTGCCCACCCGGAGCGCCCAGAAGAGAGGCCTCTCGGGGACACGGCCGCAGGGGGCCTCGAGTCCCGAGGAGCAGGCCACGTTCCGTGCTCTAACCCTCGCATTCCGTTCCACCGCCCTCCGCCATCTCAGCCTCCGCCCGCCCGGCAGCTCCTCCCCGCTCAAGGCCCGACGAAAACTTTGGGTGCAGAGGCTGGAAGACCTAATCCGACCGCCAAGGCCAGTGCCCACCTAATCTAGGGGTCTTGGGCCGTCCCCGAATCCCCAGGTGCCCCCACGACCCCTGTCCCCTCCCCCAACGCGCCGTCCGCTAACCTGCGAGCCCCGCCGCTGCAGCAGAAGACCCAGCCGGTCCCGCCCCCTCCCGGCCGCTATTGGCTGCCGGAGCAGTCTCTCAGCCCAACCTCGCTATCGCCAAGGTAACAAGACCCACCTTCGCCTGGGCTTAGAGGCTCCGGCGCAAGGGAGAGGAAGGCATTTCTCAAACCCGACCAAACAAGAAAAGGGAGTGTCAGTCAGTCTTCCAGGCCGAAACGTGGAAGGGTCTTGCCTTTGTGGGGCCTGTAAAACTACCACTGTAGTGCTTGGCCCCTCCTTGTATTATAAAAGGCGGAGGATGGGAGAGGGACTAAGCTTGTTTCACCTTGTTGTTTTGAAGAGAAAGCACTTTATACACAATAAGCTAGTAACAACAATAACCTTAAAAAATCCAATAAAGGGCTTTGTCCTCGCTCACAATCTGGAAATGTTTAGGGATCCATGTCTTTGCTGCATAAGACTTTGCCAGACCCCAGCTCTACTCTTCCCTCCACCCTCCTCCCTGAGGAGGAGGAAACCAGGGGTGGCAATGAAGTGGAGGACTGAGCCTGTGAGGCGTGTGCCCGGCCACCGGTTACCTGGTCTCACTGCCCCGAGTACCGGTTCTGGACCTGGCAGACTGGGGCAAGATGTGCAAGGCCAGCATGGGGAGTGGGGAGTGGAGGGTTGGGGAAGAGAGAGGGAAGTCTGGGCTGCTGGGGGGCAGAAGTGAACTTCTTGCCAGCTGTGAAGGAAAGAGAAGCCATCTGAGCCTGGGGTACCAGACCCAGAGTGAGGACACCGAGGCTCTGGCCCTGGCTTTGCCACTAAGCAGCTATGTTACCCTGGGAAAAACCACCTCCCCTCTCTGAGCCTCAGTGTCTTTATCTGTAAACTTATTTGGTTGGATACTAAGGTCCCTTTCAGCTTTGAAATTTTGGGGATTTCAGGGAGTGGCTTGATGTGGCCCGCTCTTGATGTTGGTGGCTGGAATCAGCATATGGGCTGGGTGTGGGCACAATTAAGCCCCTCACAGGCACACTAGACGCCTTGTGTGCAGGTAGTTGGGTTTATGTTTCTTTACCGGACTCATGTCTTATGCCTTTTTAAGTCCTCACCACCTTGTAGACTATCCTACCCTTGGTGGGTGATCAGGAAATGTTTGCTAAACTGAACTGGGTAGTATTCAATTAAACCTCATTGGACAGCAGGCAGGAGGCACAATGGTGTGACACAAAATCATAGCTCAGGGACTAGGGAAGGAATCCTGGTTCCTCCTGTCCTAGATGTGAGGGTTGGGTGGTTGGCTTACCCTTTAGGAGGGCTTTGGTTTCCACATCCATAAAATGGGGCTAATATTACCTACTTTTCAGGGTTATTGTGAGAATATAATGGATCCTTATGTGCAAAGCACCAGGGGCAGGCTAGCACAAAGCAGGGGAGGGATCTGTAAATGGAGATGTTAGCTCATTCTGGGGGTCAGAATGGCTGCTTGGGTGAGTAAGCTGGGGCAGAGAAAGCATGCTTGCCACATGGGGGCAGAAGGGACAGTTCAGGCACAGGAAAAATACCCTCCTCCCAATTCATCTCTTATATGGAGGTGGGGAACTTCACAGGGACAAAAGCAATTAGGCTGAGTCCCAGTCACCTCCAAGGCATGCCCCTCTGACACCCAACACTAAAGGCGCCCAATGCTGAATTCACCATCTTGTTCATCTGATGGAAGCCAGGCCTCCATCCTGCTGCTTTTCTCAGGCCCCAGACTGTGGTGTCAAATTATCCTTGTCTCAGGGCGCCTGGGTGGCTCAGTCAGTGAAGGGGCCGACTTCGGCTCTGGTCATGATCTCGCGGTCCCTGAGTTCGAGCCCCGAGTCGGGCTCTGTGCTGACGGCTCGGAGCCTGGAGCCTGTTTCAGATTCTGTGTCTCCCTCTCTCTGACCCTCCCCTGTTCATGCTCTGTCTCTCTCTGTCCCAAAAATAAATAAAAATTTTTTTTCAACGTTTATTTATTTTTGGGACAGAGAGAGACAGAGCATGAACAGGGGAGGGGCAGAGAGAGAGGGAGACACAGAATCGGAAACAGGCTCCAGGCTCCGAGCCGTCAGCCCAGAGCCCGACGCGGGGCTCGAACTCCCGGACCGTGAGATCGTGACCTGGCTGAAGTCGGACACTTAACCGACTGCGCCACCCAGGCGCCCCTGTCCCAAAAATAAATAAACGTTAAAAAAAAAAAATTATCCTTGTCTCTGCTATCTCCTGTCTCCATCTAGTCTATCTAGGTGTCTCTGTGGAGGGGCTATCATCCCCCTGTCTGCAAACCCTGCAGCCAGCACTCTGCTTCCTGAAATACACTCCCTTCCTCTGTCCTCCAACCCTGCTTTCAGTACATCGTTCATTGCTCAATAATCCCTGGTAGGATCCTGTCACATCAAGTTCAGACAGTTCCACCTGGCATCCAAGCCCTGGCCACCATTTCTGCCCTTACCCACCATATCTCATCTCTGGTTACAACCCACCAGTTATCTCCTATATTTGACTTTGTTCACACCAGTCCTTCCATAGGATGTTCTCAGCCCCTCAGCCCTGCCAATCCTTATCCTGCGTCTCTTTCAAACCTCTACCCCAAGCACTTCTCTTCCAGGAACTCTTCCCCGGTCGCCCTAGCTGACCCAGGGCCCCTCATTCCCACACATCCTCCATGTGCCCTGAGTTTAAGTGCCAGGCCATTGAGATGAGTCTGAACTTATTTATTCAATTCAATCCCACAAACATTGACTAAGCACTGTCAAGACATCCCAGCAGGTACCACAGACAAGCCACATGGGAACCTGCTTTCAAGAAGTGTGTAGTCTTGTACGGGAGTAATCATATGGCCGGGAAGTAACTTAAAATAGAAAGTGATCTGGGGCGTCTGGGTGGCTCAGTTAGTTAAGCGTCTGACTTGGCTCAGGTCATGATCTCGTGGTTCGTGAGTTCGAGCCCCACGTCGGGCTCTGTGCTGACAGCTCAGAGCCTGGAGCCTGTTTCAGATTCTGTGTCTCCCTCTCTCTCTTCCCCTCCCCCACTCATGCTCTGTCTCTATGTGTGTGTGTATGTCTCTCTCTGTCTCTGTCTCTCTCAAAAATTAACATAAAAAAATTTTTAAAAAATCAAGTGATATGTCATAGAAGAGTTTTCTCCCTGAAAATATTTTTGAGCACTATGTTCCAGGCAGCATGCTAGTTGCTGGGGATATATCAATAAACAAAACCTACCCTGTCCCTGCTCTCGTGGACCTTGAAGTTTATTGCAGGAAAATGACAGATCAACAAGTAATCACAATTTGGGGTGGTAAGAGCTATGGTGGGGAAGACCTACAGAGGCCGGTGAGAAACCGAGACCAAAGGCCAGAGGAGCCCAGAATGGTAGAGAGGAGGCTTTGAAGGTAGTGGGGGGCTACTTGAGCTGGGCCAGTGTGATAGGCAGAAGAGTAGCCCCCCACATCATAATCCCTGGAATCTGTGATTATGTGACCTTCCATGGCAAGAGGGATTTTGCAGCTGTAGTTAAATGAAGGTCATTGGGATGGGGAGAGTAGCCTGGATTATCGAGACAAGCCAAATCTAATCAGGTGAGTCCTTAAAAAAGGGAAACCTTGGGGCGCCTGGGTGGCGCAGTCGGTTAAGCGTCCGACTTCAGCCAGGTCACGATCTCGCGTTCCGTGAGTTCGAGCCCCGCGTCAGGCTCTGGGCTGACGGCTCAGAGCCTGGAGCCTGCTTCCGATTCTGTGTCTCCCTCTCTCTCTGCCCCTCGCCCGTTCATGCTCTGTCTCTCTCTGTCCCAAAAATAAATAAACACTGGAAAAAAAAAAAAAAAAGGGAAACCTTTTCTGGCTGCGATCAGAGAAAGAGATGTGACAATGGAAGCAGGGTGAGAGAGATTGAAGATGGAAGGGGCCACGAGCCAAGGAATGAGGGTATAACCTCTCGAAGCTGGGAAGGGCGAGGATCAGATTCTCCCCTAGAGTCCCCAGAAGGAACACAGCCCTGCTGACACCTTCATTTTAATTCAGTGACACCTGTGTCAGACTTCTGACCTACAGAACTGTAAGATAATAAATTTTGTGATGTTTTAAGCCACTAAATTCATGGTAATTCATTACAGCAGCAATAGAAACCTAATATAGCCAGGAGGGTGGGCAAAATTTGGAACAGAATTCAGGAACAGGGTGATTATGAGGAAGGACATCCACATAGAGGGGGTGTGAGAAGAGCAAAGAGATGGCCCTGGGAACATGCACGTAGGGCAAGAGCAAACGATTCGGTTTGGCTCAAACCCAGGGCAGGCGAATGGGAAGGGAGGGCAGAGGGTAAGCCAAGGCCAGAACTTCATGACAGCAGAGAGTTGATGTGAGCCAGTGAATGAGCCCGGGCCCCTGGCTCGGGGTTCAAGGGCAGGGTTAGGACCAGGCAACTTCGGGAATGTGCTGCCTCCAGCAGAGGAGGCTGAACGAAGCTGTGAGCTTCCTGCTGCTTCCTCGTGGGACTACTGGTCTTCATCCTGCACCTTGCTCCCTACTCCCAGATTTGGAGCTCTGGGACTTAGACCACAGGTCCCTCTCAGGGACCTGCTTTTACCCCAACAACCCTAATATCCGTTGGCCTGAAAAGACCAGGTCTTGGCATCTGTGCCAGAGCTGAAAGTCTGGGTTCCTCCTCACTCCTTGTCCCCACTCTTGGTTCTCCTGGAGAGGGACTGGACTGCTGTCATCACCTCCAAACGGTGCCTACTCTCCCCGGCATCAGCTATGTGCCCCTGCTCTTCCTCTACTCCCAGCAAAGCTTATCTATCTGTCCAGTGCCTTGGCCCCTCAAGCTCCTATAAGATGATTAACTTCCTAATCTGTACAACAGCACCCACGCTTTAGCCCCACCAGGGAATAGCTACACTAAAGCATCATCCAACCTAAACAGAGAATAAAGTGTCATCCAAGTCAAACAGAGAAGGAAGTTCAAGGGCTAGAAATTGGATGCTTGTAACAGGCTCTAAGGGGGCAGTAGTTTGGAGTACAGAGAAGCCCTTGATCCACCTCTAATAGGAAGTCATCACTCCACCCATAGATGGCAGGTCAGGGGCCCAGGGACTTCCTTGAGACGGAGTGAACACCATCGTCAGATGCCCTGAGGGTGTCTGCTCTCTCTGACCACAGCAGGATTTCTCAGGCATCAGGGGGCACAGAGCTGAGAGCATACTCCCCGGGCTTGACATCCGCCTGAATATGTGTACTCTTTTTTTGCCTGGGCCCCCAAAGTTGCCTTTTCACACACACGCTGCGCTCCCCAAAACCAGCTAAGACAGCACTTAGTCAAAGAACAATTATATTTAACTGAGAAGAACTCTGAATGGAAACATTATTCTATCTAAAGTGTATTACATGACATAAACTGCACCCAGTCTAATATACGTAGACATATACATACACATACATACACACACACACATACACACACACATATACATACATATGTAGTCCACACACACACACACACACATTTAAATTTAAGTTCTGGACCCACTTTATGCCAGTCATTCTACCAGCAATTATTAATTGGGCACAATTACGTGTGTGATCTTACACTAAGTGGCTCCTCTCCTATCTTTCTTGGCTCAGCTTCTTTTGCTGCACATCCTCTTTGGTGCAGGCTTGGGGGCACTGCAGAAGTATAGAACAACAGTTCACTTTGGGTTTCAATTGTCTTAACCACATCAAGTATCTTGGATTCTGTTAGCTCAGCTCACAAAAGTACATGAGGCAGGATGGGGGCTGGGTAAGTCCCCGGGCTCAGAAATCACAAGATCTGGGTTTTATTTTGAAACTAGCCCACTGGGGCCCCAGTTTCTCCCTCAAAGGATTTGTTCGAAAGAGCAGCTCTAAATCTTTTTGGTCTCACGTCCTGTGAAATAATAAGAAATCTATATATTTGTCTCTGCCATGGTTCCTGACACAAAACTCCTAAAATCTTTTCTTTCCTGCATGACAGCCACAGCTGGCACGTACTCTTAAACCCTTGGGAATTCTTGGCTGATAGGAGCATCTTTTGTTCTAATGAAGTGACTCTTGGTGGGCTCCTGGGTGGGGGCTGGTCACCTAGAAAGAACAAGCCAGGATTAGAAGCTTGAAACTTTCAGCCTCATCCCCAATCCTCTGCGGAGGGAAGAGGGGCTGGAAAATGAGCTAACAATCGATCGTGCCTGCGTGATGAAGCTTCCTAAAAATCTCAAAGTATGAGGTTCCGAGAGCTTCTGAATTCCCGAACACATAGAGGTACTGGGAGGGCGGTGTGCCTGGAAAGGCCTGGAAACTCTGCACCCGTTTCCCTATACCTTGCCCGCTGCGTCTCTTCCATCTGGCTGTTGTTCCCGGGTTGTGTCCTTTTATAATAAACTGGTACTCTCATAATGAAAGTGCTTTCCTGAGTTCTGGGAGCAAATTATTGGACCTGAGGAGAGGGTCGTGGGATCCTCGATTTACAGCCGGCCAGTCAGACGCATAGGCGAAAGCAGGTGACTCACAATGGGCATCTGAAGTAGGGGAAAGGGAGCAGGCTTGTGGGACTGAATCCCCAACCTGTGAGGTCTGCACGCATTTGATTAGTGTCAGAAAGAGATGGAACTGTAGGACACCCAGCTGATGTCACAGAATTGCTTGACGTGGGGAAAACCTACGCATCTGACGTCAGAGGTGTTGATATGTGAGTGTGAGCGGAGAAGGGGGAGCAGTTTTTCCCTATTTTCATGTCCCCTTTACACCTAACAATTACTGAGGACCCCAAAGAGCTTTATGTGATCCTATCCATCAATACTTACAGTATTAAAATTAAAGCTAGGAAGCTTTAAAAATTTTGTTTTAAAATAGCAATAACAAACACGTTGTGTGCATAAACATCTTTTGGTGAAAAACAACCTGTATTTTCCAAAAGAAAAAATGGAGCGAGGAAGGTGGTATCGTTTTACCTGTTTTTCTGCTAAATCTCCCTAATGTCTGGTTTAATAGAAAACAGCTGGATTCTCACATCTGCTTCTGCATTCAGTTCCTTGTGAATTACGTGTTATCATGTGTCATCTGCTTCCCGAAAATCCCCCTGTATGCCTGGAGGAAAATGAGATTGAAAAGGCGAATAACATCTTACCATCGCTAGGAAAATCAGCAGACCTTATGATTGCGCTAAAAGGGTTTTGGAGACCCACACGGTCCCCAGACCGCGCTTTGAAAACCGCTGGCTGGGGCGCCTGGGTGGCGTAGTCGGTTAAGCGTCCGACTTCAGCCAGGTCACGATCTCGCGTTCCGTGAGTTCGAGCCCCGCGTCAGGCTCTGGGCTGATGGCTCAGAGCCTGGAGCCTGTTTCCGATTCTGTGTGTCTCCCTCTCTCTCTGCCCCTCCCCTGCTCATGCTCTGTCTCTCTCTGTCCCAAAACTAAATAAACGTTGAAAAAAAAATTAAAAAAAAAAAGAAAACCGCTGGCTTAGAAGGCCAAAACATTTCTACCAGATCTGACATTCTGTGGTCTTTCTGAGAATACTCCATGGTAGTGTTTTTCGAAATGTTTCGGAATTTACACTCCCAGGAATAATTTCATGGGATGTTACTGAACATGGGGAAATGTAGTTTCTATGAATAAATTAGTTTGAGAAGCCCTAGTTTAAATTATGTAGATGTATTTACTGCAGAACTTTTTAGAAGTTTTGATGTGATAATACATGTTACGAATCTCTTTAATATTTTTATTTTTATTTATTTATTTTCTAATGGCTTATTTTTTTATTTTTTATTATATGAAATTTATTGTCAAATTAGTTTCCATACAACACCCAGTGCTCATCCCAAAACGAATCTCTTTAAAAAATACTACCGTGGATAAGGTTTCCTCATAGTTTTAGCCAGAAACTCTTTTTTTGAGAAGACTCTTTAAAGACCGTTGTAACAAGGAACATTGTTTGGGAAATGCTGCTTTAGTGACTCCTGGGTACTTTTCCTGAGTATTAACAGATCCGATTCTATCATTTGAATGCATTTTTCTCTACATAAAATTCTGCATGTATACTTTTCAGTTCTTTTAATGCAGAGATTTTATGGTAGTCATTTCTAGGACTAAGAGAACCTCAGGTTGCTAAATATTTTGCCTTTAGACAAATTGCTGAAAATTAAATAGGAAGAATATTAGCATTACACACACACACACACACACACACATATATATATATATATATATATTTGTTGAGTGAATGACTAAGTAACATTTCTTGAACATCTACTACATGCCAGCAATCTTTGTTTTTTTTTTTTTTAAGTAGGTTCCAGAGCCCAGCATGGGGCTTGAACTCACGACCCTGAGATCAAAACCTGAGCTGAGATCAAGAGTCAGATGCTTAACAGACTAAGCCACCCAGGCACCCTGACCAGCAACCTTTTTAAAAACACAATAATCAAGACTGTGTGGTATTGGCAGAGGGGATAGACACATAGATCAATAGAACAGAACAGAGAACCCAGGAATAGACCCACACAAATATTCCCAACTGATTTTTGACAGAAGTTCAAAAGCAATTCAGTGGAAGAAAGATAACTTTCAACAAGTGATGCTGAAACAGTTGGACACCCAGCAGCACAACAATGAATCTGGACTAAAGTCTCACACCTTATTAAAAAGCTACTCAAAATGGATCACAAATTGGGGTGCCTGGCTGGTTCAGTCAGTAGAGCATCTGACTCTTGATCTTGGGGTCATGAGTTTGAGCCCCATGCTGGGTATAGAGACGACTTAAAAAAAATGAATCATGGACTTAAATGTAAAACCTAAAACTATAAAATTTTTAGAAAAAAAGTCATAAGAGAATTATTAAAGTGTAGGGCTAGAAAAGCATTTTTACACTTGGACAGAAAGCACAATCCATACAAGGAAAAAAATGATAAGTCTGACTTCATAAAAATTAGAAAACATTGGCTCTGCTAAAGACTCTGTTAAGAGGATGAAGAGAAAATATTTGGAAATCACTTATCTGACAAAGGATTAGGATTTCGAGTACATAAAGAACTTTCAAAACTCAGTATTAGAAAGTGGTCAAAAGACACGGATAGACCTTTCAACTGAAAGCAACATACAGAAGGCAAATAAAAACATGAAAAAATTTTCGGCATCACTAGCCATTTGGGAAATGCAAATTAAAACCACAATGCAGTATCTCTATATACCTGTAAGAATGACTAAGTTAAGGAAAAAACAGTGACAACACCAAATGCTGGTGAGGATGTGAATAAATTGGGTGCTGGTGAGAATGGTGTAGGTAAAATGGTACAGGTCCCTGGGAAACAGTCTGGTGGTTTCTTTTAAAACTAAATATGGATCTCCAGTGCAACTCTAGACAATTATACTCTCGGACATGTAACCTAGAGAAATGAAGACTTATGTTCACAAAAACCTATATGTAAATGTTTACAGAAGGTTTATTAAAAATAGCCCTAAATTGGGAGCAGCCCAGATGTTTTTCAATGGGTGAATGGTTAACCTAGTTGGTGCATCCATACCATGGAATACTACTCAGCAATAAAAAGGAATGAACTATTGATTCATGGAACGACCTGGATGAATCTCAGAGAATTATGTTGAATTTAGAAAGCCAGGGGCGCCTGGGTGGCTCAGTCGGTTGAGCGTCTGACTTCAGCTCAGGTCATGATATCACAGTCTGAGTTCGAGCCTCGCGTCGGGCTCTGTGCTGACAGCTCAGAGCCTGGAGCCTGCTTTGGATTCTATGTCTCCCTCTCTCTCCGCTCCTCCCCCGCTTGCTATCTGTCTGTCTCTGTCTCAAAAAAAAAAAAAAAAAAAAAAAAATTTAAAAAAATTAAAAAAAAAAAAAAAAAGAAAGCCAATCCCAAAAGGTTACATACTTTATAAGTCCATTTATATAACATCCTTGAAATGGCAAAATTATAGAAATGGAGAATTAGTGGTTTCTGGGTATTAAGGAGAGAGTGTTGTTGGGAGGCAGGTGAATATGACTCCATAAAGGCAACATGAGGGATCCCTGTGGTGATGGAAATGTTCTGTGTCTTGACTGTATCAATGTTAATATCCTGATTGTGATATTGCACTATTGTTTGGTAAGATGCTACCAAGGGGGGGAACTGGGTAATGAGTATAGATGATCTTTGTGTATTACTTCTTTAACTACCTGTGAATCTACAATTATCTCTAAATAGAAAGTTTAATTTTTTTTAATTACCTGAATTAGTCAAGATGCTAACTCTGTTAGAAATCTAACTCAAGGGGCACCTGTGTGGCTCTGTCAGTTAAGCGTCCGACTCTGGATTTTGGCTCGGGTCCTGATCTTGCAATTCATGGGATTGAGCCCTGCATCAGGCTCTGTGCTGACAGCACGGAGCCTGCTTGGGATCGCCTCTCTCTGCTCCTCCCCCACTCATGTGTGCACTCTCTCTCTCAAAATAAATAAAATAAACTTTAAGGAAATCTAACTTGAATTTGCTTGAATTATAAGCTAAACTATGTTATATTGCTAATATTTGACTGGTTTTGACTTATAAATGATGATTTCATATCGGTCAACTGACTACAACAGGAATGTATTAGTTCACGTAAGTGGGAAGGTCATGTGTTGAACCAGCTCAGGCACAGTTGGATTCAATAAATCAAATGACATCCTTACAGCTCTGTCACTCTCTTCATCTCTGACTCTGCTTTCCTCTGTGAATTGGCTTTATTCTCAGGATCACTGCACACGGTTGGAAAGATGCTGCTAATGACCCTAGGCCTACATCTTCATGACTGTAGACATCAAAGCAAAAGTGACCCTCTCTTCACAGCATAAATGTGGCAGATTTTAGGGAAGATTCTAATTGGATTTGCTTGGGTCACAAGTTAATCCATCAACCAATCATTTGGGCCACAGTGGTGAGTGACTCTGTCCAGCCTGGTTCAGATGCCCACCTCTGTGGGAAGGGGAAGCCCTGTGATTAACTCCTATCAGGACCAGAAGAATACCAAGAAGGCAAAATGACAGATGTCTACTCTTCTACCTAAGTGGATGGATGGATGGATGGATGGGAAAGAAATAACAAATATACACATTTCTCTTTATTGTTTGTTTCTCATAGGGGGGTAAGAGAAGGACTATGAGTAATTTATTTTACTTCAAAAGTAAATTTCCCTGTTCACTTTTCTTTAATGAGCATGGGTCACATGGTATCACTTTTTGGGAGAAAATGTATATATTCATTACTCCCAGCGTGATATTTACAAAAAAGTAAAGTCTAGGATGAAGTCTGCCAAAAATTCTAAGAATACTCAAAAGGGCTCTTTTACAAAGCTATGTTTGTAACTTAGAGGTGGAGGAAGGGATGGGCCTGCTGTTTGGGTCATGCTCGTGGTGAATGATCAGCATAGTAGAAGGTTATTTGGTTGTTTAGACAACTGTGGGATGATAGCACAAGTTGTAAAAGTACAATTTGTATTGTCAGAAGAAGAATAATTTTTAGGTTTATTGTGTCGTAATAAGGTCTCTGACTCTACTCTCTTATTAGGGACTCTCCTTCCACTAGCAGTCCAAAGGGAGAAAAGAAAAACCTCGTCCTGCCAAAGGTTTTGTGTTTTTCTATAACTTTCTTTTAATGGAGACGTAACAAATCTATAGTAAAGTACATAAAGTGTACAGCTCAGTCAATTTTTTTTTCGTATGCAAGACTCAGGCCTGGGAGTCAGGAGTCCTGGTTCTGTCCTCAGCTCTGCCGTTAAATCTCTGCACGATTGAAGGGGCACGTCTCTCCCTTTGAATTTCAGTTGTCCCAACTATAAGGCAAGAGTATTAAACTAGATTATTATTCCACAAAGTGTGCTGTGTATATGCAAGATGATTCTAGAGTAGTTTTTTGCTTTGATAGGTATGTAGTTTCTTTTTTTAAACTTCCATATAGAGTTATACTTCGCATACAATAAAATGCACAAATTTTAATTGAACAGTTCAATGAATGTTTATCTAGGTATACAACATACAATACATAGAAACCATTTTTAGTTATTCAGAAAGTTCTTTGTGCACCAGCCCAGTTAGTATGCATTTCCTTGCCTCCGACGCATCCAGCTTTCTGAGTTCCATCAATATTAACTGGTTTTGGGTGTTCTTGAACTTCATGTAGTTAAATCACACAGCATCTACTTTTCATCTCTGCCTGGCTGTTTTTCTCATCACTATGTCTGTGAAAATGACCCCTGTTGCTGCAGGTAGTGGAAGGTCATTCACGTGCATTGCCAAACAGTATTCCATTGCACGAATGTACCACAGCTTATGTATCTGTTCCACTGAAGGCGGGCATTTGGATTATTTCCAGTTTGGGGCTATTGTGAACAAAGCTGCTATACCATAAATGTCTTTGGGGGGATATATGCACTCATCTCTCTTGGGTATGTTCCCAGGAGCGGAATTGCTGAGTAATAGAGTACTCATATGTTCAGCTTTTGTATGTACTACCAGTTTTCCAAACTGGATGTACCAATGTCCACTCCATCAGTGTATGAGGATTTTAGGTGACCCACACTGTTGCCAACACTCAGTGTTATTATGTCAAATCTTGTATGAATATAAGAAGGTGCATTGGTGGTGGGGTGGATAAAGATGATCTCAAACCTTTTCAGATTCTTGCAGGGATTTTCTGACTCGAAAGGGAGTTTTTAGTGTCCTGGTAAACACGCCCTTAGAGGGAGGGTTTTAGTAGGGACACATTTGGGTAAAGAATTTGGATGAAGAGAGACCACATCCTGAGCAAATTGCAGAGACCACAAAGCTCTGTGTGTGTGTGTGTGTGTGTGTGTGTGTGTGTGTAGAACTGGAGTGGGGAGGACAGTCCCAGAAAAGGCAATGTTTTGGAGGATAGAGTCAGGGTCCAAAATATCTTGTAACACTGTAATGAAGGCTGGATCTGTTTCCCCGCTTACACAAATACAGGATGAGAGAGATACGTAATGTAACACAAGATATGTTAGTGCTTTACACTAATACAGTGTGAAGTGACTGACAAACTCATTTGACTCAGGCTGAATTAGCAGAAGTTAAGACCGAAGGAGTCCTTTTGATCAGAAAACATTTTATGTTTGCTCTGCTCTGTACCAGAAGCCCACTTCTGGGCTGTTCTGTTTTAGAGATATATGCTATGAGGAGCACAGACACAATGCATTCAGAGCACACAGTGGCCAGCAGGCTGGAGGCTTTGAAACCCCACCACACGAGGAACAGCTGGAGGAAATGGGACATTGTTCTGGGAAACAGACACCTCAGCGGTATGATAGCTGTCTTTGGCCATCTGAGGGAAAGTCATGTGGAAGAGGAATAGAATTTATAGTGCATGACTCCAAAAGGTCAACACTAACAGAGAAAACTTTCAGTTTGGTGTCAGGAAGGATGTTTACCAAGGAGGTCCAAAGAAGAAATATATTGCCCGGAGAGCCCGTTTTGCTATTACCGGGAGTGTTCACATATCTTTAGGTCAGCTACTTCCTGAAGCTACCTCAGAGGGAAATTCATCCCTCACAACGATGACAAGTTTGACAAATGACTCTAGGTTCCCTTTTAGCTCTGAGATACCCCGAGTCTGGCTGTGTGACTTTGGATTTCCTGGAACCTCCATTCTTTATCTGTAAAACAGAGGGTGAGTTAAGGATTCTTCAACACCAAAGCCAGTTCATTGTGAGTGGCTTCCCACAGGGGCCAGGTGGTGAGTTATGTGTATTCCCAATCAGTAGCTGCGACTCCGGCTGTTAGGGTGCTTTGGTTGTAAGCAACAGAAACTGACTGACTTGCCTAAGGAAAAGGGGAGCTTGTTGGAAAGAAGAGGAAAGTCCATATAATATTATATAATCTAAGAGATGGCTGAAAAATAAGGCATCAAGAGGGAAAAAACTAGTGCATCCTCTCACATCTTTGCCACTGGGGTGAAATGGCGGTAGATGATGCCTCCACTCCCATCCTTAGCTTGCTACTCAGTCTTCAAAGTCCAGAAGAGGGAGTGGTGCCATGGACCTAACTGGGTCTTACAGTTGCCCCCTGGCAAGAAAATTCAGGACACGTTGATTGTCAGCCCAAGGTCATCTCCCAAGATGAAATCAGAAACTATTGTCAGAAAGGGCAAACAAGTGTTTGCATACTTCACCCTTTTCTCTCCTACTCAGGACAGCACAACAGAGCTCTAGAGAGCACTTGATCTATTATGATAAAAACAATCTTCAACCGATTCTAATTTATCATTGAAAGGGAAAAATGCATCCCTCTGGAGGCTTACATTTTTACTAGTAGCACATGTGACACATGCCTTCACTGTGTGGTGACAAGCCTGCAGGCCTGAGACCACGACACCCCCCGGGGAGACAGACAAGCTGACAGGCGTGTACATCAACAAACAGGTATCAGATGCGTTCTATGTGTCAAGCCCTATACTCGACACCAAGACTCATTAAGCCAGTGCAAAAATGGAAAGGTTAAATATTTGCCCCGTAGATGCAAAGGGCAAATGCAATGCATTGGAGCTAAACAGCCTGGGGCTGGCCAAGGAGGGTTACCTTACAGGCCCGGGCCTTCCGGCCCTAATGTGGCCGCCCTAGCCCCACCCACAAGTGACCTCACGCTCCAGCTGTCCAACCGCTGATCACCCCACCCTGGTCTAGCCGGTCCTGGGCCTTTGCAGCCCTCTGGAGGAGGTGACGCCCCCAGGATGAGGACATTTCTATCCCGGCCAGCAGCTGTCACCTGAGAAAGATTAAGATCCCCCCACCGGCGACAAGGCTTGTTGTATCCGAGACAGGCACAGCTCAGATTCCCTCTGCTAGGTAATTAACCCCGGGAAAAAAATGTGACAAATCCCTGGGGCAACCGCCCTCCAGCCTGCCGCTCACTCGCTCCGCTCGGGCCTTTCCCAGACAGGGCCTGAGCCTAGAAGGTTTCAGGAAGAAATCAAGTGGTGGGGGCGTCCCCTCCCTTTCTCAAGGAGGTGCGGGTGGGAGGACTTGACACAAATCCCGTGGGGGACGTCTGGGGCTCCAGACTCGGGTGCCGCGACCAGGCGGCGAGCTAGAAGCACGAGGCTAAGGTCAGAGAAAGTGAGCCTGGACCACAGCAGGGGGTGTGCTGGCTACTGGGCTCACAGCGCCAGCAGCCCCGAGGTGACCGCTCTGCGTCCTCGCCAGCCTCCTGGGGCGGGGGACGCGGGTGGCGGCGGGTGGGGAGGCTCGATCCAGCGGATCCCAGGAGGCACAGCAGCACGGGAGACACTAATCCGCAGTTTTTACACATAATCACTTCAGACGGCAGAGATTAAGTACCTGTACCTCAAATTGCACTCATAGCTGGAAGGACTGGTGGTTTTAGAGGCTTTCAGCTCGTTTTCTCAGGGGCCTTTGGGGGCAGAGCTTCCCAGGGAGGGACCAGGGGCCCTGACTCTGATCCCTGAGTTGCCACTCACTCTGAACCACAGCATCTCCCTGGACCTCAGTTTTCGTACCTGTTCAATGGGTTAAACTAAACCTGGCACATCTTACCTCCTTTTGAGAACAAAAAAGAGAATCCAAAGAGTGTTTGAAAGTTAAAATGGGATGGAAGTCTATGAATTTCACTGGCCTCTCTGGCATGTGTGTTTGCTCACCAAGGAAAGCCAATTTGATCTTTTGTTTTCTTTTAAAAAGTCTGTAATTGACTTGAAGGAAATCAACCTAACGGCTAGGTCAGATGAGGGTCAGAGGTGGGTGGGGGGCAATGGTGTGGGAGGGACTGCTTATGTGCAGGAATTCTCTCAGGGAATGAAGGAATGAGGGGAAAGCCTGACCTGTGACTTCTGTAAACGTTCCTGTGATCACAGCCGGTGTTGTTGAGTTGGCTGATGAGAGCAGGTGGCCCCCTCATTTTACAGATAAAGAAACTGAGGTCCAGACAAGGGGAAGTGGCTTGCCCAAGGTCACCCAGGTGTTGGCCAGAGTCAGCTCTGGAATTTCTTTGCGGCTTGTTGAAACTGGCTCCCCTGACCCAGACATCAGTCTTGCCTCCCCCTACCTTCAGGTTTTAGGGTTTGGACCTTTCCCCCAAAGGGTTAGCTTCCTGATTCCAAAGCATTTCCTAGGGTTGCTCCCTGATTCCAAAGCATTTTGAACTGCCCCCCCCAAGCCATTTACTGATCCTATGTCTCTCAAACTGGGGGAGGCAGGAGGTTCCAGGGGTTAAAGAGTAGTCTCTGGTGTGGAATTCAGCAGGGGTGAGATGTTCACAGACACCGTGCACTCGATCAGTTTACAGCTTGCTGTTAATAGAGGCCATTAATCACAGCCAACTGCAGCTGGCTCCGCCTGGGACAGGGATGGCTCACCATCCTTGGGCGGGGCAGGCAGGAGTACACGGGGAAGGGCCTCCTTCAGTTACCCCCCAAGACCCAGAAATCTGTCCCAAGAAGGAGGCAGTGGAGTAAGTGCTCCCAACATGGCGCCATGGGCACATATGATTGGTGACTCACTCTTTCCAGCAAGTTCCCCAAATGTCTGAACTTGAGTAAAATGCCTAACACAGTGTCTGGCACACATCAGGTACTTACTGAGTACTTTTAAAGAGTCTGGTGTTTGGGAGGACTGACCCCAAAGCATCAGGAGAGAGGGAGGGAGAAGTTATGGTTGTTTCAACTGTCATCTGGGTGGCAGAAACCTGCTGTGATTCGTCTCCAGGGTGATAGAAGCTGCCACTGGGTAGGTAGTTCAGGGACAGCGTTTTCCTTGCAAGGGGGCAGTGGGCTCAAGATGTTAGCTTCATGTCGCAGAAAGCTTCTCTTTCTGTGGCCTCTCGTGGGGCCCACACTGCTCTGAGTCTTCACATCCATAACATCTCTAACTGGAGACTCTTTTGGATTTACTCAGGGCCAGAATTCTGGTGGACTAGCCTTCTCGGCAGGCTTCCTAACAGAGTTCTAGGTGCTCAGCGCTGAGGAGGTAGGAAGGCCAGCTATCGCGTTCTGGAATGTTCTATCCCAGTTTTAGATTGTGCCCTGGAGCCAAACACTGAATCAACAGGACCCAACATACTATTAGGCCCCTTGAGGTCTGAATCAGAGGAAGTATCTGTTGTCTTTTGCCAACTACTTATTTTAATGCTTGAGCCTACAAGAGCAAGTGAATATACGTGCGGGAAAAGATTTAATAACTTGATTGAGTCTAGGAGCTGCTGTGTATTTTGAACTTACCCTATGCCAGGCACTCTTTTACATATTATTCAAATATTACCTCACTTAGAACTCCCAACAACCCCGTGAAGCAGATATTATTTTATGCCCATTTTGCAAGTGTGGAAACAGAGGTGCTGAGAGATTAAATTATGTGACCAATGTCACAGAGCAAGGGAGTGGCCAAGCTGGCTTTCACACCCAGGCTATTGGGCTCCAGGGTCTATGCTCTTAACCACCTAGAAAGGATGGGCCTGGGAAGAACCTTCTAGGAGTGTGGTTGTCAGACTCAGATGTCACCCACCTGCAAGACTGCCCCTCCAGCCTGGTGTGTGCAGCCCGCTCTGGAGAAGGGGGGAGAGTGAGATGACCTCTGAAGGCCCTTGCAGACAAGGAGACTCAAACTCTCCCTGGAGAATTCTTCCCTTCTGGACTTCACTTGCTTCTCTTTCTGTCCGGTCCAACAGGCTGGTCTGGGGCTCCTGATTGAGTTCAGCTGTCGCTGTGGGACCAGAAGAGGAGTGTGCAAACCCCTGCAGGATTAGGGATGCTGATGAGGCAGCCATCAGAAAACAGCATCACTTGACAGGCCTCTCTATTTCACTAGTCACAAGGGCTGAGTGTGGAGCCCTCTTCCTGCCCCTCTGGCTGCCCTGGCCTCCCTGTGACCCAGCCCTTCTGGCTGCCATCCCCCCTTCTCTCGCAGCTGCGGTTTTCATTAATTTTTTGTCAGACCCTCAAAGCTATCCCTCTGTCATCCAGCCTCAGCTCGCAGAAAGGGCTAGAAGGTTAAGAAGTGTACTTCCTGCTTCTCTGCAGAATATTCCCTCCTCCATGCCCACCTGAGAGCTCATCTCAAAAATCTCCATGAGAGGAAATTCTTCATGTTCTTTGTACTGCCCTGAGGCCAGGGCATTTGCTGAGATGGAATTTCTGGGGGCAGACCTCCAGAAATGTTGCAGGTACACACACAGATTTAAAGTATTCCATTCATCTAGGCTAGGGGTCTGCAAAGGGCCAGGCAGTGAATATTTTATTCAGGCCGCACAAGTTCCGTTGCAGCTACTCGATTGTGCTGTCGTCACACCAAAGTACCTCGAGAGGACAAGTAAATGAGTAGTAAGTCTGGCTGTTTCCAATAAAACTTTATTTACAAAAACAGGCCATCGGCCGTAGTTTGTTGATCCCTGATAAAAGGCAGCAGCGGGCAGGTTCCATGTCATACTTCCCACCCTGGACCTACACAAGCAGGGATGCCTACCTCTCCCACCCCCCCAGAGGTCATGAGTGGACAGAGGCCCAGGGAGAGCACTGACTGAGGGTCAGGATTGCTGTCTTCGAAGCAGCCTAGAATGGGGCACTGGGATGCTGTCTTAAGAGTGAGGAGTTCCCCAGGCTTTTTGACCACTGTATTCAGTCCTTCTCTAGCACCTGTGCAGAGACAGCTTTCTTCCTAAGGGGGCAGTCTCCACAGGCCTTGTCATTGACTAACACCCATGTATTCTGCTGCTGGAGCCATAGCAGCCCAAGGCCGATGCACTTAGGAGAACACCCAAAGCACATCCTCATTGAGCTGAGTACGGCTGGTGACATGCTTCCTGTCCGGGACCTTTGGGACGACCTTGATGGGGACGAGCCTTGCGAGGAATCATCCCAGATGTGACAGAATCATTTCACTTCCTCCCGGGCACCCCTCTCTTTTCCACCTCTATATGCCACTACATGTGCTGTTCTCTCTACCCGGAACACTCTTCCTCCATCTTCTTCACTTACCTTGCCCATTCTGTCTGCTTCCTCAGGAAGCCTCCTCAGATTGCTCCTGTCTCCCGCGTCTGGGCTGGGCCTGCCACATGTGCTCCTGTTAAACCCCAGCAGTCCCCTACTGTAGCTTTATTGTGCTTCGTTGTAACTGCTTGCTTGCCTGAATCCTCTGCTAGAAAGGGGTTAGACCGAAAACTCTGTGAAGGCAGGGACCCCAGCACTTGGCATAAGACCTGCTGCTCAATAAATGTTTATACAGTAGCTGATCAATTAAATATGTATCAAAAGGATGAAGTTATCTCACCTGTCACTGGGCAGAGCTCTCCCTTAACTCTTGTGGGAATACATGTGTCCATCACGTTCTCTATAAACTTCCCGAGGTTTGAGGGAGCAAAGGTCCTTTCCCGTGGTCATAGAACCAGCCTTTCCCCTTCAGCGCCCGTTTCTGTTAATTAAGGCCAAACACATGTGCATCACATGTTCCAAGAGTTGTTTGAACAGAGGCAGACATCTTGTCTTAAGAGACCTTCGTTTGGGGAGGGAAGTTGATAGGAGGAATATTTTCCTGGACTCTGTCTGGAAGGGGGACTTCCAATAGGAAGGTGCCATGTTTGTGGGGGGGAGGGGTGAATGAGTGAAGGAACCCTTGAGAGAGTGAATATTTACCTCTGGAGCAGTTTGAGGGGTTTTCTTTTGAAAGGGGAGTTTCTGAGCTCGCACTGTCTTCAGAAAACTCCAATTATAACAGCGATTAGGACAGTCACACCGCTGAAAATTAACCGCGACCCCTCCCCTCCCGACCAGCTGGGGCAACATGGGCCAGGCTTGCAGTCTAGGGTTCTGATAATACCCCTGGGGCCCAGCTACTGTCTCCCAAAGAACAAGAACTTGCCAGATATCACCATTCCAGCCTTCCCAATTTCCCCCCAAAGGGAGGGAAGAGACAGAGATGGGTGTTGGAAAGCCAGGGAAACCGGGACACAGGCTAAAGGAAATCAGGTCAGAAAGTCAATGAGAATTTGAATCCAAATTGCAGCCCACCCTTCCTTCCCGCCGCCCCCACTCCTCCCGTTGTGGCCGTGGAGGGTTTGTGGCTGTGCAGGGTGGTGCAGGCGCCAGGCCGGTGGGTGCCCAGCCAGACTCACTCCGTTGCAGCTCCATGTGGTGGGGGAGTCAGACAGGAGCACTGGGGAGAGGAGGCAGAGAGGGCGGTTTCCAACCTGAAGGTTTTCTCATCTCAACGCTCATCTCCCCCCAACTTTTTGGAAAACCTGTTCTGATCTTTCACCCTTTGCTTTAGAGCTAGCTGTGAATGGCCACAGTCCCAGCCCTTGGGCCCTGCCAGGCCTGTGCCTCGGGAGCTGCTACGTCTCTTCGTTTCAGGGTTTTGTGCCTTTGATTGGATAACTTCTGAGGTATTCTTGGGGGGCAACTGGAATGAGCCTGCCTGGCAGCTTAGCAGGACTTGCTTACAAGCAAGGCATGTTGACGGGATATTAAAAATAGATTGCAAACCAACATCTCATTCTCTTTCTATTTTGGCCCTTTGCCTCTGCTCTCATACCTGGGGGGGGGGGGGCGCGTTAGATTTTATTTGCCCAGATTCCCTTTGAGTCCCCAGTTCCTTGCCACAGGACACCTGCCCTCCCTATTCCAGGTTGTTCCAGGTTCTTCTCACCTTCTCTCCTCACCAGAGAGCGCCTCTGGCAGGAAAGCTGACAAAGCAATTAACAGCCTGGGCAGCTCATTAAATACTAGAGCTGAGAGGTGCTAAATTTTCTCCAACCAGTCAAGGGCAACCGCCTGTAGGTCGTTCAATAGGAAAGATCTGTTTCAAGTGCTGAGATTGGCCTTGCTGGGTGGGGAGCTTAACCCCAGCACCTACAGTCCTGAAGGAGCCACCCTCTTACCATCCTGCCCCCTCTACCCTGCACCCCCGCCCCCATGCCCCATGCAGTCACTTGCGAACATGTGATATGCTTAGCCTGCTCAGGTCTCTGCTTTAAGGATCCCATCTCCTGGCAGAACACCCAAGGCTGAGTAATTCCTGGGCAGAACCCAGGATCGGGTGGTACAAGGATAACCAGAGGGAGAAGGAGACATCATCCTCTCCTTGGGGAGTTCACAGAGATTGTGTGCAAATATGCGGAGGGAGAGAAGGGGGTGTAAAAAAGACACACGGGCTCCATCCTTGGCAAACTTCCTTGCATCTGTGTGATGCTGGAACGGCAGCAGATGGCAGGGGAGGGCAGGAGAGAAAGGAGGGCAGGGAAGGTTTCTGGCAGAGAACGGCCTTCAACAAGCTTTGAACAATGCTTGACAGAAAGGCAGAGATCCAGGTTCAGGGCAGATTAAGTGACCTAGAAACAAGGCTCAGAGGCAGCAGAGGGGACCTTTGAATGGAAGGACTAGAATAAAGTCCTTGGAGGCAGAGGCTTTAGGATAAAATTACAGTACCATGAAAATTTTCCCTCTCTAGATCAGACCTAGAGAAAAATGAGGAGGCCAGAAAGGCTTTGTGTCTCAGGGACAGACATAGAGATAGTAAGACTATGTTGCCTGGCGCCTGTTGTCCTGGTACTTGTGTGTGTATGGGTGTGGGTGTGTCTGTGGGTGGGGGTGCACGCGCACGCATGCGCGCACTGCGGACATTCCGAAGTACAGATTCTTCTGTGGTTAGGGCGGTGGAAGAAGCAAGTCACGTGGCATGTGTGTGCTGCAGGTACCAGGGCGAGCTGCGTGTGAACACTGAGGTGAGAGTGAGCCCGTGAGGTCGTGTGAACGGCCCCGGAGGACAGCGATCAGAAGTAATGACCCTGGCACCATGCGGAAAGATCGCTAATTTAAAAGACGGTATGGAATGTCAGGCAGAAGAGGGACAGTGCTGTACCTCTGGATTCCTTCAGATTCCCGCCTTGGCTCCCTCCGTGGTTCTCCTTGCGCCTCCGCATGCCCCTTCCTCCTCCCTCACCTTTGCCCCTCGGAATCTCCATCCACCTGCAACCACCTCTACCCTGCCCCAGAGCCACCGGGCTACCGAAGGGGCAGACCTTTGACCTTGGTGCCCAGGGAGGAGCACAACCCCCAGTTCCACGGCTGCGGGGTTCCTGCTGTGAAGTCCATCCCCACCATGCCCGTGACCCCATGCGCTGGTGGACTGATCTCAGGGGAGCACGTGTGTGGCCATGCAACTCTACTGGAAAGGTCCGTCTCTCTCCTCCTTCCCCCTGACTCATTCTCCCATCGCAGCTCCCTCTCTTTGGCCTTGTGATTCTTCAGGCTTCTGGATGAGTGCATCCTTCTCCCGCCGTCCCTTCCCGCTGCCCGCATCATCTCCTCAGCTGGTGCAACTCCAGCCTCTGTCCCAGCCCACCCTGCCCTTTCGCTGTGGCATCAGAGGACTTCTGGCAAGAGAAGGGAGTGTGGGCAAGAGGTCACCTGCTCAGGGGCACAACAGGCACAAGTTATCAAGAAGATGCCCAGGTTTCCTCCATTCCTCCCTCAAATACTGCTGAACTGGGCTCAACATGGGAAATCCATCAAGGAATAAAATACACGCGTGATTCGTGCTCCATAGAGCTTTCAGTCTAGTGGAACAAATGCTTAAAAACACTTGCTCAAATATATAATGATAAATAATGACAAGTCAGCAGATCATGCCATTTCTACCTGCAGATGCATCTAGAATCTGACCACTGCCCATAGCCCCACTGCTATAAGATGCCCCAAGGCATCTTCATCTATCACTAGATTATTGCAGGTGCTGCTTGTCTGCTCTCCCTCTTCCACTCTTGTTTCCCTGCAGTCTATTTCCAACCCTGCAGCCAGAGTGGTCCTTTCATCACATAAGCCAAATCTTGTGATCCCTCTGCTGAGAACAGCCATCTTAGAGTAAAAGGCAAGTTATTATCACAGCCAGTGGCCCAGTGTGATTGCTGACCCCTTGCCTCTGTGACATATTTCCGCCCACTTTTCCTCTGCTCAAGCCCTCCAGGCTGAAAGCCTCCGGATAGCAAAAGTGGTATTTAAACCTGGGTTTGTCTGATTCAAGAGTCCATGCCCCCTCCACTAAGAATATTATCATCCCCTTTCTACAAACAAGGAGACAGATGCTCAATAAGTTTAAGATGAGGCTAGAGTCACATGATTAAGAAATGTGACTATCTTTGCAAATTATATCTGCAGTTACCTGCATAATTGCAAATCCAGGATAGACCCCCTACCACTTCTTCTAGAAGATCATAAGTGTCCACCAGTGTAGACCAGGAAATAATATCATTGGCAACTCAAGTGACTTCCACCATACAAAATTTCCCTTGAGTTTCATTTCTAGGGAGCTGTGATCTTGATCCTTTAAGCCTAAGGTCATTTCAAACTGATCTCAGAAAGTCAGCCAGGAAATGAAAAGTTTTCTTCCTTAAATTCTCATGCTACCCTCAATGTAAAGGTAATTTTTTATCCCCATGATTTTTGTAAATAAAGCTGAGGGTGGCATCCAGGAAGTCTGAAATCACATCTTCTGCTTCAGAGCCTCCTTCAGAGAGGTCCTCGGGGCAAGTTTCAGGAGAAGCCAGTGAAATCCTTCACTGTATAGTCAGTGGAATCATTGTGGGGGAACAGAGGAAAGCCCATCAGACATTGTAACCCTGGAAAGAACCAAGAGGCTCAGGGCACCATTATCTCCTTCATGTGGGTCAGATCAGAACCAGGCAAAGAGATGAAATGGGCAAGAGGGTCCTGGAGAACTTTCTCCAGAATAGAGATGAACACTGGTGTTACCGTCTCCAGCATGGACACAAGACTAGACCAAGTAGGGACCTGGGATCTTCAGGTTCCTGGTTCTGTGTAGCCATCATGCTGGCACTCTGTCAAGTGGTTCCTGATTGAGTTCCTCCAGGGGCACAAGTCAGCCACCAGGCAGTAAATCCCTCTTCTGTCCTGGGCATTAATGAGATCCAGCCACCTCCTGTCAATCTCCCAAGAGCAAACATCTAACAACCTAGGCTGACAGGTGGCCCCCTGGGATATAGTCTATAATGGAGCCCAGGAACTGTCCAGGGCATTTCCCAGAATTAACTGCAGGGAGGGTGGGAGGCATGAGAGCTTTAGGAAAAGGAAAGTGGGAACATAGGTGGGGGTCCCGCAGTCTCTTGATGCAGGCTGGGCTTTTGGAAGGAACAGCACGAAAATGTGTCGCTGAGCTAAACAAACCAAAGGGGTTTGTCACTTTCCTTGTGACTGGAACTAATAGAATTCCTGTGGCGGAATTCTCTTTTTCTATGTTTCTTTTTTGAGGGGGATGGGAGTGCTTTCTTTCTCTGTCTTCTCTGTCTTCCTCCCTCCCTCTCTCCTGCCCTCTCTTTCTTTCCTTTTGTCTTTTCCGGTTCTCGAGGAGGAACTTCCAGAGTGGTAGCGGACAGGGTTGCAGCCAAGCAGACCTGATCCTCTCTTGTTTTATAAATGGAGAAGCCCAAGTTTTGAGGGACACAGAGGTTTGTCTGCCTGGCTCTATTCCCAGCTCTATTCCCAGCTCTCAGTTAAGGCTCACTCTGTGACCTAAACTTACTTCACCTCTCAATGTCTCAGTTCCCCTCTCTATAAAATGGGGATAATTTAATTGTGGAATTAAAGGTGTCCATAGGTGTAAGAGCCAAGGATGGGGTCTGCCACTAAGTCAAGGCCCTTGGTGAAGGTCTTCAAGTCCACCTGGTTACTCCATCATTCACTGGCCTCTGACAGCAGCTCATACCTCCTGGAACATTGAATTTAATCTTTGGAAAAAGAAATAAAACTTTCATTTGGAGCCGTGTTTGAGAAATTAAATGGGTGGGGATCAATTGTGGGGAAAACATTTGGAGGAGGTCAAAGAGTTGATGTTTATCTCAAACAATAAGATCTCACAGGGTTGGCTTTGCCACACTGCATGGAGACACATAAGCTATGGATTCTTGATCTTACTTTATAGGGGCTAAAGTCCTCCTCTACTCAATGGTTATTTCCTGTTGCTGTTCTACTCGTTGAGAATATTTAATTATTTCAGTTTTAACACTTCGCATCTCAAATTCTGATTGGGCAGGTGAGCCCCTGATCTTTCTGAACCAAAGCCAATAAAGAGGAGTTAGTTTTCACTGTGGCTCCTTTGTGTCTTTAAACATTAGCTGATTCTCCATCTCTGTCCAGAATTGCTCAGGAGGATGGCTTGGATGACTGTAAGAGTTTGGTCATGCTGTGGTTAGGGTTGAGTCAAGGGCCTGTCACTCTGTTAATCCTACATCCTGACCCTCATCTGTCAGCCCCTAACTTTGAGGCTATGATCAACCATGCTTCTCACAACCTGCACCTAAATGGCTGTGTAATTCCCAATGAGTCCCATCCCTGTTTTGAGTCTCATTGTTGCCTTTTGTTGGGACCTCTCCCTTCCCCATCTTCCGGTTCCATTACACAGAGCCGTGAGAGGTATCTTCTTCCTGTCTTTTAATCATCTCAGTTACACCGGGGTCTCCAAACGGGCCCACCTAAAATCAAATAGTGGTGGGGGCTTGCTTGTCACTCCCCCCAGTTAGAGTCAGGTAAATAATTTGTAGATTTTCTGGCTGGGAGCCCTTCATTCAACAAATGAATGCCAAGCACTGTTCTCAACTCAGTAAACAAAACAGAATCTCTCTCATGAGGTTTCTATTTCAAACTGGGGAGACAGCCAACAAACAAAGGCATGGATTGGATCAGTTCTATATCAATAAATTCTAGCTACTTTGCATTCGATCATCAGAGAAGGAGTTCCAACCAGTGACAAGAGCCAGCCAGGCAGAGGCAACTGCGTGCACAAACACCTCCCTGCAAGCCACAGTGGAAACTGTAAGAGGAAATGAGACAATTAAACGACATAATGATTCCAAGTGCCTAGCCCAGTCGCCCATTGTGGATGCTTCAAACGCGCTAGTTTCCATCTCTGTCAGGGAGAACTGTCAGAGCCAACCACAATGACAGGCACCATTTATTGGTGACCCTGACGGTGGAGATTACGTCTTCCCAATCAGACGAGAGTCTCTGAGGATTGGGGCTGTTCCTCTGCCACCATGTGTAGAAGGCAGTCGCTGTCTCCCCATCAGAGAGCAAACCCCCTGAGGGCAGGACTGGTTTCCTCTCCAGTCCCCAGGGGAGGTCCTGACCTCAGGTTTTCTTAAGCAGGAGACTGACGGGTACCTTCCTTCCCCATGGCTGGATCTCACAAGGACTTGAAGTGCCCCGCAGGCCCCAGCCTCGCTCCCTGCCCAGCCCTCGGCCAGGCCCCTGCCAGTGGTGTTTTGGCATGGTACCCCAGGGCCAAGCCACTGGTCAGGGATGGGGTTTCAGCCTGAACTTTACCACCAGCTGCATGTGGTCAGGCTGCTGGGAACTCGGAAAGCTGATGCCAGAGAAAGGCCAGCTGATGTCAGGGAAGGAGCCATACTACCCTTGGAACCTGAGGCCGGGGGGTTGCGTCATAGGGTCTCATCCCCATGGTACTCATCTCAGCTGGCCAGTGGGAGTGGAGGTTCCTAGGGACAAGTCATACCTCATCTGGGCCTCGATTTCCACCTTTTGCAAACCAGTCCACAAGACTGAGCTTTCCCTGGGTATGTATCCAGGCTTAGGTGCAGGGATTGGAAGTCCCTGTCCCTGACCTTGGAAGCCCCTGGTCTGATGTTGGAGACACAGCCCTACTCTCAAAAATATCAGTCTAAGGGGGTAGGGGGTAGATAGGTTCTGGCTTTGAATTTTTTCCCACTCCAATCTAACCAAGAAACAATACCCAAAAGCTCTTTCGAAAAGACAAATCTATTATTTCTCTGCCTAAAAACCTCATGGCTCCTCATCCACTCCCAAATAAAGACAAAACTCCACTGCAAGGCACAAAAAGCACTTTACAACCTCCCTGGGTATGAAGCCTTCAGGGTAGGTGGGAGTTTTACCGAAGGGCTCTTTCCTGCCCTGTCAAGGAATTTGACCTGCCTAAAGGCTCCTTCAAGGGTGTGCTAAACTCAGGTTTAGCCAGAACTCTTTTCTGCTTAAAGGGAATGTTTCTTTGCAGGGTGGGACGGGGACCATGAAGAGAGAGCTTCTGACCATCTCCTAACCCCTGAGGCTACAGGTTCAGGAGACACTGCCCTGTGATAAAGCTGCCGGGAGCAGAGCCCCGTCCTGGGACACAGTGGGTGTGGGGAAAGGAAAGACACACTCTGGCATTTAGGAAATTCCAGGGACTCGGAGACAGAACGTATCCCCAGGACAGGCCTGAGACATAAAAGCTGAAGTGAATTAATGTGGTCACACGGACATGTCACTTAATATGGGTGTCACAGGAGGGCAAGAAAGTCATCATTCTAGATGGGGTTGGGGTGTGGGGGAGAATGATTTGAAGGACAAGGGCCAGCGTGTCTGAGTTGGAGAGAATAAGCCAGGTCAGCTGGGAAGGGCGTGGGTTGGTGGAAAGGCCTTGAACGCCACGAGGAGCTTAGGTTTGGTGCAAGCAGAATCCTTGCACAGCTTGGAGGTTCCACTAGGGCCTAGCCCTGATGGAGCCTGCTTCTAATACAAGAGTCTGAGTCAGGTTGCCCTGTGGGGCTTCCATGGGCAGTTCCAGGACTTGAGGCTCCCAGCTCCCCCTACCCCAGTCTGCCTCATGTCCCAGCTCAAGGTGGCTGGCTCCTCTTCCAGACTGCTTCGCTGCTGCTTTCCCAGCTCCCCACTGCCTTCCGGACTCAGTTCCTCTACCTGAGAAAGGGGAGTTGAGTTCTGCTCAGGGTAGCAATCTGACAGACAGCTGGGTCAGGATTCCAGAGGAGTGCCCAGGTGGGGTCTCCTGCCCTCCGTGTCCCCTCTTCTGCCAGCATAAAGCCTCTTGCTGTGAGGCCTGTGGTTGTCAGGGGCACATGGCCTGGATGCCATGAGAGTTCTCTGGAGAGATGCCAGGAGGGCGTCTTCTCCCCAGTCGGTTTGCCACCTGCAAACCCGTCCCGCATTGCCCGTCATCGGGTGGGGCTGCTAAGGACATTGAGCTGGGACAACTTTCCGAGAGGTGGGGGGACTGGAGAAGGGGTGACAAAGAGCGTTCTCTGAACCCCATGGATTTCCCTCCCCTTCCGGCTCCTGCCCCAGCAGAGCCTGTAACCAGTGACGGCAGGGTGTTTCTTGAAGGGTTCAACATTATCGCCCAATGATCTTTCCACACGGTCATAGGAGAAACACCGACAGGAATGAAAGAAAGGGACAGTCCTTTTAATTTTTTTAAGCACAAACTGTTCATTCCCAGATTGTGCTACTGGCAGAACACCAAGAATTAGCCATTTTATCAGCCCTGTAATAACTGTAAAGTGCATGATTACATTGCACGGTACTTTGCGTCTAGGTGTTAAAAGTGTAAAGTGGCTAAATGCAAGTATTTAAAGTACACTACTCATATTTTAACCCTGTTTTTATTATTTTTTCCTTAAAAAATGCCAGAAGGCTTAAAAATTGCAAGTGGCTGGACCCTTCTCAACTTCTGATAGGCCCTGGTAGATCTTTTGAGGATAAGGCTTATGGTCAAAAGAATCCAGCCATGAAGGCTGCAAAATGTTGGATTATATCTAATTCTTAAAGTTCTGAAGAGCCGGGCCAGGAGGCAAGTGTAATGGAGTTAGAGTGCCTGCTTGACATTCCTACTCAGTCTTTTTTTTTTTTTTTTTTTTTTTTTGACAAAGAGAGATAGAGAGGGAGAGGGGTAGAGAAGGAGAGAGAGAGAATCCCAAGAAGACCCCACGAAGACAGCGTGGAGCCTGACACAGGGCTTGAACCCACGAACCAGGCGATCATGACCCGAACCCAAACCGAGAATCGAACGCTTAACCAACTGAACCACCCAGGTGCCCCAGCGTTCCTACTCAGTCTTTTACTAGTTGTGTAAGCAGGAGATGGGTATTTAACCATTCTTAGCTTCAGCTTTTTTCTCTGTAAAGTGGACCATAGTAAGTGTCTACTTCATAAGGTTGTTACACGGCTAAACAGAACAGCTCATGTAACGATGTCACGCAGCATCTCTGGACCCAGGAAGTGCTGAACTTTACTGTGATTAGATGAGAACAAACAGGGATCTCATGAGATAGCCAGCCATACGAAAACGCAACCTTAGAGAGCAGAGCGGGCTCGCATCCTTGAGCGAGAGTTACTTCCTCACTTCCTTACCATCTGACTGACACCTCAAGGGAGCGGCTTTCTGGGGTGACTTACCAATTGGTGCTTCGCCCCAGCCCACGGCCTTTTGACAGGTCACTCTCGTCTCCATTAACGACTAGTGATCCGTGGATCTACTCTGCCTCTTTCCTTTGCAGAGAGGGCGCTGAGGCTTGAACAGAGCCTATCTCTAGAAAGGAAGGAGTCAGATTAGATCCACAGATTACCGGTTGTTGAGAGTCAGATTTAATAGTTAATGTATCTCAAGACTTAGAAGAATATTTGACATGTAGCAAGAACTCTGTAAGAGTTAAGTATTATTATTGTCATTGTGTTGATATTGTTAATGCTAACAAAGGTTCTGTCCAGCTCTAATCTTCTGGAAGTTTCTGTACTGACCCAGTGGACTGATGCCCATTGTGGCCTAACCCCTTCTAGAAACTGGAGCAAGGAATCCTCTCGCCCTCTGCTCCCTGGGTGGGGGGGGGGGGTCCAAAGATCCCTTTCTGTGGCCCTCAGGTCAGCAGGACCTACAGGGCTAGACCCTTTCAGATGAAAGGATGAGCTCCTGACCCACATCTTTCTGATGATGAAAGCTGGCTTTGCAAGCATGAAATTGCCCTTGGGGTCTCCAAGATCTTCATTTACAAAAGGCTACATTCATTACTTGCAGGTGGGTGAGAAAGACATGAACTAAGGCTGACCCGTGGGCTGGGCTGGAGACGGGAAGGCATACTGCCAGGTGGGCAGCTGTGGAGGGGGGTGTGGATGGTTTGAGAATGGCCGACGGAAGGACAGCCCTGATAGTGTCCCAGGGAGGCTGCTGAAGCACCGGGAAGGGTGCTGTCTGCCCCCACCCCCTGTCTTCCTGGGTAAGGACTGGTGGGAATAGAGTCCTGTTCCCTAGCCCTAAGCCCAGAAATGGGCCCAAATCCCTGAAGCCATCCCCACAGGACAGCATGCAGCCTTCTATCTTTCTGGAAAGTCCAGTTCTGTTGGTGACATTTGTGTGTGTGTGTGCATGCACGCACATATGTGCACAGGTACATACATGTCTTTGATTAGAACGATGCCCTCCCATCCCATCTACCTGGACCTCAATGGGAACAAGAGGACCCGGTCCCATGGAAAATGTCTTCAGGGCTTTGCCCAGCTAGAGCAGAGCCATTTTTCACACTAAGACATAGAGGCAGTAGCAGCCTGCAAATGAATTCAAATTCTCTCCTGAGTCACATGAAATAGCCCTGCTTTCCAAATCCACAAGGCCTTGCCCATGGAACCCACTCAGCAAATCACAGGACTCTAGAAGATTCAGGTTGGCCAGGATCTCAGAGATCATCCCACCCAACCCATGCCATGAGGATTAAAATGGTCCCCAGAGGGAGGCTTGTGGGGGCCTGAGCCTTTTGGCACCTGCCATATAATAATGCCCTTCCCTGTTGTGGGGACAGGGGAACAATAATAAATTATGATCATTTCACTACCCAAAGTCACTGAGCCCTTCCCATAAGACACTGTGAAAGAATGGATACACACAAATCCTGCCTAGAGCTCTTCTGACATGGACATTCCCCTAATAATGAAGGCCAAAATTATTCCTTTATCTCCCAAAGGAAAAAAAAAATCTATCAGGAGGTGTAATGAGGTTATGTTATGGAGAGAGGCGGTGTGAAAATTTCACCACTGGATAAAATCTGGGCACTGGGAATATTCATTGGGGAATTGTCAGAACACCCTATCATTGGCCTGGGTGGTAGACAGCCAGGAAATCCCTTAAAGGGGCTGAGCACCCCCATTTCACCCCCCCTTTGTTATCTACTGCCAGTCACAAGGAACAACACGAGCTTCTGGCCCAGGAGCTTTCATACCATTGAAGATTCTCACCTTCAGGCAGATGGCTGAACATACTAGACATAGCATAGCTAAATATTACTGGGCATTCCATTTGATAAAGGATAAAGGATAAAAACAGAAGTTGAGGGATGGGTGAAAACTATTTGACCCATTTTAGTTCCATGGAGTCCTGAAATTTCCATCTTACTGCAATGAGAAGGATCCAAGTATGGGACAGTGCAGAGCAGAGAGGCATGCCTATGGTAGTATTTGGGCCATTCCCAGGCCTCAGGGAAGAGCCTACCAGCTACTTGGGGGCCAATGGAGGCACCTACAATGCTGAAGGGCTCTGTATTGGGCCTCCTTCTTCCCCTCCTGGGACAATGAAGCATTGCAGTGCAGAAGGTCCCCTGGAGCCCAGGGCTCCACTTTCAGAAAGAACATCTTGGGTTTATTGGACCACCCTCCTGGGACCTGGACTTCTCCCTCTCACTTCTACCCTCCTCAGTTCCTTTTCCGCTCTGTACCAGAGTGAGTTTCTAAAAATGCAAACTGGAAGGGCGCCTGGGTGGCTCAGTTGGTTAAGCATCCAACTCCGGCTCCAGTCATGATCTTGTGGTTTGTGGGTTCGAGCCCCACATTGGGCTCTGTGCTCACAGCTCAGAGTCTGGAGCCAGCTTCGGATTCTGTGTCTCCCTCTCTTCTGCCCCTCCCCCATTTGTTCTCTCTCTCTCTCTCTCTCTCTCTCAAGAATAAACATTAAAAAATAAAAAAAATAAAATAATAAATGCAAACTGGGTCCTGTCACCCTTCCAGCTTAAATAAGCCTCAATAGCCCTTAGGACAGAGATCAATTCTTCAATGGTTCCTCAAGCCCACCTGTCCAAGCTCAGCTCATGTGGCTCTTGCCCCAGGTCTCTGAGCTCCAGCTCCCCCGGCCCTCTATCAGTTCCTTCAGAGCACACGCTGCAGTTCGTAATTGGCTATTTATCATGTGTCTGCCCCGTTAGACTGTAAGCCCCACGAGGGAAAGGCCCTGTCATTTGCTTACTTTTGTATTCCCAATGCCTCACACAGGGCCAGACCTGGGACCTGACATAGGGCAGGTGTTCAACACATACTTCTTGAATAAATGAAACACCAGCCTCTGACACCTAGCGTTAGGAACACAGAGAGCGACAAATACATCTGCATGTGCGCGTGTCCACACACACACACACACACACACACGCACACACACTGGAGTGGAAGAAGTGAAACATCTCCCTTCTAAGAACATATGCAGAGGTAGCTCCTATAGACTTGGCAGTGTGTTAATGAGTACATGTAAATATCCAATGCCCTCCCCTCGAAGGACACATTAGCCCCATTTCCCTTCTACCTCACTTGAATTCTTGATCAATCATTGCTTATTGGTGGCAGCAAACCAGTTCTCTGTCCTCAAGGAGACAGCAGGTGGCTCTTCCAAAGCAGACCAGGTGGGCTTCTCATCTTATCTCCTTCTGGGCCTCGCTTCCCCTCCACTCTCCTTAAGAAAATACGTTAGGGGCACCTGGGTGGCTCAGTCGGTTGAGCGTCCGACTTCGGCTCAGGTCATGATCTCACAGCTTGTGAGTTCCAGCCCTGCGCTGGGCTCTGTGCTGACAGCTTGGAGCCTGGAGCCTGCTTCGGGTTGTGTGTCTCCCTCTCTCTCTGCCCCTCTCCTGCTCATGCTCTCTCTCTCTCTCCCTCAAAAATAAATAAACGTTAAAAAAAATTTTTTAAAGAAAATGTTACCAGCCATCCTAGCCCCAATTCCCATTTTCTGTCCACACATCCTCAAAAACCCAACCATCTGCCTGCCACCTTCAGCCCCCAGCCCAGCTGGCTGGGTCATACCTTCTATCCCAAGAAAACTTACCTTCTCCCAGCAAGCCTCCTGGCTGTAGGACTCCCAGGGTCTCCCCCCGCCCCACACTGTCACTGAAGTGCACCTCCACGGTGCAGCCTTTGGGATCATGCCCTTTTGTCTAGTTCCTAAAGTCTGTTGTCTATTTGGTGCCACTTTGGGTTGTAATTCCCAAGAGGGCAGTGGCTTTATGTATTAGTGTGACTTATGGTGGCAAGGGTCTCAAGGGATCGGCTTAGCTGAAAAATTAGGGCTTTGGATGAGGCACCCCACCCCTGCTAAAAGGGGTTATCTGAATGAGGCAAATGGAACAAACTTAACCAAGCCAATCTGGTTAAGAGCTTACAGGTCTGCAAACCGAGGAGGTGGATGAACTGATGTCACAGGACCCTTCCATCTCTGACCTCCTCAGAGCCTAGGGCATTAACCCTGGGGGAGGGGGGCTGCCCTGCCAAGCCTGAGCTGGAGCCGGAGGAGGGAGGCGGGGTGAGTGGGAGGGGCAGAGGGAGCCTGGGGCGTCCGCAGTGACCTACATCTGCTCCCGGCACTGTCTGTCCACCAGCAGTCCATTCAGAGCCTTTAGCAGGGTGCAGCAGCTGGAAACAGGGAGGAGGGAGCAGACAGGAGGCTGGAGGTCGGCAGTGCACCCAGGTAAGTGGGTACCTGGATGCCCACCCATGGCAGAGCAGGGCAGAGATGGGGATGCTGGAATGCTAACTTTTCTACTCAGGAAGGGGCAAGCAGTGGGCATGGGATCAGCCTGGGGCACTTTGCTGGCTGGCTGATTCCACCCTGGGGTGCCTGTACAATCCCTTCTAGAGGACTCCAGGATATTTGGAAGAGAGAATCTCAGTGAGTCCTGTCTGAGCAGTTTTGTCCTGGCTCTGATTTTTCCAGGCACTGTTTGGCTTAGAGTGTGAAATGATGATCAGGTTAAAAATCTGACTAGCTGTCTAGAATAAGGACTTCAGGTCTGGGGCTTGTTACATCTTGATTAATAACATGGTCAAAGCAGTTGAGACAAACCCCATTTGACTCTTCCTGCCTCAATTCTACCAGTTTGGAAGGTAGAGGCAGCAGCTACCTAGAGACGCAAGATGACGGCAGGTAGGGGCAGGGGCGAGCAGTGTTGAGGGCTATTGTTCCGGGACAGACCAGGAGACACTGCCCTGGGCTCCGGGGCTGAGAGTCATGATGGGCTGGGCATGACATGGCTGCTCTCTGGTGCTGAGAAAAATTGGGATTTCTTCTCAAAAGGGCAAAGAGAATTCATGAGAAGAGAATTCATTTCCTTCCCCCTCCCCTCTGATTGAGACCATATCCCTCTAGTCTCCAACCAAGCAGATCTCTTGCCCGTTTATCACTAACCTTGTCCCAAATCTGGCTTCCTGGAGAGAATGGGGGTGCAGAGGGCAAGGTGGCCGAATCTCGGACCCTTAAGTTCCTGTAGGGGTTCTGCTTCTCTCTCCCTTCTCAGCTGGGACCTGAAGGCAGGAGGCCAGAGGGAGAGCAGCGGTTAGCATTACACTTCATGTGTGACAAACAGCGGAGTAAGGGACTGAGAGCTGGTGGTGAGGATGATGGGGGTGGGGGGTGATGAAAATGAAGATGACAACGAAGGTGTCCCTGTTGAACGCTGACTACTCCAGGGTGGGGGTCGTAGACAGGTGCCAGGGCATGGGACTGGGGAACGGGTGGGACACAGGCCCCTGCAGCTCCCGCCACTCATGATCAGCTGCGTCCTCCTCCATTGGCGGCTGCTCTCCATCATCCCTCGCCCTCCCTCATGACTCCCTGCTGCGCAGCGGCTGTGGCCCTGTGACCGCTCCAGAACGCAGTTGGCGCGCCGTGGCATTCCAGCGCGCTGGGGGGCAGCCGCTGGCCTGTAGAGGGGACACCTTGAGGCCAGAAGTGGACAGTTGTGAAATGGAAGTGTCAGTTGGAGGGAAGAATTTGCTCTGTCATGTGTGATTCTATCCTGAACACAAGGCTCTTGGGGAAGGGAACGGCATCTTCAAAATGGAACCCCTCGGCCACGGGCCAAGCGCACAGGGGGTGGGACTGCTGGAGAATTCTTTCAAGACATCCCCCCACCACTGCCCTTCAATTCATGGCTCTCATCCCAGCCCAGGGCCAAGTCCCCTCTCTCTCCTGGGTGGCACTCCCCATCAGCCATAATGGAAGGGGGCAATTGTGAAGAAATCAGGGGGAGATAGTGGTAATGGTGGTTGCGAAAGGCTGGAGAACATTTTGGTCACCTGATACTATAACTCACTGGCTTCAGAGGGGGCCAGATGGATTTATGAGGATCCTGTCAGCCTGGGTCAAAAAGAGCTGAAGAACAGACAACTAAGGGATTCCCCCCTGCAGATCTGGTCATCAGTAGGATTCCAGATTGGTTGAGGGTGGGAGGCAGAAGGCTGCCGGGTCTTGCTAGAAAATCTCAGAGTTAGGGGAGGAGCCAGGAGTCCCAGAGAATATCCCTGGAAAACTGACATTCCAAAATCAAGAGCGGGGGGGGGTCCACTAAATAGCTAAAGGAATCCCAAACGCCAGGAATTTGTTTTCCCTGAGCTTTGGGGAGGTTATGTCTCACCCTCTGAGTGGCCATCAGGCCTGGGGACGCACTCAAAGGCCAAGCCACCAGCTCAGGCTGTTACAAGCTCACCAGTTACAGGCTCAGCCCTGTGGTCTCGATTACCTGGGAAAGGTACAACCAAGCACCAACCTGCCCCCTCCCTGTCTCTGGGCAGGGAACTGTAGGACACAAATCGGTGTCATTAGGTGGGGTTAGAGAAGCTCTCAGGGACAACAACTCTACCCAGCTCCCATGCCAGAGAGCGACTGATGCCCCGATGGTGTGGGAGAGATGGGGTAAGACCAGCCTGCACCTCTCATAAACAATTCTGTCTTCTGTTCTCAGGAGATCAGCTGCCACCCTCGGTAACCAAAGAGGCACCCAAACTATGGCAGGTGAGAGAAAAGCTGACCTCCCCTCCCCTGCCCTGCCCCTCATCTGGGCTTCTCACTGGGTGGAGAGGAGGGAAGGATAGGGCTCAGAGGTCTTTGGGACTTCACCTGTCTCTTGGCTATTTTTAATCTCGGCTTTGGGTTTTAACTTGTTTTCCTGAATAAAGCCCCCCATGGGGAACCCCTTCGCATTCTCCCTTCTCCAGCTTTACCCCCATGACGCTCCCAGGGTCTTCCCTGGGTGCTCCCTGCCCACTTCCCAGGGGCTCCATTCACACTGCTGGAGGACTGTCAGATTCCACTAGAAAATTCAAACGCCCTGCTCACAGGCAGGAGCTCTGGGAGATAGTCCTGCCCCTGGTAGGATAGTGAGGAGGGGTTCATGGTCCTTGGGTGCCTGGGTCGGTGCTCCACTGTGTCGAAGGGCCACCCACGAGGAAGAGTAGGAAGGGCTCATCTCCCTTTCCCCCACCTTTCCCAGGGAAGCCCCTCAAGAAATCCCGCCTTCATGGGGTGAGCATTCGGCAGCTGGTGGAGGATATCCCCGAAGGCTTCAGCACCCCAGACTTCCAGCAGAAGCCCGTCCCCATGGCGCTGCAGGAAGGTGAGACCTGGGAGGGGAGCTGCTGAGGGTGTGTGCAGTGGAGGGGGCTTGGGCGCTGTCCTTCCCAGCCTGCCTCCCAGCCCCCAAGTCCAGCACCAGGCCACGCCGTGTTTCCTTATACTTGTGCGGTGCCTGCCTGCCTGGGTCCCCCGAAGGGCAAGGGACCTGAGGAGCCGAACGAAGAAAGGGAGTGAAGACATACTATGGTATGCTGAAACAAGAAATATTTGGGAATAAGATTGGGGGATGCTAACCGTGGAGCGGGAACGGTGGTGGTGTTTCTTAGCGCCCTCCCCTTTCCCTGCCTCCGAGCAGCTACTGTAGACACTATAAAAAGGAGTTAAGGGGCTCCTGGGTGGTTCAGTTGGTTAGCGCCCGGCTCTTGACTTCAGCTCAGGTTGTGATATGGTGGTGAAATCAAGCCCCATGTTGGGCTCTGAGCCAAGCACAGAGCCTGCTTGGGATTCTCTCTCTCCCTCTCTCCTGTCCATCTCCCGCTTGCACTCTCTCTCTAAATAAAATAAAATAAAATAAAATAAAATAAAATAAAATAAGTTAATTTGAGCCGTGTGAGAAAAGTGCCCAGGAAAGTGATGGCAGCAAAGGCTTTAGGGGGAAGGGATGAGAATTGGTGTTCTTCTCCCAACACAGCTTCCTGCAATACCTTGAGTTTACAACATTCCGGTATAAGAAAAAGAATGGCACTTTATTTTTCTAAATCTGACTTTAAGTCACCACTCAACAAAGTCATGAGAAATTGTCTTTCATCACTGGGGAGGGCCCTTGGGTCTTCTTCACTCCTCACTGATCTCTACTGAGATGTTCCTGGCAGGAGCCCAAGGGATTCCTTGAGGGTACGCAGCGCCCAGCCTTCCAGGCCAAACATGGAACTCGGGCGCTTTTCTGAGGCTGGAACCCTGTGTCTCGGGACCATCCCACCTCGAGAGTGGACATGGAACCTACAAAAGACTCATCCCCTTCCCGGTCTTGGGAGAATCCTTCAGACTCCTTTCCTTACCCACTTGCAAAGAAATACCCCCTTCTGCCCCAAGCCTGCTTGCTTCCCCTTCCACATGGACAGTCTAGCCACACTCTGTGATACATAAGCCAAGCAGGCATTGTCTGGAAATTCCTGCTCTCCGCCTGGCATCATAAGAGCCTTGGAGTCAAGGGCACCAAGGCCTGACACCCTTTTTGGATTGGGCAGTTGAAATGCCTAAAGCAGTGAAAGTAACATAAATGAAAATCTCAATAAAGTACACTGTCACCCCTCCCCTAACCTGCCAATCTTTTGACCACTTTTCCTGCCCCAGGGAAAAATGCCATCTTTCGGGCCGTGGTCTGTGGGGAGCCCAGACCCAAAGTGCATTGGCAGTGCACCAAAGGTAACCTCAGTAACTCCAGCAAGTACGAGATCTCCTCTGCCCCTGGCAGCAAGGAGCACGTGCTACAGGTAAGATCTGAGTTCTCCCCCTGACCCAGGTCTACTCATTTCTTCCTGTCCCCTCGAAGGTCTCCCTGGTGGCCTCCAATCCCCAGAGGAGTAGGAGATGGTCCCAGTTGGGGATGAGTCCAATCAGCTCCACCCTGTGGCTCCAGGTCGCCTGAGCCAGATGTAGATCTGGCTGCCTTGCGGGTACCTCTGCTGCTAACCTGGCAGGTGGCGGAGGCTGGAGCTTAAGAATTCCAGCTCTGGAGTGTGACAGCCTGGCTTCCAATCCCAGGCCCACCACCTTGGCCTTGGAAAGTTACTTACTTCTCTGTTTCTGTACCTGTTTCCTCACCTGTAACATGGGGGTGATAATGGTACTTACTTTATGGTGTTGTTATGAATACAAAAGGTTGATGTAAAGTGTCTACTCAGTCCTGGCCTCCAGGGAGCGCTCTGTCCGTGCCGGCCAATATGAGTAATAATTACAGCTACCAGTCATGGAACACCTACTATGTGCTGGGCCTTGGGCTACACATTTGACATAGATTATATAACTCAATCCTGACCATTCACTACTTTTTGAGATGTTATCCTCACCTTCTAAGAAACAAAGGTTCAAAGAGGTGAAGTAATATACCCAAGGTGCCGTAGCCCATAATATATGACAGAGATGATATTCAGTCCCAGATCCATCCGATCAAAAAAAACAACAAAAAAAAAAAAAAACAAAAAAAACCACGCGAGCTTTTTCTGCTATGCCACGTTGCCTCTGATGGCAGAGAGTTGGTACATCTGCTCTCTGTCATGATCCAGCTCTTTGTTTTGGGGTCTGACTTTCTTGATGAAGGCTGGGGGCTCCGCAAGGAAAGGGCTGTGTCTTGTTCATCTTTATACACTTATAGCCATGTCCAGTAAGTGGAGGAAAGGGAGGTGCTAGCCCTGTTCCCCTGGCCTTGGCCTCTCTGCAGATCAACAAGCTGACGGGTGAGGACACAGACGTGTACCGGTGCACAGCAGTGAACATGTACGGAGAAGCCACATGCTCCACCAGGCTCATGGTCATCGAAGGTGGGCCTGTCCCCCTCCCCCTCTTCCTGTCTCGTCAGTGCTTGGATGTTGGCCCTGCTTTTCCCCTCAGAGACCTCAGAGGCTGTGCAGCTGGTGGGGTAAAAGGAGAGAGGGACACCAAGGCTGCTGCCCCATCTGGTGCCAGAGCCCTTGGCTTTATCCACTTCCGCGCTAACTCTGCATCTGGTTTAAAAGGCGGACACTCAGCAGATGCCCCATGGCAGAGGCTCTGGGTAATATTCTCTTAAACCCTTGGAATGAGGGCAGGAGCTGAGGTTGGTGTCTGGTCCTGAACCTTCTGCTCACTCCTTCAATGGGCTTCATTTTCTTCTCTGGGCCTCAGTTCTCCACTGTACAAAGGATCCTTTGTACAGGCTTATGTCAGAGGTGACAGTCAGATATGTGGGGTCGGTTTGTTTGCTTTGGCTTGCACAGTGTTTCCAAATTTTAAGTTACTTGTCCACGGGTAATAACGGGAAGGTACATGTCTCTTGAGAAAGCAGATATAGTCTTTCAATTGGCTATACTGTATACAAGTAACAGAAAACCCTACTACGAATAGCCCAAGAAATAGACACTTGAGCATGTCACATGATAAGAAGTCCTCAGGTCAGAGTCCAGGGATCAAACCACAGCTCAGGGCTGCCACGGGACAGCCGGACTCTTCGTGTCTGCTACCCTGTCTGCTACTCTTCTTCTCTGCTACCCGAAGAGGCTGGTTTATCTCCTGAGAGTCATAAGACAACTGCTGCAGACCCACACTGAATCCACAGACAGATGCACCGGGTACATCTGGCCCTCTTATCAAGAAAGCCAAAGCATTCTCAGAAAGTCTTTGGAGACTTCTGTTTATATCTCATTGGCCAGAACCGTGTCACTCACACGGCCACTCCTAGTTGCAAGGGAAGCCAGTATTTAGCTTTTCCGGCCTCCTTCCTACTAGTGGGAGTGGATAGGTGATGAGGACGAGGATTGGGAATGGCTGCAGGGTCAGCCAAACGGCAGTGTCTGACTTCTTTGGCAACATTGGCCTGTACCCCGAAACGGCAGCTCCCAGGTGCCGGAAGAGCCCCTCCAGAGACAGTTCAGTGTGCCGTCACCCACGGTCACCTCACTCACTTCTGCCACCTCCCTGTCCCTGCAGCCATGTCAGTGGGCCTCCCCTGCATGCGATGATAATCAGGTGAGTTCCACCTCCATCATGCTAAGGCCCTGGGGTACCAAAGCTTATGACAGACAGACCATCCGCCCTATTGAGCCCTCTTGCTGAGCCCTTGCTGTGACTTGGAGGTCAGTGGAGAGGGCAGGGCCCTGGCACTCAGCTGGCTCTCAGGAAGACCACCAATGTGTCTTGTTTCTCTCCCCATCTGTCCACATTAACTCCCTCCTCTCCTCCTGATGGTCCAGTTGGCTTTCGGAAGAATCGGAAGAGGCACAAGGAACCCCAGGAGGGTAGGTGGAAGGGTGGCCAGAAATCTCCTTGGGATTGGGGGAATGGGCTACTCCTTGTCTGGTGCTCCCTACCTGGCCAAACCCTTACCTTATGGAGCATAACCAGTGCCCAGGAGAGCCTGTTCAAAAGCTTGGCTGTCAGCCATGGACCACAGGTCCTCAGACTGCCCACCCCACCCTACCCCCATTGCTACGGAGTAGCCCCGTGTTAGCCCCTGGGCATCCCATCCTGGGCTTGGGGCCTCATTCCTGCTCCTTTTCTAGACCTCAGGAAGGAGTTGATGGACTACCGAAATCTCCTGAAAAAGAGGTGGGTCTGGGCTTTCCAGGGGCAGGGGTGAAGGCTCCCTGCTACTTCCATGGGCAAGCCAGGCTCAGCTCTCCACTCCACCGGCTAGGAAGCTAGACTGCAGGTGGCCAATGGGAGGAGGTGGAGGACTGACCTGGGAGCTCCGCCGCCTTTAAGCTCTATGTCCTTAATCATCTCTCCTGTCTGGGTCCTGATTTACTCCTTTGTAAAATGAGATGCTCCGCTAGAACAATGATATTTTAAAAAAAGTGTTAAAGTAACAGAATAATCTGCACTCTCCCCCTTCCCCCCGCCCTGCGCATCTTTCTCAGAAATACACAAAAAAAGTTGTTAGGAGTGGTGTTTCTCCTGTGAGCAAGTTTGCACTGTGGGGAGAAGGCGGACGCACCCATCTCTGGGTCCATCGTGTCCTGACAGTGGTCAGTCCCAGAGCCCAGCTTCCCTGTCCCTTTCTTCCAGGGCAGAGAGGGCAGCTCCCCACGGGCCCCTGGGGGGGGGGGGGGCAGGCCCGGGAGACCAGCTCCTGGGGCTCCCCCAGGGCTCCTTTGGCCTCTGACCCGCCCACCCTGCTCCCCAGGGCCCCGCCTCCCACCAAGAAAAAGCCGAACCTGGAGCAGGTGTGGCAGCTGCTGATGACGGCCGACCGCAAGGACTACGAGCGGATCTGCCTGAAGTACGGCATCGTGGACTACCGGGGCATGCTGCGCAAGCTGCGGGAGATGCGCAAGGAACACGAGGACAAGATGGCCCAGGTACCCTCTCCTGGGCCGCAGCCCGGTGCCTCGCGGGCGCCCCCTCCTGGAGCTGGGCTTGGTGGAGGACCCGCCCTCGTCCGCACCGTCCCCGCCCAACCCCGGTGTCGGGCCAAGGACCCAGGCCTCAAAGTCCACGACTTGGCTTTAAAATCTGGCTCTGATACTTACTAAAATCTGGGGCTTTGGGAAAGTTAGGGCCTCCGTGTCTTGGTTTCCTTATTTGTAAAATGGGTGTTCTAGACATACCTGCCTCTTAGGCTTAGTGAGAGGATGAACGAGGGAAGGTTCTTAAGGCACCCAGCCCGGTGCTGCAAGGGCTTCCGGTCAGCTGTCGGCCTCCCCGGACCTTGGACACCTGTCTTATTTCTAAAAGCTTCCAGTGGAGGGAATTCCACAGTGTCCTATAAACTGCAGGAACTTCTGCCCTGGGTCTAACCTAACTATAGCATCAGTCCGATTTTGTCTTCTGGAAATGCAAAACAACTAGTTTCCATCATCCTGAAAATAGTATTTTATCATTTTTGAAGGTGGTTCATCAAACATCCTGGGACTCAGTTTCTGTCCTCCAAGCTTTCTCACTGACCTTATCACAGGGCTTTGCACACAGTGGGAGCTCAACTAAATTTTTATTGGACGGAATAACTGATGAACAGAAAAGCCCTCCCAGGTTCTCAGAGCACTTGGACACCTGGGGTCCTTTCTCGCTTTCCTTGCTGACCTGATGTCTCACCTTGGAAAATTTCTTCCCACCTGTAAAATGGGCAAATGCATGCTCCAGTGGGGCACTGGGGGGCTGGGGTCTGCGGGTTTGGAGTGCCCTGATTAGAGAGCTCAGACAGCTCCCCGGGCGGGTTTGTCTTCCCTAGTATGTCAACGCCATCTCCAACCTGAGACACATCAAGGTCAGCAAGGAGGGGGTCGCAACGTTTGACCTGGAGCTGGACCTCAAGTATTCTGGGAGCAAGATTTACCTGTATAAGGTGAGGCCGGAGGAGCCATTGAAGGGGGAGGGATCTGGCAGGGATGCTGCAGGTCCTGGGCGGGGAGGAAATAGGGGCCCACGGGTTCTCCTCTGGGAGCAATTCAGGTCCACAGATGGTGAGTCCTGCATCGTATGGAATTCCTGGTTCGGGTGAGGTCAAACTTCGGTGTGGACAGTTCGCAGAGTGCTCTTACCTCTCATTACGCAGCCAGGTTCTCCAGCCAGAGCACGGGGACAGGCGGCGGCGGGGGTTAAAAGAGCATTCTGAGAAATCCCCCATCCAATTCTGCACCCCCATCCATCTAGCTCTCTCTCCAGAGATCTGACACATCCTTGCATGGGCTCCAATAGTAACTGCCTGTCAACAAAGTGGGAACTGGGGCAGATGTGTGTGTTGGGGGAGGAAACAGAGCACAGCAATTCTAGTTCTATCGTCAGACTCATCCTGGCTCCACCACTTACTGGCTGTGGGACCCCAGGCAAGATGCTTACCGTCCCTGTGCCTCGGGGTCCTCACATGTAAAGTGAGGGTCATGTAGGACCTATCTCATGGCACGATTAAAAGATGAATGAGATTATATATGATTTACCACTTTTCTTAGCTCTGTTCTCCTCCTGCCCCCTCCCCCCTCCCCTGGGCTCGCCTCGGTTTCCCTGCTCCAACTGGTCCTGCTGCCTGTCACGTCTATGGTCTTCCCCCCAGCCAGGCTTCCCCTGGCCACCTTGTGTGACACTGTTGTGCCCCCCCAACCCCATCCTGCCTTCCTGAATCTGTACCCTCCTCTCTCTTTTCTTTTGTTCCCTAGTTCTATCTCTTTCTAATATACGTTATATTGCCTGCTTATGATATTGGTTGGTTGTCTGTGTCCCTCGTAGAATTTTAGCTCCCTGGGGGCAGGAATCTTTGTTGTATTCACTGATGCGCCCCAAGTACCTAAAACAGTGCCTGGCACACAGTAGACAACCGAAGATGAGCTATTATTAGTATCTGGCACATAGCAAATCTATCCAGGCTTTAGCTAAAGTGGGCGTGGGTATAGAGTACTAGGTTTTGTAGAGCCCTGAGGGTATCTGATAGAACTCTCTAGCGACCCTCTGGGAACAAATGTGCTGCCCCCCCCCCCCCGGGCTCCTGGTGGTGCCTCCCTGCCCCCTGCTAACCCCCTCAGGCCGCTTGGTAGTTGCTCTACTCAATCTCAGCTGAGATCTCCCACTCTCAGGGCCTCTTGGGTAACACTTACAGATTATTTACTCCATGGTGAGAGTCAAGGACACTCCTAGGACATTTATTCCCCTTCACCTCGCATTCCCTGTTCTCGAGTCTTCTGAGCCCTGCTCTCCACCCCCTGCTCCTGTCCCCCTCCCATCCCCCGTGTGGTTCCAACGATATGTTGTCTGGTGCCTGGGCCAGTGAGAGAAAGCTGTCAGAATGGGGTTGGGGCAGGAGGTCCTGGGGACCCGCTGAGGCCCTGAACCCTCCTCTTCCTTTCTCCGCCTCAGGATGGTGAGATGATCCCCTACGGCTTCGACAACCAGTTCAAGCACTGTCTGCGGCAGCTGGGGAAACGCTACCACTTCCAGATCCGGGACCTGCATCCTGAGGATGCTGGCATTTACCAGGTCAAGGTGGAGGATGTGGAAATCTTCTCCACGGAACTGGATGCTAGCGGTGGGTGCTCTTCCCCTCAGAAGTTCGAATGGGGGAGATCCGTAAGGAGGGGGGCTCATGCCATGGTTGGGGGGAAGAGAAATGTGATGTGCCCCCTACCCCTGCCTTGCAAAGACTGTTCAGAAGAGGAAGATACACGCAGATGTTAAATTGAAGTGATCTCTGCTTTCCAAAAGTCTTGGTCCAAGGTCTATGTTCTCTTGGTGCTGAGTTCCAGCCACAGACATACAACATCCATGCCATACCCCTGCTCACAGACCTTCTGCAGCAACCAATTATTTCCAGATTAGGTCCAAATTAATACCACTCCTCCTCGTCACTCCTTTCTGATGCAGACTCTCACTTCCCAGCCCCCCCCCCCCAACCCCAGCAAGAAGCTCTACCCAGGTTAGGCACACTTGTGCCCCGTACAGACCTCTTCCTTCCCTGCCTCTAGTGCCCACACCTCACCTGGGAACCGTCCCTTCCTCCCTCATCAAACTCTGCCCCATCCCACAAGTAGCTGCATATGCAATCTCCACCCCCCCCACCCCCCACCCCCGCGCCCCTCCACCGAAGCACTTGACAGCTCCAGAAGCTTCCTGGGAAGAGGAGAGACTGGAGAAGAAAGCTTTGGGCAGATAGAGTGTAAAGAACATGGTTCTAAATCAAGGTTGAGAAAAAAGAGGGCATGAGATCTCTGGTATGCCTGGGCATATGCCTGGTATAGGGGAGAGGGGCAGGGGCTTTGGAATCAGCCAGACCTGGGTGTGAATTCTGACCGGGTTGCCTCTTGGTTGGGTAAAACTGGGGCAAATCGTTGAACTTCTGAAGCCTCTGTTTCCTTTCCTATAAAAAGGAAATAATAATACCTACCTTGGAAGTGGTCACAAGAATACATAAGATAACATATATAAAGCACTGGCAGTCAGCATATAGGTTTTCTTCACGTACCCATCTTACCCCGAGATACAATTTCCAGATTTAGGATTACAGAATTCCAGAGCTGAAAACAGTCTTACTATTCATAACCTAATTATAATCCCTCATTTTATGGGGGGGGGGGACCGTCACCTGGGGTAAGGAGGTGACCTGCCCAAGATGACACAGGGGGTTTGTGGCTGAGCTGGTCTGAACCTGGGCTTCTGACCAAGCAGCCCCACCGTGTCAGGTCACACTGCGTCATGTTGCCAAGCTGACACCCCCATTCCTACCTCCCGGACAGCCATCCCCGCCAGAGTGGTGGTCCCGCTGGCTGAGGCCCACTGTGAAGAGCAGGGTGACGCCGTCTTCGAGTGTGTTCTCTCCAACCCCTGCCCCAATGCCACCTGGAATTTCCGGCACCGGCCACTCCAACTCAGCAACAAATATGAAGTGTCTGTGTCTCCTGATGGGCTGACCCACCGTCTGGTGGTAAGGGGGGCCCATTTCTCAGACATGGGCCTCTACTCGCTTGGCACTGGGTTCCACAGCTCTAGCGCCTGGCTGGTGGTTGAAGGTGAGTGGTTCACACCTCTGTCTTTCCCTGCTTCTACCAAGGCAAGCCTCAGGGCCGAGGAGGGCATGAAGAAGGTCAGGAGTAGGGGCTCCCTTTGGTCAGTCATTTGCTTTTGAGGATTCCTTCCCTGTCAGAGAATGAGGAAGGCTCCCGAGATCTATTCCTGAGCTGTTGTGATGTAGGCCCTTCACTGCCAGCCGGGTCGACCTCAGCTATATCTCCTCCACGAGGCCTCTGGAATTACTCTGGGGGTGCAGATCCAAGATGGCCTGAGGGTCCTGGCCAGCGCTTGGCCCAAGTTCAGTATGGGTGAGAAGTCCCTGGGTTAGGCCAAAGAACACCCTTAAATCCCCCTAGGGATGTGGGCTCAAGGTGATCTCAGGAAACTAAACTGGGCATTTGTAAGGCAGATGGTGGGGCAAATAGATCTTTTAAAAATCATGCAACTGCTCGTGGCAGTTTGATAAGGAGATGAGTTTGGGGTTATGTGTTTTCTCCAAAAATCCTCATGAAGCACATAGCAGCAGCGGGATGGTCTGTGGCTTGAGGGCTGGGGGAGGTGGTGATAGGATTCATCTATCAGTGAGCTGGCACACCCTGGCTTCTGAGATGGTCAGCTTTTTCTCTACTGGGGAACCTGAAGGTCAGTCAAAGCAGTTGGGGTCAGACAGGTGCCTTGGCCTGATTTAACGGGTCTTTTCTTTCGTCTCTCTGTGGGGCCATTGACCTCTCACCAAAGCTGGGAAGGATAAAGGCCTTACGACCACAAGTGATTACCACCAGCTGCAAGCACAAGGAGCCCAGACTTCAGAAGCAGAAGATTCCAGGAGCGTCGGTGGCAAGGGAGGGAAACCCAGAGAACAGGGCCCCCTGGAGGGCTCCCTTAATGGGGCCAGGTCTGCTTCTGAGCTACAGCTCACAGCTGGCTCGGAGACAGGTGGCCTTGGTGGGCATGGCTATTCCTTGATGGAGGGTGATGGGGCAGCTGGCTCAGCCTGGGGCCCTGGACAGGCAAGAAAGGGCTTTGGGGAAGCAGAGGGATACACAGTCACTCCCCCTGGGGAAAATCAGCTGCACAGGGAGGGAGGCTGGGACAGAAGCCTTCCAGGGAGCCCCTATCCACAGGGAGAAGGCCTGGAATCAGGTTTGGGCCTCACGGAAGGTCAACAGCAAGATCATGGCAGGGACAGTGATGGGGACAGATGTGGTAGGACAGCAGGAGGCTGGGAGGCTAAGTCCAGGCACTCTCAGGTTGGAGGCCTGGGAAGCGGTGGGGAAGGAAAGGAATACAGAGAAGATCATCAGAGTCCCCTGGACAGGCATAGCCAGGAAGAACTCTGCAGTGCTCATCTGGGACCTGGGAGGGGAAAGACAGCTCTGAGGGGATCCCAGTCTGGTCCTGTGGGCTCTTGGTCAGAAGAGGAAATGATGGAGATTTTGCAGGAGGGAAGCCTGGGTGAGGTGGAGGGAGGGGGTGATCAGAGCAGGGAAAGGCAGAAAGGAGCAAATAGGGCAGTGTGGGGTAGTGGGACTGACCTGGGGGAAGCCAGAGACAGTCATAGGGCAGGTGGTCCTGGGGCCCAGGAGTACTCTGGAGAAACAGCTTCTAGCTCCAAGGCAGGCATAGGCCCTGAGTCCTGGGGCTCTCAGGGAGGTAGAGATGCTCATAATGGGGAAGCAAGGGGTTTCTGGGGGCCAGAGGAATCTCTAGGAAAGAACTTCCAGGAATCATCAATATCTGGTAGCAGAAAATTCCTCCTGGGACGAGAGGGGCCTGAGGACAAAGCTGAGGGTTCACTACAGGCAGATGATCGTGGCCCAGGGAAGTCTGTGGGTGGGGGAAAGGGCTACAAAACTAGCCCTGGAGGCCCAGGAGGTCCTGGGGGCTGGGAAAAGGGCCTACAGGGACTCCGGGGAAGGGAGGGCCAGGAGACAGCAGGGGGCTTGGGTGAGGCAGGGCATGACTCCGGAAGCCTCCAGTATTCACAAAGCTGGACAGCAGGGCAGTGGGGAGCAGAGGGTAGTGGCAGAATAGAGTCTGAGGGCACAGGTCCTTGGGATGACACAGGGTCCAGCCTCAGCAAAACTGGGGCCCACCGTGGGCCTGGAATGTTGGGGTCTAGTGTAGGGGATGGTGGTGTGGGTGGTGCCCAAGGGGCTGGACTGATGAGATCTGGTCAGGGGGTGGATACCAGAAGCCACAGGCTAATTGGGTCTCCAAGCCTAGATGCTCAGGGGTCTGGGAGGACACCAGGAGACCCTGACGGGTTAAGAGGTCCAGGGACAACAGGTTCTGAACCAGACTTCTGGAATGGGTCAGGGGACTCCAGAGGACAAAGACCCAGAGGTGAGACAGGCTATGAGGATGGCTTAGGAGGTGCAAGGAGAATAGGATCTAGGTATGGTGGTGGCTCAGGGTATGCCAGGGAACCAGGTCTTGAAAATGCGGCTGGTTATAGTGATGGCTCAGCGACGTCAGGAGAAATGGGATCTGGTTATGGCACTGGTTGTAGAGTTGCCTCTGGGACACCTGGGGGAACAGAGTCTGAGGAAGGGGGTGGTTATAGGCATGGCTCAGGGGTACCTGGGGAAATGTGGTCTGGAAACAAAGATGGTTCTGGTCCTGCAATAAGGGGGTCTGGGAAACTTGCTAGTCTCAAGAGTGGCTCAGGTAGCCCTGAAAGAGGGCCCATGGATGAAGCCAGGATACATCCAGAGGCCAGGGATGCATCCAGAGGCCAAGGGGATACTGGCCCTGGGGGAAGGCATCATTCTCATGGTGGCCTAGGGAGTCCTGGGACAGTGGGGTCTGTAGGTAGAGGTGGCCACGGGGCCTCTACAACAGTGGAGTCTGTTGGGGAGGGACATGCGGAAGCAGAACCAGGGGTCTCTGGAAGAATAAGACCCTGGGGTCAGACTGGAGACTATGGGGACTTCAGAGCCTCAGGGTCTCTGGGGGCCTTTGGAGAAGGAGGCCATGAAGATGGCTCTGGGGGAGCGGGAGCCACGGAGCCAGGGTATCTGAAGGCAGGAGGTAAAGTGAATGACGGGGGTAGGACCAGGGACCTTGGTGCTAGGGCCTCTGGAGCTGGAGCTGGTCATTGGGATGATACCAGGTTCCCTGAGGCACTAGCTCCTCATGCTGGGGCCAGTTCCAAGAGCCAGGGGGCTTATGGCTCTGGTGATGTGCCGGGTTATGGGGGTGGATCAGGAATTCGAGGGCCTCAGCAAATTGGAAGGAGAACAGCTTATGGAGAAAGGTCAGGGGGTCTTGGGCCTGGGGGGATCGGGCCAGGGGCTGAGGCAGGTTATAAGGATGGTATTGGGCCCTCTGGAGGAATAGGGCTTGTAGATGAGGTAGGCTATAGGAAAGATTTGGGAGCTCCTGAGGGAATGGGTTCAGTGGGTAAGGCAGATCATAGGGATGGTTTGGAGGGTTCTGGGAGAATGGGGTCAGGGGGTGAGATAGGTTATAGGGATGGTCTGGGGGGTTCTGGGAAAATGGGGTCAGGGGGTGAGGCAGGTTATGGGGATGGCTTTAGGGATCCTGGGAGAATGAGGATGGGGGTTGAGGCAGGTTATAAGGATGGTTTGGGGAGTTCTGGGAGAATTGGGTCAGAGGGTGAAATAGGTTATAGGGATGGTCTGGGGGGTTCTGGAAGAATGGGGTCAGAGGGTGAGGCAGGTTATGGGGATGACTTGGGGGGTTCTGGGAGAATGAGGATGGGGGGTGGGACAGGTTATAAGGGTGGCTTGGAGGATTCTGGGAGAATCGGGTCAGGTTATGATGATGGCTTGGAGGATTCTGGGGGAATGGGGTCAAGGGGTAAGGCAGGCTATGGGGATGGCTTGGAGGGTTCTGGGAGAATGGGGTCAGGGGGTAAGGCAGGCTATGGGGATGGCTTGGAGGGTTCTGGGAGAATGGGGTCAGGGGGTAAGGCAGGCTATGGGGATGGCTTGGAGGATTCTGGGAGAATGGGGTCAGGGGGTAAGGCAGGCTATGGGGATGGCTTGGAGGGTTCTGGGAGAATGGTGTCAGGGGGTAAGGCAGGCTATGGGGATGGCTTGGGGGGTTCTGGGAGAATGGGGTCAGGGGGTAAGGCAGGCTATGGGGATGGCTTGGATGATTCTGGGAGAATGGTGTCAGGGGGTAAGGCAGGCTATGGGGATGGCTTGGAGGGTTCTGGGAGAATGGTGTCAGGGGGTAAGGCAGGCTATGGGGATGGCTTGGGGGGTTCTGGGAGAATGGGGTCAGGGGGTAAGGCAGGCTATGGGGATGGCTTGGATGATTCTGGGAGAATGGTGTCAGGGGATAAGGCAGGCTATGGGGATGGCTTGGAGGGTTCTGGGAGAATGGGGTCAGGGGGTAAGGCAGGCTATGGGGATGGCTTGGAGGGTTCTGGGAGAATGGGGTCAGGGGGTAAGGCAGGCTATGGGGATGGCTTGGATGATTCTGGGAGAATGGTGTCAGGGGGTAAGGCAGGCTATGGGGATGGCTTGGGGGGTTCTGGGAGAATGGGGTCAGGGGGTAAGGCAGGCTATGGGGATGGCTTGGGGGGTTCTGGGAGAATGGGGTCAGGGGGTAAGGCAGGCTATGGGGATGGCTTGGAGGGTTCTGGGAGAATGGGGTCAGGGGGTAAGGCAGGCTATGGGGATGGCTTGGAGGGTTCTGGGAGAATGGGGTCAGGGGGTAAGGCAGGCTATGGGGATGGCTTGGAGGGTTCTGGGAGAATGGGGTCAGGGGGTAAGGCAGGCTATGGGGATGGCTTGGAGGATTCTGGGAGAATGGGGTCAGGGGGTAAGGCAGGCTATGGGGATGGCTTGGAGGATTCTGGGAGAATGGGGTCAGGGGGTAAGGCAGGCTATGGGGATGGCTTGGAGGGTTCTGGGAGAATGGGGTCAGGGGGTAAGGCAGGCTATGGGGATGGCTTGGAGGGTTCTGGGAGAATGGGGTCAGGGGGTAAGGCAGGCTATGGGGATGGCTTGGAGGATTCTGGGAGAATGGGGTCAGGGGGTAAGGCAGGCTATGGGGACGGCTTGGGGGGTTCTGGGAGAATGGGGTCAGAGGGTAAGGCAGGCTATGGGGACGGCTTGGAGGGTTCTGGGAGAATGGGGTCAGGGGGTAAGGCAGGCTATGGGGACGGCTTGGAGGATTCTGGGAGAATGGGGTCAGGGGGTAAGGCAGGCTATGGGGATGGCTTGGAGGGTTCTGGGAGAATGGGGTCAGGGGGTAAGGCAGGCTATGGGGATGGCTTGGAGGGTTCTGGGAGAATGGTGTCAGGGGATAAGGCAGGCTATGGGGATGGCTTGGAGGGTTCTGGGAGAATGGTGTCAGGGGGTAAGGCAGGCTATGGGGATGGCTTGGAGGGTTCTGGGAGAATGGGGTCAGGGGGTAAGGCAGGCTATGGGGATGGCTTGGGGGGTTCTGGGAGAATGGGGTCAGGGGGTAAGGCAGGCTATGGGGATGGCTTGGATGATTCTGGGAGAATGGTGTCAGGGGATAAGGCAGGCTATGGGGATGGCTTGGAGGGTTCTGGGAGAATCGGGTCAGGGGGTAAGGCAGGCTATGGGGATGGCTTGGAGGGTTCTGGGAGAATGGGGTCAGGGGGTAAGGCAGGCTATGGGGATGGCTTGGATGATTCTGGGAGAATGGTGTCAGGGGGTAAGGCAGGCTATGGGGATGGCTTGGGGGGTTCTGGGAGAATGGGGTCAGGGGGTAAGGCAGGCTATGAGGATGGCTTGGGAAATTCTGAAAGAATTCGGTCAAAGGGTGAAGCAGGTTATGGGGACGGCTTGGGGGGTTCTGGGAGAATGGGGTCAGGGGGTAAGGCAGGCTATGGGGATGGCTTGGGGGGTCCTGGGAGAATGGGGTCAGGAGATGAGACCGGTTATAAGGATGGTTTGGGGGTTTCTGGGAGAATCAAATCAGGGGGTGAGGCAGATTATAGGGATGGTCTGGGGGATTCTGGGAGAATCGGGTTAGGGGATGAGGCAGGTTATAAGGATGGCTTGGGAGGTTCTGGCAGAATCTGGTCAGGGGGTGAAGCAGGCCGTAGGGGTGATTTGGGGGGTAATGAGGGACTGGGGTCAGGAAATGAGGCAGATTATAGGGGAGGCTCAGGGGTATCTGAAAAAATGGGGTCAGAAGGTGAGGTGGGCTACAGAGATGGTTCAGGGAGTTTCAGAGTAACAGGCACACAGGCTGGAGTGGGGTATGAGGGTGCACCCAGAGACCAAGAAGCCATAGGGCAAGGGTCAAGATACTGGACAGCATCAGAAGGGGCTGATGGTGGCACAAACTCCAAAGATGGCTCAGAGAGGGGCAGAGGAAGGAGGCTTTTGAAAGGGGCACGTCCAGGACTGGGCTCTAGGACGACTGGGGTGCCAGCAACTATAGATGGTGCAGCATGCGGGGACGACCCTTCGGGCGCAGGGGTGTTGGGGATTCAAGGAGGGTCACAGAGTCTTTCTGATGGGCAGGACTCCAAGAAGGGTCTCAGGGGCCCTGGAACCTCAGGGGTCCCTGAGGCGCCGGGGGCTGTTGGCTCTATGGGAAAATCAGGTGTCAGAGAGTGGCAAGATGCTGCTGGGATCCCAGGGTCTCCTGGGGGCAGAGAGCCTCCCAGTAGGGAGGGTGGGTCTGCAGATCAAGCAGGGGGTATGGGGGCTTCTGGGTTTCCTGATGGTCAGGGCGCAATGGAGGGTGAAACGTGGGCAGATGTGGCTGCTCTGGAATGTGGACATGAGCAGGACTTCTGGAAAGCAGGCCCAGGAACATCAGACAGGGGTAGAGCAGCTGGCCTTGGGGGATTTGCACCTCGGGGAGGTGGGGACTCACAGGTGGAAGGCAGAAGGATGGGAGCTGCATGGAGGAGTTCAGTGGGTACAGGCCAGGTTCTGGACAGCAACCGGATGCCTGGGGAAAGGAATAAATCAGCATCAGGTTCTGCTGATGGACAAGGTGTAAGCCACACTGGGGCCCTAGACAGGGAAGACCAGGGATTTGGCCAAGGTAGCACAGGTGCTGGGAATCAGTCCCCAGGTTCCAGAGCTTCCAGATCTCTGCAGGAGAAAGATCCCACTTTCAGTGGGACCCATGATGGCTCCAGGAGCAGGGAGGGTGTTCCAGGACAAGAAGGAGCTGGTGGGCGTCAAGGCCCATGGTTCCTGGATAGCAAAGGGTCAGGTCCTGGAAGGGGCAGGTCTACTGGCCCAGGGGACTCAGGTGTCCTGGAGGAAGAGAATTCCACTTATAGGGAGAATGGCTTCACCCAAAAACCTGGGGATTTAGGGCCTCAGGGAGCCTGGAATAGCCTAGATGGGCCCTTTGGCAGAAAAGACTCTGTAGACAGATCAGGGGGCATCCAGGGCATGGGCTTTCAGCTAGACAAAGGACATAGAGGAGAAAGAGGGTCCCTGGAGGCTGAGACTGACAAGGCCCAGGGTCCAGGTGCCCAACAGGAATATGAGGGATGGGGAGCAGAAGAGTGTGGCGGCTCAGACAGAAGGCCTGGCCAGCTCAGAAGCAGGTCCCTGAGACAGTCAGGGGTGGAGGCTGGAACAGCAAAGAGAAGGGGAGCAGAGGAGGGCAGAGGCTTGGGGCAGCCACTGGGAGGAGACAGCAGAGGGAGCGGAGGGGTGACTCTGCACGAAGACTGGAGCCAGGAGCCCCCAAGTCATCTTGGCAGCAGGAGAGGTGGCAAGGACGGCAGGTCAGACATCTATGGCCAGGGGAGGGATGCCACCCCGAGTACCAGATCCAGATCCAAGCGTGGCACTGACGCTTTCTCCAAGGAGGCCCAAGGTAAGTATTTCTCAGGGGAATGGCTCCAGTGGGGTAGAGCCAAGGGCAACTGGAATGACTGGGTCGGTCTCAATTCTGTCTCCAGCCCCAGGAGTTTGTCCCTGCTGGCGCCCCTCCCCCCATTTTTAGGGATCTCTTCCCATCTAGGAAGCAGCCTCTTCTTCCTTGTGCAGGTGGGATCCAGGCTGCGTGGGGCCCAGAGGTCTCTGGGTCTCTGTCTTAACATCCTATGTCCAAAGAACTAGAGCTGTTGAAATGCTCTGTGTGAGCCACTCAGACCTCAGACTTCCCACCCATGTGACTCAAGGGGCCCCTTCATCTACCTTGCATCCCAGGTCTCCCATACAAGCCTAGGTCCTGCTGAGAAGAAATGGAAGGTTTGGCTTTGCTGAGCCCAGCTGGCAGGATGTGGTGGCCTCCCAGGGCACAGTGTAGGCCATGGTCTGGGAGGCTGGGCCTTGGGGGGAATCCTTGGGTGGCTAGCCCCCCCCAAACTCCCTCTGTGTATCTCCAGGCCCCATGAGCTACTTCTCCAAGAGCCTGGTTGACCTGGAAGTACAGCAGGGAGAGGCCGCTGTCCTCTCCTGTACCCTCACCCGTGACCTAGGCCCCGGTGCCTGGTTTAAAGATGGAGTCAAGGTACTGCCTGCCCCCGTGCTTTTCCAGCCAGTTTGTGGGAGGGGCCTCTGCTTACCCCGGTGGGGGGGCCTGGAGGAGCTGGGCAGGGGTGGGGATGACAGGCTCTTCTGTGGCCCTTGTTTCCAGCTCAGCGCCCAGGATGGAGTAACTTTTGAGCAAGATGGTCTCGTGCACAGCCTCCTCATTGCCCACGTGCAGGGGCCCCAGGCTGGGAGGTACACCTTTGTAGCCGGCAACCAGCGGAGCGAGGCCACCCTGAGTGTCCATGGTGAGGCTCCGCCCTGCCCTGCTCAGCAGCCCCTTTGCACCAGGTGGTATGCTCCCCCTTTAGACACCTGACTGTGTGCTTGTCTGCAGCCAGTGACGAATGTCATCCTCAGTCTGAGAAGGTGATTTTAAAAAGCCGACCCACACTCTCCCTACCGTCTGTCAGGAAGAGAGGTCTAATCCTAGTCCCTCCTGCAGCAGATGAAGCCCATTCATCCCCTTGTTAGTCCTCTTGGGGAGGGGTCTTTACTCTCGGCCACATTTCCTTCTCCGGGTCCTTGTGTCCCCACCCCCCAGGTGCGCGGTGCCCAGGCTGCCGTCTGACGCCCTTGCCCCGTTGTGTCTCTAGATCGCCCCGTCATCGCTCCAGATGTGACAGAGAAACTGAGAGAGCCCCTGGTGGTCAAGGCTGGGAAGCCGGTGACAGTGAAGATCCCCTTCCAGAGCCACCTCCCAGTTCAGGCTGCCTGGAAGAAGGACGGAGCTGAGCTGGTGGGCAGCGGCAGCAGCCGGGGGGTCCAGCTGGCCCTGGGGGACGGCTTCACTCGGCTGTGCCTCCCTAGCGCTGGCAGGAAGGACCGTGGCCAGTACAGCGTGACGCTGAGGAGCGAGGGAGGCTCCGTCCAGGCAGAGCTCACCCTGCAAGTTATAGGTGCCAGCCCCAGCCTTCTCCCCAGCCAAGGCCTGAGGGTCCTGGGCTTCTGGAACCTCCCTGCCAGGAGGAGCAGGCCCAGAGTGCGGTCCCCGGGCTCAGATCCTCATTTGCATGCTGTTTAAGATCCAGACCTTCTCCACCTTGTCCTTTCTCCCCCTCTCAGACTGGTCAGGAAGAAGCAGTTTAGATAAATACAGGGCTGGGCTCCCTCTGGTTGTGCCTCTCAGGGAGAATGCGCCCGGCCCCGGGAGCTAACGCACCCGGCCTTGAGTGGTGGCAGCAAGTTAGCGCAGAGCAGGGGCAGCCACGGTGGCACGTTCCACGTCACCCCTGTGGGTCTGTGTGTGTGTGTTGGGGGTGGAGACCGGGGACACCTCCAGGTAATGCCCAAGGCCCTCTGGACATTCTACCCCACTGCAGGCTTATCCGCTGATGAGGGGGGCAGTCTAGCGCCACTCCCCTCCAGCTCCTTTGACCCCCCCTTCTCTTCCTGCTCCTCTCGGTGGGACCCCAGACAAGCCCCAGCCCCCACAAGGTCCCCTGGAGGCACAGGACTGCCAGGGGGCTGGTGTCTGCCTCCACTGGCGCCCCCCCCAGGACGACGGGGGCCGGGCCTTGGAGCACTACGTGGTGGAGAGGCGGCAGGCTGGCAGAAGCACTTGGCTGAAGGTGGGCGAGCCCCCCACAGGCACCACCACCTTCACCGATACCCACGTGGAGCAGGGCAAGAAATACACCTTCCGAGTGCGGGCTGTGACCTCTGAGGGGCCCGGGGAGGCCCTGGAGTCCACAGAGGTGCTGGTGGCTCCCGAGGGTAAGAGGGCTCTAACACTCCCGGGCTCTCCGCTGTGCCCAGAGAGTAGGCGGGGCTGCCCCAGACACTGAGGGACACCGGGGGTCTTGGGGCCCTTCTAGAGCACTGCGGAGACTCCTGACATCAGCTTCCTTGGGGATCTGGCGGGCGATCAGGAAGCAAGATTTATGGGGTCTTCTCGCGGCCCTGGCTCTCTGGGAGAAGGGTTGGACAAGCAGAGCCCACTTTCTCAGGAGCGTGGGTGGGGCAAGCGCCATTCTCCAGCAGATGCCCTCCATCTGGAGGGAACTTGAAGCTGAGGGGCCTCAGGGCAGCCTCTAGGCTCCCAGGCCACAGCCAGAACAGTGTCCTAGGGCAGGCTGGCTCAGCCCCCTGATGCTCCCTAGGAAAGAGCAGAGTGTGGCCCCCAGGACCTCACTGTGTGCTGGCACCTTTCCTCAGCCGCTGGGCTGATCTACACCTTCTCTGCCCCCAGCTCTTCCCGGGCCCCCTTCCACCCCAGCCATCCAGTCGGCCTCCAGCCAGGGCATCACACTGACATGGACGGCACCTAGGGGCCCCGGCAGTGCCCACATCCTGGGCTACCTGATCGAGAAGCGCAAGAAGGGGAGTAACACCTGGACAGCAGTAAATGCGCAGCCCGTGCCTGGTGAGTGGGCCAGAATGGGCGCTCTGAGTTATCCTGGCCCAAAGCTTCCCTACGTGACCTCCGGGCTCCAGGGTCCTGTGGCACCATCGTGCCCGATCCCGTTAGTACAGTGGGTCTCACTTGGGGTGGTCTCGCCCCCTGCGGGCATTTGGCAATTGTCTGGCAATTTGGGGTTGTCATAACTGAAGTGTGGGAAGGTGGGGGGTAGAGGCCAGAGACGCTGCTAAACATCCTACGATACACAGCTCCACGCCCCTCTCCCCATCCCCACGCCCCCAAAGAACTATTTGGCTACAAATGCCAATAGTGCCAAGGTTAGGAAACCCTGGAGAGGGTTCCAGAAGTCTCAGGATGGAAGCCAGAGATGGAGCTGCTAGCACTAACCCCTTTCCTTCGGGCCTGGACCTTGGGCAATGCACTCTTTTCTCTAGATCTTACCTTCCTCATCCATAAGATGGGGAGAAGTGTCCCCTATCCCATTAATTTCCCTACGGTTTCCAAGAAACTGCTTTCTGAGATCGGAAAGAACTCAGAAAAGTCCAAGCCAAGTTTGCAGGAGAAAGACCAGGTTCGAGGCGGGTTGTCAGGAGACCAGGTTTCTAGCCAGGGCTGTGCCACTTAGGAGCAGAGGCCTCTCAGGGCCTCAGTTTCCTCATCTCTGGAAAAAGGGTTTGGAACTAAGGGCATTCTTCCAACTTTCCTAGTCATTCTGTCTTATTTATAAATATATATATTTATAACAACACTTATAACTCTGTAAAGCAGAGAGAACCAGAGAGATTAAGGCACTTGTCCAAGACCACCAGCAGGTTAGTGACAGAACCAGACAAGGATTAGGGCCTCTGACATCCTGAGCAGTGTTGTTTTCACCTTGGAGAGAACCGAGTCACCGGTAGCTGGCTGCCTGGAGAGGAGGAAGGTACCCTAGGTTTGGTCTTTTCCAGAGCTTGGTGGCGCCATCTGTGTCCCCATCACCTGGTCCTGTCACGGTGGGACTAGTGTGGGGTTGGCTTCTCACAGGCAGGAAGTGGACCGTGGTGGACATGCGGCAGGGCTGTCAATATCAGTTCCGGGTCACGGCTGTGGCTCCCTCTGGCCCCGGAGAGCCTGGACCCCCATCAGATGCTGTCTTTGCTCGGGACCCCATGAGTAAGTAGAGCACCAACCCAGGTTGGGGGTGGTGGTGGTGAGGCACAGGGGACAGCTCAGAAGCCCACGGGACAGGACTGGGGCCGTAGGTCAGGGCCAGTCCTGAAGGAAATGGTCAGGAAGGCTGGAAGACAAAGGTCGGAAGGCCTCTGGGGTGAGGCATATTTTAGGGGCCTGGGGGAGACATAAGCCCCCAAGTTGAGATCAGACAGGCCCAGGGGCCAGGCAGTGGGGATTAGAAGAAGCCCTTCCTAAGATCACTTTGCTCACTCTTCAGGTTCTGAGAAGGTCAGCTCTCAAGGACTCATTCCAGTCCTATAACTGTCCGCCCACCCCAGTGAAGGGTCGTCATCTCTGTGGGGCAGGTGGGAGGTCACAGTGGAACCTCACCATTGACTCTCCAAACAGCAGATATTTGCCCTTCAAGGTGGCTAACACTGTGCCCGCAACTAGGTAAATAAATCCTGGTCTCTGCCCTTGAGAAACATTCAGCCTCGAGCAGCATTTCCCTGTCTGTGATTTCAGACCTCCATGCACAGAGAGATGTCAGAGCATCATGATGTTGAGAACAACACAGACAGCCAAAAAGTTCTGTGATCAAAGATGTTCATAACAACCACCACCACCACCACCACCACCACAACAGATATTTATAACATCTAGCCTCTGATATTTCCAAGTCCTACAGGAAAGGGCCCTGTTCTAGTTTGAGCCAGATTTCCCAAATTTGAGGAGAGAATACCTTTTCCACAAAACACCTATCCAAAACCTCACCCCAAGACATACAACTTGGAAGACGCTCCTCTGTATACCTCTTATGAGCCTCTTATCCCCTTATGAGTCTGCTAATGACAAGCCATGAAGGGAGAGGCACATTTGTGGCACCTCCTGGGTTGGCCAGGTGGTCCACACCTTGAGAGTCCTTTTGTATCCCCACAGGGCACACACGGTAGGTGTCAGGTCTGTTGAAACGAACCCAGCAGGAACAGAACGTTGTACAAGTTGAATGGACCCAGTGGCATCTAAGTTTTAGTCCTAGAAAGGGCAGAGTGTGGAATGGAGGGGATGAGAGGGGGAAGATTTTATCCCTTGCAAGTGGACCAACCCCGTCCTAGTTTATCAATCTCTCTCCCTCTCTCATCGCTAGTAGGGAATGGAGACAGCAAGCAGCGTAAGCAGCGCCCCACATTAGCCACCCCAGTCCCTACCTGTCCTAGACCCTTGCTACTAAGCATGGTCCATGGACCAGTAGCATTACCTGGGGACTTGCTAGGAATGCAGAATCTCAGCCCTCACCCAGGCTGCCGAATTAGGATCTGCAGTCTTAACCAAATCCCCAGGCAGTTTGTAAACAAATTCAAGTTTGAGAAGCACTGCCCTGGCCCAGATTTAGAAACACGTGGACACCTCTTAAAAATCCTGCTGCCTGGGCTGCACCCCAGACTAATGAAATGCACGTTTCTGGGGGGTGGGATCTAGGCATCAGTGTTTGTAAGGCTCCCCCTACATGATTCCAGTGGGCAACCAGGCCTGAGAGACTGCTGTGCGATTCACAGAGCCCTTTCTTTACACACGTCACAACCCCTGTGGGTGCGTAGGGCCTGTTATTTTCCTTCCCATTTAACAGGTGAAGAGTAAGTATGGACTGAGTGCCCAAAAGGCGGTCTTGACTAACTTAGAGCTCAGAACCAAAAGATAGAATTCTAGCCTTCGGGGATCTTGGAGCCCAAGAGGTCATCAACGAAAATACCCCATTCCAGGAAGTACAGAAGGGCAGTTAGGGGGAGTGGGTTGGCAGGTGGCTGAATGAGTGGACTGAGGTGGGGAAAGCTTTCTGGAGCAGGTGACCTGGGATCTGTGGTGCGTAGCTGAGGCAGAGTATAGGATAGAGTAAGGGTGTGGTTCCAGGTACCTGCTCTAGGGAAGTCTAGGGGCAGAATCCTTAAGTGAAAGAGATACCCAGCCTCCCCCATGAAAACTAATGAATATCCACACTGAGTGGCCTCCCTCAAGAGAGGGTGATGCCGTTCCTGACATTCCCGTGGTACCTGGCCAGGAGCCCCAGGGCCCGTGAGGGACCTCCAAGTCACAGATACGTCGAACACCAGCATCACCTTGAGCTGGGCCCAGCCGGATGCTCAGGATGGGGACGAAGCCCAGGGATATGTGGTGGAGCTGCGTGGCTCAGACAGTCTGCAATGGAGCCCATGCCATACGGGCACCGTGCCGGTCACCACCTTCACAGTCAAAGGGCTTCGGCCCCAAGAGGGCTACTTCCTGAGGGTGACAGCAGTTAACGACGGGGGCCACGGCCAGCCCACTGCCCTGGATACATTAGTGCAAGCCATGCCTGTTACCGGTGAGTGCCACCTCCTTGCTCTTCCTGTGCCCCCTTCCTGAGAGGGCCTCTGAGCAGCGTCCGTGCACTTGCCGAGCCAGGATCCCCTTCCCCAGTTTCATGAAGGGCCATTTATCAAGCACCTATTATGAGCCCGGCACTGGACCAGACAGGCCCGTCCAGAAATGTTTTCTCATTAACTCATAAAAATCCTACAGGGTTCATATTTTTGCCCCCAATTTACAGATAGGGAACCTGAGGTCAGAGGCCCTTGGCCCTGGGTCATACCACTGGTATGTGGCATAGCCAGGATTTAAACCAGGTGACTCTGACTCCAAAGTCCAGGCTCTCTCCAGGATTCTTTGCTGCTTCCCAAGCATGACCCGAGAAGGCATAAGTGCTACTCAAGTGCTACTAAGCACCCACAGTTTGTGCTCAGAGTAGAAGACACACAGCTCCCTGTTACCCAAATGTGGATCTTTTCCTTTGGATTTAACCCCTGGAAACAGCTGACTCGTCTTTGACCCAAGCTGACCTGGGCCATCCCAGCAGGCCCTAGTTGTCATAGTAACCATAAGGAAGACAAGTACAATGAATAGCACGTGTACCCAGAGTCCAGAATCCTGGAACCTTGTCCTGGTTCCGCCTCCGGCTTGGTGTGGTCCCAAGCCTGTCACTTCCTAGCTCAGATCAGTGTTCATCTATCTCCTCTGCAAAATAAGAGTTGGATTACCTTTTCACTGTCGCCCTCTGTTCCGGCCTAACCCTCACCCTCTCCCCGATGGCTTCCCTTTCTCAGCTCCCCACCACCTCCTGCGGCTCCCCCTGCCCTCAGGATCCTCCTCCCAGCTCCCTATCCATTTCCTCCAGAGCCTCCCCTGCCACCATAGATCTCTGCACCAATTAGTCGGGCCCAGACTTCCCCCTCCAGCTCCGCCTTGTTGGAGACCTGGAGCTGGGGCCCAAGTGTGGAGGGAGGTGAAGAGCCATATTGTGTGTTTCAGTCTGTCCCAAGTTCCTCATGGATTCCAGCACAGAGGACCTGCTGATGGTCAGAGCTGGGGACACCATTCGTGTGCCTGTTTCCTTTGAAGTGAGTATATCTAATGGGGAGTGGGGAAGAAGGGAGCCCAGAGCAGCCAAGAGAGCCGGATTCAGCCCTGTGGTTCTTCCCCACCGCCCTCCTTTTTGGTCCCCAGCCAGTGGTCAGGGCTTGTGCTGGAAATCAGGCCAGAAGTGAGGAAGGAAGAGGGTCCTCCCTGAAGGCACAGCCCCTCACCTGGCCACTGGGTGGCCACTCTGCTCTTGTCTACAAGTCCCTCTAGTGGTAGCTTCTGTCACTGCACCTCTAAGCTATGGTGCCCACTTTCCTCCACCTCTCCTTACTTAGCCTGGGAATTCAGGGGCCTGCAGGATGGATAATCCCTTTTGACCTTAGAATGAGTATTGTACAAGCACATGACCTGCATTTGACTCGGGATGATCCCCAACCAACACCACCTGTCTCTGTATGTGTAATGTAGCAGTAATGTGTGGTGGCTGGAAGCCCAGATTGCCTGGGGTCAGGTTCTAGCATCATTACTCACTAGCCGTTTGACTTTGGACAAATATCTTACCCTCTCTGTGTTCCAAATTCCTCATCTGTCAAATGGGGATAATAGTAACTTATCTCAAAGGATTTTTCTGAGGATTCAAGGAATTAATACATGGAAAGCATGTGCAGTACCTGGCATATAGCAAGTGCCCAGTGTGTGTTATCCATCAGTAATTATGATGATGATGATGATTACTATTAAGATCATCATTGTCGGGGCGCCTGGGTGGCTCAGTCGGTTAAGCATCCAATATCGACTCAGGTCATGATCTTTTGGTTCATGCGTTCTAGCCCCGCATTGGGCTCCACACTGTTAGTGTGGAGCCTACTTGGGATTCTCTCTGTCTCTCTCTCTCTGTCTCTCTGTCTCTCTCTCTCTCTCTCTCTCTCCCCTGGCCCCTCCCCCCTTCTCTCTCCCTCTCCCACTTGCACTCTCTCTCTCTCTAATTAAATTTTAAAAGCCTTTAGAAAGAATCATCATTGTCACCAACATCATCTGTGTGGGAACTCATAGGCGGCAGAGCCAGACTCAAACCCAGACATAACTCTAAATTACATGTCCTTGGGGCACCTGGGTGGCTCAGTCAGTTAAGCGTCCGACTTCGGCTCAGGTCATGATCTCACGGTTCGTGAGTTCGAGCCCCGCGTCGGGCTCTGTGCTGACCGCTCGGAGCCTGGAGCCTGCTTCGGATTCTGTGTCTCCCTCTCTCTCTGCCCCTCCCCTGCTCATGCTCTGTCTCTCTCTGTCTCAAAAATAAACAAAACATTAAAAAAAAATTTAAATTACATGTCCTTAACAATTAGACCATAATAAGGACAATGGTGGTGACAAAAATACCTAACACACACTGAGTGTTTAACACTGAGTGTTCCTTGGCCCTCTTCTCTATGCTTTCCATGTGTTACTAACTTCTCCAATCCTCAGAACAATCCCGTGAGGTTCATTACTGTTGGAATGCCCATTTGACTCTGATGCCCAGTGAGTACAATACCAGAGGATCTCTCGAGGAGCTGGGGGTTTGCCTTACTCTCCCTGTCCTGCTTCCTCACTATCCCACCGCCCCCTACCATACAATCCTGTATCATTCCCTCTTGACCAGCCCCTCCCTAAAGAGGCACTTCTCACCTCTGTGATTCTGCCCAGACATTTCCCCTCCGAGAATGCTCTTCTCCCCTTAGGCCCAGCTCAAATACCATCACCCCCACAAAACCTCCCCTGCTTACTTTTCTTTCCTCTCATTTCCCAGGCTGCCCCCATGCCTGAGGTGACCTGGCTGAAGGATGGCTTGCCCTTGCCTAAAAGAAATGTGACCTTCACCAAGGATGGCCTCACCCAGCTCCTGATTCCTGTGGCCAGCCTCTCAGACAGTGGCCTCTACACTGTGGTGCTGAGGAGCTTGGAGGGCAAGGAGGCTACCTACAGCTTCCCCCTCAGGGTGGCAGGTGAGGCAGGCCTAGGCAGGGTCTGCCGACACTGGCTTGCCACTCCCCAAGGCATGGAGCTCTCCATCTAGCCTAGTCTCAGCTCGTCTACCATGCCAGGGAATCCAAGGTGACCACACCACCAGCCATTCCTAAGAGCTTGAAGAAAGGAGAAAAGGCAGAAGCAGAGTCTGGAGTGGGGTGCGGGGTGCGGGTCCGTTGTCCTGCCCCAGGAACTTAGGGACAGTCAAGCCACAGCCCTTCACTGGACTTGTTATTCTTCATTTGGGGTCAGTGAGCAAAGATAGTCATTATCATTACCTCAACTGAATGAGCCTTGGAAGGATTGTCTGTGGTCCTTGTACACGATAAATGTTGCCCTCCCCACTGGGACTCCCACATAGCCCCCACCCACCCTGGAGAAGCTTCTAGAACACAGAAGTGACCTACAGCTAATGATGGGGGCTCTGCAACTGGGTCTTGTGGAAGCAAGCCCCTCCGCTGTCCTGTGTCATTTGACTTATAAACCAGAGTGAATTCAAATAATTCTTGTTGGAAAGGTTTTCTACTCTCTAGGGATAGCTGCAGACCCCCAGCTGAGCTCTCTCTCTGGCTCTAGCTGCCTGCATGGCAAGACTGCACTCCCAGGACCTCGGAAGACTTGGGGACCTCCGGGAGGGCCGTGCAGAAGCCCTGGGGACCCCTGCTCAGTACCCCCGGAACTCAGCTCCCTTTGCTTTCTTGAGCAGCATGCCCGAAGGCTCCCGGGCCCATCCGCCTGCAGGAGAACGTGCCTGGGACAGTGACGGCTGAGTGGGAACCTTCTCCAGATGAGGCCGGGGATGTCCCCCTGCACTACGAGGTGCTGACACGCTCCTCGGCGCACGGGCCCTGGCGCCAGGTGGCCGACCACGTGCACACCAACCATTTCACCCTCCTGGGTGTGCTCCCTGGCCACGAGTACCACTTCCGGGTGGTGGCCAAGAACGAGCTGGGGGCCAGCCAGCCCTCAGATACCAGTCAGCCCTGGTGCATCCAGCGGCAGCGAGGTGAGCTCTCGGGGATGCGGGCTGCCACTGGGGGGCAACCCGGGCAGTGGTGGCCGAGCTCCGCTCAGTGTATCTCTGGCCGCCCCGCCCTCATCCCCGCCTCCCTGCCTCCCCCACTCCCCGCCTCACCACCTCCGAACCTCGCTCAGCCTACGGGCCTCTGTGTCCTTGACTCAGGGTGGGTCCAGAGAGAACAGAGGGCCGTGGGTGTCCACGTGTCCAGGAAGCCTTTGGGCGGGGTCACAAATCAGCTGCAGGCAATACAGCAAAGAGAGGTTAATGTTTCTCTGAAAACCAAGTATGTTTTAGAGTTAATGAAATGTGGGCCTTCAAAGTAGTTACTAGAAAAAGCAGATTATGAAATCGAATGCATGATTCCATATTTCTAAAACACACACACAAAAAAATGTCTGGAAGATTCCACACCAAAATGTTAGTCCTGGTCGTTGATAGGCAGTGAAATTATGCGTGGTTTTTATTCTTTCCTTTTTTGACTTTCTATACGTTCTAGTTTGTCCACAGCGAATGTGTATTAGCTTGTAGTTGAAAAAAAAATCCAAAAGGTATTTTAAGAAAAAGATAAAAAAGTGAGTCAAGCTGTGGGGGCCAAATTTGCAGGTAAGTTGTGGCAGAAGGACCGAGGAAATGCCTGCATTCCATGTGACTCACGCCTCAGCCAGCCCTTCCTTGCTTGCTGACCTTTCTCTCTCTCCTCTCTCTCTCTCTCTCTCTCTTGCCCTGGTTTCTGCCACAGACAGGTTCACGGTGAAGGCTCCCAGCTACCGGGAGCCTGACCTGAGCCAGAAGCCCCGGTTCCTGGTGGGCCTGCGGACCCACCTGCTGCCTGAGGGCTGTGAGTGCTGCATGAGCTGTGCCGTGCAGGGCTGGCCCCGGCCCAGCGTCACCTGGTTCAAGGACGACCAGAGCCTGGCAGGAAACCCGGAAGTATATAGCACTGATGTGCTGGGCGTGTGCTCCCTCATCATCCCCAGTGTCTCCCCCAAGGACAGCGGCCAGTACAAGGCAGTGGCTGAGAACACGCTGGGCCAGGCTGTCAGCACCGCCACCCTCATTGTCATAGGTAAACGTCCCGCCCTGGCAGAAGGCCAAGCTGGCAAGGGGGAAGGGAAGGAGAGTCAGAGCAGGGAGCCCACCCTGTCGCCTCAAGAGTGAGTGGGCTGCAGGTCAGGATACCAGGTTCTTCCAACCGCCTTGGCTCTCCAGGATCCCTGTTACCTAAGCTGGCCATCTCTTGCCATCCAGGGCCTTGATTTGCCCATCTGCAAAATGAGGTATTGACTTAGATCCTTGACAACCAACTCTTGGCTTAGGGGACTATGTGCCACCCACCCAAGCTTCCCAGTATGGCCTTGCAACACATCTCAAGCTGAGAGCTAAATAGGCTTCTTCTGCCTTCTGTGTTGCACCTTCATAAATTTGCCCAGATACAGACGTTAAGTCCAAAAAGCCCCACTGATTTCCTTATCAGTAGTCTCCTTTTCAGTAAAGCAAATACTATATGTTAATAAGAAACCATTTTTTCCTTAATAGTACTTAAACATCTTCTATTTTGAAGAAGGGGGGGGGGGAAAGTAACTCCTACACATTTTTCACTCTTCAGAATCAAACTTTGGGCAAAAATGCCCCTTTCAGCCCCGAACCAGCGTGTCTTTTGTTTCTGTGGCATTTATGCCAAGGCCCTCGGGAAGCCACTCTCAAAGCGCCCCAGCGTGTGCACACACCTAGTCCTGAAAAGACTGTTTTCAAAAAGGTGTTTGGAGATGGTTGCCAGGGAGGGAGTTTGCCCAAGCTCGGAGAGCACGCGGTGTCTCTGCATTTGAACCCATGGCCCCTGACGGCAGAGCCCCTAGGCCTGACCCTGTTCTGTGTGACCTTCACCATGTAAGAGGGGTGGGAGGGGAAGTGGCAGCTGCTCCTTCGGGACCAGCCAGAATATTCTGGTGTGCTTTGTCTTGCAGAATCTAGCTCCTAGCCCCACCTCGCCCTGGGATGGCCCTGTCTGGCCCCACAGCCATCGGATGGTGACAGATTCCTGAAACTTCCCTCTTGATGCCCACACTGGCCCAGCGAGCCAGTCCTAAAGGATGGAGCACACTGGTAGTGCCCAGAGCCCCAGGGAGACAGAGTGAGGGGCTTCCTGGGGACGTTCCACCAGAAGGGCATGGAGTCCTTGGGGAAGAAAGAGAAGAAGCGGGGGCATCCAGCCTCTCAACCCCAAGCCAAGTGCCTGAACAGATGACAGGGAACCTCCTCCGCCCTCATTATGTGGGCTTCTTTCTTTTCTACTTTGGGGGAATCCAGAGAGAACCTGTCTGCAACATGGAGGCCAAGTCCTTGTTTTCCCGAGCTGGGTTCCTAGAGGGAGAGCAGGAAGAGCTGGGCCTGCTGTGGACACCAGAGGGAAGAATGAGGAGGTCAGAGGACCTGGGTGAGGGCCAGGGCGTCCAGGGCATGTGTGGAGGGAGGGCCTTCTGTGCCTTTCATCATTAAAACATTAAGCTAATACAAGCCTATCATTTGCAAGTTAACTTGGGGTTGGTGTGGTGGAGGAAAGGTTCCCAATGCAGAGCCTTCATTCCAGGCTCCAGCTGGGAGGACGGGTGGGTTCTGGCTCAAGGAAAAAATTGGGTGAGGACTGGCCTCCTTCTGCAGCCCAGGCCTGTGAGCAGTGGCTTCCCGGGGCAGGAAAGCGGAGAAGACTTGTTGGGTCTGCATAGTAGAGAGACCTCCCACGCTCCTCTGTTTGCCAAAACTCCTGTGAGCGGCAGAGCAAGGGCTTTCCTGGGTGTTATAGTGTAGGGGTCACAGAGCCAGTGTTACCCAGGACTTCCCTTTGCCTGTCCCTCCCCGGCACCAGAAAGAGTCTGGGTTGGGGAAAATCCTACTCCAGGTTGTGACCTGTGGGCCCCGTGAGAAGGTGCTGAGAGAGACCGTCAAGTGCATGGGGATTTGGCTCTCATCCAGGGCTGTGTGGGCCCCTCCTCGCCTTCTCCACAGTCCCTGTGTCACAGACAGGCTGGGACGCCTCCCTTTCCAGGGAAGGACCTCTATGTGACCTCCCACCGGAAGGTGCCCCTCCGTCCCCAAGGCGTGGCCTCTGCGCCTCCTGGGCTTCCATGAAATACTCCAGGGTTCCCAGGGACGAGAAGGAAGGAGGGGGCCCCGGGAAGGCTGAGCCCCACTCTGTCCCAGGGTGCCAGCTCCGAGGCCCGGCCAGTGGCCTGACATAGTCTGCTCTTCACTCCCTCTGCCCGGTTCCAGGCTTCCGTCTTCCTGGCCTCCCCTCGCACCCAACTGCAGTCAGATGCAGGAAGGAGGGCGCACAAGCCCCACGGAGGGATGAAGGAGGGTGGATGTCAAAAACTCCTTTCCGAGATGTGGGAATATATGTGACCCAGGGAAAGCTTTCTGGATTCGAGAAATAATTGTCCACCCCAAATAGCCCAATAGCGGCCCCCAGAGGCAGGGGGACGGACTAGATGACTTTGCATAAGCCGTGGTTCACTCCTGCCCCCACCAGGAAAACCCACAAGAGCCGTTTTCCTTGGGTTTTCTCTTGCCGTCTTTGCCTTGCTACCACGGCAGGCCAACCTGGGGCCACGGGCAAAGAAAGAAGTTCTTGGAAACTACGAGGCAGTGGCTGAACACTTCAGCCTGTATGAACTGCTCGCCTGAGTGCTTTTTAGGCTGCAGTGTGGGGAGGGCAGGGCTTCAGCTCAGACCGCAGTGTCAGCAATAGGGAGAAGAGGGGGGTTCCCACGGAGGGGATGACCCAGTGCCCGCGGCCTGCCTGGCTCTGAACAAAGGCTCACATAGCAAGGATGGAAGAAGAGCCCTTTCCGCATTCCTAAGGGTGGAGCTGGGGCCTGACCTTCCAAGGAGATACAAAAACAAAAGACCCCAACTTGTGATAGCTTCTCAAGATACATTCATCCATTTGATGGCCCAGAGCAGGTGCTGTGCAGGGAGGTACAAAGGTGACTCAGACATGGGACCCGCCCTCAAGACACCTACCTTCTGGAAGGGAGAGAAGACTAACAAAGACACCAAGAAAGTCCTGAGGAGCTCAGAGGAGGGGAGAGCTGCAGGCTGAGAGCATCAAGGAGGGCTTCCTAAAGGAGGTGGAAACCTTCTCGGCAGATAAGCAGGAAGTGGGCTTGCAGAGATGAGAACGTGATTAGCGCAGGCTTGGAGGTGGGAAAGCACAGGCTGGGTTCAAGGGCTGCAGGCGGTTCAGTGTGAACAACTCAGCCCAGGACCGTGGAAAGCAGGGGTCTGTTTTGACGGTGGGGACACCAGTGCTCACGTCCAGGGCAAGTGACGTCACGTGTGCCTGGGAGGGAGTTGCACACTTCTATGACCAGGACAGAACGTGAAGGAGAAGGGAAAGATCATGGACATTTTCATTCATTTCCACACAAAGCCCCCAAGCCCTTGCCAGTCAAGTACATTCCATGTGAGCATGAATGTTAGGGTTTGAAGACTAGTTCTGCCACCTAACTAGTTATGTGGCCTCAGCAGTTCCTTATCCTGTCTTTGCCCGCTTCCTCACTTGTAAATGAAGAACAATAATTCCTAACCCAAGGCCCCAAGGATTTTCTCCTGTTTTCTTCTCGAAGTTTTAGGGTTTTAATTCTCACTTTTAGATCTATCCCTTTTGAGTTAAGTTTTCTATGTGGTGTGAGGTAATAGCCAAAACTTGCTTTCTTTCTTTTTTCATTATCCAGTTGGCCTAGCACCATTTTTAAAAAGAGATTATCCTTTCCCCCCATTGAATTAGCCAGAACCTTCACTGAAAATCAATTGACCATATATGTGTAGGTCTGTTTTTGGAATCTGTCTTACTTACTTCTTTTCTGTTTTCTGGGAAAGTTTGTATAGAGTTGATACAGTATCTTCTTTAAGTTTTTGGCAGAACTTACCAATAAAGCCACCGGACCTAGAGTTTTCTCTATGGGAAGGATTTAACCACAAATTTAATTTCTTTAATAGGCGTATAGGGCTATCCAGGCTATCAGTGTCATCTTGAATGTTTGGTTATTTATGACTTTCAAAGAACTTATCCGTTTCATCCAGATTATTGAATTTATCAGCATAAAGTTGTTTGTAATATTCACTTATTGTCCTTTCTACTGGCTGTAAGATCTCTAGTGATATCTTCTCTTTCATTCTTCTTTTTTTAATTTTTTAATGTTTTATTTATTTTTGAGAGACAGAGCATGAGTGGGGGAGGGGCAGAGAGAGACAGAGACACAGAATCCGAAGCAGGCTCCAGGCTCTGAGCTGTCAGCACAGAGCCTAATGTGGGGCTCGAACCCACGAACTGTGAGATCATGACCTGAGCTGAAGTCAGACTCTCAACTGACTGAGCCACAGAGGCGCCCCCTCTTTCATTCTTAATATTGATAATTTGTGTCTTCTCCTTTTTGTTCTTAATCAGTTTGGCTGTAGGTTTATTCATTTTATTGATCCTTACAAAGAGCCAGTTTTTGGTTTCATTGATTTTCTGTTATTTTTCTGTTTTCAATTTCATTGATTTCTGCTCTTATCTTTGTTATTTCCTTTCTTTGGCTCACTTTGGATTTAACGTGCTCTTTTCTTTGAAATGCTGTTTGAGCTATGTGGTTTATAAAACCACAAGTTTTGATATGCATATTCATTTTCTTTCAGTTCAAGATATTTTCTAATTTACCTTATGACTTTTTTATTTACCCGTGGATTATTTACAAGTGTGTTGTTTGATTTTGAAATAGGTGAGATTTTCGACCTATCCCTTCTTGATTTCTATCTTAATTCCATTGCAATTAGATTGTACACTTTTATGATTCTACCTATTTATTTATTTATTTATTTATTGTTTACTTCATTCTTTTTTTGAGAGAGAGAGAGAGAGAGAGAGAGAGAGAGAGAGAGAGAGTGTGCTAAGGGAAGGGCCAGAGGGAGAGGGAGAGAGAGACACTCCTGAGCAGCCTCCATGCCCAGGGCAGAGACTGCCACGGGGCTCCATCCCATGACAGTGAGATTATGACCTGAGAAGAAATCGAGAAGTCGGATACTTAACCAACTGAGCCACCCAGGTGCCCTGTCATTCAACCTGTTCAAAACCTAATGGGGGACACCTGAGTGGCTCAGTTGGTTGACTATCCAACTTCAGCTCAGGTCATGGTCTCACGGTTCATGAACTTGAGCTCCACATAGGGCTCTCTGCTGTCAGCACAGAGCCTGCTTCAGATCCTCTGTCCCCTTTTCTCTCTGCCCCTCCCCTGCTCGTGCTCTCTCTCTCAAAAATAAATAAACATTTTTAAAAAACCTAATGAAACTTGTTTCATGGCCCAAAGCATGGCCCATCTTGTTAAATATTCCCTGTGCACTTGAAAGGAGATGCATTCTGCCTTTGTTTCAGGGAGTGTTATGCAAATATCGATTAGGTGAAGTTGGTTGATGGTGTTATAAATCTGCCATATTCTTATTGATTTTCTTGCCATTTTCTCTCTCAGTTCCTGAGAAAGGAGTGTTGACATAGCCAACAAAATTCTGGACTTGTCTAGGGTATAATACGTATCTTTAATTTATCACAGTTTACATTCAAAGAATATGCCTCTTCAAATACAGAGTAAGAACCTCACCATAGCGTGCTTACTCTCTTCTCCTCTTTCCATCTTCTGGGATGTTTTGTCATGGCTTTTTACTTCTACATAAGTTACAAACCCCAAATACGTTTTTTTTTTCAGTGAATTTTTATTTTTTAATTATTTTTTATATAATTTATTGTCAAATTGGCTTCCGTGCAACACCCAGTGCTTATCCCAACAAGTGGTCTCCTCGATGCCCATCACCCACTTTCCCCTCTCCCCCACCCCCCAATCAACCCTCGGTTTTTTCTCTGTATTTAAGAGTCTCTTATGGTTTGCCTCCCTCCCTCTCTGTAACTATTTTTTTCCCCTTCCCTTCCCCCATGGTCTTCTGTTAAGTTTCTCAAGATCCACATATGAGTGAAAACATATGATATCTGCCTTTCTCTGACTGACTTATTTCACTTAGCATAATACCCTCCAGTTCCATCCATGTTGCTGCAAATGGCATGATTTCATTCTTTCTCATTGCCAAGTAGTGTCTCATTGAATATATAAACCACATCGTCTTTGTCCATTTGTCAGTTGATGGACAGTTAGGCTCTTTCCATAATTTGGCTATTGTTGAAAGTGCTGCTATAAACATTGGGGGTGCACCTGCCCCTATGCATCAGCACTCCTGTATCCCTTGGGTAAATTCCTAGCAGTGCTATTGCTGGGTCATAGGGTAGTTCTACTTCTAATTTTTTGAGGAACCTCCACACTGCTTTCTAGAGCAGCTGCACCAGTTTGCATTCCCACCAAATACATTATTATTTCTGCTTTAAAAACTCAATTGTCAGGGCACCTGGGTGGCTCAGTCAGTTAAGCACCCAACTCGTGATTTTGGCTCAGGTCATCATCTCACAGTTCATGAGATCGAGACCCCCATTGGGCTCTGTGCTGACAGTGCAGAACCTAGTTGAGATTCTCTCTTCCTCTCTCTCTCTCTCTACCTCTTCCCCCTCACAATAAATAAATAAGCTTTTTTAAAAAAAAAAAACCTTAATTGTCTTTTAAAGATATTTTTAATGAGGAAAAACCATTTATATTTACTATTTTGAGTGTTCTTCACTCCTTTGTGTAGTTCAGGTTTCCATGTGGTATCATTTTGCTTCTGCCGAAAGAACTTGTTTGAACGTGTCTCGTATTGCAGGTCTCTTGACAATGTATTTTTTCAGCTGCTAGTCATCCAAAAAACTCTTTATTTATCCTTTGTTTTTTCCAGAGCCTACCAAAGAGGCTTTTATTCAATATATTAGCATATAAATGTTCACAGAAAAGCTGAATTATACTGTGATCCATATGCCCATCACCTGGATTCTACAATTAGCGTTGCTGTATCTGCTGCATCACGTACCTAACCATCTGTGCGTCTCTCTATTCATCCATTAATCCATCCTATTATTTTTTTACACATCTCAAAGCGAGTTTCAAACATGAGTACACTTCACATCTGAGCATCTCAGCATAGCAAAAGATTTTTTTATAGTATTTGGCCACGAGGGGGCTGCCAAGTGCCATCAAAAGCATGAGAAGGTAACTAAATCTACAGTCCCAAAGGGTCCTGTTCTGGGGAATGTCTAGAGAAGTTTCACAAGGTATAAATGGCATCATTTAGAAGGAGACTCCAGGGACGCCTGGGTGGCTCAGTTGGTTAAGCGTCTGACTCTTGATTTCCGCTCAGGCCATGATTTCACAGTTGATGGCATCGAGCCCTGCACCGAGCCCTTGCATCAAGCCCCGCATTGAACCACACATCGGGCTATGTGCCGACAGTATGGACCTTGCTTGGGATTCTTTTTCTCCCTCTCTCTCTTCCTCTCTCTCTGCCCCTTCCCTGCTCATGCTCTCTCTCTCTTTCTCAAAACGAAGTTTAAAAAAAGAAAAGGAGAGACTCCATCTGCAATCTAGCAAGAAGGTTGGAACACCTGTTATCTTTACCCTCAGAACTGCCCTCCTCTTTTTTTACAGTTATTTTAGCTATAAAAGAGAAAATACGGGGACACCTGGGTGGCTCAGTTGATTAAGCTTCCAACTCGTAGTCTCAGCTCAGGTCATGATCTCACAATCAGTGAGTTCAAGCCCCACCCTGGGGATCCACACTGACAGCAAGGGGGCTACTTGGGATTGTCTCTCTCTACTCTCTCTGCCCCTGCACTCTCTCTCTCTCTCTCTCTCTCTCACACACACACAAACACACACATACACACACACACTCTCTCTCTCAAAATAAAGTTAAAAAAATTTTGTAAAAAGACAAAATACGTCACTGACCACCCTTTCTTTCAAATGATTTGTGCTATTTAGGATAGCAATTCATTAGATCAGAATCTCAGAAAACTTGATGAAGTCAGGGTGTTATATTCAGGGAAATGAGCCAATAAAATGAATTAAATGTTAATTTGTTGATTATAACTCTCCATGAGAGCAGGAACTTAGTTTATTACTTATCCCCAGGATGTAGATAGAATCCAGGCACGTACTAAGGCTCAATAAATAGTTACTGAAGTAATGAGTAAATTCAAGTGCTTAATTCCAAATACAATATTCATACATTTAATGTTATTACTTATCAAAATTAAAACAATAATTCTAGTTTTGAATGTAATAAGACTCAAAATGACTATGTAATATAACAGCTCCCATTACATTTCAAAAAGGAAAAAATCTAAAATGTAACTATTTTACTTCAGAAATCTTGAAGATTCCACTGACTTTTTTTGTTGTTTCTTGTGTGTGTGTGTGTGTGTGTGTGTGTGTGTCAAAAATAAACCTTAATAAAAAATAAGAGTATAGATTTCACCATGGAGCCGGGGTGCGTCTAGAAATGACCCTGTTTTTCACACGTGCCGTAGGAGATTCAGCTTAAGCCAACATTGCATTATCCCAGTCCTTAGTTTTTGGAAAAAAAAAATTGGGGGAGGTATAGAATCCTAAGTCATTCTTTGTTTTCATTTCCATTCTCCAAAGATGTCACTCCATTATCTTTTGACTTTCAGCTGTGTTGAGAAGTCTGCCATCATTCTTATCTTTGTTCCTGCGCAGGTATGTGTCTGTTTCCTCTCCAACTAGGATATTGACTCCGTGCAAGTGGGGACTGGCCCTTATTCATTCTTGGACCCTCCTCTTCTTGCTTAGTTCCTGGTATATAGTGAGCTCAAATATCTATTGATTATTCCTATTGATGATGGATATCTATTGATTATTCTTCAACATGTTAATGTCTCTTCCAATTTCTCAATAGACCCACATACAAAGACTCAACCACACACATATCTTCTCCTCTCCTGACTCAACTGATACAAATGAAAGAAGAGGGACAATGAGGCAAATGTACAAATATGGAATTAAAGGCTTGATTTAAATGCACCCTCCAATCATACTGGACTGAGACCATGTAGCTAATTCCATGGGGATGGGGAGAAAGACTTTATTTGAACAAATAAAAACTGGAATACTTAGCATTATTTACAAAGATAATTCTGTACTGGTATGCACCTAAACATAGAGCCCCCAGATATATTTTCAATATAGTGTCAAAACATCTAAAGCAGAAATTGATAGAACTACAAGAAAAAATAACTAATCATCATGCTATTATACCACGCTTCTGTCAGCAGTTAATGTATCAAACAGACAAAAAAGTAATAAGGATATAGAAGATGTGAACAACTCTATTAATGAGCTTGTTATAATAGATACACATAGACCATTGTGACCAACAAATGGAGAACAGCATTCTTTTAAAGCACGCATAAAATGTTTATGAAAATTGCTATGTACTAGGTCATGAAGCTAGCTTGAACAAACTTTAAATGATTGGTATCATGTAGACCACATCGACCACAATGCAGTTAAGTTGGAAATCAATAATGAAAGACAGATAGAAAGGAATCTCACACAATTGGAAATTTAAAAATACACTTTAAACAATTAATGATTCAAACAACAACCACAAAGAGCACAATGGGAAAGAAAAATATTTAGAAATAAATAATAAAAATTAATAAAACTATGTGTAAAACCTTATAGACTTCAGTGAAAATCAAATGTAGAAGGAAATTTATAGCTTATATGCTAGCTCTAAAAAAGAAAAAAGGCTCAAAATCAATGAGAGAAGGATTCATATCAGAGACAGTCATCCAGCCTCCCACCATCGATATGATCATGTGTGCCCATATCAATGGGCCAATGGCGGATGCCCAGACATAATGTGAGTAGCTCCCAGGTCTAACCCTTAAAACTTCCTTTGCAAGCATCCACTTTCTAGATGCAAAGAATCCTTTGTGGGACTCCCTAGCTCTACAATATGGTGCAGCCAACCGATGAAAGGAACTTAACCTCCTAAACGACTTCAGATAGAGCAAGTTCATCCATGCCTCTCCACTTAACTGTATCATATTAAGCTACTGAGGTTTGGAGTTTGTTATGGCAGCCCATCCTCACTAATACAGCAAATAACTTTTTAAAACCGAAAAAAAAAAAAACCCACAGAATGGTACTTAAAAACTTAGAGGAAAATAATGAAGTGCAAAAATTAATGAAATAAAACACTTCATAGAGGGGATAATTAAATTCGAAGATTATCTTTTTGCAATGGTTGATAAAATTGACAAACTTCTGTTATGATTAATCATGGGGGAAAGGAAATGGCAAAAATAAACACTAAGAGTGAAAATGGATGCACTACAGGTTCAGCAGAAAAAAGGAACACTATTTAAAACTATATGTTAATACATTCGAAAATTTTAATGAAATGTGTGAATTTGTAGAAAAAGGCCATTCATCAAAACAGACTCAAAGAAGAGATGGAAAACCTAAATAGTCCTATATCATTGAAGAAATTGATTTGGTAGCTAAGCATTTTTCCCACAAAGAAAACATAGCCCAGTCGTCTGATTGGGTGAAATGTTCTTCCAAGTGTTTGAGGAACATTTACAATTTTTAAACACTTCTCCAGAGAATAGAAAAAGACGGGGTACTCTCCAGCTTAGTAAATGAGATTAGCCTAACCCTGGTGCCAGACCCACAAGGACAGCGGAAAGGAGGAACACTATTGGCCAATCTAACTCATTAACCTAGATGCAAAATCCTTAACAAATATTCACAAACTGAATCCAGTAAGGAGGAAAAATGTTTACATCCCATGAACAAGATAGATTTCTACCAGAGTTGCAATGTTGGATTCATATTAGAAAAACGATTAACGTAATTCACCACATTGATGAAATAAAAGGGAAGCCATGCAAGCATTTCAACAGATGTACAAGAAACGTTCAGTGAAATTCCACATCTAATGACAGGTACTAGAGAGTGTTACAAACACGGACTCTGGAGCCAGGCTGCCTACTTTTGAATGCTGACTATATCATTAAGGAGCTTTGTGACCTTCGGCAAGTTATTTAATCTCTCCGAGCTTCCATTTCCTTGTTATCTATAAAGATAATAATAGTACTTTCCTCATAGGTTTGTTGTGAGGATTAAAATAATTTATATATGTAAAGCAGTTAGAACAATCCTTGCACGTGGTAATACACGTTTGCTACTGTTATATAAGTGATTTTTAAAAACTCTTAGCAAACTAGGAAAAGAAGTAATCATCCATACTGTCCATAAAGGGCACCTACAAAAGCCTGCAGCAAATATCATAATTGCGGCTGAAATGTTGAAAGCATTCTCTTTAAAGCTGAAGAAAGACATAATGCTTACTGTCATTGTTTACACTTAACATTACACTGGGACTCCTAGCCAGTGCAAAAAAAAACAAAAACAAAAACAAAAACAAATAAATATACAAGAATTGGAGAGGAAGAACCAAAGCTAGCATTTACTTATAGACAATAGGAATGCCTACATACAAAATGCAAAATGATCTACAAATCATACAGACCAAGAAGAGAATTTAACAAGAACTCTGGATAAAAGAAATAATATACAAAAATAATTTGTATTTTCATAAAATAGCTACACACAATTAGAAAATGTACCTTTAAAAAGATATCATTTTAGAATAGGAAATATGAAATACCCGGGAATAGATCCAAGAGAAGATGTGCAAAACACAGATGGAGAAATTATAAAACTTTATTGAAAAAATGTTAAAGGCATAGGTAGATGGACATACTACATTTCTGGATAAGAAGATAATATTACCCAGATGTCAGTTTTTCCCAGATTCATCGATAGATTCAATGCATTTTCAATAAAAAATCCCAGCAGGGTTTTTCATACAAATTAATAAAGCAACTCTAAAATTTATGTGGATGAACAGAATAAAAAAAAAAAGTCAAAACTTTCCTGAAGAAGAATAAAAAAAGAAAGAAAGACACTTGCCCTGTCAGTTATCAAGATTTATTACCTCTACAGACATTAAAACAGTGTGTTTTTTTGTGTTATCAATAGACTTCTAGAAATAACAGAACAAGCACACACATGCCTATTTGGAAACTTGATTTATGACACAGTGGACGTTATAAATCAACAGGAAAGAGTCAACTCTTTAATACGTTATTCCAGGACAACTGGTTATCCAAGTGAAGTTAAATTGCTACTTTCTCCTACACATAAAAACAAATTCTGGGTGGTGAAACTATAAATCTTAGAAGATACGGTAGGAAAATGTCTATATTACTTTGAGGTAGGGAAGGGTTTCTTAAACAAGATGCCAAAAGCAAAGCCGTAAAGGAAAAGAGTAAAAATTTTGACTACATTAAAATTAGAGCTGTGTTTTCACCCAAAGACAACAAAGTGTGTGAAAGAATAAGCCACAGAGCTGGAGAAAGATTTGCTGCACAAATATCTGTCAGAGAATTATTGCCCGTAATTAGTGTCAGTGTCTTGAAATCGATGAGAAAAAGACAAACATCTCAAGAGAAAAATGAGCAAAAGAAACTACTAGACCCTTCAAAAAAGTAGCATGAATACTGGCTCATAAATACACAGGGAAAATGTTCAATTTCGTTTGTAACCCTAAACTCTTGGCCCTAATTTATGACATTTAAACACACAATTAAAGGGGCACCTGGGTGGCTCGGTGGGTTAAGCGTCCGACTTCGGCTCAGGTCATGATCTCACTGTGAGTTTGAGCCCCAAGTCGGGCTCTGTGCTGACCACTCAGAGCCTGGAGCCTGCTTCGGATTCTGTGTCTCCCTCGCTCTCTGCCCCTTCCCTGCTCATGCTCTGTCTCTGTCTCTCTTTCTCTCTTTCTCTCTCTCTCAAGAGTAAATAAACATTAAAAAAATTTTTTTAAGTTAAAAAATAAAAAAAAATAAACACACAATTAAACACATAGTAACATCAAACACACAACTGTATAACCCTTCACCTCTATCAGACTGGCAAAAGTCAGCGGTCTGTTCAGGTGTTGGTAAGACTGTGAAACATGGGGACTCTCACCCCCTGCTGGGAAGGCTGTAAATTAGGGAAAATCTGCCATTACCCGATCAAGTTGACCTTGGCAATTGTGTTGGTGAGGGCTCTCCGGAGAAACAGAACCAGAGATTTATCATGAGGGATCATGGAGGCTGATACATCCCACAGTCTGCTGTCTGCAAGCTGGAGGCCCAGGAAAGCTGGTACTGAAGTTCTAGTCCAAAACTGAGGGCCCAAGAACTGAGGACTGGAGGAGACAGTGGTATAAGTCCTGGGCTGAGTCTGCAGGAGCATCAGTATCCACAAGCAGACGACGGACGGATGTCAAGCTTTACGCTGAGCGCAAATCTGCCCGTCTCTGCCTCTCTGTTCTATTCAGGCTTTCAATGGATTATGTGGTACCCACCTGCATTGTAAGGACCGCCTTCTGTACTCGGTCTACAGAGTCAAATGCTGATCTCTCCTGGAACCCCCCCCCCAGACACACCCAGAAACCGTGTTTTACCAGCTAGCTGAGCATCCCTTATCCCAGCCAAGCTGGCACACAAAATTAACCATTATAGGAGTTACACCTTTTGACCCAGCAATCCCACTCCTACGTATATAGTATAGACGAGAAACTTTTATATACATGCCCCATGTAGAAGAACATTCATGGCAGGACTGTGGCTCCTACGATAGCCACACACTGGAAACAACCCAATATCCATCTGGAATCGGCAGAAAAAGAAAATGAAATGTAATAAAGCTTAGAAAAGAAATGAATAACTGCTGTGTTGGGTTATAGAGCCACAGCCTGAGGTTCCTGGAGCTAAGAGCTTACCAAGCTTTGGAGAGCACAGGCCAAGCTGGGGCTGAAGTTCCCAGAAGCCACAGGGCTGGCTGAGCAGGTACCGGCCAATGTCCCTCCAGAGAGACTGGGGAGGAGGCTGGGGGGGAGGAGAGGGCCGTGGGCCAGGTGGCCTGGCTCTCTCAGGCTCTGTAGCCGCAGCTGGACAGGAGCCGGTGGGAACTGGAGAAGGTGAAGGAGAGCGTGACAGAGCTAAGTGGCACCCTAGGGTCCAGCAGCTGGTAAGAGCAGGGTGGGCCAGACAAACTGCGCTGAGAGTCGGAAGGCTACCACTGCCTCCTTGGGGACCTTGGGGACCTCACTGAACCACCTTGGGTCTTAGACTTTTCCTCAAAGGAGCTGATACTGCAGTCCTGCCTGCTTCCCACGGCCATGAGGAAGGACACACTTTGAGCAGCACTGATAATGCCCAGTGATATTCTGACTAGTTCCCCAGTGGGTGTCCTTCATCGCCCTGCCAATGACAGCTGATGGCGGCAGGCCCCTGGTGGCAGTGCTGTTGGGGCAGAGAAGACCGCGTGGGCTGGCTCACCTCTTCCCTTGTGGGTTTTTCCTCTAGATCCAAAGCCTCAGGGTTTCCCAAGCATTAGTCTCTTTAAGTTATCAATTCCCTCATCCAATTGTAACCGACCGCTTATTATGTACCAGGCCCCAGCTGGATGCTAAGAGAACAAAACATGGTCTGTTCCCTACAGGGGCCCCTAGCCTAGGAATGCACTCGCCAGTGACCGGGCAGTTGCATTACTGTGGGGTTAGGGTGAGCTTACAGGTGAGCACGGGTGCCATGGGAGTGCCTAGCTGGGCACCTAACCTGGCTTAGGGAAATCGAGGAAGATTTCCTGGAGAGAGTGGTGCCCGATCAGAGTCCCAAAGGACAAATTAGCAATGACCGAGTCATAAGGAGGAGTTTCCAGAGACAGGGGTGCCAGTGAACAGTGGGCACATTTGGGAGCAAAAGAAGTTAAGTTTGGGTCTTTACAGTGGAATCTTCAAGACTGGATCTCAGCTGTCAGCTGAGAGGCTGAGAAGCCACTTCCTGAGAAGCCACACAACACGTTGAGTGGTGCATCCCAGTGGTGAGGCTGGCAGGGAGTCGGGTAAGGGATCGGAGTTGGAGATGTGCATTTGAGAGGTGTCTGTCCCTTTGGTTAGGAGGACGTGGGAGGGGATGCGGCAGCTCCGGGGTAGGGTGCCAGGGTGGACCCCGAGGTAGACCGAGGGCTCAGAAGTAGCCAAGGAGGTAGGAGGGAAGCCAGTAGATCTTAAGGAGACAGGATCTGTGAGACTAGATGCTCTGGGAGGTCAAGTAGGGTCAAGCCCGAGAAGGCTCCTGGGGGCGTGGCTGGACTCCAGAGAACAGGCCCTTCCAGGGCCAGCATCTCCTTGTGGGGCCTGGGGGCTATAGATGGGCTGGGGGGAGGCAGGGGGTTCTGGACTTTCCTCACGGAGCCCTTGTGGGGTGAGGGGCCCAGCAAGCACTGTCTGGTGAGCAGGAGGTGAGCAGGAAGGCATGAGGACAGCCGCCCCAAACCCACGGCGAGATTTGGCCAAGAGCTTATTGGTCACAGTGTTAAAGATGTTGGCAAGGATGACCTTGAGTAGGGGGATGGCCTGGACAGCAACTTGTGCTGGGGTGGCTTCATGGAGGAGGTGATATTTTAGCTGGAGCTCAATGGATGAGTGAGAGGTCAGAGGAGGAAGAACATGACTCAGCATCCTTGGGGCACTGGGGATATATCTGGGGTGGCTTCATGGAGGAGGTGACATCTCAGCTGGAGCTCAATGGATGTGTGGAGGTCAGAGGAGGAAGAACGTGGACCAGGGCATGGAAGAGGATGACCCAGCTTCCTTGGAGTGCTGGGGATGAATCTTGGGTGGCAGCAGGAGGAGGAGGCCTTGAGGGCCACCCTAAGGGATTGGCCATACGTCCTTTGGTCAGTTTGTCTTTTGGGTAGCCAGCCAAATGTTTTCACCAGGAAGCGACCTGGTTCCTGTTCTGGCTTGGCAACTTGCTCTGTCGGAATCAGTAGAACAGCTCAGGATGCCCCCTCCTGCTGCACCCTTGGGAGGACGAATGAGATGACATAAGCCAAAGGGCCAGGAGCTTCAGACCAAGTCCACGGTGGCCACAGGCAGTTGGCACTGTCTAGGGGACGGTCCTCCCCCGCCACTCTCCCCAAGCTGCACCCTAAGGGGGAACGTCAGCCTCTTAGAAGAGATACTTGGAGAGGAAGCAGAGAGAAGCCCCTCCCGGGCCCCCTCAGATCACACCAGGGGGACCACACCTGCCCGGTGGGAAGGGGGTGGGGCCCTTTGGGGGTGAGTCCGGCAGCCCCAGGCAGGATGAGGCAAGCGGTTCTGGAACAGGCACAGTGGAGCCCAGATGACCAACCCGAGGTCCCCAGTTTTCAGACTGACATCCGGCCAGAGGGGAGAGGACCCCTCATTGCCCACCCCCCGGCCTCCAGGCCCCTGTGGCAGCAGCTGCGGGCTGAGAAGCCAGCGGCCTGAGGATCACCAGCGCCGACAGGGCCAGGGCGACAGGGCGTGCAGACCTCTCTGCTCACTGTGGCTTCCTGGCCTGGGGAGGGGGCGCTACTTGGATGCCCAGGGGAGGGCGGCGGAAGCCAGGCCGGGAGAGAAGGCCTGAGAAGCACAGAGAAGGGTACAGCAGCCAGCATCTGCCCTCCCGCCGCTTCATCTCCGCAAACTTCATGTTCCCCAGCTGCCAAATGCGGGTAATAATACCTGTGTTTTAGGGTCGTTAGAATGAAATGAGGAAATGTGTGCGGAAGGGCTCAGTTGATGTTAGAATACGTCACAATGAATATTCATCATGGCAATAATAAGAGGCTTCATTGCCGGGTTGCTGGGGATCTAAATCGCCCCGAGAGCAGGGAAGGGGGCTCTGCTCCTGTCTCCTCCTCCAGGAGCCCTCCGATTGCTCCTCTGGCCTCCCTGCCCCAACCATGCTGGGAAGGGGGTCAGGGACCCTCTCACTTCCCGGGAGATCCCTCTTGCAGCACCCAAGACCACAGACAGTGGAAGAGCCCTGGGCCAGGACACCTGGCCACTGACCGAGCTCTGAGAGACTTTGAGCAAGTCCCGTCCCCTATCTGTGCCCCCAGGGTTCCTTCCTGTTCTGTCTGCATTTCTGATATTCTCAGGCCGGGGGGGGGGGGGGGGCGTGCTGGGGCTGCGCCTCCCTCCCTCCCACATTTCCAAGTACATCTCCCCAGGTGTGCACTCTCCTGCCTGGGGAGGAGAACGTGCCTTAGGTGGCCAGGGGTGTGACAGCGTTCCAGGCACCTTCCCCAGGATACCTGTGACAGGGACTCCTGGGAGCCAGCAGGTCAGGCTGGAGTCAGGACTTGAGGACACCCAACATCAGCCTCTCTTCAAGCCCTGTGTGAGGAGGGGAGGCATAGTCCCTGTCCTTAGATGGACAGGAGGGGCTGGGGACAGGAAATGGGTAGAAGCAAATAGCCAGCCAGGTGCTGTGTTACTGAGTAAACAATGGTAGGGGGCAGTAGTCATGTCAGGCCATGTACAGACATTCTGAAGGTTTTTAAGAGTCTGCCGCATGCCTGCGAATACAGTTACGATCAGGCTTCCGCTCCCTGAGGCTTACTGGAGGTCCCACAGCCAAACAGTTCCATATTCCATGTGGTGCTGGGCGCTATGGGGCCACACGGCTCAGGGACCTATGCTGGCCTGGGTGAGGACGGGAGGGCAGAATGTTCTAGGCAAAGATGTGAGGGAGTGCATTCTGGCAGGGAGAGGAGACTGCGCGTTCTTGAAGGCCAGGGAAAGTGCCTTCCGATCACCAGATAAAAGCCCACAGTGGCTGGAGCCCATGGTCTGTGGGAGTGAAAGAGGGGCTCTGAGGAGCACATTATGAGGGGAAGTCGAGGATTTTAAGAGACTTGCCACAAGTGCTTCGCAGAAGGGGGAGAGTGGGGGCCAGGAAGAAGGTTCAGTGATACTGAACACTCGACCTATGGTCTCTGAGGCCTGCTTCAAACACCACACGTCAGAACCCCAGAACCTCATTCAACACCTTTGGGTATCCGGTGACCTGTGAAAGCCAGGGGCACTGCAGCCACCCCGCCCCCCCAGTCCAGCCCCAGATGGGCAGCCCAGATTCCCCCAGCCCCTGGAGGATTGTCTGATCTGACTCCCTCAGGGGATGCATAAGACCCAGAGAGGGAAAGTGCCTCGCCCAGAGTAACACAGCAAGTTAGTGGCAGGGCTGGGATTAAGATCAAACTCCTGGTTGAGTGTTCTTTCCACACTCTCCCTCAGGGCTTGAGCTTGTCCTGGGACTGAGGCTGCAGATTTCACAGGCTGTCTGCAAAGCGGAGAGGCTCTGGCTGTCCCGGCAGGGGGTTCAGTTCCAGCCCCATCACTTACTTGTTGTGTGGTCTTGGGCCGGTCATTTCATATTTCATACCCTTGAGCCCAGGTCCTCGTATGTACAATGGAGATCATCCCAGAACCTCCTCCAGCACGCCGTTGTGAGAATCCAGTGTTACTCCATATTCCGTGCTGTTTTTCCTTTTTAAAAAATGTTTGTTTATTTATTTATTTATTTATTTGGGGAAGGGGAGGGTCAGAGAGAGAGAGGGAGAGAGAGAGAATCCCAAGCAGGCTACACGTTGCCAGAGCAGAGCTCCATGCAGGGCTCTAACTCACACGAGATCATGACCTGAGCCAAAATCAGAGCCGGACACTTAAGGACTGAGCCACCCAGATGACCCTCCCGCACCCTGGGTGCTGTTATTTCTAAATCTCTCACACCTCGGGTGCAGGCCCAGCTCTCCAACACCGAGTGGCTGGAGCAGGCGGAAGGCAGCCAGAGCAGTGGGGTCCAGCAGCGGAAGGGCCTGGAGCTCTGGGAGATCACAGATTGTGGGGAGGGGACCAGAGAGGTCTCAGCCAGTTCCTAGGAGTCCTGGGTGTCACATGGCCTGGCATCCCACATTTGACCACCAGGTGGCACCACAGGCTTTGCAGCAGTACGGAGAGGTAGCAGGTGGCGCCAAGAGAAAGGGCCCTTTGAGAAATCCCCAGACAGCCTTGAGGCAAGGGAGCAGGGGAGGAGGATGGAAGGGAAGCTGGAGCAGGGGTGGGGTAGTGGGCACCAGCAGGTTCTCCCTCCCCCTCTGTTCTCTCCCAGGTCTCTCTAGAACATGCTGGACCCGAGACCCCTGTACAGAGCCTGGGTGAGAGATGTCTCCTTCCCCAGCCCCCTCCCCTAGCCACCCTCCATGGTCCTCAAACTGGCCAGAACTTCAGCTTGAGCAGACCCTCGGCCTGGGGTCTTCTAGGGGTCAGGGATAGGGCCCTGGGTGTCACTGAGAAGAGCTTCTGAGTTCAGGGCAGGAGGCAGGACCCTTGGAGGTCAGGATGTCCTGGATGGCCTATAGGTGAGAAGAGGCTGCCTGGATCCTGGGTGGGGACCCAGCCTGCCACCATTCTCCCTCTCCCGCTGCTACCTGGGCCTGCTTGGCCTTCTTACCTCTCCCCAGGTGCACTTCTCTTTAGCACTTTCCCTCCTGGATCCTGGGTAGGATTCTAGACTGCCTCCCCCCTCCCCCCTGCAGGACCCCGGAGAAGACAGGCTAGGCCCACATAGCAGACCCTCGTCTCTTCTTCCTGCGTCCAAAGCTGGGGTCTCCCTGAGGGTCAAAGAGCAGTGCTGGGGGCAAGGCCAGAGTAGAGCTCTGGGGCCCAGGCTCAGATGGCCCAGATGGGACCGCAGAGTGTCCCGCCAAAGACAGGGCAGGGCCACGGCCAAGAAAGGGTGGATGGGGCTGGTGGCAGAGGAAAGTGACGCCGGGCCTAACCAGGGGCTCAGACCCAGAGCTGACACTTGCTGCCTGGCAACATGTCCTCCCTGGACGATGGAGGGGGGCCCTTTCCCTCCACCCTTGCCCACTTCGGCTGGGAGGTGCCTGGCGGCCCAGGAGGGAGGCACCTCAAGGGCGCGGCCTTTGCTGCTGACAGCTCTGTTGCACTCCGAGGACATGGTGTCCTGGGTGAGGTGCCTAGGATGTGGGGCATAGTCTGGGCACAGGCCCAGGGAGGGTGGGGTCCCCAAGGGTAAAGTGACAGGTGCTCGTCCTCAGCCCTTTGCTGCAGTCGATGCTGTAGGAGCAGCCCGGCTGGCCTGGCATTTAGCTGGGGCGCGGGGCGGGGGGTCTTCCCAGTGCAAAGTGAGCTTCCCGCCCACCTTGGGCGATGCTGCAGGCTCCAACCTCCCCCAGACCCCACAACCAGTTGGAAGCCCCGCCAGCCTGTCCATCACCCTTCACAGTTCTCTCTGGAGCTCTCCTCCCTGCATGGACCACCCCTTACCCCCCAACCCCCACCCCAGGAAACCCGGCCCTGTCCCTCTGTCTCCCTCACCTCCTCTCCCCAACCCCATGAACAGTGCCCACACCCAGAGGCCCGTTCTCCAGGCTCGGGGGCTCATGGGCCCTCTCTCAGCTCATGGCTGGACCACAGAAGAGTTGCATCAGAGTCTGTTAAGGCAGGGGCCACCCCACCTCTAGCTGTGCCCCGCTCTGAGAGTCGACTGGGATCCTGGCCGAGAAGCTGTTCTCACAACCACAGGACAGTGGGCTCGGGGAGCCTCCAGCTGGCCCTCCATGCCCACCGCCACTCTTCTGTCCTATCCCATCCCCACTGGCGACAGGACAGCCCATTCTGGGTCCAAAAGCTGGACTAAATGAGTGTGCTCGACCTAGAAGCAGCACGCCCCGAGCAGAGCAGGCTTTGGCGGAACTGGATGAAGACCGGGCCGCCGCAGGTAGGGTGGCGGGGGCCGCACTAAGACGGCCCCTGGAGGCCCCGGCGAGCCCCTCCCTCCACCTCTTAGCTTGCTGGGGAGAGCAAAGGCCCCCGGTTCTGCTGAGCTCACCGTTTTCAAACTCCTTCCTGAGAGGTGTTTTGTTTTTTAATGATCAGGGAGTTGGCCCGCACTGGCTCATCCTGGCAGCACCACAGGCACTGCCAAGCTCTCTAAGGAGCCCCTGGAGCTGGGGGCTGCCTGGGGCCCCTCCGTTCCTTCTCCGATGGGACCAAGCTGGTCTCCCTCCTTGAACTGGGGCCGCTGGCCTTGCTACATTACCAGATGGCAGGTGCTGGTCAGGCCACATAATGGCAGTTACAAGAGGTCAGAGAAGAGGACAAGGGAGGGGCTTGGCCCGGGGAAGAGGTGGGGGGACTCCCACCTGCTGCAGGTGAGAGAGGCGTGACTTTGTTGTTTCCTGGGGGCTGCAGCTAGTAGGCACCCCCTCCAGACCTGGCCTCGCCCAGGGAGCTGTCACTCAGGAGCCCGCCCTCCTACTCCAGAGCCAGGAAGGGCTACCCCTGCCCCGCTAGGAGGCCAGGCCCGGGTGTAGGCTCTGGAACCCCTGCTAACGTGCACTGGGCACATGAAACGCTCACTGGGGGCCTTCCCCCGCCCCCAGGTCTGGGGAAGCTCGCCAGGGTGGAGGCTGGCCCAGCAGCCCTGGGGAAAGCCGGCTGCTCCCCTGGCAGCAGCACCTGCCCGCCCCCCCCCACCCCCACCCCTACCCGCCGCCTGCGTCAGGGGAGGTGTCCGCGCTTGCACCCGGCTTCCCAAGCGATGAGACATGGCTCCCAGCCTGCCTCCCCAAGCTGCTGGCAGCTCGCACCCTGTGGTCTGGGGAGGCCGCGGATCCCCGGAGTGCTCCCACAGCCCCTCTCCCTGGGCGGTAGACCTGGGACCCTGGTCCTCTGGGGGAGGGACACCAGCCATGGACTATAGGGAAATGGAGCTGGATCCCCCTTTCATAGCTCCCACTAATTCCCCCAACCAAGCCTTGAGGGTTGGGCCGAGGACCGGAAAGGGACCACGAGTGAGTTAGGCCGGACCAGGCTGGGGTGTAGGTCTTGGTGTGGCCTCCGAACTAGAGTGGGGCCTGAGCAGAGCAGATTCTGGGAAAAATGTGCACACAGAGATGGGTGTGTCTGGCCTTGCCTTCTGGACAGAGACTCCTTCTCATCACTCCCAGGGCCTTTGCTCCAGCAGGGAACCACACCCAACTTCCCATGCCGTCCTGTCTCAGGATCCCTAAATAAAGGAGGCATGTACCCGTCTGCTAGCCCCGATGCGTTACTTCCCTCCCCCTGAGTCTGTCTCTTTCCAAGCCTTTTTTTAGCCATGGAGATAATGTTTCATACACAGTCAAATGCACGGGCCTCGAGTGTACATTTTGATGAGTTTTGACAAATGTATACATTCCAGATATAGCACGTCTCCAGCCCCCCTGAGGGTTTCTCACTGAACAGTAGCCTGTGGGCGGAGCCTGTGTCGTGACCATCTTCGTGTCTCTCCTGTACCTGTTACCAGCTACTGGTTAGTACGTGGAAAGCTTTTTCTACACTGACTCCTCTCCCCTGGACACCGGGACCACTCACACTCTCTCCTTAGAAACAGAGGTCTCTGGGTCTCCTGGTTGTGTCCAGACCAGCTTGAGACAGCCCCACTGAGCTCACAGGGTCTAGGCTCAATCCACATACCGTGGTGTCTTTGCTCCCTGCCTCTGAGCTCTGGCCATAGCTCGAGGGGCCCCTCACTCCTGGTGTGGTGCCTGCCTGGGCTCACAGCATCTGGGGAGGTGGGGACAGGGGGAGCTGAAGGGCCTGCCCATTCTGGGAGTCTGGACAGCTTAGGCTCGAGTTCCAATACTGCTCGGGGTGGCCAGCCTCCTCTCCACTCTGGCTTTGGGAGGCAGTGGGGCTCCAGAGTTAGCAGCCACCTGCTCCGGAGCTGGAATCAGCCCCCTTGTACCCCTAAGAGCTTTGGCTTCAGTGATCGGCCCGGTACCTTGTTCTTGCTGTGATCGGGGCAAGGCCTAATTCTTTAATCTATAAAAGGAAGAGGTTGTAAAGAAGTGACCTCAACCTTTCATGGCGACAAAAATGTATTTTCAAATATAATGCTATTTGAAACAGTAATACATGAGGCAGATAGAAGTGGGGCTACTCAGAATTGGGCTTAAGGGGTTCAGAACCCCAGTCACCAAGAAAAGCCCTCTCTCCTTCCCACAGGAGCTCCAGGTGGCCCCAGTGAGATCCTTGGGTTCCTACCACACTTCGAAGTCCCTGGTGATAGGGCCTGCTCCAGACAGAGACACATGGACCCCGGGTCACCCTGAGAGACCCCCTTATTGTGAAGGGGGAGGTGATGGCAGCCGGGCTCTCGCTTGCAGAGTAAGCCACTGGCAGAAACGAAGGGGAGGACGTGACCGACTATTGATGAAGCACTTACTGTGTGCCATAAGTCTTCATATCCATGACCTCATTTCTTTCTCATGACCTTCCCACAAAGGGGGTGTTATTACTCTGTTTTATAGACGAGAAGTGTGCTCAGAAAGTACAGAGGAATCTGCCTGGGATTACACAACCGGTTCCCTTCAGGAATGGCAAGTCATGATGAGGAGTCCAGCAGGGTGGAAGGATCCTGGTCCCGATGGTCATCTCCATTGTGCTGGGAGATTGACATCACCTGACAGTCACTCAGCAAACATGCCAGGCATGTAGCAGAGACTCTGTCATCACAGGGATGGGAGACTTCTTTGCTCAGGGACTACTGTCACCAGGAAGTTTGACTCTTGTGTTTTCCCGTCCTGAGGGCAGCAGAAGGTGAGAATGTAGCTTCTTTCAGGTCTTCTGTGACCAGGCAGACCAGTTGCTGAGGGTGGACTGATGGTGGCCATGGAGGCAAGTAGGGCCTCGAGTGCTGGTGGACTGAGGACAGTGAGTGGCAGGCAGGAAGCACAGGGCTGGATTCCTGAGCCCAGCTGCTCACTGGGCAAGAAAGGCCAGGAGGAGAGGGCTCTTCAGCTCTTTCCAGACAAGCGTGAAGCCTCATGAGCACCAAGCAAGTCTGCTCTTCTCTGAAGAGGAAGCTCTGTTGGGGCAGGGGCTGCTCCAACCCACCCCCCGCCCTCCCTGAGGCCTATCATTGGGCTGCCCCATCGCCTGTGTTAAGTGAAATCATGGGGAGAAAGTTTGGGGCTGGATCCTGTTGTTCCAAGTCCCCTCAGGGACAGAGACCCAAAGGGACCTTGTCTCTGTCCCTTCTTCTCCCTTCCCTTCCCTCTCCCAGGTAGGGGACCTGCTGAGAGCTGAGTTGGCAGAATTGGGACCCACAGTTGGGCCGGAAGCCTCACCATTTATTTAGCCTAGAGTTGCCCCTGGGAGTGGGGAAGTATGGCCAGGGGGCCTGGGGGTGGGGAGGAATGTGACAGAATGGCTGATGGGTCAGGAAAGGGAATCACACCAGCCAGGGGCTTCCTACATAGAACCCGGCAGAGGTCAGTAGAAGGAACTCATGGTTGTTGAGCAAATGAATGGATGAATGAATGCATCATTTGTTGTTTCTTTTGCCCCCCCCCCCCCCCAGTCTCCTGGCCGTAATGTGTCTCTAGCTTGAAAATCTGTGCTGTCCAATACTATAGCTGGCTATACAGTGCAGATATAACACTTCATATGAGAAGAAGAAAGGTAAAACAGCTTAATAATTTTCAATATTGATCATATGTTGAAATGCTATTTTGGATATATTGGGTCATGTAAGAAAATATTATTGAAATTGTTTTCACCTGTCTCTTTTTACTTTTTATTTTTTTTTTTAAATTTTTTTTTCAACGTTTATTTATTTTTCGGACAGAGAGAGACAGAGCATGAACGGGGGAGGGGCAGAGAGAGAGGGAGACACAGAATCGGAAACAGGCTCCAGGCTCTGAGCCATCAGCCCAGAGCCTGACGCGGGGCTCGAACTCACGGACCGCGAGATCGTGACCTGGCTGAAGTCGGACGCTTAACCGACTGCGCCACCCAGGAGCCCCTCTTTTTACTTTTTAAAATGCAATCCCTAGGAGAACTTAAATCACATCCGTGGCTTGCATTGTATTTGTTGGACAGCCATGATCTCGATGTGTCTCCTGGTGGTTCGCTGCCCCGTCTGGAATCCTAGGGCTCTGTGCAGCATCCAGCCCAGCTCTCCCCTGGTGACCGCTCACCTCCGGGCCTGTGAGGGAGGTCCAACGGTCAGAGGCCTAGTCGTTAGCTGTACTAGACTGGCAGCCAACCAGGGCTGGTGAAGAAACAGCCCAGGGAAGATGCCTGATGGCCCGAGGCCACCAGCTAGAATGCCGACCTGAGTAAGAATCAGGAGTGGCAAGGAAACCAGCAAGCAGGACATGAAGAAAAGGGGCCAGCCGAAGGATAATGCATCCACCGTGCATCGGGCACATTAGTTGTGCCATTCCATTTAATCCTCATGACAGTTTTATGGGGGAAATAATACAATCTCCATGTTATGTCTGAGGAAATTGAGGCTCTGAGAAGTTAATGAACACAGCCTAGGTCACACGGTTAGTATGTGGCAGAGCCTTGATTCCAATAAAATTTATTGGGCTTCAAAGCCTGTGCTCTCAACCTCTAGCTTGTCCCGTGAGGTGGTTTTAGAGTCCTGGAGGTAGGAGTGGGGTTTGGGAATTTCATCCACGGGGAGGGAAGGGATGGGCTTCAAAGGTCAAAGTAATGACGGGGGTGGGACAAATGTTCTCAGAGGAGCTTAGAACCAGCCCCTGCCATTTATTGGGAAAAGGCTGAACGGGTTGGCCCAAGGTTGCCCAACGGTGAGTGGTGGAGCTGGACTTAGAGGCCAGGACTCCCAGGCCATGAATCCTTTGAGATCCAGGCGATGACCAGTTTCAACTGTCCTGCTAAAGTCCGGATACCGCAAGACGGCTGGCTCAAAACAGAGCCCTTGGGTTTCGGGTCCCAAGGCCCTGGGCTCTGGGGAAGATGAGGAAGCCCAAGACCATTTTATTGCCACTTGCTATGTAATTAATGACTTAATGACCTTTTGGGAGGCAAAAGCCACCATTTATGGCCTCTAAGAGCATGACCCCAGTTGAAAGCTGAGTCTCCATGCCCTGCAGGTTCGGGTGGGTGTAGTCACCATCCTGACCTTTGCCTGCGTTGTGACTTCAGTCTTCCTGGCCCCCTCCTTTCCTGGGCCTGAGGAAGACCTCGGCCTAACACATCCACTGCTTCTGGGAGTTGGTCTCAGTGCTCAGGGCCCTGTTTGTGGTGACACGGGACAGCACCCATCATTCCCTTCCCTGACCAGACTCATGGCCATTGTGCTTTGCGGGCACTTCTTGTGTTCACACATACAGTCACAAGGTCCTTCCTCTGAGCCTTTGTATGGGATCTTCCTCGCACTGCCTGGGACACGCTGTCCCCCAGAGTTTTGCTCCACTCCTGCCCCAGGGAGGCCAGGTCCAAGCACTGCCGGCTGGCTTCGTGGCTGCGCTTGAATTCCCAGTCTACCCTGTGCTTTGTGCTCTATCTGCCATGCTGTCCCCTCGCTTGCTCTGTCTGGCCTCGGTTTCCTCTTCAAACACTGGAGATGATCCTATCTACTCCATAGACACAGAAGGGTTAAGTAAGATGATCTATGATGTGCCTGGAAAAACGGATGTTCTCCAAACCTGCCTGTTCTTCAAGGTCCAGCTCAAAGCCCACCTCCTCCAAGAACTCCTGTCTCCTGTCCATCCTGTGAGCAGGGAGGTAGACCCAGCTCTTGGAAGGAGCCAACGCAGGCATCCCACTGCAGCCTGCAGGACCTACCCCAACTGCTCGAAGACTGATTTTTGGCTACAATCACTTTGTGCTTTCCCCCAAAGTTCCTAAATAATGCTTTTGATGATTTCTGCCAAAATGGCACGTGCTCGTTATGAAAATTCAAACAGCACAGACATCTGCAAAGAAAAAAGTGATAACTCACCCCGGATCCCACCACCCGGATATAACCCACATAAACAGTTGCTGAACATCAGTCCTAACAGATCTGTAAGCATAGATACAAACAGAAAGGTAGGTAGATGATAGATGGGCAGAAATAATTGTCTACGAATGGAGTCGTATATTACATGCTTTTAAAATATAGAAATGTTGGGGCGCCTGGGTGGCGCAGTCGGTTGAGCGTCTGACTTCAGCCAGGTCACGATCTCGCGGTCCGTGAGTTCGAGCCCCGCGTCGGGCTCTGGGCTGATGGCTCAGAGCCTGGAGCCTGTTTCCGATTCTGTGTCTCCCTCTCTCTCTGCCCCTCCCCCGTTCATGCTCTGTCTCTCTCTGTCCCAAAAATAAATAAATGTTGAAAAAAAAATTTTTTAAATAAAAATAAAAAAAATATAGAAATGTTAAGTTTATTTGTACTTACATATAACAGGAAATAAAACGAAAAATAAAACTGAAGTCATTTGTACTTTGGATGAATGTTTCTTAACCACAAGGGACATTTGTACCTATAAACTCCCTCTGTATATAAGAAAATGAATTCTTTTTCAAAACCATTTGAAAAGGTTGCAGTCATTGATTTTTTTTAAGTTATGCTTCATTAGAGACAGTATGACTGATTCTGCTATGAAAGACGAGATGATAAACTCCCTGCACTTCATCCCTCCACGTCTCCCACATCCTGATTTTTGTTGCTTACACAATTTTCGTTTTGTCAGGATTATATTCTGCAACTCTATATTTAACTGGATATAATCCTCCCCACCCATCTTTTCTTTGGCTTCCCTGCTTTTGAGCTCTTTAGCTGAAATCTTTCATGATTTTCTGCTGATTTATTGTCAGATTTTCAAGACAGGCTCTCCCATCTGAAGATCTCTGTTGCCTTTAGACTCACTTGGTATAGTGTCTGTGGGTCAGGCTTTCTGTCCCTCCAGATTTTGTGACCATTACTTTCTGATCTTCTGGCTTTTCCCTCTTGTAATCACTTGGGTTTTTTTTCTGCCTGAATACCTGAAAAATTCTTTATGCTTTGAAGTTCAGGAACTTAAATAGGATGTGTCCGGTGTTGACCATTGTTTTCTGGTATGCTATGTGCCCTTTCTCTCGGAAAACTCAGTCCTTTCTTTATTTAAAGGAAAACTTTTCTGTAAATACACCTAAATATTTTTCTCTTTCTTTTGTATAGTTCTCTCCTTCTGGGATATTAATTATTCTTACTTTAGCTGATCTTCATTTAGTTATTATTTTGTCTCCCAAACCTATTAGCTTCTCTTGAATCATTTTGATCTCTGCCTTTTCCTTTGCATTGATTACCACAGGCTCAAGCCTTTCCTTGGTGCCATTCTATTTTTAGCCTTCTGTGTTGTTGTTTCTAAATCATTCGTTTGATTAGTAATTGTATTCAGGTCTCAAGTTGTTTTCCTAACCCTACAACCTCTTCTTCTCCTTCAGTCTTCTTATTATCTAGTCTTTGAATGCTGTGTTAATGTGCTCCCGGAACATGAAACACCAGACAGGACTTTGTTTCTGTTTTTAGTTTCGATTTTCTTCCAGACTGGATTCTTCACCTATCTTTCTCATGCTGCGTTCCTTCCTTCCCATCTCCCTGCCCCCAAAGTAGATTTTCATAGTTGCTGTGCTATTTCTTTTACATATTGCTTATGCTAACATGAGCAGTTCTGTCCACACCCTCTATTAGCTTTGATATAAAACAGATGAATCACATTAGTCTTGTATTGCTCCCTGGGTTGCCTCATGCATGTAAATCTTGCCCTCATGCCTGCGGCGTCCCAGAGACAAGGACCGTGTTTCAGTCATTCCTCTCTGTTCCCGGCTACACTGCTGGACACAGGCACACACAACTGGATGTCTGAGCTCTGACTAGAATGATAAGAGGTTGGGGCCGTAGTAAGTTCTCGAGTCCTAAATGAGTTTTTGATAATGACAGATGATTCTCCACTGCAGTTCTGAAAGTTTACTGGGGACAAAACTAGAGAAAATGTGTTTCAATTATAAGAAAAATTGAAGTTACTTAGAAAATATAACTGTCTAAATTCCAAGAGTTTGCCCACCATGAACTAATTTTATAGCAGCAGAAATCTTGGGTTCAGTGTGGGGAAAGGTTTTGCCTACCCCATCTTTTGTAGGCACAGAGTTTTCTTTGCGAAGTTCCTCCACCCAGATCCACCCTGCCGGGAAAAGCTTTCTTGAATAATTCCAACAAAAGCCACCACTTATTAAATACCTACTCTGTGCCAGGCACTTTACACTTATCTTTACACTTAATCCTCTCAAAACCATCCCGCAAGTTAGTTTGCATTAGTTTCCTTTTATAGGTGAGAAAATAGAAGTTCAGAGAAGTTAGGTTACTAGTCCAAGGACACAGCCTGGTGAACTTCTGAGATATGAACACAAAACCACCCCATCCAGCCCCAAAGTTTATGCTCTTCCCCTGCCTCCCACGTTGGCTTTCAAGAAGTGTGAGTAGCGGGGAGTTTGGGTGGCTCAGTTGGTTGAGTGTCCAACTCTTAATTTCATCTCAGGTCATGATCTCAGGGTTATGGGATTGAGCCCTGCATCAGGATTCACACTGGTCATGGAAACTGCTTGGGATCTCTCTTGTTTCCCCTCTGCCCCTCTCCCCCACTTGCTCTCTCTCTCTCTCTCTCTCTCTCTCACTCAAATAAAAATAAAGAAGTATGAGTAGGTTTAGAAGAGATGAGAGAAATATGATGGGACTTGGAAGACGGAAATCAAACAGGCGGTCTAGGGAATGGGAACAAAAAGGATGTGACAGAGTCAGAGTGGGAGAGGGTCTGGGTAGAGACCCAAGGGAACTGAAAGCAGGGACTGGAATGGATGTTTGTGCACCCATGCTCAAAGCAGCTTTATCCACAATCCACAATCTGAAAGGGGGAAGCAACTCATGCGTCCATCCACAGATGCATGGATAAACAAAAGGTAGTACATACATACAACACAATAGAGTTCAGCCTTAGTAAGGAAGGAAATTCCAACACCTGCTACAACATGGATGAAACTGGAAGACATTACACTGAGTGAAACAAGCCAGTCACCAAAGGACAAATATCGTATGATTCCACTTACAGGACCTAGAATAGTCAAATTAGTAGAGGCAGAAGGTAGAAAGATGCTTGCCAGGAATGAGGGGAGTGGGGAAGAAGGAGTTATTGTTTAACAGGGACAGAGTTTCTGCTTAGGATGCCGAAACTATTCTGAGATAGATGATGACGGTTGTCCAACAATGTGATGCACTTATTGCCATTAATCTGTGCATTTAAAAATGGTTCAAGTGGTAAATTTTATGTCTACTTAAAAATTTTTTAATGTTTATTCATTTTTGAGAGAGACAGAGAGACAGAGTGAGAATGGGGGGCGGGGGGCAGAGAGAGAGGGAAACACAGAATCTGAAGCAGGCTCCAGGCTCCCAGCTCTCAGCACAGAGCCTGATGCGGGGCTCGAACTCACGAACGGTGAGATCGTGACCTGAGCCGAAGTCGGTCGCGTAACCGACCGAGCCACCTGGGTGCCTCATGTTATGTCTATTTTATTGCAGTTTTTTAAATGCACACAAAATAGGAACTGGACCTGGAGTACTCTTTAAAATTCAGATTCCTAGGCTTCACTCCAGACGTGGGTGGGTTCCTAAAATGTGCCTTTTAAAAGAAGCACTTCCAGATGATTCTTACACTCTCTAGCTCAAGAACCATGGGCTGAATAGGATCAGAATAAAGAGACTTGATTCATGACAAGAAGCTGGGCTGGAGGAGTCTGTGGAATGACCAGAGTCTTCCCAAAAACAGGGGGCTTGCTTGTCCAGAAGCCTTAGGAAACCCGCACCATTTCCCTCTTTCTGCCGGTGCAGGACCGTCTCCTCGGCAGCCTGCTGTCTCCGTTAGAAGCCCGTCTTCCCTGAGAGAGACCTGGTCCAGCAGCCTCATGAGCAGAAGCTTCAAGACAAGGTTGGGGAGAGCTAACCCTCATTTGCTGTGACCTGACACCACCGGCAGAGCTGTTCCCTTAAAATGGGAGGTTCTGGACGAGAGGGGCCTAACAGGTCATCTGGTTCTTCTTCCCATCATCGTTAGATACCGTCTTGTATCCTGATCCCCCAAGTCTGGGTCCCAGGATGATTCATTATTCACAGAGGTTTACCCCCAGGGAAGTGTCTGTAGGAAGCATCTGGGAGAAGGGTGGACATTGGCTATGAGCCAGAGAGTGTGGCATCACCTGGTAAATGGGGGCCCTGTCGTCATTGTTTTTATTCTCCATGGATCAGGCCCCTCCCCTGCTCAAAGCAGTCCATTACTAGTAGTCATGGATCCCAACAAGGGGACGTTGCAAAGCCAACTGGGGGCCCAGGATCAGGGGCTAGGAGTGCACCGAGACTCTCACGTCTTCCGTCTTCTCTCTTCTGCGTGTCTCTCTATGCACTGGGCTTCTCTGCCTGCTGGTCAACACGGTGGACACATGGGTCCCCACCACTATTGCAGATGGGTCATGTAATCTCAGCTCCATGGTCAGCGTTACTATGTTTGGAGCAGTGGAGGCGACGCTGCACCTGTCAGTCACAGCCCGGGACAGAGCCCGCATCACACCTCGAAAACAGGGGGCCTGGGAGCCCCCTGCTCCTGCTCCATCTGTGTGAACCGGAGAAGGGAACTGGTCTCAAAAAAAAGGGCCATAACTCCCGTGGTCCCAGTACTCTTCCATGGCTCCTGGGCACCTTTGCGTGGCACGTGAGACCTCTCCCGGATCTGCCCCAGCCCCCAATCTCCCCAGACTGTTCCCACATCCCTGTCTTTGCACGTGATCTTTCTGCCTAGAAAACTCAGAGTAAGGAAAAAGCAGTGCTGGGTCCCAAACCAGTCCTCCTGGCTCCTAGTCTCAGCTGGTTCCTCTATCCCAGGTGGCTGTGAGTTTCGTGGGTAATGTGGTCGCTGGGTTTCACATATCTCCTGATGTAATCCAGATTTTTTTTTTTCTTCCTTTCCCTGTGGTTCTTCTGTGATTAAGCAAATCCAGAAGGCTTATTGCCCAGGGAAGAATATAGAAAAGGGCATGATGTAAAGAAGCTTCTACCCAACAGGAGGAAACAGGAGAAAACCCTTCTGGGGCCTGGGAAAAGGAGCAGAAAGGGCAGGGTGACTTGGGAGTCCTGTCCTCCACACAATGGCTCCCTACAGGGGAGGGAAGAAGTGCGAGATAGGGCTGTGAACCCAGAGAGGTTTGGTGGGGATCCCTGTGCAGGAGTCTTGCTCTCAGCTTCTTAGTACATAGGCCTAGAAATTTGCAAGCCCATCAGGAAAGCCACTGTCCCCATAGGGCCACATCGGAAAAGGGATAGGGCAACAAATTATGCATGATCCAGGGAAGTGTCTAGAGAGATGGTCCTGTGCCCTTAGCCCCTAGCTCCCTAGCACCTTTATGAGGCACGCGGGGCATCTAGAAGGTCCTGCAAAAGGGGGGGGTGAGAGTGCTGACTGGGTCACCAAGGAGTCACCGTTGGGGCAGGCCAAGCAACCAGAAGGCAGCAGGGTGGTGCACCAGGCTCCAATGGAATTTTTGTCATGACCAGGACTCAGGGCATCTTCTGGGGCAGTGGGAACCATGTATGATGGGAACTGGCCAGCAAGGGAGATGGCCACGCTCCTTGGGAGAAACCCCAGGGCTTGCCCTCAGACAGGGCAGAAGGATCTGCAAACCGTAGGCAGAGGGCATTGTGCAGACCCTCAGTCTCCAATATCACAAAGGTGCCTTTGGGGATGCCCTTGAAATGGGCAGGAACAGCCCCGACGAGGAGTTTGGATTTTGAACGGATCACTCACCCAAATGACTCTGAATGAATGCAAAAGAGTTTGCTGTAAATGAGCACCCCTGTTACTTTAAAAGGGTAGTTCTGTTTGTTTTCTGCTATTGATATCCCACCATTATCAGAATCAGAAAGGAGGTCTGTGAGTTCCATAGGATCAGGTATAAAACAATAAGGTAATTTACTTTTTTCCTTTCTCGTGCATTTAAGTATATTATGTAAACATTACACGTTTGCAAACCTGCACCTTCATACCTAGAAACTAAGAAATATCCTACTCAACGTTGGAGACCCCCACAGGCCCGGAGCCTCGTGCACAGTGTGTCTGGCTTCATACAGAACCGGGCTGGGCATCAGGGGTCCGTCGGGGATCTCCAGGGGCCTGGGCTCTGGCCTGCAGCGGGCTGCTGTTCTGTGGCCAGTTGGGGTGAGTAATGCCTCTCCTATTGTCAGACCGATGATGACGGTATAATCAGCACAAACAGCAATTAGGGTAATTGTTCTGTTTAGACGTAACCCAACTTCACTGCCTGGGTCGGGAGAGAGTCTCTGAGGCTCTCTCTGAGGGCCGCGTGCTGCTGCTTCTGGCTTGTCACAGTGCCCACGCTACAAGGTGCTTGTGCTAGGGGAGAGGGTGGGATGCTGAGGTGGGTGAGGAGGGGAAAAGTCACTGCTGGGGGAAGTCCCACTATCTAGGCCTGGCGGGCAGGTGGCGGGGGGGGGGGGGCGCTCTGAGCCGCTCCCAGCATCCAGCTGTGCCTCCCGCTGCCTGCTTACACCCACAAACCTCATCGCCATGGAGACTGACCTCCGCTCCCGCCAAACCCAAGCACCTTCAGGCAGCAGGCAGTTTCCCAAGGGAAATGAAGCTCAGATCCCCCTGATCTGAGCCAACTGGCCTCCCTCCCGCCCAAACCCCCAAACTCCAGGCCTCACTCAGATTCCCCAGCAGCTCCAAGTGGAGACACGTGCACCGTCAGGGGGCCTGAAGAGGTGGTGACCCAACCCTCCAGGGCAGGAGGAAAGCAGAGGAGGGTGGGTAGGACACAAAATGGATGTTTTATCAGGACCTGGCAGGTTGGACTCCAGGATAGGAGGGGAAAGAACTGGTGAGTGAGGAAGCCCCAGAACCTCCCCCCCTCCGCTCCTGTCCCCATCCTGTAAGTGGGAGAAGGGTCGTGAGGAGGAGTGACGACCCAGTGGCTTTCTGCAGGCTGTTGCTTCTCTCAACAATCTTATTTTCTTTCATCTTTATAACGAGCCTGGGAGGCAGGCGCCTTCACTCCCATTTCACAGGCTCAGAGAGATGGAGTGTTTGCCTAAGAGGCCCTTAGCTGTGACAAGTGCTGGTCTTTCGTTCTTTCGCGAGCCCAGTACGGGCCCCAAACTCACGAGCCATGAGATCATGACCTGAGCCCAAGTCAGAGGCCCAGCCGACTGAGCCACCCAGGCGCCCCTCCTCGTATCAAGTCTTAATCACAGTTTTGGAGATCTTTTTAAAAACATTTATTTGTACATGACTTTAGAGCTTACTAAGTGCTCTTACACAAAACAGGGAGCCTTGTTCTTCAAACAGCACCGCAGGGAAGCGGGTGACAACGAGATGATGGCATTTGACAGATCATGTTAGGTGACTTGTTACTCCGAGTGTGGTCTGAGGACCCACAGCATCAGCGTCACCTCGTTGCTTGCTGGAAATGCAGACCCTTCGGCCCCACCCCAGACTTGCTGAATCAGAATCGGTATTTTAACAAGATTCCTAGGTGATTCCGTGCACATTACGATTTGAGAAGTACTGACTGTGAGCATCTACTCCAACCCCCTCATTTGACTAGCCGGGAAACTAAAACCCAGAGAGGGCAAAGGACTTGCCCAAAGTCACACAGCAAGTTGGTGGCCAAACCAGGCCCAGAACTCTGCTTTGCCCTGGGTAGAGTGAGGTACGGAGGACTCACAGGGCTCTGTCTACCTCACCGTCCATCCTGTCGCACCCCACCCCGTTCGCCCTGCTCACTACCCCGGGCAGGCCGGCTGCACCCCACTCTGACCATCTCCAAGAAGGTACAGTGATCCCTGAGGACTTTTCTGCAAACAACAACAAAAACTAAGCTTCTTGTTAAAGCCCGGTAGATGTGACCAATGAAGGAGCCTGATGGACCTTCAGAAACAAGTTCTTGCCCAGTAGCCCCGGGGTGGCTCTCTTCCTCAACAGGACCTCAGTTTACCCGTCTAAAAAGGGAGTATCAGGGGGCCTCCCAAGGCTCGTAAAACTGCCTGAGCCCTCACAATGAAAGCCCCGTGGAAAGACAAGGTCCCATTATGTCTTCTTGTGTTTAATTGTGTCTGTGTGGCGTTGACTGCCTAAAGACACCCCATTAAGTGGGAAGTATGAAAATGATGGGCCGCCAGGGCTGAGCAGTTGGATGTTATTAGAGGCTGGGCCCTTCTGACTTCCTGGCAGAGGCGTAACTGGCTTCATAAATTCCTCCCGGGGGAGAGGTGACGTCGTCCGTGGCCGCTTCCCTTTTCCCAGACCCGTTGGTGCATCAGTCTGTCCTTGGCATGGAGTGAAACCAAACAAAAAGCTGGTGGCAAAGAGGGAAGGCCAGAGGGGGTGAGAGGCGGGCTGTCGGCCCTGACTGGGAGCCAACAGGTCCTCGCGTGGCACCATGGCTGAGGGACTGCGTCATGCACCCCCAACTCAGGGCCAGTCCTGGGTCTGACACGTGCTGAGGGAGTTTGCTGAGAGAGGTTGACAGCTCATGTCAGGTGACCGACAGGGTTCCGAATACATGTCTGTTTCCTAGGGCGGCCACACGAATGGCCACAAACAACAGAAATTTATTCTCTCACAGTTCTGGAAACCAGAAATCCAGAGCCAAGGTGGTTCCTTCTGGAGGCTCTGAGCATCCATTCCACACTTATTCCAGCTTCTGGCGTTCCTTGGCTTATGACAACATCACTCCAGTCTCTGCCTTCACACAGCTTTCTCCTCCGGGCCTCAAATCTCCCCTGCCTTTCTCTTGGAAGGACACTTATTGGATTTAGGGCCTCTCCTAAATCTAGGATGATCTCATCTCAAGATTCTTTACCTAGTTACATCTGCAGGGACCCTTTTTCCAAATAAGGTCACATTCACGGGTTCTGGGAGTTAGAACACAGACATAGATTTTTGGGGGGAGGGAAGCCACCATTCAATCTACTACTGTGTCCCCCAAAGACTGTACTTCAGTGGCTTCCTCCACCCCAGAAGTCTTGTGGTATGTGGGGTGCCGTGTGGAGGAAAGGCACTGGCTTGGGGTCGCGGGAAGAACCTCCAAGACGAAGCTCTGCCACTACCCAGCAGCATGGGCAAGCCTCACAGCCTCTATGAGCCTCAGTCTTCTCATCCTTACAATGGGGGCAATAAGAGGCGTGAACGCTTCTCTCAAGGGGCTGATGGGCAGGGACGGAAAACCACTTTGTAGACCGTAGAGAACCAGATAGATGTGAAGCATTATCGTAATTCTACTTGCAAACAGACGAAAGCAGATGCAAAAACCAGCCAAGCCAGCGAGTAATCAAAAGTATTCACTCCCTTTGAGTTATCACATGATTTCTCTTTGCTGCACTAGGAGTAAAAACTCTTTGCCCTGCACTGCAAATTTGCCTTCCACAGTTCTGTGCTGTCCAGTGTTGCCTGTTTTCCAAAAGGCCCCCAAATTCTGTCTCTGCTGTCACATTGCCCACCTTCCCAACCCTGTCTTCATCCCCAGCCTGAGCACTGGAGCTTATGTGGGGGTTAGGAAGTCACCAGGGGAGTCCTGCGCTGACCCCCTTGCCAATCCAATCCCAGTATTCCTGCTCAGCAGACCAATTTCCAAGACAATGGGGTGGAAGACAGAATCCTCTGTCATAGAGGCCATTCAGGGTGTTTCTTGTGGCAGTAGGGGCTCCCAGGGCAGATGGTCAAGGTCCAGGATGGATAGATGCAAAGCATGTCTACAGTCCCCTTTGGAAAGGAGTGAGTGGTACAGAACCCCCTGGCCTGGCCACTCTGCCCCTTCATCCCACTCCCTCGACAGAACTGTGGCAGCCAGTGGACAGTGAAGACCGGAGATGGTTGGAGGGTCAAGATGTCAGGTGACCCCACAACTCCTCAAGAGCTCTTGGCCAGAATGGGCCCACATCCAGCCCCAACTCTGGCAGGGCTTAAAGTCATGGCCTCTGGTATGATGATAGGACCGGGAAAGAGGGCAGGGGTAGGTGGGAGCAGAAAGGTGCCCAGAGGGGCATCTGGTCACAGGGATGTCATAACAGAGCACACAGAAGGAACGTAGGTCAACAGGACAAACGTTTCCTGAGCCACTGCGATGTTCAGGGCCCTGCAGTAGGCCAGCAGGTGGTGCAGAGCTTACAGAGTTCCAGGGGGCAAGCGTGCCATGCTAAAGTCACACAAGACAGGTACAAATTATACCAAAAGTTGGGGGAGAGACGGGAGGACTTCTGGCTCAGAGCAACTGGGGAGCCAGCGAAGAAAGGCGGGAGCATCTGAGATGGGCTGGGGGGGAGGGGGGGCGGGACTCCCACGGGACCGGATGGGCAGAGGTGAAGCAGCAGCCTGTCCAGCCAGAGGGAGCGGCATTAGTGCCCCGTCGTGGCTCCTAACTCAGGTCCGGTTTGTGGCAGACTACAGACCTGGGAGCAGCCCGGAGCCCAGGGCCCTGCTGAGCACGGATCTGGGAGACGCCTGGCCTACATCTTGTTATCGGTGTTCCTAGTAAGAAGGCACTGGGCTGGGCTGTCTGCAGGAGGCCATAGCCACAGCAATGGGGCAATGCAGGCAGGAGGGCTCCGCCACTCGGCAGGTTCTGAGCCTGGCCCAAGGCCCTGGCGCATCATGGCTCCCGTCAGTGCCCGTCCACGGCCTGGCAGGCTGCTGGCCCAGCAGCTCAGAGCAGAAACACTGTCAGGGTGCCAGCTGCCCTAGGTGTGGCTGCCCTGTCTGCAGGCGCGGGCGGGTGACTCATCAAATTACCATCGAGGCTGTGCGGGGCTGGGGCTGGGCAGGTGACTGCGAGGCAGAGAGGGGGAGAGCAGGGCTCTCCAGCTCTTTGGGCACACACCCCACGCTGTTGCCAGCTTCACGGCTCCCACAGCCTTTCCCTGGGCTGCTGCCTCACCTCCCAAATGCTAGCGATTCTTCTAGCACAGGGCTGCAGGAGCAGGACCTCCAGGAACCGCAGCCTCCGAGGCTCCTCTCCTGCCTTGGTTTCCCTTCAAACCTCAGGCCTACCACCCACTCTCCCCCAAAGGGAGGAGGGGACCGTGCCCCCATGGTGGAGGAGGGAGGACACAGACACCCCGGCCTTCACAGGGCCGTGTCACCATGCCTCTCTGCATTCGATGGACTCCTCTGACAAATCAAGGGGCTAGACCAGACGGTCTCTGAGGTCTCCTCCACCTCTGAAGTTCTCACGTTTCCAAGGGCGATCATGACAGAGCCACGTTGTAGACAGCAGTGCTGGGCCGGGAGGGAGGAGGGATGGGGTCGATGGGAGAGAGGCAGACCAGAACCTGGAAGGAGTCACGGCTCAGCTCCCAGGGGAGGGAGGAATGTGTGAGGCTCTGAGGTTAAGGAGGAAAGGCACACGGTGGGAATTGGATAACAGTATCAAATGGAAAGCAGAAGACAGGGAAGTCAGATAAAAGGCCACAGGTGCTACTGGAGGGAGAAAGGAAATTCTGTTTATTATTAAGCACCTACAGTGTACCAAGCACTGTGTTAGATATTTCATATATGTTTGTGGCCCTAAGAACTCTGTGAGGTAGGTGTGACTAACCTAATGTTACAAATGAGGAAACTGAGGTACAGGGAGAGGTTAAGCGGCTTGTTCACTGTCACACAGCTAGCCGTAGCAACGCTGGGGTGCAAAATTTGGTCTCTTCACTCCCAAGCCCCATTCTGGTTTTCCCAGGGTGCCTCCCAGGGAAGGCTCTGGAGTCTGGAAAGCTGAGGGCCTCCCAGGGTCCTGAGGGTGGGGCTCAAGCCCAGAGCCCTAGTCCGGCCGAGGGTTCGCAGAACAGCACTGCTGGCCAGGGCGGGGTGGGGGTGGCAGGTAGTGCACATGGAAAGACAGTCCAGGGGACGCTAGCCCTGGGAGCACAAAAGTGGAATTCTGGGCTGGCAGAGAGGTGGGCTGCAGAGCCACTCCAGTGCTGACAGCAGGCAGTTGGGACACTGCTGTGTTATTATTCATCACCTTCCCTCCTTCTCTGGCCTCGGCTCCACCCACCCCGCCCAGAGAGACCAGAATGGCAGCTATGAGAGCGTGAGTTCTGGCTGCTGGGGGCCCTGGGTGCACACCCTGGCCTCGCCCCTTACCTGGCCGTCCGGGCCTTGCTCTCCCGGCCTCCGCACCAGGCCCCTGTTCTCTCTCTTCTCCCGCAGCCAATGCTTCCTCCTCATCTTCCTCCGGGGCAGAGCAGCACTGGGCACAGGCCATCCCTCCTGTCCAGGCCTTCATGAATGGGAAGATCCAGGGTCACGAGCTCCAATCTTCCAACCGAGGTGGGGAGCGGCCTCTGCCGTTCCCATCCCCTCCAGTTTGCCTGTTTCCCTGTCCATAGCTGGGAGCCTCTCTGTGCACCCTCTGTACCCTCCGGGCACAACGGTGCTATACAACAGACCTGCTGCGGGCACCCACAACTAGGGTGTCATAAGGTCACGCCGGGAGTCAGGTGGAGAATCTGGTCCATTCCTGCCCCCGTACCCCGAGGGCAGCAAAGATCCAGGATTCTGAAAGAGTTCACTACCCAGTTTCATCCATTCCTATCCTTGGGAAGATGGCTTCCTGGCTTCGTTTCTCCCAAGATGACCAAGTCAGGTCAAAGGGGTGAGCAAACTCTGACTTCCTGATGTAAACTTTTCTCAGGAAGTGAGAAAGGCAGCTCATCTCTTCCCCCCACTCTTGAGATGGGCAGCTCCTCTCATGCTTCAGAGCTCAACCTGCACTCTGTCCCAGCCTCTCGTTCACGTCCTTCACAGCACTTAATATAGTCTGTAATCATTTTGTCGGTGCATGTATTAGTTTAACTCTTTGTCTACCCTCTTAGAATGTAAGCCCAGAGAGAGCAGGGCCCAGACTTTTTTCTGGGTCATGTTCCCAGGGACTGGCGTGGCACAGAGCCCATCTAGACACTCAGTGCATACGTACGTGACTGTCTGGGACTGCTCCACACAGAGGAAATAGTGTGTGTGCAAAGGCCCAGAGGCAGACATCTGCATGGGCTGAGGGCTAGTAGAGAAACCAAATAAATGATAAGGGAGACTATTTAAACACTGGGGAGGTGGCAGTGTGGCTCGCCAGGGAAGGTCATTAGGTGCCTGAGTTAGGTGGCCACTGAAGAGCCTGCTAGCTGACCAAAAGAACTCGCTAGAAAAGGCTGGAAAGTAGGGAGTTGGCCCCTTGGCCACTGTCGCTGTCCACGAAGTCTGAAGTTGCCTGGAACAGAAAAATAGAGCTAAGTAAGGTGAGGCTGTGCTGGCAAGCTTAGGGGTCCACAAAAGAAGGTTATCCAACTCTCTAGGGGTATCTGCATCAGTTTGGGGTAGAGGGGAAAGCGCTCCGGTCACCCAAGGGGCTGGAAACTAGACAAGAAGAAGCTTCAGCCCAATCACTCTTAGAAGCAGCAAGAGCCCCAGAGGCCTCCTCTCAGTCTTCTTCACCTGGGCCAGTCCTCCCACCTGGCCCAGCCCCCGCTCCTCCCATCTCTAGACTGTAAGTTCTATAAAGGCAGGACTTTGTCTTCTTTACCATTGTATCCCCAATGCCTAGGATAAGGCCTGTCCCATAGTAGAGGCTCAATAAATACTTGCCGACTAAATAAGTCCATATTCTACATGTTAATGAATGAAACTTGAGGTCACAGGACGTCTCGCTTCTAAGAGCACACTGCAGGTGACGTGTGGGTCACAGGCAGCGCTGTGGGGAAGGCAGCAGAGAGAAGCAGAACCCCGTCCACACTCATTTATGCTAACTCCTATGAGGATGACGGTTGCCTCACTTTGTTCCAGAATCAAATCAAAATTAACTTCTTTCGAGATGCTTTTCCCAAACCATCCCACACCCTCTAAACTCAAATTAACCCATATTTGTTAGCATTTTTTAACCATCTACAAATACATTCTAAAAGTCACCTGAAAGCATTTCAGAGCTCAGCTCACATGACAGAGTCTCACTGACATTTATCCTTCCCCTTAGGAGGGCTACCCTCTTCTCTGGCCTGTTTCTGAGGCAGGATCCCAGGAGGCAGAAGAGAGAGGTGATGGGGAAAACCCTGGCCCGCTCACTCCAAACCATACACTTGAACCCCAAACCTACCTTTCTAGCCTGAATATACCTCGCTCACTTTGGGTCAGAATGTGTGACTGATCTCCTTTCTTTCCTTCTCCCAGGGAGAAGTCAGACCTTGTTTCAAATCAAGGCTTCACCATTGATGTGTTTCCGCTTCTGCAAAATAATACTTCCTCAAGGGCTATTGGAAAGGTTATATCAAATAATATATACCAAGTGGATCTGTTATTGGTCCTGCAGATCCTAGCACTCCCTCCGTCCACTGCCAGGCTTCCCTTCGCGCTCGTGTGGGGTAGGAGAGACAAAGAAAATATTGTCCAGGAGAGCTGGTTCAAGGTTCTCCTGCCCTACATATCCCCATGATTGACATCAGAATTCCATAGTGTTAGGTAGGGTGAGGGCAGATTTGGTGAGCTATCAAATCTACCTCCACTCTTTACAGATTTGGTTCCAGGACAGAGGAAGGGACTTGTCTGGCATCACGAAGCTAGTTAGTGACACAACTGGCCTGACTTTCATGCCACATGATGGAAATAGATGCTGATAAAAGATTGATCCATGGAAGGCTTTTGAGCCAGATGCTTGTCACAGGGAAATCAGGGGGCACTGCCGTGGGGCACCCAGACTCTGGATTCAGGGTGCCTGTGTGTGGCCTTGTCTCTGCCACTTGCCAGCTTGGTGACCTCACTGAGTCTCAGTTTCGTCATCTGAAAAGGAAAGATGATGGCACCGATCCTGATACTTTTAGGATCACTGTAAGGATTCAAACGCGATGATCCACGTAAAGGGCCCAGAACCGTGCCTGGTTTATAGGCCTGGTGCTTGTAGGAGCACAGCAAGTGTTGGGTATTGCTCTCAATATATCAAAATAATGTCAGTATCAAAATAATAGAGAAGTATCTAGAAAAACTGAACTTCGTATCTGGAAACAATTTTAAAGATGATCAGTTTCAGCTTCCAGAGGGATAAGTATGGCCTTTCATAGCAATATAGGGTGCACCAATCACCTCCTCAGGGCCCTTCCACAACTTAGAGGGAGCAAAATTATCATTATTCAAAGACATAATTAACACTTATTATATCTAGCATGTTAGGTTTTAGATAGGCCAAATGCATGATACAATGGAGTTGTATTTTTATGTGCTGTCATGTGCACTTTATGATGCATTGGGGGCCCTTATATAATCAGTGAGCACTGTACTTTAATGCCCATTTTATAGGACTTTTATAAAGGAGGTTGGATAGTGTGGAGGGAAGAGCAGTGGCCCAAGAGTCACCAGGCCTGATAGGAACAAAAGCTTTGCCACATATTAACTGGGTGACTGAGGGCAAGCTACCGCTTCTCCTCATCAGAAAAATTTGGAGCCTGGGGTGGATGATGTCCAAGGATCAATCCAACCCTGACAGTCTGTGGCTCAAAGCAGAATCTAAAAATTTTAAGAGATGATAGAGGTCTATGAGTGTCGAACTTTCGTGTATCTATGACATATTGTTGGTCACACCTCTGGGTTTTTTTGATGCTAAGTGCTTAGGAATACAACCTTCAATTATAAAACTATTTCTACTGGAAATTGTGATCTGCTTCACAATATTCTGCTCTGTACATAACTACCAGGAATGCATTATGGGGAATTGTAGGGGCATGTCACACCCACTTCTCAGGAAATGAGCAAATGACCCTCATGTGGTCCCTGAGATTGTCACTCAAGCTTTGCCATCCTTTCTCATATAATTCCCAACAAGCCTAGACTCTGATGGCCCCTTCCGTGGCAAATTAGAAGGGAAAACTAAAAATGAAGTGTGTGAGCTGTGGGTGGCAAATACAGAGGACGGCTAAAGGGACAGCTGCGATAGCATAACACAGCTGAAGGACACCCCAAAACTAAGCAGCTGATGGGACTTCACACCTAGAGAGTTCAGAATCGGTGCCCACAATGAGAATCCTGAGTCATCAAGAAATGCATAAATTATGTGCTCATCTTTTACTTACAGAGAACAGGCAGGGTGTGATGCCTTTTAGAAAGATTTCTGTCAACGTAGTTTTTAAAATACTCGGCTTCTGTTACACACCAAATTCCCTGGTATGAGCTACCTTCGTGCCTGGGACCAGGCTACACGAAGGAAACATCACTCTGCGTGTGTCCCGGGGGGTTGGGTATATAGGAGAATGTCACAGAAGTCCCAGAATAGTAAGTCCACAGTAGGGTAGTTTTATGAGACAGACAGCTTTCCAGGTTTCCAGGAAGGCTCTGGGTAGGATACAAGTAGACTTAATTTACCTTAAACTGGCTAGCTTTTATTCACGCATCCATTCAAAAATATTTTTATTGAGCCCCTAATATGTGCCAGCACCATTTTACGGGCCAAGTCTCAGTTTCAGAGAGAATCCACTGTTCACACGGCGTGTTCCTCTGGCGTGCCACTCATGACAGGTGTACTATTCTGTAGTTTTGTATCTCAAGTCTGTCTGGCCCTTGAGGCTTCATGCCCCCACCCCAGTCCCTTCAGGTCGACTGGCTTCCTTTCGAGTAGAGTGGGTTGTTCCCACAGGATTGAGCACTCCCTTTAGACAGGGGCTGTGCTTCAGCCCTCAGCCTGGGAGCTGACCACCACCCAAGGGGCTGGTCTCTGCCATGACCTCAGGACAAGAGGTGGATTTCAGGCTCTCTCGGGATGGGGGGGGGGGGGCGGTGAACTTATCAAGAAAGACTCCTTTTTTCCTCGAGAGAAGTCTCCCTGGGTTCCTGAGCTGAGCACATACTTTCTCCATGAGCGAGCAGGAACAGGACGGAGGGGCGTCTCCCTGGGGCCTCACCTCCCGCACGTCACGGGGAAGGGAAGCGAGAGCAAGGAGCAGAGAGCAAGACGCCGAGGCCCCACACTCCGGGCTCGCGGCCCTGCCCCCCCCCCCCTCCCCAAGAGCGCTCGCTCCCGCAGCGGCAGCGCCCTGCAGCTCGGCACCTGGCGGGGGCGCGCAGCCAGTGGAGTGGGTGGTGCAGGGCAGGGGTGGTATATCCAGTCTGACCGAGGGCGGGCCCCGCCAGTGCCAGCAGAGGGACGAGCCGGGGTGGAGGCGCCAGGAGCCGCCACCGGGAGCCTCACGCGGACCTCTCACTCTATGGCCCTCGGGAGCCGCTGAGCGCCAGCAGAGCCGCAGCCGCCCGCCCGCCCGCCCGCCCCGCCGCACCTCGCCGCCCCTCTCGGCTCTCGCACGCCCGGCCCGCGCCTCCCGCCGCCATGAACCACTCGCCGCTCAAGACCGCCTTGGCCTACGAATGCTTCCCCGACCAGGACAACTCGACGCTGGCTTTGCCGTCGGACCAAAAGATGAAGACCGGCACGTCGGGCAGGCAGCGCGTGCAGGAGCAGGTGATGATGACCGTCAAGCGGCAGAAGTCCAAGTCTTCCCAGTCGTCCACCCTGAGCCACTCCAACCGAGGTAAAGACTCGGCGCCCCTGCCCCGCGCCCCTCGGCCGGGCGGCGGGGACAGGAGGTGGCGCGCGTCCCGGGGCGGCGGGGGGGCGGGGTCTGCGCGGCCCGTCCGACCGGGTGGAGCGGCGGCTGGCGACCGGCTGGCGAGCTCCCCAGAAGCTGGGGGGCGCGAAGGCGGGCTCCCGCGGCGGGGGACACCGCCACGGGCGTCTCGCCAGCTCGCGGAGGCTGAGGATCCCCCGCGGGCCCTTGTCCAGGCCCAGAGCGGGGAAGGCTTTCTTACCCCAACTGCTCGGGAACAGTCCCCGCCTCTCTCTTGTTCTGCCTCGGCCCCCCAGGGCTCCCCAGGGCTGTGTGCCCCCCTCATTCCCTGTCCTGTCCTTGAGGCTTTGCTTTTCACTGCGCCAGCGGCAGGTAGCCGGCGCCCAGGCCGGCAGGTTCCCCAGTGTGTGGCTGCCAGCGGGCAAGGGAAGTCACTGTGACCCCAGTAGGTGCTCAAGAGAGGCGCTGCCGGACGGGGAGGTGCCGCGGGGAACAGGGACAAGCCCGTGATGTGCCGCAGCACGCTAGCGGGAGCCTCACACCTGGAAGAGGCAAGTCTGGTTGGAAGGTCACCCCAGGACCAGCGCGCTCCCTGAGGCTCCCTGAGGACCGGGAAGGAGGTCTGGGGATGCCCTGTTTCCTCAGTAGCTAATGCAGAAACTCCCTTTCCCACCAGATTCTCCCTACCTCACTTGGCTTAACTAGGAAGGAACAAGTGTCAGGAGGACGCTTGTGCAGGAATTGAGGTTGGCAAGGCTGGGAATCCCAGAAGGCCCCCAGGGCTGAGCCCTCAGGGTGAGCACTTGTTTAGTTTAGGTGCGGGGCCTGACCAGCCATCGACCCCACCCCTTCACCCTGTGCTGAGGTCCCCCAAGCCTGGGAGGCTAGGCAAAAGTGATCGGCCCCCTGCAACTCAAGAAGGAAGGTACGATATCTGACAGGGCCATTTGTGGAGAATTTTTAGGCCAGATACTTTAATACAAAGCATTCGCAGTAAGGATTACACACCAACCAGCAATCGTTGTGTTTATTTATTCGTTTAGCTAAATTTCGCAAGTGCCGACAAAGATTCCACAGATTGCAAACCAGTACAGGTCAACCAAGACCTATTTATGGAGTCTGGCCCCTAAGAGAGTGTACAGGGTGTGGGGGTAGTAAAGAGGAAGGAGGCAAAGGAGACAGACCCCTGCCCACCTCCCACCACACACACACGCACACACGCACACAGCAGCTCACATTTCCTACCTCTGGCTTTTTCTCTCTGCCTGTCTCTCTCATTCCTGAGTGGCCCCCGTGTAGAGCTGAGGGGGAGAAAATGGCTGGCTGAGGACTTCCCTGTACCCCGAACCTAAAGGTCTTTGCTGCTCAGTGTGCCCTTTGCCCTGGCCTGGACTCCTGGTTCCTCTCCTGCCAGACTTCCACTCAAGGTCATGCAGACTCCAGAGCATTTGCCTCCGTCTCTTTCATTTATGGTTTGATAGCTGCATACTAGCCTTTCTTGGAAGTAGGTTCGAGATTAAAAAAACAAAAAAGTGTCCCCATTTCTGGCCACGGTCCAGTCACAGCTCAAGGCAACCTACTCTCTTCTCTGCATAAGAGTCACCTATCCCTTTCCACTCCCACACCATCCCAAGAAAATCTCAAAAATGCCAGGTGCTCTAAACACCCGTTCTTCTTCCCACCTGCAGGGATGCCAGCGAGTGTCTGTCATCATGCAGTGCTCTGTTTCTGGCCTTGACCTTTGTGGGTAACATCTATCCAGTGGGATCTCATTCTCTCCATCCCGAGGTCCTCCAGGGGGCTTCAGCCAGGCGACAGTTGACTTCCTTGGCTAATGCGTATCTTTCCAGAAATAGGCCTCTCTAAGGACTGACCCAGAAGGTGTGTCCCCTCTACCCTCAGCTCTGGCGAGGTTCCCACAGGGGCTAGTTTCCCCAGCGGCATCCTAGGTGGAAGAGGCGGTTAGATCACTTGGAGCTGGTGTTTCTGGTTTATCTGGCTTTGTTTTCATCAGATTTCCCCCTTCTCGTCATCAGAACCGCCCAAGCGTTCCCTATGTGCCCAGTGGCCATTCCTACTACCTTTGCTCCCTCCTTTTGTGTTGGTTTATATCCCCTGCACCTGCTGTGACTGCTGGGAGGGGCAAGTTGGCAGTTGTAGAAGGACCATACCCCAGGGCCTTGCCTTCACCCTGCTGGACACACTGGACACTCTTCAAGAGAGAAGAGTCGAATTCTCTAGGGTGTTTGGTTCTGTTGGGACCCCTGAATCCCACCGGGGCTCCTCTGGTTAAGAACAGCCGCTCCAAAGAAGGCCAGCCACACCTCACAGGTTGCCTGGCGGGGAGCCGCCACCCCTTGTACGCCATGAGGGACAGCCAGGAATCGGCCAGTGGTGTTTCTGGTAATAGAGCCAGCTTTTCCCCAGAGTCCTCCCCACTAGGGTTCTCTTCTGTCTTGTCGGTGAGGGGGAAATTGAGCCACCCATGAGAAAGGAGTCCTGTGGAAGGAGCCTGCCACACAATACCCATTTCCACTCATGCCGTCCCCCAAACACAGCAGATGAGACAGATGTCTCGTTGTGGTCCCCAGGGAGGGAGGCGAGGGCCCTGGTGTCATGAGACCCTGCAGAAGGAGACTGCTCTGAACCTGCCTGCCAGTGTGGGTCTTCTTGTGAACTGGCCACTAAGTATTACTCTCCTGTGCTTCCAGAGCATGCTTGAATGCATCAGGGTGTCTTCTCAGACTGTGTGGGAAGCAGGAGGAAACCCAGGGGATGGGGCTGCTTAGCCAAGGATCTCTGTTAGGGAAACTTGACCTGCCCAAGGTGGGAAAGGCCCTGCGGGTGCTGATCATGAACTGCCCTGTCTGGGGGTCAAGGGCTATTGCACTGGTTAGGCAGCCTGGAGGGAAACTTTTCCACATTCAGGTTCTTTAAAAAATTTTTTTAATGTTTATTTATTTTTGAGAGAGAGACAGAGTGTGAGTGGGGGAGGAGCAGAGAGAGAAGGAGACACAGAATCAGAAGCAGGCTCCAGGCTCTGAGCTATCAGCCCAGAGCCCAACGCGGGGCTCGAACTCATGAACCGTGAGACCATGACCTGAGCTGAAGTCAGACGCTTACCGACTAAGCCACCCAGGCGCCCCCCCACATTCAGGTTCTTTAGAACTTCACTTGGTATCTCTTCCTAAAACTTAACCCACATCTCATTTGATCCAACTTCAACACACACACACACACACACACACACACACACACCACTGCCTCTGCCATGAATACTCATCACACACCAAGTTTAATGACACTACCTTTCTGTTCCACATCCCTTCTCCTTCCAGGCAAGTCCCAAGACTAGCCCGTCATTCTTGTGTGTCTCACTACCTGCTTAGACATCTGTGATTTTTACTTTCAATTTTCTCCTTTCTTCTCCCAAGTACCATTTCCTATTTAACATGGCCAAACCTGAATTTCTCCCTGATCAGAGATAGGGTTGGGGCGACCTTAGGCTAGGGGAGGTGTCTGTCCACCCCGCTCCTTCATCATCCTGCATCTACCCCTCACTGGGCAGTTGCTACTCGAGGAGCTCCTAGGGGGCAGGCTTGTGCTGGCTTGGTGGCCGTGGCGTGTACAGGTGGAGGTTTGTTGGCACTTCTGTATTTGCATTTGGCTGTGTCTCAGCATAAGCCTCTGCCTGTGTGAGGGTCTGCTCATTCTACCCTCTTGAAAGTTGTCTGTTCCTGACCGCAGACCATAAACAGGCATCACTTCTGGGGTTGTTTTCTTGGGACTGAAGCTGGCACGGGAGCGAGTGAAGGGTGTCTGGGCTTCAGCTTATTCCAGCCGCAAAACATCCTAATTAAACTTCAAATGGACCAATTCCTGTTTCTTTACAACCTATCTTGGCTTGAAGCTCAGGTTTTACCAGACTTTCCGTTTGCCTGTTACAACACATGCAAAAATGCCAAGTATTCCAGAACGTTTCATGGCAAATGTGGTTTCCCTGGAGCCTGCTCCTTTGCGAAGCTCGTTGGCAGAGATTAAAAAAATATAGAAATCAATGTTTCTCCCCACACACCAAATTGTAAATATCAAGAAGCCAATTGTTCCAGACCTAAAAATCTGGCAACTACCCCTGCCATGAGATATGACCGCTAGAAGGTGTGTGACGTTTGGACAAAGTAAGATGGCAGAATGTTAGATATCTTCATGTGAAGTTCTCTGTAGGCACACACCACACATGTGTGCATACACATATACACACGAATACCTACACCCATGCACATACACATGTGTATACACGCACACACACACACACACACACGCACACACGCACACACCACCTTGCAATTCGTGCTAGGGCAAGAATCCAGCCTGGTGTCAGGAGATCTGAGTTCTACCTGGATGGATTGCTGACTGCTGTGTGATCTCGGGCAAGTCACTGCCTCTCTCTGGGTCTCTGCAACTGTAAGAGATTGGATTATATCGTTTCCAACATGTGCCATGATGGGTAACAGTCTTTGGAAATAGATGGTGTCACTCCCTACCTCTGCAGGCCATCCCCCCAAACCAGCTGCAGCTGTCCTGCAAAAAGGCTCCTCTCCTCACTGTGTGTCACTCACGGTTTCCCTCTTGTAAACACCCTGACATACCAAAAGCCATCCAGTCCGCTGCTCTCAAACCTGCCTCTGCATCGAAATCACCTGGGGATTTTAAAAAATGCAAATGTTTGAGTCCCACCCTGAGAGATTCTGATTTAGTGAGCATGGGGGACAGTGTGGGCATCAGGACTCTGAAAGGTTCCCAGGCAATTCTGATGGGCAACAAAGTTACGGAATGGTTGTTCCGGTCCCCATCTTTCACTCACACTTAGATTCAGCATGAAGATCAGCCCCGTGGGATGCACACACACACACACACACACACGCACGGATGGATAGACACCTAACATGGTAATTGCTGAAGACAAGTTTTTAGTCTGGATCCCCAGCCAGGCGGCTGAGTCCTGTTCTGACCTTTGCCCACACTAGACCACTGCCCTGCCCTCTGTGCCAGTCCTGTCCCTACAAGATGCTCCCACTCTCTGCCCTATCCTTGGGTTTAGTGGTGGCCAGGAACAGATGATCAGAAAGAGAAGCAGATGTGCTAGTGAGGGAGAGGAGCGGACACAGGCTGTAGCAGCATCTCTGCTCTGTACACATGCCCAGAAGAAGAGTAAGAACCATGCCAAAGTGCCTGGTGCGGTTGTGCTGAACTCTCTGCCCACCTCAGGCTCATGAAAGCATCTGGATAGGAGATGTACGTCCAGAGTGCTCCCAGCTGGCCCTGGCAGAAAGAAATGGGAGGGTGTCTGGCCATTCCCCTCCCTTGGGCACCTGAACGTTCACATGGGCACAGTCCAAACTGCCCAATCTTGAACATCTCTGAGGGAGATCGTGCTAGAAGTATCTTCTGACAGTTCTTATTCTCTCATTTAAATTCCTCTTGCTATGGGCCTAGCCTGACAGAGCACCACAGGTGGAAGAGATTTCAGGGGGTGAGAGAAAGACGTTGTCAGGGCTGGAAGGTAAGGAGCTGCTTCCTTTCTCAAGGGTTCTGTGCTGAGGAACAGATGGACTTTACAGTGTAGAAGCCAGAAGAGACATCGACCGACCTTAAGGGACACAGATCGAACCGTAGATCTACACCTAGGGCTGTGTGCTGTGGGACAAACTTTCCTGACTAGCAAGGGAGAGGGATCTGGGGCAGGGGGGAGGGGTGGAGGAGAGAGGTTTCAGATGACCTCTGTCCCTAAGGGCAGCCTGTTGATCATGAGTGCCTTCTCCAGGTAGACCCTGGTCCTGGGGTCAGGAGTGGGGTGGCGATCTAGTACAAGCAGGAGATCTCTCACTTCAGGGAGTTCCCAGCCTAATTGGGGACATCTAGAGCCTGCTTTCTGGGAGAAGGGCCCATAGGTGCACACGCGTGCACACACACACACACACGCCCACGTACCCACATACCCACACAATGTACAGAAGCCACACTCCAAGGAACACACAAACCAGCGCGGAGTGAGTAGAACAGTTGGACAGAAAGCTGGCATGGTTACGCTAGAGTGCCATGAGCTGGGTGCACTTTGGAGTGCCCAGAGCACTGGGTGGAGTCATCTGTAGGAGAAGCTGATTTTTGTGCAAGGTTTTGAATGCAGGGAGAGGGTTTGGCTGAGAAGAAGAGAAAGAATGTTTCAGGTGCGGTGGGTGTGACCTATTTGAAAGCTTGGAGGTGGAAAAGGATGAGTCATCCCTGCAAAGGTTTGCCTGTCCTCATTGGAGAGAGAAGTCCATATATCCTAACAAAGAAGCTGCCTCTCTTTTCAAAGCTTCGGTAGGCGAGAAAGCTTGGGTTGCCCCTATGACACAAGAGAGAATCAGATAATCATCTCAGGCACCAAAGGGAAGCAGCATCCAGGGACGCTGATGGTGTGAGTGGTAGATTTTCTGAGAGGGCTTTACGCCCTGAAACACTGACACAAGCTGAGACAAGCTGTGTGGACAGAGCCGCTGGAATTGCTTGTATGCCGAAGAAAGCGACACATTCTCTGAGACATCTGCTCTTTGACCTTGGGGTTCTGTGGGTGGGTTGTCTCCTGGGGACAGTGCACAAGTTGAGCCGGCAGCCGGCTTTTCTGAGAAGCCACCATCTTTGTTTACGGCGTGTGTGCCCTTCTAGAGAAAACAGTGGGAATGCAAGCACTCAGATACAAGAGTAGGGTGATTCTGTGGGGTGAGCTGGGTGCTGGGATCACCTCCCCTTACCACTCCTGACACCAAGAATCCTCCTCAAGGAGGTGGCTGTGCCTGTTCTAAAGCTGTTCTCAGACTCTGTCTTCCTGGATTACCCAGCAAACCCCCCCCCCCCAACTGCCCCCAAGGACCTCTTTGGGTGGGAGGAGGGCCTGGTTGAGTAAGCCTTCAAGGACCCTGATCCCATGCTGCAATTTGGGGGATGTGGAGCCTCTAGGCACCAGAAATCTAAGCACCTCCACCATGAGGGGTGGGTAAGGAGAACTGGTTGACAAAAAGGGCCAGCTCAGTCCAGGTTCGGCCCAGCCCCGCCCAGAGCCACGCCCTGTGCCCAAGATCCCAGGGAAAGAAGAGACACAATTCTTGCCTCAGTGAGTGCCCAGAGTACATGATGATGGACACTGGCAGAGTCATGAGATGGAGAACTGATTACACCTTTCCGTGCCCTTATTCCAAGGAGGCAGTCAACCAGGGTCATGGGACCAGGGAGAGTTAATCAGGAAAGGCTTCTTAGAAATGAGTTCTGGAGAAGTCAGAGGACTAGATGGAGAAGTGAAAGCTTTCAGAGCTATTACTATTACTGTCATTGAGAACCCCCATGTTCTTGGTGTTGAGCCTGACTTTCCAAAGGCAGTGTGTACCAGCCAGACACCCTAGGGTCAGGAGAGGGGAGCAGCGCTCTTACGAACAGAGCTCACCTCCTTCCTGCACCTCATGGGTCATCGGGCACAATACGGAGTGTGACTTCAGGTAGGTAAGTTCTCTGGACTCCTCCTTTACCTCAGAACCTTGGCCCCCAAGTGCAGCTACCTTTCTTCCAGAGAAGCAGCACTGGCTGTTGTGATGGCAGCCTCGTTCTCACAAGGAAGCCAAGCAAAGCATCTTAAGGTGGGAGTCAAGTGATCTGACCCCCGGTTGCAGACAGATCTTAGGGGGTGCCTTCAGGAGCCACCTGGAAGGACCTGGAGACCTTGGCCCCCCCAGTAGGGAGTGCTATAGCCCACACCTGCCATCACTAAAGTCACCACTAGGACACAGGGACTGGCTTTGGAGTTATAGGACATTCCAGAGGTCCTATTCACCCCTGCCTCCATGACAGAGAACTCCCTACCTCCCACATGGAGAAGATTATGTGAGAGGGAGGCAGGCAGGTGCAGGGCATAGAGGGAAAAGATGCTTCATCTGATGACCGAGAGGGTGAGTGATGTCACTGCTGACAGTTTCCCTTTTGAGAAAGAGTAGAGGCCCCATGGGAGCCTGCCCTCCACTGAGCCTCCCGGGGATGCCTTCCCTGGCAGAAGGCCTCCCTGGGGCTCCATAGAACTCTCCATCGCCACCCCAAATTTTCCATCTGACAGCAGCTGGCTGACCCACACCTGCCCTTGGATGAGAGATCCCTGCTCATGGGGCAACAGCCAAGTGAACGCTGGCCTGCCAACCCTGGAAGGGATGATAGAAGTAGGCCGGATTGGAGGAGAGTCAGACGAGACCTGCTGTCAGCTGCCCCGGGGCCTGACCATGCATGCCTAGGGTCCTGGCTGCAGCCCCTTCCCTGGTGTAAGCTGCTTCTGGGCGTCTGAGCCCATGAGATTGCTTCCAGACTCCTCCTAACAAAGGCAGCCTTTCGGGGGCAGGGGGTACAGCTTCCTGAGAAAGGGAGAGGAACAAGCTGTGTATGCTCAATAGAGGAGCTTACAGTAGGTCAGAGGCTCAGGGAGAGTCCCCGTCAGGAGTCAGGCCTGGGCCTGCAGGACACCTCTGGGAGGACCTGAGGCAGGCAGCAAAGGAAGTGCTGGTGTAGCCTTTGATGTCTCCCCGTCTTCCTTACAAGCTTCTCTGAATGCCATGGGGCATGGGTTACTATAATCATACAGTCATGGAATACTGGAGCTGTATGCGGCCTTTGGGGTGTATAGAAGCCAACCCCTTCTTTTTACAGAAGAAGCTGAGGTCCAGGGAGAGCAAGTGATTTGCCCAAATGTCAGAGCCAAGACCAAGGTCAACACCTGTAGGCTCCCAGGGCAAACTGTCTCTGCCACAGCCAGTAACCTTAATGGCCTATTGGTCCTCCATGATGGGGAAGTGGTAATCAGGGGCAGTGCCCCTTCTGTGTGCTATGGGGTGGTCATCTGGCTGGCTTTCGACAGAGGAGGTGGCACCACGCAGAGACGCCTGCCACATTCCAAAGCTGCCGTTCTGCTCTTCCATCTGCCCTCAGCCCAGATACTCCAGTCCCCCCACCATCCCCAAAAGATTTGGGAGTCTGAGTGGGTATGGTGGATGGGGAAGGAGCTAATCTGGCTGGGAAAGATCACTGTCAAACCCTTCCCCCTAGACAAGGTTTCAGATGCTGGAGTCTGACCATCACTTCAGAGAAAAGAAGTGGCCCTCCCCCTTAGGAGGCTGTCACTGGATCCCACCTTCCTTTTTTCCCAGAGGGCTCATCATCTAATAAGAGTGTGGGGCAAGCCTTGCTCTGGATGTCCAGACCATACCGCCATGACTTTTCCCTCATGCAGGTCCCAGTGTAGGGAATGGGACAGTGATGTGAGTCAGGGTACAGACAGCAGGGCACTGTGTGTTTAGAGATAGAAGAGATCGCCTCGGGCAGGGTTGGTCAGAAGAGGCTTCCGCAAAGGGGTGAGGTCGTGAGCTTGGCCTTGAAAAATAGGTGAGATCTGAATGTTGTGACTGATAGGGGAAGGCAGACTCCGCAAGGGACACAGTATGAGCAAAGTCATGGCCATGTCACGGTCAGCCGTGTTTCAAGGACAGTGAGACAGCGAACAGACTAGCTTTTGCAGTGTTGGGACGATCCTTTGGAGGCCACTTGCCATCTGGTGAAGGGGAGAAGGGAAGGTAGCCCTACCAGCAGCCCAAAAACCCAGTTCCGATTTCTGTGATTCAAAGCCATTTTGCCGCTAATAACCCTAATGACACTCTATCCTCTCGCGGAGCCTATCATTTGTGGGTCTCCAAGCACTCCGAAAACATTAATTAATCCTCACTGGGGCCTTTGAGGTTGATGGCCACCCTCCCCACTTCACCATCTGGAGCACCTAGAGGATGAAGGAAAGGACAAAAGATCACCTTGTCACTCTTGGGGGCCGGGCTGACGTTTGAAACAAGAGTCCTGCCCTGAACTGGCCTCTAATCAGCCCTCACGGCTCTGTGGCCCTGACCTTGGGACTCTGGACCTGGAATGCTGAGATCCTGCCAGGCTTCCCCCAGTGGGAAGCTTATCCTTGTGGAACACGGAGTCGTGATTCCCTTGAATGGAATGGCGGTGCTCCGAGGCCCTCCAGGCCAACTCCTGACCTGTAGGTGTCAAGTCACCCCAAGCCCAGGGAGACATTTAGTCAGCCCAGGAAGGGCTCAGCTGGTTTGCAGAGCTGTCCCTGCCGCAGTCTGCCTGGGCCCTTCCTCGGCCCTGGCTGTGGAGGAGGTAGAGTGGAGAGACGGAGAAGGCAAGTAGATGATACATTTCCTATCCTGCTCCTTCAAGAGCTCACACCTGGTCTCCTCCATGGGGTATGGTGTACCTGGATACAGAGGCGATGCTGTGGGGAGGAGAGGCGAGTGAAGAGCGTGGCCATCACTGTCCTAACGCCCTGCCTTTGTCCTCAAGGTTCCATGTATGATGGCTTGGCCGACAATTACAACAACTATGGGACCACCAGCCGGAGCAGCTACTATTCCAAGTTCCAGGCGGGGAATGGCTCATGGGGATATCCGGTAAGGAGCTGCGTGCATTCAAAAAGACCTGGGGTGTTGGGGAGTGGTTTAGGGTTTATGGCGGAGCAAACCTGCATTGGTTGCTGAGAAGAGTTATATAGGGTGGAAGGGGGCTGCTTTGGTCCATGAGGTGAGGCCCGCCAACCATGACCAGGTCCATTTGCTTGGCCATTATTTCATAGATGGCTGTTAGTGCAGGCTCCTGTTTGGGCTGATTGGATATTTCCAAATGTCCCACCACATGAGAACATTGTAGAAAAAGCATAAAGAAAACAGCATATTTTTAAGTCCGTTTTCCAAAATGTCTGATATGATCATGGATTTGAGAGAAGTTTGAATTCTTGAGGTCCATTTGTGGATTAACTTAAATGTTGCTAGGAAACTCCTGAAGGGACCTCTCTGCTCAATATGTGCTGATGACCAAGGAGAATGCTGTAGAAGTCTCCTGGGGCTAGGAGAGCATGTCCCCTGCAGTGACTCTTGGATAAGAGGGCACATGCTGGAATGGAGCATTGCTTGAGTTTATAAGTTGGACAGGGGCGCCTGGCTGGCTCAGTTGGTGGAGCATGCAACTCTTGATCTCAGGGTCATGAGTTCGAGCCCTAAGTTGGGTGTGGAGTGTCTGTAAGTTGGATACATCTGGATTCAAATCGGAGCTCTGCTACTCACTGAGCATGTGGCCCTGGGCAAGATAATTCTACCTCTGGGCCTCAGTTTCTTCACATATAAAATGGATATAACAAAGTCGTCCTCGTGAGGTTATCATCAGGATTCAGTGAAATAATGTGCGTGGAAAAAAAAACTGATGATAATTAGTCTTCAGGTCAGTTTTAAAACGAACACAGGTAGAGATTATTCTAGATCCTTTAATCTTGGCCCTGTCACTGTCTTTCTTTGTGATTTCAAAGAAATCACTATGCCCATCCATCCATCACTGAACAAATATTTATTTAGCCCTACCTCTGCCCCAAGGTCTGTGGTAAATGCTCTGGTTCAACCATACAAACCAGCGTTGGCGCTCTCTTCAACTCCAAAATCAGGGGTATTGGGCTAAGTGACACCCAAGTTTTCTCCCTGTTTCCACATTCTATGACTTTCATTTATTTTTGCTAATTTTAACATTAGCCTGTATGGTTCTTGGGAATTCTTTTGTGAGGCATTATGCAGATGGGGCTAAAGACTGCCTTTCCATGGGAATCTGGGGCACTGCCTTCTTGGAGCTCCAGGTTTCAGTGCTATTTGCTTTGAGGTCATATTGCTTACAGATGTCACCCCTGAGTGTCAGGGTCCCGGGCAAGGAAGAGGGTTTACGAGTTGGGTGTTCTTTTTATTGTCAGTGTGATCCTCCCTTACTAAGTTCTTGCTGGGGCTAATTGTGGAGTATTTGTCTTTCTTGCATGTTACAGGTTAGGGACTAAAGGGAGGCGTTAACTAGGTTTCCTGCAAATGTATTTCCCTCCCATTTTTTTCCTGAGTTTTTGATGTCAATTGATACCCTCAGAGCAACATATGGACAGTTGACTGAGCCCATAAGCCGGCAGATCAAGGCTCAGATGTGAATCAAGTGCTCTGACACCAAGAGTGATGACCAGACAGAATCTGACTTAGAGAAAATGACTTAGTAATGCAGTATAAAGGATTATATGAGACCCAGGGAAGGCAGATCACTGGAGGAGACTAGTAGTCAGAATGAATAATCATGCTGACAGGATAGATGTTACACATCGTCACGTATATTTTGTTACACCTCAGAGCCTAGAAAGCTTAGCTTCTAGCCTGGCTTCTGCTACTCCTGTGGCTCTGTGACTTTGGATAAACCTCTTAACTTCTCTGAGTATCAGTTTTCTCATCTGTAAAGTGGGAACAAAGCTATCTGTGTGTGTACTTCACCCACAGGTTGGTGTTACAGTAACGGGGAAGTGTTATCAGATGGGCAGTGTGGGGTCATTACACATGGAAATTTGTCACCAAGAACCCGCAAAGGAACTCTTTCAGAGGTGTTTCTTTAAAAAAAAAATTCTCCACACGGCCCATGTTGGGCATTTCTTCTGGCTAATCAACTCAATCTTCAGCAATCTCAGCAGCTCCTGATGCTCCCAAACCAGCCCCGCCCCTCCCCGCACCTATTTTCTGACAATCCATTAAAATTCCTTCCCTTTTCCCGCACCCTAAGGCCCAACCCTTCTCGCTCCGTCTTCGCTGGCGGTACTTCAGACATGACTCATGTCAGGGCAGCTGCTGAGGCACGTCCTGTCTCCTCTCAGTTCAGGAGGGGCTATGGGAACGGCGAAGAGCTGAGCACACATGAGGATTTGGCAGAAGGAGGGGGTGAGGAAGGGAGGAAATGGAATAATTGATATTGGAGCCAGGCATATAATCAGCCAAGGACTGGGCAAAACCAACAGGGCCAGGACTTAAGGAAGGAGAGGGGGACAAAAGGTAATACAGGTCTGTGGCGGTGAGATAATCTCACCACGATTTCCTCTCCTCTCTTTGGTGAAACCAACATGGTGACAGAAAGCAGGGAGTGAGGGGAGCAGGGTGAGGTGCGGTGGGTCCTGTACAAGCCTCGTCAGCGGGTTTCGGCAGTTTCTGAAAGCTGCCGAAGGACTGTTCCCTGCATATACTTCACGTTCCCTCCGTCAGCCAGCTCGTATTGAGCAACTCCAGGGCGGGGCAGGGAGCTGGGCGCGCTGCGGACACACAGACGAAGAGATCCATCTGCCTTCGGCCTCAGTGAACTTGCCGTTGAGTTGGGAGAAGCATGGAAGTCAAAAGACAAGTTGAATCCTGGAATATCCCGGAATATTGCGGCAGTTCTGCCATTGCTCAAAAGATCCCCAGATACCTGTTTTAGATTTTTCTAGATTTAAAAAGAAAATACAACTGTCAGTGTCCTTTTAGGAGCCATATGAGAAAACCGTCTCGTTCTTTCTTGTCATGCATGGCCTGGGTTTGACCGGAAACAATATTAACCACTTTGAGCACCTCACTCCTCACTCCTTATGCAGAGAGGGCTGGAGGCTGCTTTTCCACAGGAATCTGGGGGCCACCGTCTTCTTGGAGTTCCAGGTTTTGTGCCATTTGCTTTGAGCTGCGCTGCTTACCCTGAGTATCAGGGCCCCAGGCAAGGGAGAGGGTTTATGAGTCGGGTGTTCCAATTACAAATACCACATGAACTTCAGTTAACAAAGATCTGTCCCCATGAAGCATTTATTTTATTTAAATATGCAAAGGATCTGCAGCCCATTCCAAAATGAAAGTTCTAAAAATATTAAAAGCAATGGTGTTACCCTCTGATTTTACCTTATATTCTATATCAGCCATAGCCTTCTTTATTTTTATTTAAGAAAATTTGTTTTAATGTTTATTTATTTTTGAGAGAGAGAGAGAGAGAGAGAGACAGAGCACGAGCAGGGGAGGGGCAGAGAGGGGAGGCACAAAATCTGAAGCAGGCCCCAGGCTCCAAGCTGTCAGCACAGAGCCGGACACGGGGCTCGAACCCACTAACAGTGAGATCAGGACCTGAGCCGAAGTCGGACGCTTTCACCGACTGAGCCACCCAGGCGCCCCTATATCAGCATAGCTCTAATTTAGTATAGATGTAAATTATAATTTATATATAATATATAATTGTACCACTTGGAATCTAGGGTCGCTGATATTGCAAATTAAGAACACTGAACAGAGGGAGTCTTATAATAAAATAGGACTTAAAAACATTAAGTTAGTGAGACGCACAAAAAGCATCAAGGAAACGAAAAGATTGATCCAAAGAAAGCTCGTTGGTCCAGTCACACTCTGCTGGCCACTCCAACCTCCTCCTCCTTCAGAGACATGACCTTCTAGAGGACAGCAGGAGCCCCAGGGTCCCAACCTCAGGGAGAAGGAGGAGCTGGGTGAGATGGGCCAAAGGATGGGCAGTTTCTTATCCTTCTGCTCAGTTTCTCAGGTAAACAGGCTCCTGCTATTCTGCTCCAGTTCTCAGAACCAGACTAGTGAAATATTAGGGCCCCAATGGAGGTTTACGCTTTACAACTGAGGATACCCAGGCCCGAGAGGATATAAGACTCATCGAGGGTCACACAGCTGGTTATGCTACCAGCAGACTAGACCCCCTGGCCTCCTAACTCCTAATCTAATGCCGTTTTGTTTTCATACTCCAGACTTTGGATGGTCTTTTATATGGGGTTTTTGTTTGGTTTCCTTTGGTTTTGCATCTCATATTTTAACACCACGACCATGTTGTAGGGACCTGCAAGAGATCTTGAGTTTGGATCCCTTAATTTCCTCCCTCCTCCTGTCCTCCAACGAAACCTGCTCTTTCCTTGAGGAGTCAGCCTAGCTCAAAGAAGCAGGAGAGCGGCCATTTTTCCCTTCCTAAACTCAAGCAGAATTCACTCAGCTGTAAGGGTTAATAGGGTCAGGGCAGGGATACCAAATAAAATGCAATGAATACAATATTTGGGATATATTTATACTAAAAGATTATTTGTTGTTTACCTGAATTCAGATCTTGTACTTTTATTTGCCAAATCTGGCAACCCTGGGTCAGGGTATCTTCCCACCACTCCTTGTAATAAAAACAAGCCTCCCTTAAAGGGCTCCTCTACTAGGCCAGGGCCCAAACATAATTACCTCAGGCCATAGCCACCTCTGGTGAGAACATGGAAGCTGTTTGACTCCTGTGAGGGGTCCTCAGAATGGGACCCTTGAATACCTTCCTCTGGTCGCTGAGACCAGAATGAGGAGGGGCAGAGAGCTTGAGGCACTGGAAGGCCCACCCTTCCATTCCCAAGCTGTAAATGGGGTTTGTCCTAGATGAAGCTGAGGCAAGTGCACAATTTTGATTTCCAGAGAATGTTTCTGGATTAAGACAATAATCTCCTTCTCTATCAGCTCCAACTTGAAAACGTTTTCCTGCTTATAAATCAGGAAGCACATCTTTAGCTTCAAGTGTTCTGGGAGTCACATCAAGTGAAATGTTCTTTGGTTGTGGGTTGTACTAGACCATCCTGCCAGGAGCTGATCGCAGAAGAGAGAAGCCATGCCAGCATCATCAGCCAGGAGGTCTGGGCCTAGAGATACCTTGAGGACCGCCATATTGAATCACTCAACTGTGCTCAGTTAAATCGAGGCCAGTGCTCCTGAGAGTGAGAATCCCCCGGAGTACAACCAGGGAAAATTAATCCAATATTCACTAGCAAGTCTTTCTCTGCTGAACTTGCCTAACTGACATGTCAGTAGTTGATAATCTATCCATGACAGAGTTTATGGGCAACCGCTAGGGACCCTCACCCTGAAAGAAACCTGACCCTGCCCACCTCAGCCCGAAGCCCCCTGGGTGGCCTTCTTTTACAGGTGAGGGCTGGGTTGTATGAAGCTTCCACAGGGCATGAGAACTCAAACACAGTATTCCCCAGTTAGCCATGTGGCTGGGCCAAGGCAGGGCTCTGGGCCAGGTACTACAGAGGACCTGCCAGAAAGAAACATGATAGGATCCTTGTCCTTGACGCAGAGAAAGAGATCATCTTTACCAATCCACAGTTAATGCAGTCCGTTCCCAAAAACAGCCAGGTATGGAGGAAAATCCTTACACTCTGGCCATGAACTTTGGAAACAAATCCTGGCTCTGCCCCTTACCTGGCTGTGTGACCCAGGCAAGTTCTTAACCTGACTGAACCTCAGCTTCCCCATCTCTGAAGTGGGTGAGAATTCCTATTTCAAAAGGCAGTAAGGGTTGTGAATATGGCATGTCAGATTCATAGTGGGGAGGCTTGGATTCCAGTCTCAGCTGGGCTGCGACACGCTGAGGGATCTGGGGCGATCTTCACCTCTCCAGGCCTTGGTTGTCCCACCCGTGGGTCAAGGCAGTTGGATTAGGTCCTAGCCAAGGACCCATTGAGCTCCAACTTCTCAGGTTCTGTGTGACTCGAGAGCTGAGTCTGAGTAGCTGCAGGCCTCCATAACCAAAGCCTACATGATGGTTTTCCTGGAAGCAGGGGTGGGGGCAGGGGCAGATCTTCCGCTGAGACCTCCACTTCCACCAATGGATGGATAATGGCTTCTGTGCTTCCTCCCTGCTTTCATCTGAGCATCTCCAAGCACCAGGAAAACAGCAGTTAATTAACCCTTGCAACAGGATGGAAAGGTGGTAGGACTTCATTTACCTGAGCTTTACAGAGAGGAAACGGGCACAGCAATGGCTCCACCTAGTAACTGCCCTGACTTACAAAGTCAGGCTCGACCCCCTCCCCTGCTCCCATTTCTCAACTATGAATGCCACTTTCCAGATACGCCAGCCAGGCTCCTCTGGCAATGCCTGCTGGGCCTCTGTTCTTGAAAAGTCCAGGAGAAGGAAGATAGAGGGGATATAGACTCCTTCTCCCAAGCAGGCCTGGCTCCTGCTCTAAGAGGGAGTGATTGATGTGTTTGCCAACTCAGTGTCCCTGCTGCCAGCCTGTGACTCACCCCCACTCAGCCCTGGGAGATAGGAGGGTCCCACAAGGGCCCCAGGCTCTCACCCAACAAGAAGAGACAATGATCCTACTTGCCGAGGGACAGAATGTGCCTGAGAGAATAAGGCGAGGGAGCGAGAGCTGGCAGGGCCGGCTCCCAGGGGACCCCTCCCTGTGGAAAGCAGTAACTTGGCTTGTGGTGTGTTTCCACAGACACCTTGCTGGGGCCAGAGACGCTCCTATATTTAAACCATGGAGAAGAAGCATGTGGCAAACGCCTATATCTGGGGTGTCCCTGACGGATGGGCCCTCCTTCGCAAGCTGCAGTCCCCTGGAGGGGCTCTGCTTTTCGTGTGAGAAGTTCCCGCTGCCTTTGAGTTGGGTGCTCAGTGAGGAGCTTGCTTTAGGGCTCGATTTCCCTGCGCAGCTGACTTCAGCCTCTTAGGGAAACCTGAGGCCCCTCCTCCTGGCCAAGGTTTGGGTGAGCCAGAGAGGACTCCCCAGAGGCCAAAGATAAGGTAGAGAAAAGGAGGAAGCACCGGCCTGGACGTGGGGTTCTCCATCACTGCCCATGTGGCCGTTGCTGGGACCCCCCCCCCCTACTGGCGGGGCCTCGGGTTTATCAGCAGCAGGAGTAGACAGTGGCTCCATCTTGAAGCCATCCCTGAAGCTCTGATATTCCAGATCCTGGGCCTCCCTCAGGGGAGAGGAGTCAGGGAATGCCTCCCATGTCCACACCATGGACTTGCAAAGGGATAAGAACGTGGTTCCAGCGAGCACACGCAAGTAACTTCCGACGGCGGGCTTCAAGCAGAGAAAAGCAGGCCAGGCTGCCGGAGGAGCTGAGCTTGGAATGAGATGTGAAAGGAGAGGAGGGCTGCCCTCAGCAGAGAGGATGTGGGCAGAGGAGAAACGCTCCTGGGCCTGGGGCTTGGTCTGACAGTAGCCCTTGGGCCCTTTTTCCTGACTGATCACCCCCAAGGAGGGTGGCTATTTGCATATTGCCAGCTCCAGAGTTCTCACGAGCCTTCCCTGGCCTCTGGTAACCAATTCCTGGGGGCACAGGACCCATGGTGCCTGTCTGAGCTGAGCAAGCCTGCTGCCCACACCTTCCTTCTGCCCCTGAGGAACACCAGACCCAGGAGAAGGCAGTGAGGGCCCTCATGGGGGAGGGAAGGCCCGGCAGTTTAGTCAGAACACTCAGGGAGAGATGTCACTGCCCACTGCCAAGGGACTCCCTGGGGCAGCGATAGAGCCGCGGGCAGCAGCCCAGGACACCATCAGCAGCTGGCACTTCTCAGTGCGCTAGAGGGAATTCCCTCCCCTCACGAGAGACAGCGCCATTTTGCATCTTCCTTCAGCTTAATCTCTGCTGGTGCCTCTGGGGCTCCATTTCTTCCAGCCTGACAGATAGGGGGAGGCGGTTATCCCCTGACCACATAGAGTGGAATTATGCCTTCTTCCAAGAAAGAAGATGGCATGAGTTGGTCGCTATTCTCACCTTCCATCTCACGCACAAATTCAAGGTAGAGCCTCTGAGACTCTAGAGGGAAGATTGGAAGAGTCAAGGATAATTATACACTTTTTTATTTTGCTCCAGAAGAAAATTAGTGGAGTTCGGGGCCTGGGTTTTGTTTTGTGGGGTTTCTGGGGGTTTTTTTCTCTTGGTTTTGTTTTTTGGTTTTTTTGTTTTGTTTGTTTTGTTTTGTTCTTTGGTCCTGACAAGAACTAATCTACTCAACCACCAAGTCTTTAAAGTCCAAAAACTGTAGTTAAAAACAACTAAAGGAGGAAACAACAGCATAAGAGAGGATGTAATTAAGTGCTATTGTGTACAGCACAAGCCAACTTAAACCTCTCCAGGCCTCAGTTTCCTCATCTGTAAGTGGCAGGGGGGACCAGGTGATCTACGAGCCTCCTTCCCCAGCTCCAGACCCAGTTCCCAGGAGGAGACAGAGGTTTGGGCACGGGCCTCCCATGGGGTTAGCAGGCAGGGGAGAGAGCTTGCGAGGCCGCCACTGCCCCCCCCTTCACCCACAGTCTGCTCTTACGGGGGGGGGTGGGGGGGGGTGGGGAGGAAGGATAACTCGGTCCTCAGCACCCCTGCCATTTAACAATCCCTTGAATTAGTGCAGCATTTTGAATTTACACAAAAGGCTCATGTTTTTATTTCCCCACTTGATCTTTCAGTCTTTGTGAGATCAGTAGGTGAACCGGGTATTATTATTCTGATTTATGTGCAGGGAAATCAAGCTGCAGAAAAGCGCAGGGACTTGCCCGGTACCTCACAGGTAGACTTGGCAGAACTGAGTCCAGGGCCCAATGGGCCGGAGTGAGTCAGGATCTCTCCTGCTAGGCGAGCTCTGCAAATGCGCCCGAGCCAGGAAGCGGCAGGGACATGATGGAGGGCCATGAAAACAAAGCCCTGGGTAGATATTCTGATACCTCTTTTCTGGTTTGAGAGTTTTCTTTTTGTCACAGAGCTCAGGAGACAAATGCAGCAGCATTTCCCAAGTGGGTGGAAGAGCCGTCCCCACCCTTCATGAGGGTGAGGCTCAGCATTCTCCCCCAGGGCCCTGGCAAGTCTCTACGGAGGCCTTCCTGCCCCAGGAGAGCAAACTCAGCTAAAAAACACAATCCAATCAGGTGGGGGGAGGGGGAGGTAGAGACACAGCCAGGGAGAGAAGCAGCTTTGGGGCCCTAGACCCCAGCCCCTCCCCTCCTACTCATCGGCAGGGCACACAAGGGTGCGGCCTGAAGGGGGTGAAGGTGGGATTGGTGGGGTTTGTCCATTCCTAAGCCCTGAGCGAGACTGGGAAGGAGGCCGCTTGTGACTTCAGTGAGGGCTGAATCATAGAATGCCAAAGTCCGAAGAAGCCTTATAGGGCACACCGTAGCTGGGGAAATAGGATCAGAGACGTGAGGTGACTCCCCAAGGCTGCACAGCTAAACAGAGAAGAACCAGGACTGGAGTCCCAATCTCCCAACTCCTTGCCCAGAGCACCTTGTCACACACGTTACATCTGGATACCCTTGTCACTGTGTGCAACAGTGTGTCCCAAACCTCAGTCACTTGCAGTCTGCTCTCACAATTTCTATGAAATTATCAACCAACTCTTATTTACTTATTTTTAATGTACTTACCTTTAATTTTCAAAAGGAATTTTGAAGGGAGAATTTTATCACTAACTCAAAAGTAAAAAACAAAAACAAAAAAACCCAGTATTCTTTTCCATAGATGAGGCTAACCATAACTTATAACCAATAATAATAAAAAGAATTAAAACAAATCATCATTTAATTCTAGCCAGATGAAGCTTTTGTTCTCTCTCTCTCTCTCTCTCTCTCTCTCTCTTTTTCTTTCTGCTCAGAAAGGGAGGCTGGCAAGTATTAAAGAAACATACTGGGGGCGCCTGGGTGGCTCAGTCTGTTGAGCATCCGACTTCGGCTCAGGTCATGATCTCGAGGTCCGTGGGTTCAAGCCCCGCGTCGGGCTCTGTGCTGACAGCTCAGAGCCTGGAGCCTGTTTCGGATTCTGTGTCTCCCTCTCTCTCTGACCCTCCCCCGTTCATGCTCTGTCTCTCTCTGTCTCAAAAATAAATCAATGTTAAAAAAAAAAAAAGAAACATACTGGCACCAACCTAGACTTTCTCCTCGTGGTAACCAAATGGAAAAAGGAAGAGCTTTCTATATGCTTCAGTGTTAGTTACTACTGTGCCTTATCACCAGTGGTGTGACCTACCCTAGGGGAGATTCTGGGTCACAAACTCATCATTCAGGATAATTTTCCTAAAGCTGGTCCAGCAGGTCAGGTAAAGCTGAAAGCCAAGAAGAAAAACAACTAAGTGGAGCCCCTCCCCAAGATGCATGACCGAATAGTTGTTGTTTTTTTTAATTTTTTTTTAACATTTATTCCAGAGAGACAGAGCATGAACGGGGGAAGGTCAGAGAGAGGGGAGACACAGAATCCGAAACAGGCTCCAGGCTCTGAGCTGTCAGCACAGAGCCCGACGCGGGGCTCGAACTCACGGACCGAGAGATCATGACCTGAGCCGAAGTTGGACGCCCAACCGACTGAGCCACCCAGGCACCCCTGTTTTTTTTTTTTTTTAACAGAGCATTTAAAGATAATTTTTTTTAACCTTTTGAACCCCCCCCCCCCGCCACTCATCCATTTCTCCAGCCCCCCCACCACCTCTTCAGCCACTAGCCTGCTCTCTGTATCTAATAAGCCTGGTTTTTGTGTTTTTGTTTTTGGGTTTATGGGTTTGGCAGGGGGGGGGTTTAGATTCCACATAGAAGAGAGATCATATGATACTTGTCTTTCTCTGACTTATTTATCTTAGCATAATGCCCCTAAGGGCCATCCATAGTGTCGCGAATGACAAGATTTGGTTCTTTTTATGGTTTAATAATGTTCCAGGGTGGGGCGCCTGGGTGGCTCAGTCGGTTGGACGTCCAACTTCGGCTCAGGTCATGATCTCGCGGTCTGTGGGTTCGAGCCCCGCATCAGGCTCTGTGCTGACAGCTCAGAGCCTGGAGCCTGTTTCGGATTCTGTGTCTCCCTCTCTCTCTGACCTTCCCCCATTCATGGTCTGTCTCTCTCTCTGTCTCAAAAATGAGTAAACGTTAAAAAAAAAATTAAAAAAAAATAATGTTCCAGGGTGTGCATATACACACCACTATTTCTTTATCCATTCATCCATTGGTGGACCCTTCGGTTGTTCCCATGTCTTGGCTGTCGTGAATAACTCGGCAGGGAACATAGGAGTGCAGGTATCTTTTCAAGTTAGTGTTTTCATTTTCTTTGGGAAAATGCCCCAAAGTAGATACACTAGTTCTGTTGTTAATTACTGAAGGAAACTCCATCTTGTTTTCCACGGTGGCTGCACCAGTTTGCATTCCCACCAACAGGGCACGAGGGCCCCCTTTTTCTTTGGGCCCTCACCAACACTTGTTATTTCACGTTTTTCTAGCCATTCTGGCAGGTGGGAGGTGTTATCTCATTGTGGTTTTGATTTAAATTTCCCTGACAACTAATGATGTTGAGCACCTTTTCATATACCTGTTCACCATTCGTATGTCTTCTTTTGGGAAAATGTCTATTCGGGTCTGCCCATCTTTAAATCAGATTGTTTTTTTTGTTTTGTTATGTTGCTATTGAGTGGTATGACTTCTTTATATATTTTGGGTATTAACCCTTTATCAGATATATGATTTGCAAGTATTTTCTCCCATTTGGTGGGTTGCCTTTTTATTTTGTTGATGGTTTCCTGTGCTGTGCAGAAGGGCTTAGTATGATGTAGTCCCCTTCTTTGCTTCGTTTGCTTTGATGTCAGATTCAAAAAACCCTCACCAAGTCAAGGAGCTTACTGACAATGTTTTCTTCTAGGAGTTTTATGATTTCAGGGAAACATGATGTTTCTGACTGTCTACAGCTCTCTGACCTAATTGATGGCCTGCTGAGTGCTGAGTCCTGTGGGTTGCTCTCTGGGGCCAACCTGGGAAGTGTCCACATGAAATCCTGGGCCTCTTCCATACCTGCCTGCAGCCCTCATCAGCTCTTAGAGGCCCCACGATGCTGGGGGCAAAGTGGAGATGCTGTGGGAGGAAGCCTGGGAGAGTTGGGGAGCTCAGGGCTAGCTAGTGACCCAGCCCTCTCTTCTCTTCCCTCTTGACTGCCCCCGAGGCTTGGAGCATGGTGGCCCAATTCCCTGAGCATGAAGAAGTTCAGCAACCCTTGGCTAATTCCAGGAACTCCAGGCCCAGCCTCAGTCACCAGTCTTGACATGACTCCCTGCTTTCCCAGCCCAATTTGTGTGTGCTCAGCGATGCATTTGGAGCAAGGTGTGGTTGCAAGGGTACCAAACAGTCACTGTCCTACACCTTCACACTTGTGTCCCAGTCAAGACAGACCAGTTGTCATGACCATGGGGTCTCCTTGCCCACAGGTGTCCCTTGGAACAGAAGGTCTTGTAGCCCAAGTCTTTGGGCAGTAAGGTTGTGTCACACAGCTGAGCAGCTACCCTCCCTAAATGTCTCTAAGCATTGCTCACAATGGGCCAAAAGCTGGGGGCACGTATTTCCTATGTTTGCAACCCCTGGGGAAGGAGTTTTCTAGGAGCCAGCAACTAGCCAGAGAGGCAGGTAGAGTTTCTGCAGAGCACCCCCGAGCTGCAGGGGCTCCTTGCCATTTAGACTTCCTTTGTGTCACCAGACTCTGGTGACAGAGTGGTTGGAGGACAAACACCAGGAGGGAGGTTGGAGACCTGAGTCCGGGTTCCCAGCTTAGTTGTGTGGTCTTAGCCAAGCCTCGAGTTCTGTGAGCTTCCTACATGCTCACAGAGAGCACAAGGATGCGGCCGTCTGCCCTGACATTTCACTGGCAAAGCAGGAGACCAGAACGCTATCCAACAGGAGTCTCCAACAAGATGCTGAATGGGGAAGCTCTTTCCACACTGTAAAGCACCATGCCTGCTAAGGTGTTTTTACATTATGTTCAAGGAACTTCCAAAGACCCTCCCTCCCTGGGTCCCCTGCCAGCAGAGTGATGTGTGTCCCAGGTAGGCAGGTGTGCATATGGGAATATATGTGCATACATGCACACAGGCTCCCCTTCCAAAGTGAGACACAAGCCCTGGGGGATCCAGCCCCCTTTCAGGTGAAATTCTGTCCCTCCTTTCAGGTGAAATTCTTGACTATCTCATCAGTGGGAGTAGTTTCCTTCCACTGTTGGTGTTTCCAGGGAGCTCTGCTCTGGGCAAAGTAAGCATCTGTCCCTGAGGATGTTCCCACCTCATGGCCTCTGGCCCTCTTCTTATGTCTGGAAGCACCTCCAGGCCCAGTGTATGTATGGGATCATTAAGGGGGCCACCGAGCCTCCCCCCAGACTTCCCAGCACAGTGTTGGGGGTGGGTGGCTTGGTAGGATCTTCCTGACCCTCAAGTATGCTCATCCAGGAACTGGTGTATCCTCTGAGATTCCAGGAGTTAGTTCAAGTTCAAACTTTATAAGGCTGCTTCCCAGGATGAATAGTTACTGGGACAGTGGAATCAGCCTCTGGGCTCAAAAGGCAGAAGCTGTGACCACAGAACATGGGACTCCTGGAGGGCAGAATAGTCATGCCTCAGACTTGTCCGAGCCCATGTAAGAGAGGTGGCAAGATTCAGGGGTCCCTGGCTCCCGGGCCTGTGAGACCTGTGTCTCAGGTGGTAATCACCTGCCAGGGATTTCCTTTCCCAAATCTAACATGTGAAACTTTAGGTCCTTGCTCCCCAAACCCATCCTGGGAGTTCCAGGCTAAAAAAACAAAAAACAAAAAACAAAAACCACTGCTCAGACGTGAAGGAGGAGAGGTGCCAGAGAAGATTTTCAGAAAATCCACTTTTTCCCACAGTCGAGCAGTTCAGCCAGGAGCAGGATGTGGAAACGGAGCCGGGTGCTGGAGCCGACACGGTTGTCTGTTCCGACAGCAGATGGTACTGAGGGCCAGATCTCAGCGAGGTGCTGGGGTACACAAGTGTGTTTGGGCCTCCCGCTGCCCAGTAGCACCAGGAGGTGCGGTGGGCCTCCCCTCCCCCCAGCCCGAGACACAGACTTGGAGCATGGAGCCCAAGAGGGCAGGTCTTCTTTCACCGGAGTTGTGAGCTCCCTGGAGAGAGAGAGCAGCACCATCTTGAAAGACCCACAAGTCACAGCCTGGAGTTTCATAGGATCTTATCTAGCTGGGCTGCAGTTGTCCAGAAAACTTGTTCTGAATTACCCACATTTCCCACTACTGCCCAGATTGATGCGGGCTCAGAGTTTCCACCTGTTAAAGGTCACAAGGGACACTAACCATTATTAGCCAGCTCTCTGATGAACTCTGTCCTCATGGGATGGGCGTCAAAACTTTCATGGGTTTTTTTGTTTTGTTTTGTTTTGTTTTTACACTTAAAAAATTCAGGCGATAGAAGATGGCCAATGCGTGACATCAGGCCGTCTCAGATTCCTGTTGTGCCTCCCCTGACTGGGTAGACAGGGAGCTGGGCATCCGTCAGGCTCTGCCCTTCAGTTTGCAAACTGGGGTTCCCTCCTGAGTAGGCACTTCTGGTCTCAGGGTGCTGTGGATGGAATCGTGGGGCAGCTCTTCCCTGCCCTTGAGGACCCCACAACAGGGGCCCGCCCACCACAGCCTCCTCCAAACAGAATGAGTTTGCTCTTTGCCCAGACGTCAGGGCTGCTGAGTGAAGGGGGGTGGGGGTGCTCTGCTCTCCACGTGCCACACAAAGTCACGTGCCCCAGAAAGGAAGGAAGACCAGCCCGGGGTGGGACCATCTGCTCCTCGCCAGAGAGGGAGCGGAGCCCAGGGGGAGACAGGGACTGGCACTCCTCCTGCTGAAGTCCCACCTTTGGTGACTCAGGCCCAGTGGCTCTCAGTGACTCAAACTGCTGAGTAAGCAGCCACCTCTACCCCCTGCACGGGGGGAACTCCCCATGCCCTGGGGCCCTGATTGTCCCCTCCTGGGCAGCCCATGATGGAGAGGACCTGCGCCTTCCAGACCCCCAGAAAAAGTAGAGCAGAGCTGCCACACAGCATGTGAAGGCCCTCCGGCCACCCTGTGACAGGCCAGCCACGCCAGTACCGTTTTATCTCCCAGGAGGACGAAAGAGAGCTATGACATGTCTTCTAAACCAGGGCCCTCAAACGGACACTGACGGGGGTAGTAGGTACAAGGGAAGTGGCGAATGGGATCTGTCCTCAAGGCATTTCCAATGAAGGTCTTTCCCAGGAGGGCTTCGCCAAGCCCAAGAGGCACGGAGACCCCATGAAACCGTGTGCATGCGCTCACTCTCATGAGAAGGGCGTTGGAGATCACGTTGCCAAAGGTGGCCCTGCTGGGCACTCTGCTGGGTGCGTGACTGGGCAGGGAAGAGCAGGGTGCGTCCTGCTGGAGAGCCGGTTCGGCCGGTCCCCCTTGCTAGCAGAAGCGTGGTTTCAAAATGGGCCTAATAGCTGGGGACACAGACATCTTTTCATCTGGTCTGCCCAGCACATGCCTGGCTCCCAGGAGTCAGCAGCTTCTGTCTGATCAGCCTGAGCTGGAATAGAACTCTCTAGCTCAACCCACAGCTAATAGCGCCCAGTCACAAGGTAAGGGAAGAATCCTGGACCCCTTCAGCCTGAACCCATGCGGGGCCACCCTCACAGACTGGCTTGCCTCATCTGGAACCTTCCTGCCTTCCTAGCAGCTCATTAGTTGTTGAGGCTCTCCTCTCTCCTGCACCCACGGGAGTGCGGGAATTCCAGTACAACAGCCCAAATTTCCAATCCCCAGCACAAAGTCCCATGGCAAGTCACAACTCTTCTGGGCATTGCAGTGAGCCCAGCCCTGTTCTAGGCACAGTAATTGGGGGAAATGACAGAGACCATTAGCAACTAGAGAAAACTCAAGGTCACAGTCAACAGGGTGTGCAGATGACAGTTTTGAGAAAAGGCCTTGGATAAACATAGGATTTGGGTGGAGGGGCAAGGAAGCTATGCAGGAGTGGAGAAGAGGTTGAGCAGAAGCAGTATATGGTCAATGTCACCAGACAGTGTAAGGGGGTGTTTGGGGAGAGGAAGAGGTGACCAAAGAGACAAGGGCCAGGCTGGTGATTTTGTCTTGCAAGAAGCAGAGAGACAACTGTGGGCTTGTCAAGCAAGGAAAGCTTTGTCTGAGGAAGGGTCAGTGGATGGCACCACCAGGAAGGCACCAGAACCCCAGGGGCGTGGTTAGGGGCTGGCAGGAGACACTAGAACTGTCCGTTTGTGTAGCTGAAGCTTGTCAGGGGCCACAGTCTGGGCAGTGGGAGTGGAAGGGAGGAGTCAGAAATGATTCTCAGTTGGAAGGACAAAATGATGCCATCTCTTCCATGAATGGTTAGTCACTCTCATGTCCATGATCTTGGGCCAACAGGAGCTCTTTCAGTTCAGGGCCTCTTCAGACTGAATGGAACTCTCAAGGGAAGCTGACTATATTCAGTTCTTTGAGACCTTGGATCTTGGGCTCTATTAGTCTAGTCATCTTCTAGGACTCAGTTTCATTGCTGAAAAATGAAGGGGGTTGGCTTCTGAGCACTTCCTGGTATAAGGGGGAACAGGAAGAGGGGCTGGGGAACATTCGGCAGGACATAGAATTCCACTCTTCTCCAAGAAGGAAGGGGAGAAGAAAGAAAGGTGGGTTAGTTACAAGACCTAAGTCATTAGCACAAGGGGGAGCAGAGCAGGACTTGGCTAGGAGAGGCTCCTTGCTAAGAGCAGCTCTCTCTAGCCCCCTGGAAGGTGGTTCCACGAGTTGACCTCCCCAGAGCGCCATTGATCTTCCAGGTGGAGAAGCATATCTGTCTGGACACAGCCTGGACTTCCCCCTGGCTGTCCAGCCCAGCCTGTTCTCTGGTTGAAGGTCAGCTCTGCCCCCAGAAGTCAAGTTACTAGCCACTGGAATGTTCTGATGCATGGACCATCCCACATGAGGCTGGAGTTTCCCAAGGAAGCATGAGATAACCAGACAAGGAGTGTGTGTGTGTGTGTGTGTGTGTGTGTGTGTGTCTCACTGTCCTTTGTATTCAAGCAGAGGACGCTACCAGAAGATCGCTATCTGAGTGTGGGGTGTGCCTGGTAGACCCGGCACTGGGAGGGAAGCTCTCCACCTGCCGTGGGCACGTGTGTGCACACTGCCTCGTATTCCATTCCGGCTGGCAGGTGCTTGCTCAGGATCTGAAAGGGTGGGTTTGGAAACGTGTGGGGGCATTCCTTGCTAGTCACAATGGCTGCAAGGCATACTGACATTTAGGGCCTGGGGGCCAGAGGCAGCTAAACACCTGTATACTTGGGACAAAACCTGCACAATGAAGAATTGTCCTGCCCCAAATGCCCGACAGCACCCACGTAAGAAACACTGCATCATCCCTACATAAAGGTCATACAGGCAGACCACACTCCTTTGTTTTTCTGAAACCTATGAGCCTATTCTGTGGCTATTGGGTGAGACTAGCATGGGTTCTAAATACTAGTGGGTACCCCTACCCGGGGCTGGAGCTGGCCTGGGTTCATCCCCCTCATGTGCCAACCTGGTCGCTCCTTTAGGTATGGCTGGTGTGATGTAACCCTCAACCAGTCATACATGCCACCAGCCTGTGTCTAGTCTGAGCTCAGAGGGATACAGATGGCCCTACTAAACAAACATTTATGTCATGCACTGTCCTAAGCACTTCAGAAAACGCTCATTCACTGAATTCTCCCAACCTGGGTACAATTATAATCCCAGTTTGACAGATGTAAAGAAAACTGAGGCTGGTGGGTTTAAGTAACTTGGCCGAGGCCCCACTCCGAGCATTGACATGGCCAGGACTCGGCCCAGTGCAGGTGTCTCCAGACTCTGTGTTCTTGACCACCGAGTCCCCCTCTGCCCAGTGAGCTAGAGGAATGCACCTGGAGTCCCAAGGTCTCGTCCTGATAGGCAGAAAAGGGAAAGGTCACAGGCCATCTGTGCCCAGAAAACCTGGTGATAGCCGGCCTTGTCTGAGCCCAGAGGGGTAAATGCAGACTCCCTGTGGCGCTAGGGCAGAAAAGGGCCTAGGCTGAGAGGAAGCTTGGCTCCCACCTGTCAAAGTGATGATGACAGGAGAGTCACCCACAGCTATCCTCAGCCACCAGCAGATAGCACAGCAGCCAGCAGCCATGATACAAGAGCTGGGGTGGGGCTCCCAGGAATGGGTGACGCCACTGGGATGTAGCTGCGGGGGGCGGGGCAGGAAATTCGGTCCCACGGGGACAGCCCCACCTTCTCCACCACACCTGACCCCTGCGGGCACATCCAACCCCACTCCCCGTGGGCAGCCCACCCTCACCAAGACTTGGCAGGGCTGCCCGCTCCCTCCTTTTCCCAGCCTGGGAGAGCAAAGCCCAAAGCCTCTGTCAGGCTTCATCAGCGTGATCACATTTCTGCTGGGTTTGGTCCAGGATGAGTGTTTGGATTCCTCAGGTATCTGAGATGACGTCCAGGGGTGTCATTTACTGAGAACAAGAGAGTTCCTTGTTGCATTTCCATTTAAGGCTTAGCCTGCCTCCAAAGTGCCATCATCACCTCCCCGCATCCTGGGAGAATGAAGGTGAGAGGGGTGTGGCCATTGGCCTAAAGCAGGGGAGGCCTAATTGCATATTTTGCAGGTAAAGTCTACAAGGTGCTACAAAATGCGAGTTCCAAGTTCCCGTCAAAAACGCTCACCACTTCTCTTCCCTCTGGCCTGTTATTGTTCATTTATGCCTCCCCAGCACCTGTTCCCTTTGGGGTAGGTTGGTTTGACCCAGTTTGAGGAGGAAAATTGTGCCCACCGGAGTGCCCAGCTGAGCATGTGGGTGGAGCTGATGAGAGCACCATTGTGAGGTAAAAGTTTGTGGCCTGTGACTTTTTGTTTTTTTAATTTAAATATATGAAATTTATTGTCAAATTGGGTTTCCATACAACCCCAGTGCTCATCCCAAAAGATGCCCTCTTCAATACCCATCACCTCCCCTCCCTCCCTCCCACCCCCTGTCTTGTGACTTTTGGATGCCACCCCTTACTGGGACCTCAACCCATGGGTGGCTTCCTGCTGAGAGTCTCCCTGCAGAGACGAAAGGGCACTGGCCAAGAGAAGTCCCTTCCCCAGCCTTGTGTGGCTAGATGTGGTGTGGAGGAGAATAACCCAATTGCCCAACCACCTCTGCCACACACACACACACACACACACTCATGGGGTGGGGCAGGCAGGCTCCGGGCTGCTAGACTTGGCCTTGGCTCATCCCAGCAAAGGTGAGATCCAAGCCAGCACCTGTGTGGAGACATTTTATCAGGCTCGGTGTTATCCTCTAGTCTGAGAACAAGTCAGAGCAGGCAGGCCCACTGGCCTGTGAGCTCCTGGGAAAGTCCCCCTCGAACAGATCTGCTCCGAGCTCATTCCCACCAAACCTTCAGCTTTGCAGGCTCTTCCCAGGGAAGCTGCATCCCTGAGCAAGCTCACACAGAGCCCTGGGGGTCGCTTCATTACCATAAGTTTTCCTGTTGCATTGAGCCTCTGCCCAGCCTCTCCCCACTGCAAGCCGGACAACGAAGCCCAGGAGGTCCCCTTGCGCCCCACCCTAAGCCCCTGGCCTGCCTCCCTGTGCGCAGGCACTCTCATAAAAGGTGGCGCAGGAGCAGAAGTATTTTCTCTCTTTGGCCTGTGAGGGGTTCCCCCGGAGGGCCCGTTACCATTTGCTTCTTGCCCTGGCAGAGGGGAGGCAACGTGAGGAGTTCAACAGAGAAATAACAGTGGAAAACAGCCCTGGCCAGAATAGGAGAGATTTCCCCACCCTGATGCAAGTGGCCAAGCAAGGCTGGCTGTGTTTGGAAGCTGCCGGTGTCTGGGAATGGCACGAGGTGACAGGGCGAGGGTGTAGGGACTGGGCTTCAGTCCAGGGTTGCCCTTCCCTCACTGAGTTCTTCTGTGCCTCCGACTCCCCACCTGGACAAGGCCGTGGAGGGCTGGGTCGGTGGCTACAACCCACTGTAGGACGTACATCTTACATCGCAGCCCAGCACCCACGTGCTGTGTCACACCACCACGCGTGTCTCTACTCCCGGCATTGCACTCGGAGAGCTTACATTCCAGTATATACTAGTCTATTCCATTTTTTTAAATGATAGTCACAATCGGCTAAATTGATTTCCCAATCCATAATGGGTCGCAATCTGCCGTTTGAAAAGTAATATATCAGATGATGGCTGAGATTCCTTCCACTCCAAACATTCTGATATTCCACGAACATTATCACGGGGGCGGGGGGCGGACTCCGCCCCATGGCCAGCTGGATCCAGAATCCCCGGTCAGGAACCTTGACTGAGCCTTTCTCCCTTTCTCTGACCAGATCTACAACGGGACCCTCAAGCGGGAGAATGACAACAGACGCTTCAGCTCCTACAGCCAGATGGAGAACTGGGGCCGGCACTACCAACGGGGCAGCTGTAACGCAACGGGCGCAGGCAGCGACATCTGCTTCATGCAGAAAATCAAGGCGAGCCGCAGCGAGCCCGACCTCTACTGTGACCCTCGGGGCACCCTGGCGCAAGGGCACACTGAGCAACAAGGGCCAAAAGACACCCAGAACCGCTATAGCTTCTACAGCACCTGCAGTGGCCAGAAGGCGGTCAAGAAGTGCCCTGTGCGCCCGCCCCTCCTGCACCTCCAAGCAGGACCCGGTGTACATCCCGCCCATCTCCTGCAACAAGGACCTGTCCTTCGTCACTCGAGGGCCAGCTCCAAGTAAGTGCTGCCAGGCTGTGTTGGGGGCCGGGGCGGGGACCAGGTAGGAGACGGAGTTCGCCTGGCTACACCACACAAGGTTGTTGCTGATGATAGGAAAGACGGCCTCTTGTCCCAAGGGGCTCGTTGTCCCTGCGGGGGCAGCGGTGGGGAGGGGGCGCTTCCTGGCCTCAGGAAGTGTGAAGGGGGAGACAGAAACCCAGACATTCAAACAAATGCATTGAGTATATAGGTTCTACAGGGTCACGGGTTATGAACAGAGGGAGGCTAATTAGAGAAGATTAGCTAGGCTCATGGTTCTCAAAGCGTATGCCTCCCAACAGCAGCAGCAGCAGCAGCATCACCTGGAACTTGTGAGAAATGCTAATTTTCAGGTTGCACCCAGACCTACTGACTCAGGAACTCAGGGAGAGACCCAGCAGTGTGTGTTTTAACAAGCCCTCCAGGGGACGGGGAATCTGTGATCTTAGCCATGCACATCTCTATCCGTGTTCTGGAAGAGCCAACGAGTGTGCCCTGATGTAGGACGATGGGAAAGGGGCCCTGTTCCGCCTTATAGGACAAAAGACGGCCAGGACAAACAGACATAAAAGTTGAGGAACCGGAGCTAGTGCTGAGGAACAGAGTACAACCCTTGTCCCTCAACACTGAAGGCCCGTCACCCAGTGAGAATGAGGAAATGAAGGCGGGTGTCCCGTCAAGAGCCACAGGCACAGGGGGGCTTGCGGACGGCCACAGTGTCTCCGGGGACACTGAGCCTGCCCTCCAGGGCTCAGAGCCCCATGAACCTCCAAACTGTTCCTTATCACCACTTAATGATCGTTTATTCATTTATTTGACAAACATTCACTAAGCATCTCCTGTGCTGGGGAAGTGTGGTAAGTGTAGGGACACAGCTAGGAACAGAGCGGCCTAGAGCTGTCCCAGAGCTACACAATTAACTGATAAACTGCTTTTCCTAGAGCCCCAGGAGCTTGCATTCTTCACCTCGAGTCCTCATAGCCCCTCTAGGCAGGTGCTAGAATTCCCGAGGAGGAAACAAGGCACAGAAATGCTTGCCCAAGGCTACACAGCTGCTAAAGCATTCCCACACTCTCCCCCACTCACCACTGTTTTAATACTAAGCTGAATCCCGAGGTAGAGCTGGACCTCTCCTAACTACTCAAAGGCCATAAGGTATATTTAGGATGATTCGGGAGAAGGACCAAGAAACCCTCTTCCCTTGGAGCAAGGAACGGGCAGCGTCTAGCCCTAGCTTATTGCCCCAAACCAGAGGCCCTGAGAGGTCAAGGTCTAGGTAAGACATGGGAGGGATGAATGTCAAGCCATTTAGGAGATGATGTCTGACTGGCAGATGTGACATTTCTCAGTGCAGGGCCAGGGTGCTACTGATACAAGACAGGAGAGCTTCACCCCTTGGGCAATTTTTCCAGAAATGGAGTTAGATGCCACACTAAAACTATGAATTCTTACTGAGCATTTACTGTGGCAAGACTGAGGCTAGTAAAGTGAGAAGAGGGCTTTCCTCTAGAAATGCTGGGGAGATTTCCAGGGGGGTAGGGCTGGGTGCCATAGAAGGGGCTGTCCCTGCCCTCAGGAACTTTCCATCTCTGTTGGCAACCAGGACACAGACAGGTGGAAAGGCAGCCTGAGACTCAACATCACAGAAGCTGGAAGGATTCCTAGGAGAGAGGTTCCTTGCCCTGGAATGTTCACAGCAGCAGGACCTCAGCAGGTCACATGCACCGTGAGGGGAAGGGAAAGGGGTACACCTGAGCCCTGATGAGGGGTCAGTGAAAAGAAGAGTCAGGCTGGAGCAGACCTTGTTAGGGGCTGGAGAGTGTGCAAGAGGGCTTAGCAGAGAGCCAAGCTATTAGGTTAAAACATGAAATTTTTAGTTTTATGGCTCAAAAAGGTTGACTATCAACCCTTTCACATGGTTCGACTTAACATGTGCCCTTGGATATTAGTCTAAGCAGTCTGCACTTGAACCTGCCGATGGGAACAACACAGTGAACCACGTTTTAGGACTGCGAGTATGGAAAAGGAGAGTCAAATTTTAGATGACGGAGCTTGGAGAAGAGAGCCAGTTGTGAGGGTCTCTTGCTGTAGTTCCAGTGAGAGTGATCATGGTCAGAAGGAAGGCAGTGACCGTGAGGTTGGGAAGAAGAAGCAGGTATGAGGATCTTTGTAAGAAGAATTAGCTGGACTTTGGAACAAAGGGAGTGAGGGACAGATGGCTGCATTGATGGATGGATGGATGGATGGATGGACAGTTGGACAGGCTCACTGCCATTCTCTTCCATTTTCCCAATACCAGGCACAAACAAGAAAGATGGCAGAGGGGTGGGGAGCTTCCTCTTGGGAATAGGGCAGAGTTTTGTCTTGGTGCAGAGGTAATTTACCCGTTTGGATATTGACCCATGACCTGGACTTCATCACAGTGAGTGTTCGCCGTGGATGAGCCTTTTCCCTCCTCTGGAAGAGCTGTTCCACAGGAATGCTCTCCAAGTGGGCCTAGGGCTGCCTTGTTCTGGCTTTCCAGATTGCAGATGAGGCTGTGGCAGCTTGGGCATACAAGGGGAAATTCTCCCAGCCTACCCGGTAACCCCCCCCCCCCACCACTGCCCATTGCCCACAGGATCTGCAGTGAGGATATTGAGTGCAGTGGGCTGACCATCCCCAAGGCCGTGCAGTACCTGAGCTCCCAGGATGAGAAGTACCAGGCCATCGGGGCCTATTACATCCAGCACACCTGCTTCCAGGATGAATCGGCCAAGCAGCAGGTAACTGACTACACACCCTCCTCCCCTATAGACCTGGGCAGGGACTGGGTGTGTCAGCCTGACCCCATTTAGGCATGGGTGGGGACATCTGCACTTGCTCCTTCTCACCCTGCCCAGCTGCCTTGGGTGAGCAGTGTGCTTGGCATTGCCTGAGATCACAGCTGGACATCTTAACCCTCCAGGTGAGTGGACATTAGTCAGGTATTTCCTCCACCGATCATGAAAGAGACAGCTGTGAGTTCAACAGAAATCCCCTTTCTCAAATTCCACTAAAGAGTATGACTACTTTCCACCCTTCAACTCCCTCCCCCCGCGTCCCTCTATCTGTCTCTCTGTCTCTCTGTCTCTGTCTCTTTGCCTCTCTGTCTCCATCTCTCTCTCCCTTTCCAGAGCTTGATCCTCTCTCTCCCCAGGCATGTGTGCTGGAAACTGGGGCTTGGTCATGCCCCCCCCGAGCTTGGCTGGCAGGAAGGATGCCTATAGGGTTCCGCAGCTCAGCCCCAGGGAACGGTGCCTGAAATGTGTTTCCTAGAGATTCTAGATCCATCCGAATCAGAGTTCCTGTCACAGGAGAAAGTTCCCATGGGAGGGTCTCCTTTATGTCTGTCCTGCTTTAGGACTTTTGAAGTATATTTATAACCATGTCCTCTTGTCCTCACCACCGTATTTCAGAGGAGAAAAGTGAGGCTCAGAACAGAGGACTGCCTTGCTGAGGGTCTCCTGCCGAGGATATGAGGGCGCTGGCATTGGAATCCATCTTGGTTTCTGGTCTGATTACATCTTGGTTTTCTGAGTACTATTACTCCACACTGTTTTTTTTTGTTTTTTGTTTTTGGCTGGCTTGAATATTTCTGAGCTGACAGTAGACTTTGGGGTCTGAGAAAAATCACTTCGAGTAGTGTCATCAGATCAGCCTCACCTCCTTGACTGGCCCATGTGGCACCTGTATGTCAACAGGTCTATCAGTTGGGAGGCATCTGCAAGCTGGTGGACCTCCTCCGGAGCCCAACCAGAACGTCCAGCAGGCTGCGGCTGGGGCCCTGCGTAACCTGGTGTTCCGGAGCATCACCAACAAGCTGGAGACCCGGAGGCAGAATGGGATCCGAGAGGCTGTCAACCTCCTGAGGAGAACCGGGAGCACTGAGATCCAGAAACAACTGACTGGTAGGGATCCCCAGCCATGGAGAGCTAGGGTTGGGGGTGGGTGGTGTATAGGGCATTCCCTCCAGTCTGGGCCCAAGCACAGGTGCACATTTGACCTCCGGCTAATGTCTTGGGAGCCCCATGGTACTGACTGTGGCCAGGTTAGTGGCGTCCACATGGTGCCTACCCACAAGGTGTCAACCTTGTTGAAGATAGAAGGCAAGGGGTAGAAGGCTGGTGTCCAGGCAGGATCCATATTCAACAGACCCTGGGATTTCCAGACGTAGAGGAGGATGTGAAGTTGGAACTTCAGGTCTTAAGCGCCCTCTTGTGTCCAAACAATATGCTAAGCACTCAGGCCTGGGGCGCAAGGGTTAGAAGGAACTAGGAAGCCCTCAGACTGGACTGGGAGATGAGACCACGTACAGAGTAACCGTGATAAGTGTTTCTGGAATGACCTTCAGGTGGAAAATAGAGAACATTAGAAGACTCTAGCGCTAACATTTATATTGGAAACTAAACGTTTCTGGATGACCTTGCACATTCATAATTTTGACCTCGATAAAGAACTCTAGATGCTCCCTGCCCTCAAAGAACCTGAAGTCTTGTTGAGACATTAGAAAATGAGCTCAGGAAATAATCAGACACTAGATTTGATAGACCAGGCCTACTTGGAAGACAATGTTTCAGTAGAGCTCCCTTGCCAGAGCAGGCCGGGGGTGGCACCTCGGCACCTGGCGTCTTCCTGAGCCTGCCATGTGTTGAGTTGACCATCCCCAACCTCCAGGGCTGCTCTGGAACCTGTCTTCCACTGATGAGCTGAAGGTGGAACTCATCGCCGACGCCCTGCCTGTGCTGGCTGACCGGGTCATCATTCCCTTCTCCGGCTGGTGTGATGGCAACAGCAACATGACCCGGGAAATAGTGGACCCTGAGGTCTTCTTCAATGCCACAGGCTGCTTAAGGTGAGAGAAGAGCGTGCCCCTGGGGTCCTTTTGCCCCAGCCCTGGGCCTTTCTCCAGGCAGCCCCATCTCGGCCAGCCTAGGCTGGGGACGTAAAATGCAGTCTGGCACTGGTCTTCAAGGGCAGACTCCAAGAAATGGGACTCCAGCATCCCTAACTTCCCTGGATCTGGATAAGGCTCAGGACTCCATGACCTCCTGTAAGGGACCTCAGCAGACTTAGTTAGAAATCTAAGAGTAGAAATGCCAGATCTGAATATCCAAACTGGCTCAACCATTCCCCCCTCTCCCGCCCCCCAAAAATGCATTTCTTGTACTCTCTTGAAGAGTGTTCTTTTAGACAAAAGTCTGCTGATTGGCTCCTAAATGAGTCACTTCCCAGCTGTGGTGCTAAGACCAACGGCCATATTCATTGGCATAAAGGTGGCACTGCTCTTTCCAGAGTCTCCTGAGTCTCATGCCAGGGTGAGGCAAGGCCCCTGGGGGCTGTTGGAGGAGGGACCTTGGTGTGCTCATTCCAGAGGAGAGGTTTACAAGTGGGGTCATGGGTGCTAGGGTAGAGGTGGAACAGTGAAACAGATCCCCATTAGGGTCACACCTTGCTCTGATGGGGTTCATCTTTCCCAACTCCTAGGAGCCCCAGAATGAGGGGTGCAGTTGGGGGTGCTTCTGTGTTCTCAGCTTATGCTCCTCCCTGTCAGCCTCCATTAGTGGCCTCCAGTGAGCAAAGTCAGGGTATTAAGGACTTCAAGGGGCTGCAAGGCTATTAATAGCAACAGCAGCCACAGCCCGCCTGCAGAGGAAAATGGGCCCAGACTGCTTGGAAAGGAGCTCACTGCTGAGGCAGAACACAGCTTCCTTGTGGAGGGGGCATCTGGCCCCCAGTGGAGCACCCCTGAGCTTCTTTCCCAGATCCAGCCCTTGGCCCCAGCACCCTACAGAGCTTCTCCTCCTCCACAGAAATAAACTGGGCAGGTAGAAGCTTCCAGCCCCTGTTCAACAGGTGCCCAGTAGTGGTAGGGAGCGTGCCTCGACCTGCCAGCTGCACTAGAGCCATGGACAGTCATGAAAGTTACAGGCCTGGAGCCCAGGGGGGCAGAAAGAAGGGTGAAAAGAACTGAGTTCAAGGAGACCCCATCCAACCTCAACCAGGACCGGGCAGAATCCGCTTAATGGTTTTTCTTTCTTTCCTTCTTCCTTGTTTTTTGTTTTGTTTTTTTTTTTTTTTGCCTTGTTCTCCTCCTGCCACACCTCCAAACTCATCCCCATCTCCTCTGCCCCTACTTCCCCCACCTGCCCTCTCCCCCGCGTGCCCCCCAACCACACTCTTCTCTACCCGCTTCCCTCCTCTCCTGCATCCTCACAGCCTCTCTGTTCTCTCCCTCAGGAACCTGAGCTCTGCCGATGCAGGCCGCCAGACCATGCGAAACTACACGGGGCTCATTGATTCCCTCATGGCCTATGTCCAGAACTGCGTGGCCGCCAGCCGCTGTGATGACAAGGTGAGCATCCCACCCCACTCTGGCCCCGGCCCCCAGTCCTCCTCTCTGTCTGGAGCTCCAAGGCCCAGGACCTCCCCAGGATCAGTGAGGGCAGCTCCTTGGCCTCCAGGTCCTGACATTTTTCTTTCCCAGGCTCCACGAGGCAGGTCTGCGCTTGAGGGGGCCCTGAAGGCATGGTCTGGTGACAGGACAGAAGGCCAGTGAAGGGGAGATGGCTGGATGCAGAGAGCTCTGCTGGCCTGGGGCAGTGTTACAGGGGCAGAATCCCCTCTTCCTCGCTTACAGGCTTTGTGAATGCAGACGCTTCCACGATGTCTGTTTCCCGGTTTGCACTGTGCTCATTCGGAGATAATCACAATCATATCTATGTCATGGGCTGGTTGAAGGGCTCAATTAGTTAATAAGCAAAGCGTGAAGAGGGCCGGACACAGAGGGAGCTCTCTGTGAGCATTTGCCCCCACTGGCATTGGCAGTGCTGAGCCCTGCCTGCAGCCCTAAGGAACCCCACTGATGCCCCCAGGGATCCTTCCTGCACCAAGGCTCCTTCTACCACAGTTTCCCACCACCTGCCAAAGAGACCATTGGCAAAGCCACCCTCTTGTCCCCTCTGGACGTTTGGACACACTAGCACAAACAGACAGAAAGGAAAAATCACAGAGGAAAGAGAAACTGAAGGCTGAGATATTTCTACCACGGCAGGACAGACACTCAGGAGAATAGTGAGTTCCCAGAGTCCCTAGATGACCAGGGGACTGTCTGGGCATCACGGCCACTGGGTCTTGCACAGTTTCCCTGTGGAGAGATTTTATCTCCTGCTCATCCACTGGAAGTGACAACAGGGCCTCAGAAGAGAGAGAGACAGAGAGACAGAGAGACAGAGAGACAGTCACTCGAATGTTCAGCCAGGTCCCGGTAGACATCATGTTTTTCAACTCTGGATGCAACATCCCCTCTACCTGTGGAACCCAGACCGTGCAAGTCTGATTCCCTCAAACCCTAGCAGGGCCGAACATCGTTAGGAAAGTAAGTCTGCTGGCTCAAAGCCCAGCCTGTCCACTGAGGACAGATGGCAAAGACCTAGGAGCAGCTGCCATTGCAAAGTACTGGGTCCTAGGTCCCACTGCTCGTGTAGATTTGGGATGGGTCAGCACCTTTGGTATTGGAAGCTGAGGACTAGCCATGAAAGGAGGGAATAACAGGGACATGGGGACTCAATGGCTTTTGAACCTAAATATGTCAAGGCTGCTCCTGTCTGTGCCAGGACAGAGGGTATGTTCTTTAATAGCCCAATCTGACCATTGGCACAATGGCTGTAGCAAGAGAAACAGTAGCCACTGTCGGGGCACCTGGGTGGCTCAGTCCATTAAGCGTCTGACTCTTGATTTCGGCTCAGGTCATGATCTCACGGTTTATGAGATCGAGCCCCGCATCAGGCTCTGTGCTAACAGCATGGAGCCTGCTTGAGATTCTCTCTCTCTCTCTCTCTCTCTCTCTCTCTCTCTCTGCCCCAGTTGCTCTCTCTCTCTCTCAAAATAAATAAACTAAAGAAAAGAAATAGTAGCCACTGTCTGTTGTGTCCTACCATGTGCTAGGCCCCACGATAGGCACTTCCATGTATAATCTTCCCAATAGCCCGATGAAGTAGGCGACGTCAGTCCCATTTTACCACTGAGGAAACAGGCCCAGAAGTTGAAGAAAGCCATGACGTTTCACACAGCTAGGAAATGACAGAACTGGATTCAAATCCAGATTCTGGGGAGTGTTACTGGGAGCTTTTTTCAGACTGCGGTGGGTGGCTGTGTTCCTCTCTCCTGGGGCAGCCTAAGGTGCCTGCCTCTCTCCCATTAGTTAGGGCAGGGAGTGAGCCCAGGATGCAATCAGGGAAGGGCACAGGCTCAGGCGCCTTGCTTCTGCTTGGCCCCTAGTCTGTGGAGAACTGCATGTGTATCCTGCACAACCTCTCCTACCGCCTGGACGCCGAGGTGCCCACCCGCTAACCGCCAGCTGGAGTACAACGCCCGCAATGCCTACACGGAGAAGTCCTCCACCGGCTGCTTCAGCAACAAGAGCGATAAGATGATGGTAAGCACAGTCGGTTCACAGAACCAGGGCCTGCTGCCCGCCAAGCACCCCGCTGGGCTCAGCTGCCTGGCCCACCCCTTCCCCCTGCCCCCGTCCCCCCGAAGCCTGAAACCAGCCGTAGGAGACAAGCCCATGCCAGAGCCTTGGCCTTAGGATTGTGCTGCACCCTGGGAGCCGAGTAGAGGGCGTTCTGTCTTGCATGCAGACGGGATCTGTGTTCTTGACGGTGGGAGCTCAGACCGCCCAGAGCTCAGAAGCTCCGGTCCTCTGTTTTCACAGCTCATTCTCACTTACCATGTAATTGGTAAACCCTGCCTCATCTTCTCCATTACTGTGGAAGGTTTGGGGGCAGCCAGGACTCTAAGCCCTCTCTGGCCTGGTTCCCGCCAACCCCCGAGTCCCCCAGGTGCCACCAGAAGCAGAAGGGTGCTCTGGAGGGAGGGTCAGGCTCCCCACACTGGGCACGACTGTGGCTGCTGGGCCCCTGGACCACCCCTGTTTGACCCAGGGTGGGTCAGCCTTGGAGTCTGACTCTGGGAGGAGAGGAAGCATCCTGGTGTGAGACCCCAAAGCAGCCCGACGCAGCTGGAAGGTTTGGGCAGAGGCTGGCCTGCAGCACACTTCCTGCGATCTCTAGATTGTTCTCTGCCTCCCTCAGAGCCAGCCCGCAGGACCGTGGCCCCTTGCCTTACTCATTCTGCGGAGCTGCTGCCGCCATGAGGCAAGGGGCACCGGGGCAGGTGCTTCCTAGGCCCCTTCCCTCAGGAACCAGGCCCCTAGAGTTGGGGGAGGGCACACAGAATGCTGGGCTCCCTCCCTTCACAAGGCTCCCTGCTGACCTGTCCTGTGTCCTCAGAACAATAACTACGACTGCCCCCTTCCGGAGGAAGAGACCAATCCCAAGGGCAGCAGCTGGTTGTACCACTCGGATGCTATCCGCACCTACCTGAACCTCATGGGCAAGAGCAAGAAAGACGCCACCTTGGAGGCCTGCGCTGGTGCCCTGCAGAACTTGACCGCCAGCAAGGGGCTGGTGAGGAGCGGTGTCCTCCCTTGCACCCACCCCCATCCCCAACCCCATTTCTCCAACTTCTGCTCCCTTCCCTGCTCTCCCACAGGCGTGTGCACTGAGTCATGCCAAACACATATGGCCCTCAGAGCTTGGCTCTACAGATGCAAACAGAGGGAATGTCATATGCTAGGCTCCAGCCAGGCCTCTGGGGAAACGATGAGGCAGTAGAAATGGCCCGGCCCTCTGGGAACTCCCAGGCGATGTCTAGCGGGTGAATCCACTCCCGTTGGATTCTGTCTGTGCCCACAGAGTCCCCTTTGCCTCATGATTCCTAGCTCGGTGTTGGCCCCTGCCTGGGGTGGGGGACAGGGATGAAGGGTACGTTTGTGGTAGGAGGAGTATCCTGTGTGTTGAACTGACAGAGGGAAAAATAGACGGTTTGGGGCTGGGCAGATCTAAAGGAAGACGATGCAGAATCAGTAGAGATTTTGAGGCCACATAGAGTTAGGAGGACATGATGGAATGACATTGAGCCATAGGGGGCCTGTAGCAGCCAACAAGTATTTAGATGGGGAGACAGTCAACAATCGCTCATCTCTACTGAGGACAAAAGAGAATCAGGTGAAAGCAGGACCGGGGCGAATTGAGGTCTATGAGAGGATGGGGCTGGGGGTCTTCAAGAACTCCAAACCAGCCTGGGACCAGATTACAGATGGGCTGGCCTTGTGGCTAGAGGCACAGATGAGCTGACCCACCTCCAGGGGGCCCTGGATTGTACCTCCATGTGGGCACAGACCCTCTCTTCTCCCTTTTTGCCCTGGGAAAGTACTCGACAAATATGTATGGAATTCTACAGAGGTATGGAAGTTGGAAGGTGGTCAGCGCCTCGGTAATTGACAAATATCATTGACCGTGTGCTTTTGGGTGAGCAGATACTGCTGGGAAATGTGGGCGTGGTGGGGGGACAGAGCTGAGACAAACAGGTGAGCAGTGGCATCTGACAGTTTTGTTAGACTGGGAGTCGAGTCGGGGCCTCCATGAGCCAGGGGTCTGAGACTTCCCTCTCATCACCTATCTTGGCTCCAGGCTGAGCTGGGAGAAGAGAGCAAGGTCAGGAAAGATGGGGGCACATTTTTGCCTGGGTGCTCTGTAGTTGCCAGTGTGTGAGCGAATTAGTGTCCCTCTTTGCCTGTGCTTCTAACAAGAGAGGGAAAAGGTTCCAGGGTTTTTTTGTTTGGGATTACATGGCCCTCTTCCACCATGGTGCCCGGGAAACCACAGGCTAGGTCCTCACCCCGTCCTTCTTTCTCAGATGTCCAGTGGTATGAGCCAGTTGATTGGGCTCAAGGAAAAGGGCTTGCCCCAGATTGCTCGCCTCCTGCAATCTGGCAACTCTGATGTGGTGCGGTCCGGAGCCTCCCTCCTGAGCAACATGTCCCGCCACCCTGTGCTGCACAGAGTGATGGGTAAGTGCCCACCACAGCGTCAGACCACCCCTCTCCCCCCACCCTCCAGCTAGGACTCGGCAGAGCCCTCACTTTCCAGAGCCTGCTGGAAGGTCACCCTCTGAACTTTCCCTAGAGTGAGCGTTCCAAGAGGGGAAGCTGGCCCAAGAGAGGCTTGGAGGTAGGAAAGGGCAGGTGTGCAGAGATCCCATCCGGGTCCTCAGCCCTGAGTTGGAGCTAGAATGGAGCCTACAAGGGCCACCTTGCTAGAAACCTGGCTGAGGTCAGCGCAGGACTGTGGTCCCAGAGGGAGCCCCTCAGCCCCTCTCTCCTCCGGTCATCTGACCCCGCGCCCTCCACTCCTTTCTCTCTCAGGGAACCAAGTATTCCCAGAGGTGACCAGGCTCCTCACCAGTCACACTGGGAACACCAGCAACTCGGAAGACATCCTGTCTTCAGCCTGCTACACTGTGAGGAACCTGATGGCCTCCCAGCCACAGATGGCCAAGCAGTACTTCTCCAGCAGCATGGTCAACAACATCATCAACCTGTGCCGCAGCAGGTGGGCGGGGAGGGCAGTGGTCTCCACCCCCCACACACTGCAAAGCAGGCAGCCCCACAACCCTCTGAGAAGGCGCAGATGTGCATCGAGAGCAGGACCCAGCGCAGGGCGGGAACCTGGGCAGGGGAGGCTTGAATGCAGAGAAGTTCCAGAAGCCAAGAGCGCTGTGGAGCTGAGCCCAGCTGCCAGGCCTCGGGGCTGCACAAAGGGGACAGAGGCAGCGCATTCTCAGCTGGGGGTCACCAGGGGACGCGGAGTCCTTAGAGGACCAACAGGAGGCATGGAGGCACAGACCCCACCATGTGGGAACTGTATTCTGCCCCATGGGGCTTTCTCCTCCCAGGACAAGGGCTGGGGAACCAGAATGGGAGAGAACTTCCCCCCACAGCCCCCGAGGAGAATCCCAGGCTACTTCTAAGTGGGCAGGGCTGCCAGGTTGTGCCCACTGTGCGGCGGGACCAGCCCAACAAGGCTCTTTTCTCATGCACCCCTGGGGCCTCCCCGCATCGCTAAGACCTGGAGGTGAGGGTGGAAGGGAGCAGGGTGATCATTCTCATGCCTCCCTGAGTCTCATCCCACAAATGAACTTCCTGCCTGCCCAGCACCTCGCCCAAGGCCGCAGAAGCTGCCCGCCTCCTCCTGTCTGACATGTGGTCCAGCAAGGAGCTGCAGGGTGTCCTCAGACAGGTAAGGGCCCGCCCTGTCACCCCCGGCCAGTGAGGCTGTCTTGCAGCTCCCCTTGCAGCGCTGAGGGCCAAGAAGAGAAGCAGAATGGCCCGCCCTGCCCAGTGGGCGTGACGGAGCCGCACTGCAGACAGACGGACGGACGGGGTAGAGGCAAATGTGCATGACGGTGAAAGTGATCACACTCTGAACAAATCTCTAGGCTCGGACTCGGGGGGAGGTGCTGAGTGCACGGAGGGGAGAGGAAATCCAGGAAATGTGTGAGATGCCTGGGGTGGGATCTTCTAGGAGCAAACTGAAAAGCAGGAATTCACTTTAGGGCGTGATGTGCACTGTGGCTGGAAAGAAAGGTTTGGGCTACAGCACAGACCCCTCTAATTTCTTTGAGAGTTTGCCCTTGGCAGAGGGGAGCCACTAGGGGTTTTGAGTGATTAAAGCAACACTTGGCAGCCTCCCTCCTCCCCAGGGGCGGGGCAGAGGGGACTGAGAGATGCTGGGGCGGCTGTATTTGTCCAGTGGGGACCCTGGCTCCTCCCTGTCCTCGACACCTCCCAACCTCATCAAACACAAAGTCCTACCTGGGGTCTTATTTTACCAAAAGCTCTTCACACTGACCTTTCCTGCTCCTGCGGCTGCCATGCTTTAGACCCAGATGTAGACAGCAGTGAGGCCGGAAGAAGGACAGAGACAGAATGGTCAGGCTGACCACGCTCGAGTTGTAGCCTGGAGACACTGTGGCCGCGTTAACACAAACAGATCGGTTGGGGAGAGGCCAAGTAAGCTTTGCGGGGACAGCGAGGGCAGTCCTGATTTGAAGAGGTCGAGTCTGAAGGAATTGGATTGGGTTGCAGGTGGGGGACCCAAGGAGCGAGGCCAGGCTGCCACACAGATGGGAGCGTTGTGCAGGTGGAAGCCATGAGAGCAGGCAGGACCATCACGGGGCACAGGTGTGGGGAGGAGTCTTGGAAAATAAGGGCAGAAGCAAGGGGAAGGCGCTGACTTGGGGGCCGAGGAGTGCGAAGGGCCAGGGAGCCAGGAGGAGCCGCGCAAGGTGGCCAGGAGGGGCCAAAGCCCGAGTGGGAGGGGAGAGCACGGGAGAGGGTAGGCAGCGGTTCCCAGGGCCACAGAGGCGCCAGGGAGGACCCTGGATGTGGTGACCCAGGAGTCCCAGGGCACCTCTAAGAGCACTTCTGGCAAAGCCAGGGGAGCCGGGCTGGGGAGGGACGGAGTGGGGCAGAGAGGAGAACTGCTCCCCTCAGTTTGGCCCAGAAAGGAGGGAGACCGAGGGAGGGGTAAAAAGGTCTCTGTTTAATGACAGAGGGGACCCGAGCGTCTCTATCATGAGATGAGGAGTTGGCGGCAGAGCAAGGGACAGTGAGGGGGTGGGAGGCTGAGGAAGACTGTGGAACAGGTGGGAGCGAAGGGTCAGGAGGGGCCTGACCGTGTAGAAGAGGAGACTGGAAGACAACCACCCTGGGGCAGGAGAAACAGTTCCTCCTCCAGCGCAGCAGGGAGACTGGAGGGAGGCCCATGAACTACTGTAGTCAGAGACGGCTGGGAAGCCTGAAGGCCATGGCCGGCGGTGGCCCCTGTCCTCTGCTGGACCATCCAGTGCTCTTTCCCAACAGCACTGCAACGTGGGCAGTCTTGGCCACATGGCAGCTGCCGGGGAGACCCAGTGGAAGGGAGGTGGGTGAGGACGGGTTCTCAAGCTGTTCGATCGTGGTCCAGAGGGTTCAACCCACCCAGAAATACTGAGGCCACACCCAGCCTGAGGCACACGGCGACTCTTCTTGTTAACATTCTTCTGCACAGCACCGATGGGAACCAGCTTCGCCATCCGGTCCCCACTGCTCCCTCTAGCTGTGGTTGTCAACAGCTTTGACGTGACTAGCTCGGTGCTTCTGTCCCCCAAAGCATCTGCACATCCCCCATTCATTAGGTTGTTACCACCACAGAGAGGCAGGCCGTGTGGCTTATGTCCATCCTGCAGAATAGGAGTTTGTCTTGATTCAGTGAGTCATGGCAGGGGCAGGGCTGAGACCCAGGAATTCTCACTCCTGGGGACTCCTTCCACCAAATCCAGCCAGGTTCAACAGGAGCAAGCAAGCAAATCCGCAGGGGAAAACCCAGCATCATGTGATTCGTGCCCAGACCAGGTAGGCCTGGGGCTTTGAACCACCTGGTGTCTGGATCCCTCATTCCCACAGGCCAGTGAGAGCTGACAAGGTTCTCAGAGCTCAGGGCTGGCACCAGGGGCCCCTTCTGCCATCCTCACTCACTCCAGAGCATTTATTGACCACCTGCTGTATGTGTGAGAAACACTAGATGTGTCCCCCGCTGCAGAGAGCTCATGCCAAAATTTAAAAAAAAAAAAAAAAAAAAAAAACAGAGAAGAAAGAAAGAAAAAGACAGGGACAGTCAGAAGGAAGAGCAACGAACAGCTTTTCTAATTTGATGTTGGTTGTTGTTTTATTTAAAGAGTAATGAATATGAGCATAAGTCCTTGTGCCTTAATACAGATTTCTGCAAATCCACGTAGGAAATTCACAAGCGCTGGTGGAAGTCCAGACACATTTTACTAACTTGTGGATATTAATGGCCTTATGTTTGGTTGCACTAATGAGGTCAGCTTTGGGGCGCCCGGGTGGCTCAGTCTGTTAAGCGTCTGACTCTTGGTTTCGGCTCAGGTCGTGATCTCACGGTTCATGAGTTCGAGCCCCACATTGGGCTCTGTGCTGACAACACAGAGCCTGCTTGGGATTCTCTCTCTCCCTCTCTCTCTGTCCCTCCCCTGCTTGTTGTCTCTCTCTCTCTCTCTCTCTCTCTCTCTCTCTCTCTCTCTCTCAAAATAAATAAATAAACTTTAAAAAAAATGAGGCCAGCTTTAGCCCTGACACACATATATAATGAGCCCAGAGGGCTATGGTTCAAGCCCAAGGACACTCTGGGAGGGTAGTTTCTGACCCCGTGGGAAGTCCCACTCTGTTTCAGCCTAGGGTGTTTCATACGGTTTCATGCTGTTTCTCCCCCCTTTACAGCAAGGTTTGGATAGGAACATGCTGGGATCCTTAACTGGGCCAAACAGCTTCAGAAACTTCACCTCCCGATTCTAAGAAGGGGCTGCTCAAGCAAGTACAGATTGCAGGTAAGAATTGGCTCCCCCCTGGGCAGAGTTATCTCTAGGACCCCTGCAGCAACCTTAGCCAGTCTCAGAGGGAAAGGCCAGGCCTGTGTTCCCCAGGGACACAGAAGCATCCTTTGATCTGGCAGACAGCATAACTGTAGCTGACACAAGGGCTATGAGGACAGTTGTATAGGTTGTTTGGGCAGGGTGCCATGGGCTCTCCCGCCACAGGATATTAGGGATGTGCGATGTCTGAGCAGAGCTTCTAGATACAGCTGTGTAGGCTGTGCACTGCACAACCTAGGTGATGCCATTTACATGGGCTATGGTGTGAATGCAGCTGTACAATATGTCATCTGGGTTTGTACACCTACAGCTCACTTTCTTATCCTTTTTATAATTCACTTCCCAGTCTGCACATGCCTAATGTGGATAAGGTTATTTCCAGCTGATGACTCCAGAGACCAAAAACTCAGAACCGGTATCTATAACAAAGGCATACAAACCTTAGCTTTCATTAGAACCACTTAAGATGCTTCCTAAAACACACGCTCCTGGTCTCAACCCCAGCACTTCTGACTCAGTAACTCTGGAGTGGAAAATGCATCATGAAACAAGCATCCAAGGTGTTTCTGACGCAAATGACATCATCAACTTTCTCTAGAAGGTCACTAGAGATGGCCTTGGTACAGAGCCATCTGCAAAGAGCCAGGGATGAGGACAGGGTCTCTTGAACTGAAGGGGACTTCTTAGCAGCCTGGCTATCTGCCAGCACCCCAACACCTCAGGAGAGTCCTGGTGGGGGAGACGGCTATAAGTTTGGTCCAGATGAAAATAAATAAGACATCAAATACCTTCTCCTGGCAGGTGAGCGTCCACAACATGAGGATGGAAAAAAGAGAGAAGACAAAATTCACTAGATTCTTAATGAGCGAAGTCTGGGCACTCAGCACGCGCTGAGTCTGGGCAGAACGGGGTGGGCGTGGCAGTGGAGGCACAAATCTCACAAGCTTCTCACTCAACAAGAACAACCTATCAATGTGTCAGGGCGACTCTGAGTCCCCCCTCGGGCCAGGGGACACGTCCGTGCCGACGTGGGTAGAAAGGGGTGGCAGTATTGGCCAGACCTATGACGTGGGTCTGTCTCCTGTAAATGCTAACTGGACGACTTCTCCTTTTCCAGAAATGATGTGACCCAGCTGAGAAGAACTCAGGCCTTGCTGGAGGGGTGACTCTGTCCACCCTGTGCATTGTTTAGAAAGGTTCAAATGCAATTGAAAGCAAACCTGAAGGCTGTGGATGATGGAAATATTTTTAGATTTTTTTTTTCCTTGGGGGAACTGGCAGGCAGGGAGGGTTGGGAAGGGTGGGGGGGGGCTTTTCTTGAGTTAAAGGGGCTTATGTTTCATGTCAATACTTCTTTCTCTGAGAAATGGTGTATATATAGATCTATATCTACATATACACATATATATATGTATGTATAATGTAAGTGTGTGTGTGTGTGTGTGTGCAAGTATGACCGCAAAGTGCAAACAGCGAAGCTGTTACTGCAGCTCGTGAGGTGGTGAAAAGTTTCTTACTCGTAGGCAGGGACTTCCGTGCTTTTTGTTTAGCTCCCCATAGTTCCCAAACTGTGCCGTGCCAGGACAGGGGGCCCACACCGGGGTCACGTCCATGAGAAGTCTTGCGAGGGAACCGTGGAGTGGGGGGAGGGAAGGGGGAAGGGGGGGAGAGTACCTGGGCCTGGGGCAACCTCCCTCCTTAAGAGGCAGCTTTGCAGGAAGGGAGGCTGGCCGGGCTGTGAAGTTCAGTGTATCTCATGGGAAAATCTAGTTGGCTGATAATGCTGCCCTTCCTGCAAGGCCACAGGGACTGGCCACGGGGCCTGGGGCTGGACAGGGTTGGGGCTCTAGAGAACAGACGAGGACAGCCACACTTGCTTTGCTGCCTGAAGTCTGTTCTGGGGGAGTAGGAGCCAGAGAGATGGGGCTGGCCATTCTCCTGGGCTGTGTACCGGTCAAAGGAGGCTCAGCCTACAAAGCCCCTGCCTTCAGAGGCTTGTCATCTACCTGTTTCAGGAGAAAGAAGGCAAAATGGTGCCCAAAGCCAAAGAACCATTCAGGACATGGCTGTCTGGTCTTCGTATTCCCAACAGTGAGGGGGACAGGCTGGGGTTGGACAGGGACCTGCTCCGGGCTCCAGTGGGACAGCGGCTATTTGGAAACTAACCAGGAGGACACTTCCCTGCGTGCCTGATAAGACACAAGTGAGAGAGTGTTTTGGGTCCCAGAAGACTTGGAAGACAGGAATTTGGGTCGACCAGGAAGGAGAACTGTCGAATCAGGGCACCAGCCAGCCCAAGACCCAGCAGCGGCCGTCCCCACCTTCCCCTGAACCCCGGGGAATCCTGGTCCTCACTCTGTCTTTGGGAAAACCACAGAGGATGTGATAAAAGGGGCTTGTCAGGGGCACTGGCCACACTCAAGACTCCAGACTCTTGAGCATTTCAGATGAGAAGTAGTAGAAGGACCCCCTGAGGGCCCCATGGAAAAGCTTGCTGTAAATAACCCTTAGTATATACTGTAAGATAGAGAGAACATAGGGTTCCCAAGTCTTCCCTGATTTCTGCCTTCACCACCCATACTAACTGTTGGTGTTGGGCAGGAATTAACTGCCTGGTTCATATCCTTCTCTAGAAGAATAGAAGGTGCTCCTCACCTTTCATTCCTCCTCCTCCTCCTCCTCCTCCTCCTCCCAGGTCCCCTGCCTGACCCCCCCCCCCACCCTGAACTACATCCCAATCTAACCCCACTTCTTACCCCAGCAGTCAGAGTTGAAAAGTACCTTTCCGAACTAAGGATGTGCCTATTAAGAGATGTGACAACTGAGACTGGGGCCAGACGTGTGATGACAGGCCATTTAACCAGGTCCATGATGCCCTCCCTCTTTTTTGCTCATGATGGAAGGCCTCCTCCAGGCTCACCCCTCTCTCTCAGGAGCCACGAGGGAGCCCGGTCCCACCAGACAGTCCTGGGTATAGGTTCCAGGATGACTCCTCTGCCAGTCATCAGGGCTCAGAGGAATTCATTTCTTAAAAAAAAATATGGATGGCGCACCAATAGGTGCCAGGCAGTGTTCTGAGCACTCGGGATGCATCGGCGAACAAAACAGACCAAGCCCTGTCCTCATGTACCTTACATTCTCCGGGAGGAAGGAGGAGACACGGGGCTCTTGGCTTGGGGGATCCCCCAGTGTGAGAGGACTGTCCAGAACAGTCAGGACAAGAAGGAAATAGCCCACTACCAGGGAGTCTGTGACAGCCCTCTAGGAGATGGCCCTTCCCTTAGCAGTGTCCTGACCTCCTGCCATTCCTCTGCTGGTTTTCTGTCACCAGCTGTGCTGTAGATGCAGGTGGGCCCAGCCCTCTGCCTTGGGGAATGGTGGGCTGAGGTGGACAGTTAGGCCAGGCCTGATTTGGTAACCTCTCTAGGGCTTTCTCAGGCCGGCCAGCTGGCCCTGTGACCTGGGCCTCTGACCCATGCCTGTCACTTTGGAAGAGGCAAAACCGAGAGGGTCCTGAGGATGCATTTCCTAAAGACAGGAGTAAGGGGTTGGCCCAGGCATGGCTCAGTATCTCAAGCCCACGTTGGCCTCATGCTATCAGGGTTGACGCCCCAAACAAGACATTCCAATTTGAGGGCAATGAGGGAGGACATAGGCCACCCAGTCTCTCCCTGTCCCTGTCCTGACCCCAGGATCTCTTGTGCTTAAGATCCAGTCATTGGCCACCAACAGCCTGTCCAGTGGGGGCCAGACCAGCAACGCAGACCCCCGTGCTTCCCCTAGTGAGGCCGTGGAGGGTTTTCTCCAGCCATGTGGAGACAGTGACGTTCTCTCTCATCCACCGCAGAGCCTGACTGGGGCGGGTGGGGGGGCAGGGGATGGCTAAGATGAGGAGCTTGGGACAAGGGGACGGGCAGGGGTTGACGAGCAGTGGGAAGCCCAGGGGACGTTCTGGGAGGTATCCTGGAACCCCTCTGGAGCCCGTGTTTGTATAAGAACCTTGTGCTGGCCAAGCCCAGTGTCTCTGTGTGTGCACTATGTGTTTGCTTTTTTGGAAATATAGGAAATCAATAAATTGCTGGCATTTCTTTGAACTTCTTTGAACAGTGGATCATTTGGAGGTGCCGTTGAAGCAGGAAGAGGCACACCCTCCCTTCCAGGGTCTCCTCTTAACTGACCCCGTGCCAGGCTAGGACTGAGAGCACCACGGGAGGGGTGATGGGTGCCACCACTCGTGGGCACCTTCTCCAGGTCGGTGCATTTGAGCCTCACAGGAGCTCCGTGACACCAGTATGACTACAGTAATCTGGCGAATAAGTAAAGTGAGGCTTTAGGGAGGGAGCAAATATGCCCAATGTCACAGAGCTGACAGAGGGGAAAGGCACCCCACCCGTGAACACCCCCAGACAGAGCACCTGTAGGAAAACAAACTTCAAGGATGTAAGAGAAACTCATGTTTACTGAATGTGTATTCCACCTGCATCCTGTATAAGGAGGTGCTCGGAGCATCACAAAAGCAGAGGATGTGGTGGGCCCCAGCCACAAGAGGGTCATAAGGGACAAGATGAGCACCGGGGACGTTCGCAGGTGGTAAATTCCAAGTGGTGGTCTGGACATAACCGCCGTGGCCCATCACTGAGCGTCAGGGCCGTCTGGGTGGAGAAGGTTGGGAAAGCTGAGGGAAAGTGCTGGAGAGGACCTCCTTCCCACCTCGGGAGGTTAGTGACTGGCGTGGCCTCTCTATAGAGCCACGGCCCTGACTTTCCGGGTCATCTTTCAGTTTGGAAATGGTCAGGGCAGCCAGGGAGGAGACGCTGTGCCTCAGCCCAGGGGGAGGAAGGTGGCCTGTCTATGGTCCAGGGTGTTAATATACTAGGTCTGGGGCCTCTGCAAATGTCTTGAATCCTGAAAAACATGTGTTGGCTCCAAAATGTGAACTCAGATGATAAATTCAAAGTCAAGAAATGTCTGATTGTTCAGCTTTCACTACGGTAGAGCAAACATGCAGAAAGGCACACAACGGGGGCGCCTGGGTGGCTCAGTCAGTTAAGCCTCTGACTTCGGCTCAGGTCATGATCTCACAGCTCGTGAGTTCAAGCCCCACATCAGGCCTGAACACCCCATGCAACCAGCACCCAGCTCAAGAACTGACAGTTACCAGCACCCCAAGTGCCCCTCAGGCCCCTGCCTATAACTATCCCACTCCCCAAGGGTAATCACTCCCTTAACTTTTATTTATTTATTTTTTATTTTTTGAGAAAGAGAGGGCACAAGTGAGGGAGGGGCAGAGGGAAGGGGTGGAGAGAGAGAGGGGAGGGTTAGAGAGAGAGAAGCAGGGCTCACCCGAAGCGGGGCTCATGCTTACTCGAAGCGGGGCTCAAACTCACCAACCGTGAGATCACGACCTGAGCCAAGGTCGGATGCTTAACCAACCGAGCCACCCAGGCGCCCCCATCCCGACTTTTACCACCATACAGTAATTTTGCCTGTCTTGCAGTTGGTGTAAATGGAGTCAGGACGCCCCTCGATGTGTCCGGCTTCTCTAGCTCGTGCACAGGAGGCTCATGCGTTACTACTGTGCGACGTGTTCCCTGCTGTGTGGTAGGCCAGCGCGGGACAGTGCTGCCGCGCAAAATGGAGTATGACATCACCATCATGGTTGCATCTAGGAGTTATCAACATTTGGAAGCAATGTGTGGATTAGGCTTCACACTTCCCGAAAGTTCCCACATGTGGTGTGATCACTGGGAAATCATAGCTCACGGTGAAGAGGGGTGCCTAGGGGGGCTCCGTCAGTTAAGCCTCTGACTTCGGCTCAGGTCATGATCCCGCGGTTCGTGGGTTCGAGCCCCGCGTCGGGCTCTGTGCTGACAGCTCAGAGCCTGGAGCCTGCTTCGGATCCCATGTCTCCCTCTCTCCCTGCCCCTCCCCTGCTTGCACTCTGTTTCTCTCTTTCTCAAAAATAAAATGAACATTTAAAAAATAACAGCAAAGAAAATTGACTTGATGTGGGATGTGGGTGCATCTAACGTGTGGGAGTGGCAAAGGGCTACAAAGGTCTTTGGTCAAGAGGGTGACAGGCCTTTCTGGCCCCTTAGAGGACTAGCCTGTGAGAATGGGAAGTCCTTGGGGGTCCAGGAGCAGAGGGCAGGACCACCCTGGGAGACACCAGGAGAAGCTGGGAGCCCAGCTGGTGCCGAGGGAAACGCCTGAGGGTCCTGGGGGCGGAGCCAGGCTGCGCCATCTATCTGTCCCTGAGCCTTGAAGCCATTTCCTCCTGTCCCTTTGCAGTTGGCCTGGCCCAGGGCCCGGATCCCCCCAGTAGCCCAAGTTACTCCAGGGACAAAGCAGTCTCTGCACATCACGTCTGACAATGCAGTGCTCTGTGTTGTCCAGCACAGTTGGAGAAAGGGTGAACAGAAGTTGTGAGTACTAACAATAGTCTTTTTACTTGAGGAGTTCGCAAATAACCTCGTTACCTCTCAAAGCCTTAGAGTATCCATCTTCTGTGCTGAGCTTTACCTCGATCTAGTGAGACAAGCAGGGTGTTACATTCCAATGTGTAGATTGAGAGAGAAAGCGTCTGTCCCGGAGTCACTCAATGAGTGTGTGCGGAACCACAGCTGAGACCCTAGTGTCTGTCCCCACCCACGTGTATACTCTGGTCGACTCAGGTGAACCTTCTCAGCTGTCCGGGCCTTAGAATGTGATAAGACAGCCCTGATACAAAGGTGATACTGTGCACAATTCAACCCAGTGACACAGAAGCTGACGCTGCCTTGAGGCATGCTGAGATGACACCTCTCATGAGCAGGGGTGGCTATGTAGACAGGCTGATAAATACAAAGTTCTGATTTGTGGACTATCGGATACTGGGAACCATTGTGAGGATCATCTAGTCTGGGGCTAGCTGGTTTGGTGGGTTAGAATATGAGGCTAATGACCCCCCAAATGCCTCAATGACCCCAACAGGCATGCCCCACCCCAACTGGGCGTCCTGCAGACACCTGCCACTCCTTCAGCAGAGTACAAGTCACTGGGAAGCATGTCAGCCCTCTTGGGGGAGTGTGTCAAAGCTGATGAGCCTCCCTAGTGGCAAATCAGCAGAGACATTCCATATAAGAAAGGACTTCATGTTCTAGAACCATTAGTCAACCATTAAGAAGTGTCATGACTGACGAATTAATTCAAACAATTTCCATATTTAGCAAGTGGTTCTAAATCTCTGGGCTGCATTTACACCCCCCTCTACACAAAGCCATTAAATCCTGCTCTCTACACCTCACTCAGAAAGGAAGCTTCAAGGGACGCCTGGGTGGCTCCGTTGATTAAGCGTCTGACTCTTGATCTCGGCTCGGGTCATGATTTCACAATTCCTGGGATCGAGCCCTACATCTGGCTCTGTGCTGACGGTACAGAGCCTGCTGAGGATTTTCTCTCTTCCTCTCTGCCCCTCCCCCACGTGCAAGCACTCTCTCTGTCTCTTTCAAAATAAATAAATGTATTTTTAAAAAATAAAAAATAGGGGCGCCTGGGTGGCGCAGTCGGTTAAGCGTCCGACTTCAGCCAGGTCACGATCTTGCGGTCCGTGAGTTCGAGCCCCGCGTCGGGCTCTGGGCTGATGGCTCAGAGCCTGGAGCCTGTTTCTGATTCTGTGTCTCCCTCTCTCTCTGCCCCTCCCCCGTTCATGCTCTGTCTCTCTCTGTCCCAAAAATAAATAAACGTTGAAAAAAAAAAAAAAAAATTTTTTAAAAATAAAAAATAAAATACAAAAGTTAAAAAAAGAAAAAAGAGAGAGAGAGAGAGAAAGGAAGCTTCAATCAGACATCCAAGGCCAATGGGGCCCACACTTAAACCCATGTGTGTAGTTCTGGATCCTCCCAGGGTCACATTCCTGCATTCTGGGGCCCCAAGTTTTCCTGGAGGACAGCTGGGCTATAGGGCACAGGTACAGACCTAGAGAGAAGTGCCACATATTAATTACGTTTAATCATATCGATGCCACAAGCGTGTTTAACCATTTGCACTTAACAGATCATGAAACTATGGTTCGGAGAGGCTCGGTTATGCATTCAAGGTCATACAGCTAGTAAGTGATGGATTCGGAATTTGAACCAAGTCTGAGGCGGGGACTCCTGCTCTTCCCCCTTCGCTATAACTGCATATAGACCCTCATTCCGACAGTTAGGTTGACTTCTCAACTGCCCCCTAGTGACCATCCTTTGACCATAGCGCCCCCTCTGAACCTTCTGTAACCCGGGTCTGCATCTGGAACAAGCACCTGTGCCCTGGACACATACTGCTCACCACCCCCCCCCCTTTTTTTTAATTCGAGAAACATCTAGGTTAAAAAAAAATTCTTGCCTTCAAAAAGGTTCTCAAGACAAAACTAGGAGACAACCGCCCCCTCCCTGCCAGTTCCTTCAAGCTGATAAAAGCCATTTCCCAGACAACTGGCCCGTTCTGAATCTGATTCTTGCCCAGACTCTCCTTCTGTTTTTCTTTTGCCAGCCCACGGCCGGCCCCTGTGCCTGCCTGAGTTGGGGCCCTCCTGGGGGCAGAGACTTGATTCTTGACCTCAACAAACCAGAGCTCATTGGTGGCTAGACAACCTGGCAGGACCGGAGAGGGGAAGCCATGGCCCCCTGGGAGGCAGGTTGTCAGGGTTGTCACCCTTTAGAACTGGCCCCTACCAGGGACTCAGGCTGTCAGAGCTGGAAGGGTCTTCAGGGTTTCCCTGAAGTGATTTTCACACAGTTTTCAGCCACAGAATCCTTTAGGTGAAAGACATCTAACGTGGGAGGTCGAAACACCAAACAGGTAAGATCAACGCAGCCCGGGTGAAAGAGGTTGAGGGCAGGACCTCCCACCGCCCACCCCCTTTATTCCTGGGGGGAGAGGGGGTCCTCGGAACCCCAGGCTCCGAGGAGCTGTTGGACAGTCTCTGGTCTAGTCCAGCCCCCTTGCTTTGCAGGTGAGGAAACTGAGACCCAGGCAGGGTCACAAAGCAGCTCCAGTACAGAACTAGGTCTAGAGCTCGGCTCTCTTGAACTGCAGTCCAGGCCTGCACGGCCCTCACCTCCCCCCTGGACCAGTTCTGCCTTCTGGTGCTCCCACAGTGCTCTGCTAGAGTCTAGCATAACCCTCACCGCCCTGGGTAATTGTTGTAGTCCGTCCTCTCTTCCCCCACTAGACTGTGAGCTCCTGGAGGGCAGGGATCCCCTCAGTACCCGGCACAGAGCAGAGGCTCGATACCCTACACACACGTTCACAAGCACACACGGCCGCATGGCTGACCGAAGGATCTGTGACCACACCTGGCACCATGTGGGCACAGAGCAGAGTCTTTGGTAAGTGTTAGCGCGACGGTGTGATTAAGTAGGACCTTTCTCATAGCCCCAGCGTTGGTGGCCAGGACTCGGCAGGGGACGAATTGATGCCGAGTGCCCCACATCCTAAAGAGGGTCTAGAATAACTGGAGCCAGACGCCAGACGTCTTTGAGCAAAGATGTGCGAGCTTTTAAACCGTCAGGCTAGATGAGATGACCAAAGGAGTGAGTGCACACAGAAAAGAGGAGAGGTGCAAGGACCGTGGAAAATCAGCCAAAGAGAAAGAATGGCCAGGGAGGTGGGAGGCAAACCAAGGGACTGGGGTGTCTGGAAGCCAAGTGAAGGGAGCGTGACTGGATGCAGGGAGGGACCAGCTGGGTGAAAAGATGCTGACGAGCCACAAGAGATGAGGAATGAGACACTGGCTTTGTGTTCTTTTATTTCCTTCTTTTCCTTCTTCTCTTTCACCTTCTTCTCCTCCTCTTCCTCCAGCTCCTCCACATCCTGCCCTCCCCTTCCTCTCTTTTCTCCCCCTCCCACCTTTAGGTGAAATTCAGATACAGTGCAATGCACAGATCTTAAGTGTATCATTCCATCCATTTGGACGAATACGCCCACCTGTGCAGCCCCAACCACTACCAAATATGGAACATGACCATCTCCTCAGAAAGTTCCTTACGCATTTTCCCTGGCAATCCCCCTTCCTCCGAAGAGGCAGCCACTGTTGAGACTTTTTTTTTTTAATTTGAGAGAGAGAGAGGAGAGAGAGAAAGAGAGAGAGAGAGAGAGAATCTCTCTCTCACAGAGCAGCACAGAGCCCGATGTGGGGCTCAATCCCACAACCCAAGAATCACAACCTGAGCCAAAATCAAGAGCTGGATGGTCAACCAACTGAGCCACCCAGGTGACCCCAAGACTTTTTTGTATGGTAGTTTGCTTTTGCCTGTTTAGAAAAATTTAATGTCTGTAGGATCAATCGTTTTGTCCTCTTTCATTTCTGATATTGGTAACCTGCTTTTGTATTCTCGAACCGTCTAGCCAGGAGTTCAGCTTGTCAGAAAACCAACATGTGACTTTCTCACCTTTCTTTAACATTTTTCTATTTCATCCATTTCTGTTCTTTGTTGTTTCCTTTCTTCCACTTACTTTGAATTTAGTTTGCTTTACTTTTCTAGATTCATAGAGTGGAACCTTAGGTCATTGATGTTAGACATTTCAAGCATTTAAAATGCCCTCTAAGGGGCACCTGGGTGGCTCAGTCGGTTGAGCGGCCGACTTCGGCTCAGGTCATGATCTCACACTCTGTGAGTTCGAGCCCCGCGTCGGGCTCTGTGCTGACAGCTCAGAGCCTGGAGCCTGTTTCAGATTCTGTGTCTCCCTCTCTCTGACCCTCCCCTGTTCATGCTGTGTCTCTCTCTCTGTCTCAAGAATGAATAAACATTAAAAAATAATAATAATAAAATAAAATAAAATAAAATGCCCTCTAAGAACTTCTTCGCCCGTATCCTGTAAATTCTGACGTTCCGTAGATTTATTATCCATTAATTAAAAATATTTTCCAAACTCTCCTGCAAATTTCTTTGACCCATGTGTTCCTTAATTTCAAATATTTGGGCGTTTCTAGCTATTTTCTTTTTATTTATTTCTAATTTTCTACTCTTGCTTATTTCATTGATCTAAAGGATAGTGATCCTGGGCACCTGGGTGGCCCAGTGGGTTGAGCATCCGACTCTCTGTTTTGGCTCAGGTCATGGTCAGGTCATGGGATTGAGCCCCGCGTCAGGTTCCGTGCTGAGTATGGAGCCTGCTTAAGAGTCTGTCTCTCTCTCCCTCTCCCCCTCTCCCTTGCTCTCTCTCTAAATAAAAATATATACATACAACTTAAAAAAAAAAAAACACACAGAACTCATATTGAGGAAGTGATGGCGGACTGGAGCCAGAGTCTTCAGGGAAATGAGGGGAATGGCCTGGGGGTCTCTAGGTGACTGCAACATTGCACGGCAGTAGTTGCACGATATGGCAGGTTTAACTAAACTGAAATAAAGGCTATAAAGCGGGGACATTGTGTCTGCCTCTGCTGCTCATTCAGAGGAAACTGAGGCACCAAGAGGGGAGAGCCCACATAGCAAACCTCAGACCTCTTGTGGCTGCCCTGAGAGCTTCCCAGCACCTCCCTGGGCCTTGCCATCTCTGCTCCGAGCTCCACAAAGTTTAAAACCAACCTGAGCCACACATATTTTGGGTTGCTTGCTTTGGACAAAGGTTAATGAAATCACCACCTACCTAGCCACCCAGGCAAGAAACCCTGGCCACGTGTCTAATACTTCCTTTCTCATTCAGGCACCAAGTCCTGACAGCTCTGAGATGTCACCTCATCTCCATACCCACTACCTGTGCCTTAAATGGGGCCACCTTCAAGCCTGGCCCTGAGCATTTCGAGATGCCAGTGCCTCCAACTGGCCTCTCCGCCTCTCGCTCCCCCCACCTGCCTCCCAGCCACCAGAGTGTGCCGTCACCAGCGCAACCACCGAAGTGATGCTGACGAAATCCTTCCCCTGTGTCAAAACGTCTGCCGGCTCCCAATTTTCTGCAGCTAGAAGTCTTAGGCTGTCACCCAAGGCTTTCTCCACCTGGCCCCAATCCACCCTGAGTATCTCTGGCTCCTTCCCATTCACTTACTCCCTGTACTCCACCCAAGCGAGGCATCTCCCCAAACATGACGTGCCTGTTTAATCCCACTGTCTTTGTGCTGTTTCTTCTGCCCAGTGTGCCCTGCCCCTAGCTCTGCCTGTCAAAACCCTGTTTATCCTTTGAGGCCCAACTCACATGGCCTTCTCTCCATGGGACCTGCATGTTTGCACCTGCGTGGAGGCCCCGATGGGGTCTTGACTTCCGTGCGGCTCTATTTTCGCCCTCTGTGGAACGTGGAGTTCCTTGTGGGCAGGGACAGCGACTTACTCGTTTTTGTGCCCTTTCTCAAGACCGAGCACAGCTCCCAGCAGAAAGCATTTGCTCCAGCATGCGTGGACATGGGTTCCTCTTGTGTTGCACTGATCTTAGTAGCCTCCCAGGCCTCTCTCCCCACTATCTTATCTTAAAGTCCATAACCTCAGCCTCCAAATTGACCAAGCGCCCCCTGAGCACCTCCAGGGAAAGACCACTGGAAGCTGTCCTGGCTGTTAGATGCACCTGTCCCTTGGCTTCTGCTCACCGGCCCTTGTCTTCACCCACTGGGGCCATGGAGAAGGGATCCCATCTCTCTTCCTCGAGACAGTTCTCTCAATATCTGAATGCAGTCATCTTGTGTCTCCGAGTTGTCTCATATCCAGGCTAACCCTTCTCGGATTCTTCAGACTTTCCTTCTAGGGCATGATTTAGCATCCCCCTCGCTGTCTCGTTCACCCTTCTTTGAACACATCTCAGGTTGTCATCATCCCACTTAAGAACTGGGGCTCTGAATGGGACCTAGGACATCAAATGTGGCCTGAGTGGGATCGAGGCCAGTGGATCGGGACGTCTCCAATTTGGGGCATACGTGTCTAGTCTACTCTGCCATCTAGCCCGGAAATCACTGGGTTCCTGGCCTCTCTGATCCCCCATTCCTTGAAAACTCATGCAGAGGTCTTTTTTGACTTCAGGGAACGCAGGCTGGTGGTGGATCCTACTCTGAGCTTCCCCAGGGATCTAGATCTCGTAAGGAGCAAGAAAACTGGGCGTGCGCCTGTTGGTGTTTGGAAATGGAATTCTCCAGTGTGGGTAGATCCAGCTTCGGTATCAATGTATTCCCAATCAATTTATTTGGTATCAAATTTGGTCATTTAGTTCTAGGTGGGGAAGTGGTCAGAAGCCACAGAAAGTGATGTCTCAGTATAACTGTCAGGAAATCTCGGCTCCGACATGGAGCCAATGGATGGCCTTGGGAAAGCCTCCTCACCCGTTTCCCTTCTGCTAAAATGAGGTGTCCAGGGCCCCATGCAGTTCTGCCACCCTGTGCTGATATGTGGCGACTCCCAGAGCATCAGTGCTCCCCAAGACTCCTTTCCCCTGGTCCCCTGTTCCCCAGGGTCTCCATGAACTCCAGACCATGGCCCCAGCCTTCCCCAGCTCCCTGGTGGGAGCACGGGAGCCCACACTCTGGCATTCCTACACGGATTCCCACACCCTCCCCGCCTCAGCCTCCTCAGCCACACCATGCCGGTGGCAGGAGGCAGGAGGCCCACGAAGCTGGTGAGTCAGGCTGTCAGAACTGGCCCTGCCTGTTCTACGTTCCATCGAACCACAGTGTCAGCAAAAGCCCAGGCCAGGGTTTGGCTAGAAACCTCTTCCAGCTGCTGTCACACATTCTCCAGGTGGGCAAGGCGTAGAGCTTTCTTGCAGAAGCCCAGGCCAGCTGCTGGATTTGCAAAAGCCCTTCCCGCCCCTTCTCTCCCTCAGGTGGCAGTCACGCCTTCTTTTATAATGGCCGGCAGGTCCGTGGGAACAGCCTTCTCCCTGCTGGCGGGGACAGGACACCAGCTCCAGACTAGGCTGGTGGACTGGGGAGAATACTAACATTTGAGACTCAAAACAAAAGCTGGTGGGAACAACTTGTCCGCATAGACTCTGGGTGAGGTGACACCCACTTGGCCACTGCCCAGAGGGCCGTTAAGAGAGGAGCCCCACCCAACCCCCCTGCAGGAACCTCCACGGGACCACCAGACTCAGTTTCTCACCTCAGAAAATGGGGGCAAAGGACTCCTTAGCACCAGAGAGCCTCACGTTAAAACTTCAGTCAGGGGCGGGGAGCGGGGGGGAAGAGGTGTGTGGAAGGGAATTAGGTTAGCACTTCCCAAAGGGATTCCTTTCCTGCAGATGTTCGTAGGTGCTCAGTGACAAAAGAAGTCTAAGTTTCGGAAACTCTGGGCTACATGAAGCTAAACAGATTTCCCCAAAGCTTCAATGTGCTAATGTGTGTCACAGCAGAGAGAGGACAAAGAGAGGCAGTGGGGGTGACATGAAGCCCCTCCCAAACTTGTTTCATGGAAGAAACACTTCTGGACAGAACACCTGTGTTCCAGACACCAGTCTGAGTGACACCCCAGACTGACGAAGCTCACTCTGGAAGGGAGATTCTGGAGTCCCAGACAGAGGCCCGTCTTGAGTGTGGTAAATGGCAAATCAGATGGACATGGCCTGGGAGAGACCTCTGTGTCAGCCGGCCAAGGGCCAGGGTAACTCTGCCATGGCTGGCCTTCAGCCAGTGGAGAGGTTGGTGGGAAGATCATGAGAAAAATAGGATTCAGGGGCGCCTGGGTGGCTCAGTGGGTTAAGCGTCCAGCTTCAGCTCAGGTCACGATCTCACAGTTCACGGGTTCAAGCCCCGCATCGGGCTCTGTGCTGGCAGCTCAGAGCCTGGAACCTGCTTCAGATTCTGTATCTCCCTCTCTCTCTCTGCCCCTCCCCTGCTCATTCTCTGGCTCTCTCTGGCTCTCAAAAATAAATAATCATTAAAAAAAATTTTTTTTAAAGAAAAATAGGATTCAGGATGGAAGAGGAGAGCAGGGCCTGTGTCATCATTTACAGAATGAAATGCTCTCTCCTGTCTCCAACCAGCCTGATACCAGCTGACCCAGATTCCCAGAGTCTCCATATTTCCAGGGGTTAGAAGGGCACCTAGCTCAGTAACTCTCAAACAGTAATGCGCATGCAGATCCCTAAGGATCCTGTTAAAACGCAGATTCTGAAATTCTGGTGGATGCTGTTGTTTCTGGTCTGTGGACCACACTTTGAGTAAGTAGCAAGGTCCTAGCCAGTGCAGGAAGGCTTTCTGGAAGGGTAGACCCTACAAGAGAGGGGAGACTCAAGGGAACAGTTACCAGAGAGCAGAGCTGGGGCTGAAGAGCACTAAGAAAGTGGGAAGAAGCCGAAAGCAGAACAGGATGGTGGGAAAAGGAAGCCAGTGGAGTCTGGGGCTCAGGTTTTAACGTTCGGTGTGGGGCAAGAGGCACCGTCAGGGCTGGAGGATAGACACCAAGGTAGAGCAGCTAACGAGTTCCCCCCATCCCACACAAGTGGGGTTGACACAAGGGGGGTTGACAATAATTCTGGTGCAGGGCCTAGGGACCACAGGGTGAGCATGATAATTTGTCAGAAGAGGAGCGTGACCACATGGGTTCCGTGTCTCCCCACTATACAGAAGAGACCTCTGAGGTCCTGGCAGGAGATGGGAGTGTTATCAGCACCTTCCCTTGGCCTCCCGTCACTGGTGGCTGCAGGCGAGGCAGGATGGGCTGACTCACCCAGCCAGGCCCATCTTCCCATGACCCGTGGGTCCCAGACTCGGCTTAAGGAAGGAGAAGGCGGGAAAGAGGGGTTGGCCAAGGCCTGTCCTAACCCTCGGGACCAGGGACCTAAAGTCGGGGAACATGAGGGGAAGGAGTAGGGGGAGTGGACACCACAGAGACAGAAAAGACCAGGGAGATGCACTGGGGGAAAAGAGAGCCTTTCGGTCTCCACAATATCCCGGAGACAACAGCAAACACTCACAGGCTTGTGATAAGCCGAAGTGATAAGCACTATTCTGAGCTCTTATATTTATATAAGCCCATTTCATCCTCCAAAATCCAATGAGACAGTTGCCAATATCATCCCCACTTTACAGGTAAAAAAACTGAGAGAGTGACTTGGCCAGGGTCACACCATGAGTCCATGGTAGAATGGGGATGCAATCCAGGGAGTCTCGCTTCAGAGTTTGTGCCCTTTACACACCTTCCAGAAGACAACAGGTTCTAGGGCACCTGTGACCTCTCCCCTCCCTCTCCCTGCTCTCCACCATCCCCCACCCCACCCTCTGGCCAAGAAAGATGCAGAACGGGTTGTTGATGGCCAGGACACCAGTACCACTCAGGCGTGGAAGGCAGCCTAAGATCTTTCTCAGGAAAACTCCTTTCCAACTGGTGGTTTCCCCACTCATTCATTCAGGGCGCTACAGTCCTGGACTCTTCATCTCCAGCGGCTGAAACTTCTGTGACTTTTCAGAGTGTCAATTTCTTCAGGGTCAAATATCCAAATGTCCCTGCCCCAGAGCCCCCAAATCTCTCTGTTGACCTTTCCAATCAACAAGATTATCTCTGGCCTTTTTAGGACACCGTGTGTGTGTTACCTGGCCTTTGTGAGTCAGTCTTGACTCCTTGGGGATAAATGGTCATGCATTCACTCTTTCAGCAGTTATGGAGTGTCCCCACATTCCAGTCATACCTTTGGCGGTGAGGATTCAGCAGTGAACAAAAAACAGACAAACTGCAGGTCTTCCCAGAGCTTACAGGAAAGAGACAGACCAAAAACAAGATAAGGGGAAAAGGGACCAGAAGCGCAGGGTGGAAGGGAGGTTGCGACAAAGTTTGCTGTAATGGCCAGGGATGGCCCCTCTGCAGAGGCCGAGTAAAGACCTACAGGAAGGGAGTTTTGATTATGAAATATCATTTTTCTTCCAATAACTGCTACCACCTGTGCTCTAGGGAAGCCCCTTTCCGCTGGAGGGTGGGTTCCAGTAAAGATTCCAAAACTTGGGGCGCCTGGGTGGCTCAGTCGGTTGAGCGTCCGACTTAGGCTCAGGTCATGATCTCACGGTCTGTGGGTTCGAGCCCCGCGTCGCGCTCTGTGCTGACAGCTCAGAGCCTGGAGCCTGCTTCCGATCCTGTGTCTCCCTCTCTCTCTGCCCCTCCCCCACTCTCACTTTGTCTCACTCTGTCTCTCAAAAATAAATTTTTAAAAAAAATTTTTTTAATTAAAAAAAAAAGATTCCAAAACTTAACAGCCACTTTTGTTTCTTTCAACAGCCCTTTGTAGTTACTAAGCCTTCATCCCCATCCACTTCAAATCCCAACCTCACATCCAGTTCACATCCCCATCCCCATCCCCGCCCATCCCCTGCCTGCCCAGCACAGACCAGATGTGGGGGAGCAGGGCTGGGCTGTGCTCTCTCACACGCCCCTTTCCACACGGATCCCTGTCACTCTGGGGTGGTGCCAAGGAAAGGGAAGGAGCCTATTCGTATTGGGTTCCCATGGGCGTCACACCATCGCCCTGTGTCGAGGCGTCAGCTCTTCTGCCCCGTTGTCTGTTAACTCAGAAGGACCCAGAAGGGGGACTAACAGAACCATCCGGGAGGGTCTCTCCCAGGCCACGCCCATCTGGTTTGCCACTTACCATGTTCCAGGAGGGCGCCTGCCAGGATGTGTACTCAGTAAATTTGTGTTGGATTTATGGAATGACTGAACGAATGAATGAATGAACCCTATCAAGCAGACTCAGTCAGTGCTAACATTGATAGCACATGAGTGAGGTAGACATCTGAACCTTTCAAGATCAGACTTTTTTCCCAGGTTCCGTTGTTTTTGTTTTGATCCAAGTGCTTTGACAACTATAAAAGGCAACGCAATGATAATGTAACTATTTTACCGTCTTTTCCCTTTCTGTCAATATTTAACCATCAAATGATCAAATCCTGTGCAAAATCTGCTGAGTGAGAATGATTTCCTCCTGCATTCATTCAACCCGTATGAAGGGGCACAGGGATCTATGGAAAACAAGCCAGGCCTCATGAAGCTCCCAGTCTAGACGGGGAGAGGTGAGGACATCAACAGTGAAACTGACTGGGATGAGGCCAGTGTTCATTGGCAAGTCATTTTTTCTGAGCAATGTGGAACAGTGGTATGATCGTACACTCATCATCCCAGACTGCCCGAGCCAGTGACCAAAAAAACTACAATAGACAGATCTCAACAGTATTTCACACAAATTTTCTTATAAGGATTGATGCATACATACTTTGTATTATATAGTCAGAATTGTTCAAATATTCCTTAGCTAAAATACAGAAGTGATTTCTTTAAAATATGCTTTTCTTTGTTTCTATCAGATATTCAATTTTATTGGGTAGAAAATATACCCTGCAGGGGCGCCCGTGGGGGGCACAGTTAGGCGTCCGACTCTTGATTTTGACTCAGGTCATGAACTCACGGTACAAGCCCCAGGTCTGGCTCCACACTGACAGTGGAGGAGCTTGCTTGGGATTCTCTCTCCCTCTCTTTCTCTCTCTCTCTATTCCCCTATCCTGCTTATGCACGTGCACACACACACGCTTTCTCTTTCTCTTTCAAAATAAATACATAAACTTTAAAAATTAAAAAAAAAGGAAAGTATACCATGCAAATGAAAAATCATAATCAAAACAATCGGGATCCTGCCGTGTATGACCTTGGATGAGTCACCCAACTTCTTTGAGCCTCAGTTTCCTCACGTATAAAATGGAACTATTTACATCCTTACTTTGCACATCACTGTAATCAGAGTGCACATAAATTACGTTGCATGTTGACTGGCACACAGTAGGTGCCTAATATGTGGAGGCTAATATCATTCATTAGTATGATCATGTAGCCAGCTTATAAATTATGTCCAGTCTCTCCCAGTAGAGTCCGCCATTCACCACCTCCCCTGGGCCCAAGTAGGTGAGACAGGTGGGGTCAGAGGGGTCTCCATGTCAAGATCAGAGGGGAAAACTTTGCTTGTCCCTACCCCCAAGCAGCCACGAAGTGACCTCCCCACTCCTTCATCCTCATCAACCTGCACCCCAGGTGGCTGGCTTCTTTGGAGAATTGGCAAGGCAGGGGTGGGTGGGGACCAGGGAGGGGTGAGGCAGCTCATGCTCAACAGGTCTCCCTGACCCGCCTTCCGCAAGCCCAGCACAATCTCAGCCCTGGAGCCAGCCTGGGAATCTCACCACCTCTCCAGCCCCGCCCTCCACGTTCCTGAAGAGCAGCTCCAACCCCACCGCCTCTTTCAGATTTGCGTCGCCCAGGCCTGACTTTGCAGGGGAAACTGCTTCGGGTGTGCTGAAGGTGTGGCCGGTGTGGCCAACGCAGCGCTGAGTGCAGGGCCATGGGGCAGGGCTACCCCCTGGGGGCTGGGTGCTTTGCACAAGGTGGAAACATTTTTCTCCTGAGTCTTCAGTTGAGAGCAATTGAAATCCCTGTAGCTGTTGGGGTGGGGGCTGAGAACCGGGATGAACAGGCTCCCGCTGGCGAGAGAGGGCGGGGCTGGGTACCCAGACCTGGTTTCTATGAATCACAAGCCCAGGATGAATGGGCCTTAGTGTGGGGTTCTCAAGGCAGCCTGGGGATGGGGGGAGGGGCATTGTCCGAGGAAACCGTGGGGACTCAGGACTTCTTGGAGAAACAGCCACTTGAGCCAGATCCTGAGGGGTGGGGAAAAGTCGGGTAGGCAGAGAGGAAATGAGGGCATTCTAGTGGTAAGACAGAGCATTGCAGAGGTGGGAGAACGTGGGATATTTGAGGATCACAAAACAGCTAGTTCCATCTGGCTGCATCGTAAGATTGCAGGTAGACTAAGGTGGGGGGGGCGCTGCGGGGTTCCCTGGATCCGCCCTGCCACCCCGACAGCAGCTGGACCAGCCCCACTGATGATATTTTTAGGCCAGGCCTCTGTCCACCCTCTCGGCATGGTTGAGAAGTGGCCCACTGGCAAAGCAATGACAGGTGCTTTCTAAGTCCCCCTAAGCACCTGTGGACAGGGCATGGGCTGTAACCACCCACCGGGAGGAGGAGGCTGCCTGACTGTGTTCTTCCAACTCTGAGCAAAGCCCCCTCCCGTGTTGCACAAGGCGTCTCTCCTCCTATCAGGTCCCGGGGCTTCCCGTGGGGCAGAACAACCAGACTTGCAGGCTGACAGGCACAGCACAGAGACGCTGCCGTGAGCAGCTGCTGGGGGGGGGGGGGGGGGGTGGGCAGGGGCAGAGGGTGCTGAGCCCCTGCACTCATGCCCTGTGCCCTGGCCCCTGGGCCCACCTCCAGCCGGCTCACGGGAAGCCCCAACTGTGGCTCAGTCCCTGCCCTCTGGGAGATCTGAGACGGTCCTCAGCCTGCAGCGTCCTTGTGCTGGGAAGAGCCTTGGCCCTGAAGCCATAAGCTTGGGTTCAAATCCCCGCTTTGCCACTTACTAACTGAATGGCCCTTGGCATGTTGCTCAACGCTTCGCAGCTGTTTCCTCATCTGAACATAAGGATGGGACCTCAGGGCCGTGGATGATGGGTAGGTTGGCCCAAGAGAATATGTGTCATGTAGCCAGCACAGTGCCTGGCACGTAGGACAGGGTGAGAAACACACGAGGGGATGTTACGTAGGAGAAAGGGTAGGTTTACCCCCAATCAGCAGCATTCTCCCCCCAGTCCCCAATCTTCCTCCCCATAGGGCCAACAGGGCGGGTTGGACTTTTCAGCCCAGAAGGAGGAGTAGCCTGGTCTAGCCTGCACTTCTGGCCAGCCCCCAGCCCCCAACTCGGGCCCGTTGAAGAGCCCGCCACCCCTCCCCCGGGAGGCCTGTCCTTGAGCCCAGCACAGACAAGAGGCAGCCCCCGACTCCAGGAGGGGTGCTGCCTCACCTTTTCCAGAAACCAGGCTGTACCGTCAGGGGTGGATCCACCGGGAGCAAGCTGGCCACGTCCATCCAGCAGTGGCACAGACCTGGGAGGGACAGTCGGCACCAGCAGGCTCTCGCCGTCCCGGGCCCCCAGTGATCTGCTCAGGGAGAAGGCCTGACCCTGGAACCCAGAGGGAAGACGGGCTTGCAGGGGCTCCTTGGAACCCCACAGAAGGGAGGAGCTGGCTAGGACCCAGCCTTGGTGAATCAGCTTCCCGAGCCCCCAAAAGGGGCTGGTAAGGAGTTACAACCAAAATAACAGTATCAACGGCTGACATTTACTACCCACTTAACTCACACAGGCACTGCACACGTGATCGCATTCAACCTTCCTAACAATCCCCGTGTTTCAACAGAAGGGAACTCAGGCATAGAGAGGGGAAGTCACTGGCCCAAAGTCGCAGAGCTGGGAAGTGGCCGGGCCAGAATTTGATGGGAGAAAATGAGGATCTTGATTCAGAGCACGGAGTCTCCGGCAGGAAGAGCTGGATTCCAAGGCAAGTGGCCCCTGGGGCGTCCACCCTCCTCTCTTAGCTCTTCCTCCTCAACAGTGGGTTTATCGTGTGAATGCATGACACGACACGAGCTTGTTTGGACAGAAAATCTGGTGATAGGAGGATGGCAGGGGGGAGGGAGGGTCTCCACCCCTCTGACCGAGGGCCGAGCTGAGCTTAGAGGTCATTTTCCCTGACCTATGGGTGTACACAGGGTGCGAGAGATCCGTGAGGTGAGGGGTGTGCCCAAACCAGGGGGAGATGGGACCCTCGTGGAGAGGGTAGTGCCTGGGGGTTGCAGGGGACGGTGGGCGCAGGGGGAACCTGGGTGTCTGGGGTCACAGGCCACCCTGCTGCAGCCTCACCGAGCTCCTGAGTGGTCAGGAGGCCCAGGCCAGCTCCTGGCATACTCGTGCCCTCAGTGTTTGGCGTGGCTTCCGCTGCCCAGTAAGCACAAGAGTGACAGAAGTAATGAATGAACCGAGGGCAAGGTGTGCGTGCCTGTCTGACGCGCCTTCCCACTCACTCGTGAGCCCATCACAGTGTGCTTCTGTGCATACGTCCATGGTCCCTCCGTTCCCGAGCTGTGTCATGGGGAAAGCACGGGACGACTAGGCCGGAAGCCCACGCCCCTGCCTTGGGCTGATGACCCAGGTATGCCCCTGCACCCTGGCACTCGCTTGCTCTCTCCTTGGTGAACAGGACAGAACCGGGCCACCTGCCCAGACTCTTCGGTTATGGACGAACACTCCAGGCCCCGTGCACACCAGGTGTCTTCAGGGCTCCCATTTAGAGGCAGCACTCTGGATCAACCTGCGGTGTTGCTGTTAAGGTGACCGATGGGGACCTGGACCGGGTGCCACAGAGTCGGAGCATGGTATGCCCTGCCTGGGGACAGTGTCTAGGGCACTCACAGGGTCTTCCCTCACACCAGGTGACTTCAGGACAAAAGGGATAAGTGGAACCTGACCTCAGGGAGACTCAGAGTAAGACGGCAAGGCCGCCTCTATGTCCCCGTCAGTGCATGGCCTTTAAAGGAGAGACCACGCCTGCGAGGTCAGAGGCATGATCACGAGGACCCCGTTGGGAGAGGGGGGTGCAGGAAGCAGGACCCAGGCCTGCACCATCATTCCCTCTTGTGGCTCAAGAAGAGGCTGAGACATAGGAGGTGGAGCCCCCATGGAGATTTGGCAGTTGGAAAATTCTAGCCTTTCAGTTCTAGATTCAGTGCCCCTCTCTCTGGTAGCAGGGAGGGTGGAGCCACAGTGGATCTCCCAGAGACGATGATGGGAGCCCTCTGTGGGCCTAAGGCCCTGCCTCCTGCCCTTTGGGCACTTACAGAGGTCCTTCTTGTTCCCCACCAGAAGACCTTGGATTCTGTGATAACCGGGGCTCTTCAAACACACTAAGCCAGCTCTTGCTTCTAGGGCTTTGTATATGCTGTTCCGTCTTCCCATCCCTGGCCCCTGTCCTTGACTTTCTTCTCATCCCCTGAGACTCCATGTAGAAACCCTCTCCTCCAGAAAGCCCTCATGCTCACCAATGCCAGGTGGGGTGGCTCTTGTCTGGGCTTCCCCAGCACCCACTGTCCTGCCTGCGGTGACACTGAGCTGGAATCTTCTGTTTGCGGCCTCTCTCCCACTGGGCTAGGCCTAACACAGTGCCTAGCACATATTTCGTTCTCAGGAGACATTTACTGGATGGATGGATGGACGGATGGATGGATGGATGAGTGAGTGAATGAATAAGAAATGAGGCCAAGACTCCAGGCTAACTAAGGTCCTTGTTTGCCCAGGAACCATACCCTTCTCATCTCTATGTCTTGGCATCTATCGCAGTGCTTGGCACATGGCACAGGATAAGTGGGTCTAGATTGTTTCTTGAGAGTCCGAGTGTGGTGCTACGGGCACACAGGGAACATGGTGTAGTATGGGAGGTGTCACTGTGGTGGCAGTTACATCAGGGTCCGAGGTGCTCAGAGCAAGGAGTAATGAATCACTCTGCCTGGAAAGTATAGGAAGCCTTCCCAGGGACAGTGGGGCTGGGCTCCCTTGGGTGGATGACATGTGGAGAATTGGGGGAAGGCCTTCCAGGCAAAGGGAGCAGCCGAAGCAGAGGCGTGGGGGTGCCCCATGCAAGGGGGTGCCCTAGGGAGCTGTTGAGTCAGGTGGCTCTCATCCCACACCGTTTCCCTTCTGCCAACTGGGCTCAAGGCCACCATGCTGTCTTCTCCGATTCAGGGACCCTGTGGTCCCCGGTTTGCACAGGAAGGAAGCAAGCCAAGCGCCCAGACCAGCCCACGCCTCCCAGAGGCTCATCGCTGCCTGAAAAGCTACCTGACAAAACCGGCCCTCTTTCCTTCCTCAAGGGCTCCCTGCCCCTCAGACAGACACCTGCTTCCTAGTCCCTGGCCAGGAAGAGAAAGAAAATAGGCCCATCCAAAGAGGCTTCCATTGTTCCCAAGGAGTGACTCACACACACGGGAAGGTTGTCCCCCGGCTCCGCGCTATCCCCCAGTGTGCCTCGCGGTGACTCAGAGCAGCTCGCGCCACAAGCCCTTCTGCTGTCTGTGAGGCCCAGGCCCTGAGAGGGCCCTGCATTCCCCAGGGCCAGCCGCCCTCTCCCCTCCGGAAGCAGGGGGGAGGCGGCTCCTTTCAGTGTGGCAGTTATGAGGGGCCGTGTCCCCTAGGGTCTCCCTGTGAGACAGGCTCTCGCCTCAGTTTCCCTCCCTCTGAAAGGGAGCTGACAGGAAAGCCATGCGACGTGTGTTGGCTTTTATTACTGGCACGCGTGGGCATGTGGGGGTACAGGCACCAACAGCAGCTTCCAGCCGGGCCAGCTCCTGGTTTCCAGACTTGAGTCGGCCTGCAGTGCCCGGGGGGCGAGGGGGGGCCCAGAAGCTGGGGGGTAAGCAGGGCGGGGACACGGTGAGGATCTTTGGTGAAGGACACTGCTGCCCCTACTTCCAGCGCCCGGTCACTTTGGCCTTCCCGCGGGTCTTGGAGCTGCAGAAGAAGCAGGGCCCAGTCAGAAGGGAGACACAGGGCTGGGCAGCAGGCCTCCACAGGGAGGGGGTGGAGGTGAGCGATGCTAAGGGCGGAGAGAGGCAGACCGGAGCCGCTTCCAGAGATAGAGCAGGGCAGCAGCCTCGGGCTGGAGTGAGACCTCTCGGCCCTGTACAAATCCCCCACTGAGCAGTGACCAAGCAGGAGCCCGCGCCCTGAAGGGGAGGAGGAAAAGGTGGGAGCCAGAGCCCTCAGAGGAGGAGTGGGATGGCGGGGACACACGGATGGAGGGGGCAGGGCCGGGTAAAGAAAGGAAGGACCTAGAAACTTACACTTTCTGGTTATCATTGATCCTGTTTCGGAGAACATTGATCTGTAAGTGAGAAAGAGTAACTTTGGAGCTGATTTGGCTCAGGTCTCAGGTGGCTGGGGGTGAAGGGGAAGCCAGCTGAGCACAGCGGTAGAGGGTGGGGGGAGGGGGAGCAGAGCAGCGATACTGTGAAAGTCAGAACAGGCAGGCATCCGGAGGGTCCCAGGTCCCACAAGCAGAAGCCAAGGAGAGGCTTCCTGGCCGCCCCACTGGTCTCTCACTGAGGGGTCCCCGAGGCACAGAGGGCTCAGGACGAGAGGCCTAAGGAGGCTTTCTGAGAACCGGGTGCAAGGCTGGGCCTCAGGAAGCCCTCTGAACAGCCCCAGCCCGGCCTGAGGCCCCCTGTCGGGCACTCTTGCCCAGTTGTTCATGAGGTAGGGCACCCCCATGTGCTAGGCCTGCAGTTCACCACCCTGTATTTGGGCCAGGTGCAGAGTTAAATGTGGAACCAGAGGCAAAGTGGAAGGCCCAGGTCTATAGGGGCTGTAACAGCAGCTAATACCTACTGAGCACTTAGTGGGTGCCCACCACTTTCTGTTCCGCTATGAGCACTTTCCCGAGTATTAACCCCCAGGGATGACTGTGAGGTATAACTTAACACGTGGCAAGTGCTCAGAACAATTCCCGGAATATTTTACTACTATTTTTATTACTACGATGATCTCTATAAGCCTCACAATAACCCTGTGAAATAGGTCCTGGGGTTATCCTTGTCACTTAGACAAGAAATGGAAAGAGGGAAGCGGGAGTAACTTGCCCAAGGTCACACAGCTAGTGAGGGGCAGGGCTAGAAATAGGACCCAGGCAATGTGGCTCCAAAGTCCACGCTCAGGGCCACCACACAAAATTGCCTCTCTCAGCACTGGGGGGGTGGGAGGGGACCCTGTAGCCATTCGCGCCTGAGCTGTGCTCAGAAGAGGGGCCCGTGCACAAAAGAAAAGCAGCAAAGTGGGCCCGGAAAGGGAAGCCAAACTCCTCTAGGCAGAGAGGCCGCGCTGGGGAAGTGTGCGGGCCCGGCGTTCACTGAGCCAGTTCTTGCCGCTGTACATGCACCTGGGACCCCTCAAAGCTGTGAGTTTGAGGCTCAGCCGGCTGTGCCCACACCAGGGCCTCTAGGGTACACGGGGAGAGAGAAAGTGGTTGCATCTCTGGTGAGGCCTCCCTCTCTCCACCCAGAGGCCTGGCTTTGCGCATCCTGGTCCTCCCACCTGACCCAGGGCATCCGAGCTGCTGCCTCAAGGCCTTCGGGGACAGAAGGGAGGGAGACCCCCAGGGCTGGCATGCCAGGAACCTTTGCTCAGCCCCAGCGAGTGAACCATCAGACTTCCCCAGCAAGCAACAGCCCAGTGGTGGACGCTGAACACTGCCAGAGACAAGACCCCCAGGCAGGTGTGTGTGAGTTGGCAAGGGTAGGAGGTGACAGGGATAGGGGAAAGGGGCCTGATGGACAGCAGCCATGTGGGACCCAATCCAAAACAGGAGTGTGGGATGGGGGAGGGACCAGTGAGCAGGCTCACTTCATATTTCTGCTGCTTGAATTTCTCCTGCAGGTCGAACTTCTCTGCCTCCAGGTTATAGATGCTCTGCCATAGTTCCTTGGCCTTCTCCCTGCAGGGGCCAGAGTGGGGATGCAGGGCGGGATAGGAACAATAAGGAATGGCCCTTATCTACCTTCATCCCGGATCTGACCCAGCCTCCAAGGGCACCAGCCCTCCTTCCCACCTCCAGGCCTGCTAAGGGGACCCCCCTGCCCACCTGACTCAGCAGGAGGCAGAGACAGCAGCACCTGGTGCTTAGGAACAGATGTGGGGTGGGGGGTGGCGCGGCGCGGGTAGGGCATCATTCAATCCCCCTTCCCGCCACCTGGGTGCAGGTGGGTAAGAAGCTCAGAGGGGCGAGATGTCTGCTCAGTTCTCTTTCTCTACTGGCAAAACACAAAGATGGCTTGACTGGCTCACACCCAACTCCAGTGGCACCAAAACATTCTTGGCAGGGGCAGGGGGCGGAATATGTGAGGCAACAGCGCCCCCTGGTGGTGCCCAATGAGAGTTGCCCTATGCCCCGACCCCCGTGCTGGCGCAGGTGCACGCAGTCGGCTGAGCACCACCAGTCCCCACCTCAGCTGATCCTCATTCAGGTGGTCAATGGCCAGCACCTTCCTCCTCTCGGCCAGAATCTTCTTCTTCTTTTCCCGCTCCGTCTGCCTCTTCCCGCTTTTCCGCTCCGTCTGGAGAGAGTGACAAGCAGGGGGAGTTAACTAGGGAACACCCCCTCCTTTCCCCTAACCCTCCCAAAACCCAATGGGGAGCAAGGCAAAGCCTGCAGAAGGACCAGGTTCTTATCCTCTTCTTCCTGAAACACCCACGCTATCAGCTGCCTGGATTTCCTCCCCCCGCCCCCCCCCCCCCGAGAAACTGAGGCAGGGGCAAGGAGGACCTCTTCAGTCCATTATTTCTTTGCCTCTCCAAATTCTTCCATCTCTCTCCCGGCTCCCTCCTCCCGCCTGACCCATTCTCCACACTCAGCATCCCCCTCCCAGCGAGCCCCCCAAAACGATGAGGAGGACAAGGGTTAGAAGTTGTGGTACCCACCTGGGCCTGCAAAGCCAGGACACCATGAGAGAAAGACCCAGAGAGAAAGACCGAGACCAGGGCAGAGATAGAGAGAGAGGGCAGGGCACGGCAAAGGCAGAGAGACACAAGGGGGAGAAGGAGAAGGTGATTCAGACGCTCATTGCAGGCAACCTTGTTCACTAGGACTATTCTGAGAGCAGGGCCATGCCATAAGTCTGGCTGGTGTGGTCACTGTGGCGACAGAGGCAGGCAGGCCGGGCTAGCTCTGAGCTGGGGGACTCTGGAAATCTAAGAAAATGTTCTGATCCCTCCACTGCACAGAGAAAATCAGTTTCATATTTCCTCTTCTCCCTTGAGAATGGAGTGTCGAGCAGGAGTGGGACACAAAAATGAGGAATGGAGGAGGTTTGCAGGAATAAACCATCTCACATCTGCGGGATACACAGATGCTCGCCATGTTAGCCCATCTGATCTCAGAGCAGGCAGGGCAGACGATATTAAACCCATTTTACAGATGAGGAAACTGAGGCTCTGAGGTTGCCTGAGGCCACACAACTGTAAGTGGCAGGTCTGAGTCTCCAACCAGAGCTCTGACTCTGGGCACAAGGTTCTTCCAGACACACCATCAACCTTGGGGGCTCCCAGGGCACTGCCGACACTCGAGGCCGCTGCCTGCAGCCCCCCCTCCAGCAAGCCCCTCTTAGGGGAAGCCACAGCAGGCAGAGCGCCAGCTCAGGGCATGGGCAGGAGGTGGCCTTGGCCTTTCACTTACAGGTAGGAATTTCTTCCTGGGATCCAGCTTGAAGTCTGTGGACACCCCCTTCCTCCCCATATACCGGGACCCCCTGAAGACCACTGCTGCTGCCCGACCTACCTTCTGGATGTAACCCCCAAAGTGCATCATGTTGGACAAAGCCTTCTTCTTCCGGGCCTCGTCCTCAGCCTTTCTCCTGTTCTCCTCCTCCTCCCGTCGGGCTCTCTCTTCCTGATTTTCAGTGGGGAGGAAGAGAGAAAATCAGGGGTGAGGGTATGAACCCCTGAGGCTGGGCTGAGGTCTGGGGTGTTTATGGGTCATGTGAGTAGAACTTTTCTCTCCATCAGGCAAGAAGCTTCCTGAGGGGCCCCCCAGCACGGGGGCCTGACACACAGGAGCTGCGAAGACTTTTGTTTATGAATGAGTGAAGAATGATCTCACCATCCCCTCAGGCAAGGAGCCCCCCACCCCCACCCCAGGAGGCCTGCTGTTCTGGAAGAACCTCCAACACCAGCACAGGAAAAGGGCCAAGGGACCCCCTGTTCCCAGGGAGCCTGCACCAGGGAAGGGACGCGGCAGGAGAGGACTTCGCTGCCTTATAATGGAAGTTTGTACCTTTCGGCCCCTTCTTACCACCCCCCCCCCCCCGCCTCTGGCAACCACCAATCTGTTCTCTGCATCTATGAGCTTGGCGTTTTGGTTTTGCTTTGGTTTGGCTGTGTTTCAGATTCCACATATAAGTGAAACTAGACAGTATTTTTCTTTCTCTGAATTGTTTCACTTAGCATAATGCTCTCTCCAGGTCCATCCATGTTTTCACACATGGCAAGATTCCCTTCCTTTTTTATGGCTAATATTCCAGTGGTGGGGGGGGGCTGCGTGTGCATGAGCATGCACACACACATATTTTTATGCCTTCCTTCATTGGCAGGCACATGTTGCCTCCGTGTCTTAGCTCCTGTAAATAATGCCACAGCGAATGGAGCGCAGATGCCTTTTTGAATCAGTGTTTGCATCTTCTTCAGGTAAATACCCAGAAGTGGAACTGCTGGACGGAGAGTCTTGTAAAATATTAAGTTCGTGAAAACCCAGACATTTCGGTCTCAGTTACTGCTTATTATCAGATTCCAAACAGTGCCCAGCACTCACCAGGGGCTCGTTGACTGAATCAATGTGAATGACTAGGGAGGGGCCTGGGGGCCTGGAAGGAGCTGGGGGCCCGCTGGGGGCTTCTGGGGGCTGTGGACTAGGGGTCACTCACTGCCAGGCGAGTCTGACGTTCCTTCTCCCGCTCATTCCGGATGCGCTGCTGCTCGGCCCGCTCAGCCCGTCGCTTCTCCTATGGGGAGAGGGGCACAGCCTGCCCAGTGCGTGCATGTGGAGGAGGTGTCCCCAAAGGTGCAGGGACCAACCAGGGAAAGAGGTGGCAAGAAAACGCACAGGGGATTTTCCCCTCGGGAGCTCAGGGCAGTGAGTGCCCTTCCTCCAAGGGCTTCTACTCTGCCAGCTCCCTGGACACAGAGCGCCTCGACAGGTGCACCAGCTCAGAATGCCCTGGCTGAATAAAGATAGCCCACAGCAGGCGTGTGCGGATGCCCCACGCGGAGCATTACTCATCGTGGGGTTGTCCTCAACGATTTGAAAAATGTCAGGGGGACTTCTCCCGTCTCCCACGAGTGCTGTGCCCCTGGCCCCGCCCCGGCCCCAGCCCCAGCAGCTGCTCTTGTGTTCGCGGACAGATGGCCAGACCCTCAGCTGCCAGCCAGGGCAGCACAGCGGTGCCACAAACACAGCAGCGAGTCCGGTGGAGCGAAAAACAAAGGAGTCAAAATAACCCCCCCTGGTTATGATTCGGGACTGTAGAGGCCACACTCATCTTCCCTGCATTCGTGACGGGAGCTCCCAGTGGGAGGGAGTGGGGGGCAGAGGTGGGACAACAGGGATTTGACTCATCACCCCCCAGCCAAGGCCTGGGGCACCCGGAGACCATCAACGGCTCTGGCTGCCAAGAATGGTCCGGTCTGGTGGGGACGGAAGGCAGGGACCCAAGAAACCACAGTGCAGGGCCTCAAGAGTGGCTCCTGGCCACTGGGATCCTGATGGAGAGCCCATGTGCAGCAGGGTAAGGGCCCCCCCCCCCACCCCCGAAGGCGGTCCAGAGGAGGTGGGGCCTAACAAAGAGGGTGGACGGAGCGGGGTCTCTGGGGGCATTGCCACGGGAGGCTGGACACCCACAATCCTGTCTTTGAGGGAAATGAGCTCCTCTTCCTCTTTCTTCCTGTTCTCAAAGTGAGCCTCGATCAGCGTCTGTAGCTCATTCAGATCCTTCTCCATGCGCTTCCGGTGGATATCCTGCGAAGGCACGGCCGGGCTCAGAGGCTGCCAGGCCCATGGGTCCAGGGAAGAAGTGGTTGGGTAGATGCCACCCTCCGCAATGCAGGAGGGACGGGCAGGGCGGGGGCCTGGCCGGGGAAGGGGCCCCCGTGGCCCGAACCCAGGATGAGGCCCTGCCAGGCCTGTGCCAAGCATCATCCTGCCTGCACCCTCCGCCTGCCGGCCCCCCAGCTCACACGGCCTCTCTCTCCCAGCCCAGGCCCGTCCCCCCGCAGGCACACTCACATCAAAGTCTACTCTCTCCCCATCGGGGATCTTGGGTGGCACCAGGTTGGGCATGAATGGCCTGTTGGAGAGAAGAGGAGGGAATCCATGAATGCCAACCCCATCCCGGACCCAAGGGGCTCTGGGTGGCCAGCACAGGAGGGGACCTTCTCCTTCCTGCAGACACTCGGCCAGGCGGCAACAATGACAGCTCCCCGCCAACGACAGCACCTCTCGGCACGTGGGCACACTGCAGCCCTTTCACGTGCGCCCTCTCGTTTTATCCCCCTGATACACCCCTGACGCAGAGACCCCCCCCCCCAATCTCACTGAAGAAAACGGAGGCTCAGGGAATGACTCGCTCCGGACCACGCAACGAGGACGTCACAGAAGCTATGGCGCGTGAGTCCGACTCCGAATTCCCACGGCTGGCCCGTGAACCCCTGGCATCCTGGGGTTTGGTCCCCGCCCCAACACATACTTGCTGTGTGACACCAGGTCCGGTGGGCTCCTCAGTTTCCCCGTTTGCCCTCAGGTCTGTGAGGGGCCGAAATGAGATACTGCCATCCGTACAAGTGGCCGGGAAAGGGAAAGGTGCGGGACAAATGAACGGGGCTGGGATTGTCTCTGGGGCTGGTGTTGGGGGGGGGGGGTCCCAACTTGGGGAGCAGCCTGCGACTGTGCTGAGGCGGCATCTGCGACAGGTTTGGCGTCACCGAAAGGAAGAGCCTCCCTGGCCCCCTCTCCACCTGACACCCACACCGGCAGCTTCCAGGTGGTTTCATTTTGCGGCACCAGGCCGTCCTGCCCCGCCCCTTTGTGACACTTTGAAGCCAGCCAGGCTGGCATGCTGTCACTGCTTGGCTCTCCCAGATTTCCGTCCCTCTTCCTTCAGGTCCCACTTCAGCCGTGCCGTGAGACAGGAGAGGCTATCCATCCAGGGCCACAACTAGTCCACCCCTTCACCTCTGGGTGAACACAGTGCTTTCCATGCCGGGGTACACAATTGGTAATGGAGCATGAGGTGGATTGCAGCCCCCCCCTCTCCCTTGGGCCGACTCTTGTGCAGTACACAACCTGTACAACCATACAGGTGCCTGCTGCACCCCCCGGCCCATGCCCACTGTATCACACTGCACTCCTGTCCTTCCTCACTGGCCTTCTCCTCCCAGGGCTTCACCACAAGTGTGTCCCACTCACCTGGGCTTTGGTTTGGACTCCTCCACTGGGCCATCTGGGGAGGAGAGAAGCACACAGCCACAGGGTCAGAAGGCCCCAGATCTGGTCCCAGCTCTGCCCCTGATAAGCTGGGCACCCATGCGCCTCTGTTTCTCCATCTGCACAATGAGTTCCTTCCAGCCCTGGGGATCCCCGGTTCCAGGAGCATCACGAAGAATTAAAGCAGCAGAGCCACAGACCCCACACTCCTTCTCCCATAGTGGCTCCCAGGGGGTCATCTCAGGGGACAACTGGGTCCTGACAGGAAGAACACCCTCCCAGAGTGAAACTCCAAAGCCTTCTCTCATTCACCAGTTCTGGGCACTGTCCCCGGGGGATCCTGGCCCGAGAGTCCCCTCCGAGGCACTGCCTACTTGGTTGCTCCCTGGACTTCCTGGCCTCCAGGGGACCATGCCAGGGGACATGATTTCAAGACCCAGCTGGCTGCCCCTCCCCTCCAGAGCCAATGCACCCTTGGTAAAGGCTGCAACATGACAATGACCACTACAGTGACCCCCCCCCCACATGGGCCATCTACATCTTGGGATTTCATCCTATAGACATCACACCTCACGAGTGGTTTTGCCTGAGCTCCAGGAGCCTTGTATGTGTAGGTGACTTCTGGGGCCCTGTCCAGATTGGGGACTGGACACTGGTCCCCTCTCCCACAGGGCACCACCCAGACAGCTTCTCTGGATGAGGGGGACAGAGGTTTGAAGGCCAAGACCCCAAACCTGCATGGTCATCAACTCTGTCCTCTCCTCCCCTGAACCCCTCCTCGCCCACCTCCCTGGAGGGAGCCCTGTGGTCAGTCTCCCCTAAAGCTGCTTGGAGGGGCTCCCTCGATGCCCCAGTACCTCTCTCCTGATGTCCAACAGTCCTCACCTTCAGTTTCTTTAGCCTCCTCTTCTTGTCCATCTCCTAAACAGAACGTGAGAAATTAGCAAAGATCCTTGTTCTAGCCCCAAGTCCCCCTCTTCCAGAGTCTCCCCCACAGACAGGTCCTAACCAAAGTGCACCCTGATGGCTCCTGGGCTCAGGGGATGTCTATTCACACGCATGCCCCCAGGCCCAAGGCTCTGCCTGACATAAAAGGAGCTCACAGTCAAGGTTCATTGATCGAACAACTGGGGGCTGAATCCCAGCCCAGGCAGGATGTACTATTGCATAGGTTGGAAAGCAGGTTCCAGGTGGATTTCTCACGGTCATAGGAGCGCCTCTGGGGGCTCCTGCCACCCCCCCTCAACACCTTGAGCAAGCCCCCCCTCACCCCAGACAGGGCCTTACCTTCTACATTGGTCTCCTCAGTCTCAGCCTCACCTTCAGCCTCTTCTTCTGCTGCCTCTTCCTGCTCTGGAGAAGTGAGCCAGAAACAGTGAACACCCAGGCCCTTACTTAGGCTAGCAGGCAGAACCCAGATCAGAGAGGGGTGGGGATGGAGGTCAGCAACATCCAGGATCCAGAGGAATGTTGGAGTCACCGATATGAATGACAAGGGGCTGCTCCGTTCTTGGTTTAAACCAGAAGTTGGCAAACTATGACCCAAGGGCCAAATCTGGCCCCCAGACTGCTTCTGTAAATAAAGTTTTATTGGAACACAGCCACATCCACTCATTTATATACTGCCTATGGCTGCCTTTGCCATATTCTAGCAAAGTTCAGTAGTGACAACAGACCCTGGTAAACCATGACAGAAGGGCATGATCAAGCTTGTGGAGAGTACTTTTGTTCTAGACTTGTCTCTCTGGGAGTTTGGGAATTGCAAGCCGGCCTTTCTGAGCATGGAGACCTGTTCTGTACGTGAAGGCCACTGGGAGGGCCAGAAGTCTGGGGTAGGAGCGTGTTAGGGTGCGGGAGGGGGGGGGTGTTGTTGGTACCAGCAGAGAAGGGCTTGCAGGCCCAGAAACACTCATTGCTGGGGGTGGGAAGGTCTGGTGGCTAGCTATTTCTGCCTCACTCAGCACCTTTGCCCAACAGCCTCCCTGGCAATACAACTCCACCCTGTTCCCCAACTTTCCACCCCCAATGTTCCGCCCAGTGATCTGACACCACAGGATATATCCTGCTTAAGATGAGGTGTTGGGGAAGCTCCTGTCCTCGACTCGGTAACTCTAGGGACCCTTCATCTGTATCCCAAAGAAACCCAAACAGCAAGACAGTGGGAGGGTAGATGAGGTGCCCACTGTGTAGACATTTGTACTGCCCAGAGAGTTGGTAGGATTCTTCTATTTTCATCCCTTTGCTTGGCAGGATATGGACCCCACCCAAGTCAGGCACTTGGAGTAGACAGATCAGACAGGATGACGCCAGGCTCATGGCTCTGCCCGTAGGAGGCATCTGGTCATGCTCACTGGCTGATGGGCTGACAAGTGTGGCCTCCTGGCAGAGGGAGAGGAGAAAGCCTCAGGAAGGGACAGAGAGAGGCCACCACGAAAGAAATGTTGGCCCCCAGTCACTCTGTTCTCTGTCTTCTTTTCCTCGTCTGGGCCCGGGGATGCCTCTTCTTTGATCCCCACAGGAGCCTTACCTCAAAGAAGATCCTTCCAGAAGGGGCAAGAATAGAAGGCTGGCCAGCAAGAGTATGACCAGGTGTGGGGTCCTCTTCAGGCCATCTTGTTAACCCCTGTCCCCACCCCATCTAATGTGTCAATTCTCTGTAGAATACCCCCCGCCCATGCAACACGCTCAATGAGGCGCTCCTGGCCTCCTCACTACTTCTTGAGACATCACTATTAGAAAGTTCTTTCTCAACTTCAGCCCAAGTCTGTCTCCCTTGCCCTAGTCCCACTCCTAGGGGCTGGAAACAAGTCCCGGCCCCCCCACCCCACCCCACAGCAGTGCACATTTGAAGGCTGACGTCATGTCCTTTCTGCCCTGGCTATTTCCAGTTCCCCCAGCTGCTCTTCAGATCACTCTGTCGCCAGGTCCCTCACACCCTGGCCACCCTGCCTGGGTCCTGTCCACTTCAGAGGGAGGGCCCAGCATCAGCAGCGGGGGCAGAGAAAGGCCACTCATTCCAGACATTAGTCGCCTTCTGTGGCCACATTCGGAGCAGCCCAGGGGACAAGCCAGCCTGGGTTCTTCCCACCGCCCAGCCCAGGAGAAAGATCAGAAACCAGGGGAAAGGAGCAGCGGCCTGGCCCTTGTGAGGCTGAGAGGAGGTGACTGACGCACTCCACACCTGTCCCTCCCTCCCGCCCGGCCCACCCCACTCTGCCACAGAACAGGGCCCGTCCACGGCAGCCAGGCTCAGGACAGCAGGGAGCAGAGGGCACAGGAAAGTAAAAGCCGTACTACCGTCTTCGTCCTGTCTCCAGTCCTCCTCTTCTGAGGGTCAGGGAGTGGCCGCGGCAAAGGGGAGAAGCGAGACAGGTTAGTCTGGGAGCAGAAGGACGGGGACAGGAGCAGGGAGACAGCGCACGGTTCTGAGCATGGGCTTTGGAATTAAGCTCCAGTTCCAAGTCCTGAATCACTACTTCTAGCAACTGAGGCAAATCGCTTCCCAGGCGCCTTGTCAGTATAATGGAAAGAATGATCCTCAGGTCTCCGCCGTGATCTAGCAGGCATAGAGCACTCAGTGGGAAGGCACTCAGTAAATGACGGTATCGGGCCATCTCCTCCCTCTCTAGACACGAGGACAGAGGCCCCGAAGAGCAGAGAGTGGGAACAATTCCCGGCTGTCAAACTTCTCCTGTGTTCCTACCCTGCATGAGCCCCTCAGGTATCCCACAAAACATCTCCAATTTCCAGGACTCACAGTTCTGAGAGCCCCAGTGGAGAGCCTGGCACAAGGCAGTTTTGTTGGTGTCTTTCAAGGAAGCAGCCCCATCTAAGGAAGGCACAGCATTATCACACTGAGGAAACAGACCAGCCCATGGTATGCAAACACCTGCCCAAAGAAACAGCTCACAGCAGAACGCACCCTTTCTCTACTGGAAGAAGAGACAGGGCATCGTCCATTCTGCAGGCTGAGTGTTCATCCATGTAGACCTTGCTCTTTCTTGGTCATGTATAGCCAGGGACTTAGCTATGAGGGTGGCGGGTAGAGTCCCTTCGAGCAAGGTCATACATGGCGCTCAGTCCACCATCACAGTGCAGAACCGTTTTGCTAATTCACAGCCAAATCCCACTGTGTGTAGCAGGCAGATGAGCCCCAGATCCAAAGGTCGGTATCTCAAATATCGCCCCCTAAAATTCACAAGCTGGCCAAGCCTCCAAAGCGAAGGAAAACCTACCACATCGAGAGTTTATGCGGGTCACGCAGCAGAAAAGTGGAGCCAGCTAGATTTTTTAAATTCACAACATAGTTCAAATAGCTTCTAAAGTATCTGGTGTTCCTGGAAAACCAAAGTGACGCCCATGGCCCCTCTCGGTTTCCCCTGTGAGTTTCTCATGTGTCTACTCTTTGGCCAGGCACCCTGGAACAGCCTTAAATGAGAGTTGTGAGAATTTGCTGAGCCTCTAAGGGGCAGGATGCAAGCTGCCAGGCCTGCAGAAGCCTGAGGGGTCTGAGGGCTCCTCTGGGCCACTTGGGGCCTGGGTGGGGACTGGAGTGAGGCCTCGTAATCACGTCGGTGTGTCAAGCACTCAGGAAGGCAGAAAGGTTAGGGTGTTCTCGCGTGAGATATGAGGCACAAAGCTGAGGAGAAATGTGAGAACAGATCAGAGTAGGAATGGGTCTACGGGTCAGAAGGGAGTTTCCAAGGTGTAATGATGTCTTCGTGTTTAAATAAAATGTTTCAGATAACGGAACAGTTCTATAATCTCATTTTGAAAAATTATTAAATTGAATGCATTTAGGTGTGATAATGGTGCAATGGTTACGTCTTCTCTTTTTAAGTAGCACTTATCTTTTAGCGCTTAAGTACCTACTGAACTATTTAAGCATGAAATATATGATGTCTGGGGATGATTTGTGATGTCTGCCCTAAAATAACTGAGGGGAAGGGTGCCTGCGCGGCTCCCTGGGTTAAGCGGTTAACTGACTTTTGATTTCGGCTCAGGTCATGATCTCATGGTTCATGAGTTCGAGCCCCGTGTCAGGCTCTGTGCTGACAACTCTGAGCCTGGAGTCTGCTTCGGATTCTGTGTCTCCCTGTCTCTCTGCCCCTCCCCGACTCACGCTCTGTCTCTCTCTCTCTCTCTCTCTCTCTCAAAAATAAACATTAAAAAATAATAATAATAAAATAAAACAAACTTTTATAAAAAATAACTGAGGGGAGGGGCGCCTGGGTGGCGCAGTCGGTTAAGCGTCCGACTTCAACCAGGTCACGATCTCGCGGTCCGTGAGTTCGAGCCCCACGTCAGGCTCCGGGCTGATGGCTCAGAGCCTGGAGCCTGTTTCCGATTCTGTGTCTCCCTCTCTCTCTGCCCCTCCCCCGTTCATGCTCTGTCTCTCTCTGTCCCAAAAATAAATAAACATTGAAAAAAAAAATTTTATAAAAAAAAAAAAAATAACTGAGGGGAGATGAAGCATAGGTGAATAAAGATTGGCCATAGCTGATGACTGCTGAAGCCGGGTGATGGGCGCATGGTGAGGGAGGGGAGGGCGTTATTCTATTTTGCTACTGTTACATGCATTTAAAACTTTTCATGGTAAAACAAATAGAGAAAAAAAAATCACACGTAATTAATTGGAAAAAGGGGTGATTCTGTTTGAACAAAATGACAGACAAAGGAGACAGGTTTAAACCTTTTGCCTGAGACCTGAGCAACCGAGGCTGGAACGATTCCCATCCAGGGGCCATGGCTGCTGAAGGGTCTTTGCTCAGCTGGGAGTGAGGGGCGGGCACAGACAAGCTGTTTTCCCAGGGCCCCCAGAATATTGGATTCCTGGGATCTCCCCTTCCCGGCCCTCCCTCTGCCCGAGCTCCATACCTTCTGCGGCTTCTTCTGCTCAGGAGAGAAGACCACGGCCGTAAGAGAGGAGACAAGAGGCGGGTCAGTTTCCAACCACGCTGCCCTCCATCCACATGAGTACACAGGCGTGTGCTTACCTTCCTGCTCCCTGCCCGGCAGAAGGACACGTTGTCAATAGCACATCGCACACACACCACACGCACACATTGGCCTTTTCCCGACGATGACTCCGCTCTTTATTTCCCTCATTGCCTAATGAGGCTCACCCCCCCTCTGCCCACCTACAAAGGCACCCCTTAACCTGGCTCAGCCTTCTCCGCCAGGGTTACCCACTGTCCCCGGCAAACCTCTGCCTGGGCCAGCTTGCTCTCTCCAGCATCTGCCCGCTTACCACTCTCTCCCCGCTCTGAGTGTTGCCAAGCTGTCCCCTAGAATGCCCTTCCCTCACCCTTCGCTATCCAAATCCTACCCAGGTGACCCCTCTTGGCTAATTGTTTCCAACATGTAACATCTTAACATCCACAGGAGAGCACGCTCTGTGAGGGCAGGCGTTCTGCATCCTGATGCCTCTGCAGGCTCCCTGGTGAGCACCACCCCCAGGAGATCATTGTGAGACCCGCTGCCAGTGTCCCACCCCCAGGGTCTCCCAGGCAGGGCGGTGGGCGGGGCACTCCAGGAGGAGTACGATTCCAAGATGAAGTGCTAACAGTGAGGTCTGATTTGGGTTTCATGGGGCATGAGCAGCTCTCCGGCCTCGAGACAGTCACTGAACGGCTCTGGATCCGTTTTCAGGAGACACAGCTTCGAAGCTCCTCTGCCTCCTAGTCTCTGAGCCAGACAGGACCCCCAGCTGACCCTGGGACCCGAGCATCTCTATTTCCAGAAGTCTCCCAGCCTGTGGCCAACCCAGGGTCCGCAGCGCAGAGGCACAGAGGCACTTCCCCAGAACCGGCACAGCCACTCCCCTCCCTATCCCAGGTGGCTCATGGCCCCGGGAGGGGGGGGGGGGGAGGTAAGGGGCAGGGTAGGGAGGGGTCGGCACCCCAGACAGGATGCTCCAGATACTCACTCCTCGTACTCTTCCCCCACCTCTTCCACGTCAGACATGGTCTCCGCTCTCCCTCCGGAAAGAGAAAAATGTCAGTATGGGCAGAAGGGGAATCCGAGCCCTCCTCAGCTCTGAGAAGAGCTTAGCCTCAGGCTACTACTGCCTGAGACACGGGGAGGTGATGCTAGCCCTGCCCCTCATCAGCCTGTGACCTGCAGCCGGGAGCCTGCTTCTCCTTCTGTCAAGGGGGGATAACAACCCCACCTCACCTCAAGGGCAACCGGTCCAATATCCATTTCACTCATTCACCTCAAGGGCAACCGACCATGTCCATTTCACTCATTGTTCTGCAACAGATACACTGTTTGGAACTTCCCTGCTCTGGTGCAAATCATTGTAACTCTCAAAACAATGTTTCTATAGTTGCTCAACCTTTCCTGTCCACAACCTTGCCAAGCATTCAGGGCAGCAAAGCTGTGCACCCCGGACCCCGTGTAGTTTGCTCGTCACTGCAGAGCGTTCCCCTGGGAGAGTGGGTACATGGACTGTGGCACATCCATAGCGTGGAATACTTCTCGGTGATGGAAAGGAACAAGGCGTGATACCCAGGACGCCTCGGATGAATCTCTAGGGAATTACTCTCACCGAGGGGGAAAAGGCCAAGCGACATGATATCATTTATATGACGTTCTTGAAATGGCAAAGTTACAGAAATGGAGAACAGATCGTTGGTTGTAGGGGGTGGAAGGGGAGGACAGGTGGGCGTGCTGACCCAAGGCACACAGGAGGGGCACGTGGCTGGCTCAGTTGGAAGAGCATGTGACTCTTACCTTGGGATCATGAGTTCAAGCCCCACATTGGGTGTAGAGGTGATTTAACAATTTTTAAAAAGGTGCACAGGATTTTTGTGGTTTTAGAACATTTTAGTGTCTGGAGTGTGGTGATGAACACATGAACCGACACAGATTAAAGCCATACAGAATTTCACACACACACACACACACACACACACACCTGGTCCGAGTAGAGCCGGGGAAATCTGCGTCAGATTATGGCTTCTAGCAAATGCCCATATCCTAGTTGTGACCTGTACCATAGATGTGCAAATATACCATTGAGGGGAACTGGGCAAAGTGTGCAAGGGAACTGTATCACTTCTTAGGATTGTATGTTAATCTACTACTGATCAATAAAAATTCCAATTAAATAATGTCTGCCTGGAGAGCTCGTTTTGAGATGCACCCTTAACTGGGATAGGAATGGACAATCGATATTCCAACCCTCTTCCATCAGCTTGCTGAGTGCGTTTGGGCAAGTCTTTGTTTAACATCTCTGAAGGGCAGTTCTTCCTCTGTACCCTGGAGATAGACCCTACACATCCTGGCTACCCAAGGATCTTTATGAGGAGTAAATCGACATTAAGGAAATTGGAAGGCATTAGGCAGTGTGAGGTTTTGTTTCCGTGCAATTGCAGAGAGAGGCCACAGGGAGACGGGAGACAAATCTGGTTTTGAATCCTGGCTCCACCTCACGTTTGCCTGTGACCTTGGAAAGGTCACTTAACCTCCCTACACCTCAGCTCTTCTGTGAAATGGCTCCTCCTCTGGGAGGCTCAGAGCTCGTGTAAAGTGCCTGGCCCAGAGCAGACCTCTGACTAATAACTGTTATAACGCAACCCTCCCGGGCCACATGCGTGTACAGCCCCGGGGGCACCATTCACATTGGCTGAAGCGTGAACGGCAGCCCCGCGGAGTTGTGCAGCATGAGAGCTCTCAATCTTCCTGAGCGAGAAAAGGGATAAGGTGATGTGAGGGTGAGCCTACAGTGAGGCAGGAGTAGAATCAGAACAAAGGACACGGCCACCCTCAGTGAGGCTTCTCCTGGGCCCCTGCCTGCTGTCCCAGCCGCGTCCAGCCACCAACTTCTGACTCAAGCCACAGGTGACAGGGGCAGAGGGAGGGCACCGCTCACTGCCCTCTCCGCCTCTCCCTGCACATCCTACTGGAGTGGCGCCCCAGGCACCCACCTGATGACATCCAGTGAGTCCCTGTTCTGATGGGGTGGGGTGACGTCAGCTGCTTTCGGGCTGAGGGATCTGAAGGATTCTCTGCGCCCAACTGCCCCTCTGAGTGGAGAACTCTTCAGACCCAATGCCCCCTTCAGCCGCCGGCCGGCTGGCTACTTATCTGAACCTGCTCCCAATATCCCGGGGTCCTGCTGGGTTCAGGACAAGCATGGCTGTAGCGAGGCAGGCCCCTCTCTAGCTCCCTCTGCTGGCGCAGGGTGGGGGCAAGTGAGGGAGGGTTTACACAGAAGCTTTGGACAGAAACTCTGAGCCACTTTTTGGCTCCATTTGGATGGAGGCGGGTGGGAAGAGATGTCAGATGCATACAGTATCATGCCGGGGATGGAACCTCATTCTGCTAAAGAAAGACCCAAACGCCAGAGTATCTCCAAAATGGGTCTTCAGATGAGAGTGGCCAAAGAGAATAGCCCCCTCACCCCAGATATGCACTGCCCCAAGCCCCGGGACAGTAGGCAGGAAGAGATTCCTGGGAGGAATCTGTCACCTCAGGGAGGACAGAGAAGTTTCTCACAGGGGCTACGCATGCCAGCCTGGGGCATGTGGCCTCTAGCTTTCTCCCCTCTCTTGCCCTCCCTCTTGCTGGCAGGGCTCTGGGCTCAGAGGAAGAAAGAGCAGCTTGGAGCCCTCTCCCTGCTCCTGGGAGCACCATCCAACTCCCAAAAATAGCAAACTGACCATGGAGAGTAGGGGAGGGCTTTCAACCAAGAGGACAGCAGGCAAGCCAATTGCCCGAAGGCAAGACTGATGAAGGGGAAGGCGATAGGCCGAGGCCGGGGCTCTGGAATGAGACATAATCAGGAACCTGGCAGGGCCAGGAGTGAGAATGTCCTGGAGCAGCTGTGTCCTCACACCCAAACCCTCACCTGCTTCCACAGACGGCTTTCTAGCCAAACTCCCTTACAGCCAAGAGATCAGGGTCACCTTTCTTGGGGAGTAAAGCAAAAACAATACGGGGCAGAAAGAACACTGGCCGTGAGGTCAAAAGGTCTGGGTTCAGGGGCACCTGGCTGGCTCAGTCTGTAGAGCTTGAGACTCTTGATCTCAGGGTCATGAGTTCAAGTCCCGCACTGGGCATAAAGATTACTTAAAAAAAGACAACCTGGGTTTAACCCCAGTTTTTGCGGTGTGACCTTAGCTAAGTCATTTCATCTCTCTAGGCTTCTCCTATCTATAAAATAGATGAGCTTCAAGTTCTAGTCTCACAGAAACAAGTCTCTGAGTTTCTGAGGAATGTGGGCCCCATCCCTCAGCCCTTGTCCCCAACATCCAGCTGGAATCCTCCCAAGCCTGCAGCTGTCAGCCCACCAGGAGAGCTAGGGGACAAGGTTGAGGGGGGCCAGCAGGCAACCCGATCCTCTCAGATTCCTCTTCTGCCCGGAGAGGGCTTGCCCTACGAGACATGGGTCAGAGGAGGAATTCTGGAGGTCAGATGGCTTCCCAGCTGCAGTAGGCCTGGAATGTGCATTGACACTCCTTACACGCTAGGCCACCCCTTCCCTAGATGTTTCCTCATTCGGCCCAGGAGAAGCTGGAAGTCAAGGGAATATCCTTTCTCTGCCACTCCCAGACCCTGAGCAAGGTCTGTCCCTACAGGGCATGTTGGGATGGGGTGGGACAAGGGTCCACGGGGGGCCAGGGGGCAGCTGGACTCTAACCCCTGGAAATGGGTTCACACCCCATAGAAGGATCCCTCACTGGGGTCTCTCCCCCATCAGCCCCCCAAATGCTACTTCGCAGGGCTTTCTCTCGGGGGAGGAGGGTGGTCCTGGTGGAAGGCAGATGAACGTCACATGTCTGCTCACAGAGGTGCTCCCCCGGTCCCTGCCTACCTCCGGACGTGGGCTCCTCCTCAGCGCTTACAAGACAGTTTCTGAATTCCTGGAGATGTGAATTTCACCACCAGGACTATTCTGATTGACATGACTGCAGTCTTGCTCTGCTCTCTGGGAGTCAAGAAGGACCTGCCTGGAAAGGTTTAGGGGGCCCTGGGCCTGGAGGTGAGGGGCGGGACTGAGCAATCTGGGGGAGTTCCTGTTGCTTAGAGCTTCACTGTCTGTAGAGCAGACAGAGACCTAGCAATTGTCTCCCCCACTCTACAGATGAGAAAATTGAGGCCCAGGGAGGGAAAGGCACTTACCCAAGACCTGCCAGCGATACGGTATCTTTAGTGGCAGATCTGGGACTCAAATCCAAGTCTAACATTTCTAACATACTGCCCTACTGTGCTAGTCTTGGGACCTGATCCCTGTGACACCCCTGTAAAGCGTGGCCTCTTCTCACAGGGAACGTGGGCCGCTAGGGACTCTGACGTCCACTCCCCACGGACACAGGCAGACTCTGGATACAAGTGCCAGGCTGCAGAACCTCTTTCCTCTCCTCTCTGCTCTCCCCATCTCGAGCCGCACCCGGGTCTTACCTCAAACCAGGAGCTGCCGACAGATCCCGAGGTATCTGCTCCGCCTCGGCAGGGACTGGGTGAGGGCAGGGGATGGAGAGGGCTTTAAGCAGGCCTGTGGGCTGGGGCCTTGTGAGCCAAGCCCTGCGGTGGGAGGAATGTGCGGCGAGAGACACAGCGGGGGCGCGGGGGGTGTTGGCTGCTATTTTGGCAGGTGCCAGGGACAGGACTAAAGGAACATGCACCCCACGCCATATAAGCCCATGTGGTTGTCCAGCTGCTCAGATAAGCTATTTAAAACCAGAACAGATATGCAGGGAACAGAGGAGGGAGCAGGCATGTAACATAAACCAGCTGTCTCTCTTAAGAATCCTGATAAAGCAGGTGCCAGAGGCCCAGGCCTGGGAAGGCAGGCTGGGAGCAGTACTGGGGGGCAGATGGCGACCTCTAAGACACTTCATGAGTCTCTGGGCCGGGGGTCTGGCGGGCAGGGGGAAGGGCTTATCTGCAGCCGCACGTAAAGTGATGCTGTGGGTATAGACGTCTTCCAAGCTACTGGCTGCTTCTAATGGGCCGAGTGGCCTTGTACAGGATGCAGGCTCAGCAGGCCTCAGTAAGGACATCTGCAAAGTGGGTCTTTTCCATGACCCCCAGAGCCAGGTGGCAAGTCCTCCTCACTGGGAAAGGACTAAAACTGATACAGAATGTCAGATACAAGGTAGAACCTCCAGTCAAGAACGATGGTTGTCCTCGGACAGACAGCTGGGTTGTTCGAGGGGGCTGTGAGGACCGCTGAAGCGCGTCCCCCCCCCCCCCAACGCCCAGGGCTTTAAGATAAAGCAGTACAGGACTGTGATTGGCTAAACCTACTAGACTGTGAGATACATAGGTCAGGGCCCAGGGTTTTCTGTGGTTTGCTTGCATGGATATGCCCACAGCCCCTAGCACAGTGCCCAGGGCATCTTGCAGCCCAGTACGTGATGGAAATAAAACGGAGGGGGAAGGCAAGTCTGGCAGCAGCCGAGCTAACTCCCCCCCTCAGTGTCTCTGGGTCAAGGCCCGTGTCCTACCTCTGAAGAAGGAACGCCCCTTCTCTGGGCCAGGCCCACTCCTCCCGTGTGCCCCCCGGCCCTTCCAGCCCCTGCCCATCAGGGATGTACACTCTTGTCTGTTTCTCTGTGGGTGAAGAAAGCCAGTCTCCCCCTCCCTCCTCCACCCCTGCCTGACCACACACCCACGCTTCCCAGTCCTTGACTCTCCTCTCAGTCCTGCTGCCCTGGGAGCCACTATGCGGCACCAACAGCCATCATTTCTGCATCCCCTGCGTGCAGGACTTCCACTCGCTGCTCATCCACTCTATCACACTCCTGCCCCATCAGCTCAGCTGAGATTGTCCCCTCCATGGTCCCCAGTGGCCTCTGAGCCCAAGGGCCTGATTCCCCCACCTCCAGGCTGATCCCTGCCATGTGGTCCTCCACGCTGCTGGGAGATCCGTGGCACGGCAAGCTGGGGCCAGGTGCCTGCCGGTCAGCATCCTGGGGGAGAAGGACCCCAGGGAGGCAGAGAAGAGGCAGAGAAGAGGCAGGTGGTGGGAGCAGACTGACAGAGGAACGGTGAGCAACCAGGCTGTCCAGAGAGAGATGGAAGAAAAGCATTATCATCCTCTTTCCTGTCTAGCCCACAACGGCCCAGCCTTGCTTTGTGCCCTGGCCTGGAACCTTTTAGAATTTAAGAATTGTTGGTCTTAAATTTTCCCTTAACTCGAGCCACTTTAAGTGGTTTACTGTTCCTCGTAAGCCCAACAGTCCTTCAAACGGGCCATAATTTGTTTGCACAGATGCCTGGGAGAGGGACCTGGGCACCTCAACTGCCACAGATCCCCATAGGAAAAATCCAGTAGGTTCTCACTGCTCATGGACTATGTGAGGTTCTCACAAACCGTTCTAAAGCAGGGATTTGATTCGGAGAACGGGGAGGCAGTGAGTCAGTGAGAAAGTCCAGCCACTTTCCAGCAGCCACATCTTGATACGACAGGGCTGTTCCCGACCTGTCCGTGGATGTCCCTGTCCCTGCAGGTAGATATACAGAGCTAGCAGTAGCAAGGAAGGGGAGACAAAGGCTGGTCCCCACCCAGAATTGCACTGGAAGAAGCGTATACTGGAACACTGCTTGCAGATTCAAGGGCCCACGAGAGAGCGGGCCATGTGTGAGGTCCCAAGGCCATGAGGGCAGGCAAGCAGACAGGGCAAGGAGTGGTGGGGGGATGCATGGGGGGACCTGCTCCGTCTGCAGAGGGTGCTCGATGTCACCTCCTCCAAGAGGCCTCCCCTGTCCACTCAGCCAGCCAGTCACCGCCGTGCTGCATTTCGTCCTCACACCCGTCCCCAGCTGAAAATATCTTGTGCATAGATTTGTCTCCTTGTTGGGGGGCTGGCCCCCTGACAGGAATGAGGTCAGGACCTTTGTGGGGGGGGGAATCCATGAATGCTAGGGACAAAGAGTCACGAGGTCGTGTCCCTCAACACTCTGTCCTGCGGCCTGTCCTTGATGGTCACCCCCAGAGAGGGTGCGCAGCTGCCAGGACACCCCAGACACCCAGGACCAAGCCATCCCCCTCAGGCCCCACTCAGGCCTCTACTCTAGAAGTTTTCTGGGAGCCTCTCCCAAGAAAAGTCTATGCGAGGACAGTTCTTGTCTGCTGAACAAATTCGCCCGCCAGGGGACTTTCCAAAGTTTAGAATAGACCATCATAAGTCTTTAGGTCCCTGTTTGAACCCTGAGTTCCCAGCAGGTCCTTTGAGTCTCTGAGCAAAGCTCATCACACTCCTCCCCCTGCCCCTGGTTTCGTCCAGCAGTGGAGACCATGGGGAGTGAGGAGGGCTAAGCCTGTGGGCCGGGAGACAGAAGAGAGGAGTGGGTCTGGGGTCTTCCCTCCCAGGAAGTGAAGGGGCCTGGGGGTCTCAAGCCCCTCCGCAGTCCGCCTTCGTCCCCCAACCTCGGGGGGAGGCAGTGGGGTGCAGGGCAGTGCCTCCACGTCCCACTGTCCCTAGCTCAGTGCAGGCACAGGACCAGCCACAAGAGACCCAGCAGCTGAAAGTGGGCCAGTCTGGGGTCACTGGGAGGTCTGAACAGATGGGGCCCTGAGGGCCTTCTGTCCCCCAGTCCACAGGACCCAAGGTAGGAGCCCTCACTCACAATCACAAAGGCTGGGACAAGGCTGGTGGTCCCTGGCTGGCTGCTTCTGTCCCACAAGCTTTGGGAACTGGGACCTGATGATGGCCTTAAGGGCGGTGTTCTGAGAAACCCTGGAGTTTTCCAGGTATGTCTGCAGGCAGAGGACAAAGGGGAAGCGGGCAGGGCTCTGCACTTATTCTCCCCCACCTCCCCCAGCTGGTTCTGGGTAAAACCAGAGCAGTTTGGAAGAAGAGTTCTAATGAAGTTCAAATGAAAAACTAACTAAGTAAACGTGTGGGTGTGTATATATGTGTGTGTATGTGTATACGTGTGCGTGTATAGTATATAAGTATATATGTATATGTGTGTGCATATGTGTGTATATAGTACATAGTGTATACGTGTGAGATACGTGTGTGTACACATGCATGTGTGTATACACACACACACACACACACACATACACACACACACACATATATATTTTTCAAATACAGCATTAAAGGGTTGGATAGGGCACCGGACTGACCAGGTTGGGTTTGTCCTAGATTCTCAGAAAGCTCAGCAGTCTCCAAGCCCACATGGGCCATGATGCTGGGGAGGACTGGCTTGGGGGAGAATGTGTTTGGGGAAGTGTGGCAGCAGGCCTGGTATTGTAGGTGGCAGTTCTGCCCTCCACCAAGTTCCCATGCTAGGATAGGGCAGCAGCCCGCCTGAATGTGAGGAAAAGAGGGGCTGCAGGGAGAATGGCAACTGACCCCTCCCCTCAGTCCAGTCACAACAATGATGAACCTGGTTAAAAAGCACATCTTCCAGGAAGGAATCCATTTTTAAGGTATTATTAGTCACTTACACCTGAGAGTGAGCGAGTGTATCAGACCTTTCCTGAGAACAGCTTTTCCAGAAAGAGGGTGAAGGGGCGCACAAAAAGGCACTGAGCTCCCGGCCAGAGCCGCAGGCCAAGGAAGTGAGAGGAAAACAAAGCGGGGAGGGGGGCACATGGAAGACAGTGCAACTCCTTTACAACCCAGCCGATGGGCCTCAGCAAGCTGGAAGCAGGCCCGGGGGCTAAGGTGCGTAAATCCAGGCCTCAGCGAGGGACACCACAGGCACGTGGAGGCACCTGCTGGGAGCGGATCACAGAGGTGACCCTGAGGTTCTTCAGAGACAGTACCGCCCTGACCCTGGACGTGAGCGGGAACTATCTCCGGACGGGGTGTGGAGGTCACACGGTGCTGACGAGAACCAACGCTGTGCTGACACTGGGTCCCGGGATCTGCTGCGCCCGCAGTGGGGTGACAAGGTGCCGGGGGACACCTGCCCCCGGATGCTGGGCTGGGCAGGAGCTGGTTGAGTCTCCCCGACACTCCCGGCCCCAGGTCCAGAGCCAGAAAGGGGGCAGGGGCAATGAGAGACAGGAATGCTGCTGGAGACAGGGCCCGGCCTGAGGGAGGGCCCCTGAGATGCAGACCTTGCAGGTCTGTCCCGGCAGAGGGCTCGTCACACCTGTGGGGGCAAAGGTCTGTCAGAAAAGACAAGGAGGTTCCTAGAGCTGGGAGGGAAAGGGGGCCTCCGGACAGGAAGGCATCCCTTTGCCCAAGGCCCACACTCATACCAGAGACCCCAAACCTGCTGGTTGATGTTGGGGGCGGGGAGGGGCTTTGCAAAGCTGCAGGGAAAGCAAAGCCAGATCGGGGTTCAATCAGCATTCTCACGTCTGGGTCAAACAAGCTTGAGAGCAGAACCAGGGTATCCCGGGTACTAGACTGTGCAGCTGGAGGCCAATTAGTGTGTACGTGGGGGTGAGGGGTGGAGTCTCCCCAGGCCCGGCCCCTCTCTGCTCCTCTCACCTCTGCCTCCAGGAAGGAATCTGCTTTCTTTCCCAACTGGGTCCTCCTGGTGGCTGCCGGCTGTTTCCGCACCTCCTGGTTTGGGACGTCAGGGTTTGGGGGGGTGGGGAACCAAGGCTGACTGCGGAGGGACTCGGGAACCCCAGGTTCCTCCCCTTCCTGAGAGGGAAGACCCCAGACCCACTCCTTCTCTCTTCTGCCTCCTGGCCCACAGGCTTACCCTCCTCACTCCCCATGGTCTCCACTGCTGGAGCTCTGTTTCTCTCAGGGCTGTCCCTTCTCTCACCCGGGTCATTCTACCACAAAAGGCCTGTAGCGCGAGATCTCGGGGAGGGACGAGGTACCTGGGGGTTCTGATCTCCAGATTCCTGGGTCCTGCTGATCCACAGGTTGAGCCTTGATGTCACAGCCCCTGAGAGCCTCATGTTCTCCTGAAAAGAAAGCCTCGCATCTCAGGGCTTGGGGCAGCCGGCAAAGGGATGGCATTTTCAGAGGTCCTGGCACAGGGACATGACTCTGCCTCACTCCTGTATCCACCTAGCACGTGCCACATACGCCCCGGAAGGCCCCCGACGCTCCCCCAGGGAATGCTGCACACAGCTTGGGAGACGGGCTTATGAACAGCAACTCGAGTCAACAGTAAGTTCTGCCAAAACGGACATGAGAAAACGTGGAGCTTTCTTTTTGAGAGAGCGCAAGTGGGGGAGGGGCAGAGAGAGGGGGACCGTGGACCTGAAGTGGGCTCTGTGCTGAGAGCAGCAAGCCCGACGTGGGGCCCGAGCTCATGAATCGTGAGATCACGACCTGAGCCAAAGTCGGACGCTCAACCGACTGAGCCACCCAGGCGCCCCAGAAAACACGGAGCTTTCTAGTATTGCCAGGGTCAAGTTCTGCATTTGGAGGCCTCAGGCCTAATCAGCCTGAAGACACCCAGCTGGGCCTGAGCCCCTCACCTTCCGGCTGGAGGCTGGGTCTGCTCGGCTCTGGCCCACCAGCTCCTTCTCGAAGAGCTGGCGCTTGCTGGCTACGCCCACGGGAGCCACAAAGAACTCGGTGCGGGAGGAGCCTGGAGACTTGACCGATTCCGACCTCTGGAAAGAGAACACCGATGGCTGGCCCACGAGGGTGACGTGCACAGACCACACTTACCACGCTCATCAGGTGCCCCGGCCCCTCCACGAGAGCCCTGCCCACCTGAACAGCGGTGTGGTATCTCTCCAACTTCTCGCCTAACTTGACTGTGCTGGGCGGGAGCCTCATGCTGGCGCTGCGGGACGGGAGGACGGGACAAAACAGGTGAGACGGCTGCGCCGGGCCCGCCTGGGCCCCGAGCCGTACCCACCTACCCTTTTGGCAAAGAGAAGATGGCCTCCATCACTGAATGAGGCGAGAATGACTTGGCCAAAGTGAAAAACTACAGGAAAGTCCAGGGACTTTCGTCACCTCTCTAGAAACATCCCCACTCAGCAGGACACCCCCAGGGTCAGAAGTATCTGCCATTTCCCCCCCCCCCCATTCTTGCCACTGGACCTCACAAACATCTCCTGAATCTCCTTCCTCTCTACCTTCCGCAGCGCTGCAGTCCCCTTCCCCGACCCCCTCTGCCGGCCACCCTGAGCTCTCCCCCACTGCCACCAGACCACTCCTACCCCAGACAAAGCCCAACCTGTCCTCAACAGCTCAAACCTGGCAGGCCACAGGGCAGGGACCAAACTCCCTGACACAGCATACAAGGCTCTCAATGGTCTGGTCCCTGACTCCTCCCTGACACCAGCATCCACCCCACCCCCCGACCCCTTTCTCCGCGGGCTTATGTGTCAGTTAGCTAGATACCTCACGCTTTTCATACTCTGTGCTTTTACCCGTGCTGTTCCCTCCATCTCAAGTCCCAGTCAGGAGTCGAGTGCTCCGTGATGTACTCTCCAGCTCCCACAGGCTGGGCGGCTGCAGCCACTTTGGGGTTCCATTCCCGTCCCTGCACCTCCCTGCCGGGGCGGGGGAGGCGGCTCTCGCAAGTTTAATAGTCTGATGTGAGGTGCCGAACAGAAGCAGCCGTGCCTCATTCATATGTGCACCCCGTGCCACCACCGTCACCCCACGCCTCGCCTGGGATAGTTGGCCTCTACAAATGTTTAGGGGCAGGTGGACACAGCACGAGTGCACAGGATTCCTCGTGCTCGAGCACAGCTGCTTTCCAGACCCCATTTCAGCTTCCTTCTTTCAAAACACAGTCCTCAAACTACTCGCATCAAAATTATGGGGCACGGCGATGCTTATGGCGCATGGAGACTTGCGGGCCCCTCTGCATTGGGTCTGCTGAAAGTCATGGCTTCCCCTTCCCTGCGCTGCTCATGGTCCTCCTCCTGGAAGGCCCTCCTCCCTCTCCCTACCCCAACCTCCTCCACCTTCAGAGCCCCACCCAAGCCCCGCCTCCTCTAAGAAGACTTCCCCGTTCCCCGCCCCCCCATCCCTGTTCCATCTCGCTGGGCCTAGGTCCCTCATGTTGGTCCAGTCTCCCCGCAGGGTCCGGAGCCCTGGCCGAGGACTGCACCTTCCCCTCGGGTGCTCTATGGCACAGCCTGGCACAAGGAATACGGGTGGCAGTCGCTCAGCAAACACAGACTGAACATGACCAGATCAGACAAAGCCAGAGCCTCCAGGCCCCTGACCTGCGTGTTAAGGTTGTTTCTGAGTTGTCTTTCCTGGAGTTCATCTGAAACAAGAAGGATAGTCTCTGATGAGTGACAGTCCCCAGGAGGCCAGGGCCCTCCTCGAGGGAAAGGCTCAGCTTTCTGAACACTTCCTCTTCCTCCAACCCCCAACCAAACCTCCGTTAAAGATCCTCCTCTTGTCTGGGAGACACCTGCCTCCACCCACCAGGCCGGGTCAGAAGCCCCTCCCTGGCCCCACCACCACCACCAGCTCAACCGTCTGTTTTCCTGTCTGCCTCCCTACTGCCCATGAGCCCTGCCAGGCAGGGACCAGCCCTGATCAATATCAGGCATCCAGCTTCCTCCCCAGGGCCTGGCACACATCAGGGGCACAAAGCACAGTCAGTCAAAAATAAGTGAACCACCCAGTGAACCAAGGAACTAAGAGTAAATTATCAGAAATTGAGAAGAGAGTCCCCAGTCCATACCACTTGTACCACTGGGGCAGAGGCAGAGTAGGGAGCGCTTGGAGAGCCCCACTGCTCTTGGCTCCTACCCTTCCCCACTGCTCAAGCCTCCTGGGTGGGATCAGGAACTGCTGAAGGCAGGGGTGGGGCCCGGGCCACGGAACCTGCCTGGTGCCCTCTTCCTGCAGCTCTGGCCTTGTCCACTAGGTGGGGCTGCTCAGTCTCATCCACACCAACCCTCTGGGTCATTAACTGGCTCTCCTTCACTTAACCCAAGTCATCTGCTCTTGGCTACCCATGGGAATCCAAAACACCTCTCTATCCAAAGGATCTGCTTGATATCTAACCTAAGGCCCCAATGCTGGGATAGATGCTGGTTTCCCCAGGTTGCCCTCCAGGGGACTGGAGACAAAGGTACCCTGGGCTCTCACCCGAAAGGAGATGGTCCTGGGGCTGGAGCGTTTGAGGGAGCTGCTGTAGGTGGCCTGAGTGGGTGAGGGTGTGTCCACCTCTTCCTCCTTGCTGGGGACTTTCACCTGGATGGAGTGGGGGAGTGTCATACGGGAGGTCGGGGGAGCCCGAAGCCCAAGCTGCCATGGGGACCCCATGTGGCCTGGCTCATCCCAAGAGCTGCAGGAGGAAGAGGAGAAGAAAACCGTCCTGCCCCTCTGCCTCTGCTGTGGGGACGGTGGACACAGTTTCGTGGGGCCAGGCCACCAGGCAGAACTTTCCAGCAGAACTTCTGGAAGGACGTGAAAACCAGAGTCTGCTGGTGTCCTGAAATCCAGGCCCTGGATCATGAGGGGGTTCAGGGTGGCAGGTGCTCCCTGGCAACACATCTGATGCCCTTTCCAGCTGCCAACTGCCTGCCCTTGCCTCAAGCGTCCCCTATTCTGACAGTGATTGGAAGCAGGTAGGGAAAGAGGAAATTGCCAAATCCAGCCCCACGGTGAGAGGACAGGAGACAGCAAGGGAGCCAGAGACCACCCAGGGCAGGATGAGAGGGGCACGTGCAGGGATGGGAGGGGCGGGGGCACTGCCAACCTGGAGTGTGATGGGCGGGAGGCGGGAAGTCACAGTCGGAGAGTCTGGCACACCCTGTTCTCCCAGCTCCGCCAAGGACGGGGGGCTCTTCTCAGAGAGGGCACTTCCCCTCTGCTCTGTGGTGGTGGGCTGGCCTCCCCCAGAAGCCAGCCGCCCCCCTGCCTGGGGCTGTCCCAAGGCTGCCAGCCTCTTTGGAGCCAGCTTTGTCTCTGCCGCTGAGGTCTTCTCGGACACCAGAGACTTCTCAAAGAGCAATGCTTTCTCAGAAACCAGTCTCCTTTCTGAGTCTGATGTCTTCCCTGGGGCCGGCAACTTCTCAGAGCCACTTGTTTTTTCTAGAATGGCCTTCTTCTCTGAGATGGCTCTTTTCTCTGACACAGAAGTTTTCTCAGGTCCCGGGGCCTTCTCCGAGATGGAGAACTCCTCTGAGACCAGTCTCTTGCCAGGGGCTAATGTCTTCTCTGGGACGGAGGACTTCTCTGAGATAGGGGGCTTCTCTGAGACCCCCTTCTTCCCGCCTTCTGCCTCTTGGCCCGCCAAGCTCTCCTCCTCCCTGGCCCAAGGGCCCCGCTGCTCCCGGCTCAGTCTCCGGCGAGGAGGCAGCTCCGCCTCCTTCTTGGGCATGAGGGGCTGCGGCTTGGCCTGCTCTGGGCCGGAGCTGTCCCTTCCCTCCTCTGCCTCCCGCTGGACAGGGGCCTGTGCAGCCTCCACTGCCTGCCGCCTCTGCCTCCGCTCCTGCCGTGTCCTGAGGGTGGCCTGGCTGTCCTCATCTTTAGAGGCTGAGGTCTGCGGCTTGGGCACCTCGGCTTCCTCCACGCTGGGCAATCTAGGCCAGAAGATGGAGAAGGGGTGGGAGATAAGTATCAGAGGCTATCAGAGACGGGAGACACCCTGGGGTGTACCTGACCCAATGGGGATGCTTCCAGGGCCACCGGGGAGGCACCCCACCCCCCATCACTTAAAGAAAGATCACTTTTAACCGCCTTTACATATTGGGTTTCCACGAAGTCATTTGAACAATGCGCACCACGTTTTTAAAAAGTTTATATACCCCTATAAGGTCCAACTCTGCATGTTGAGACCCAGTCAACAAACACTGACTGAACAAGTTTGTCTGCGCTGGGCCCTGTGCCGGGTGGCGGAAGTCAAAAGGAATAAATGCAGTGCTCGCCCCTGAGAGCTTAGATCAAGACCAGAGACGTTCGGGGACTTGTCAAAGGTCGCACAGATGATCAGTGGTGGAGCTGAGAGCGCTAAGCTCTGACACGCCATCCTGCACTCCCGTTAGCCACAGTGGTGGCCACGGGCACTGGGGCAGCTCGGGGCGCACACCCTGTTCCCCCTTCTCTTGGGGACCCAAGGGAACACGAGCAACATGAGAGGACTGTCCCAAACCCGTAGCACTTGATCTCCAGCAAAAGGAGATTCTTTTCCTTCCTCACCACCCTGCTCTCCATGTGAATTGGGGCAGTACTTGGTCTGTCTGGGGCAGCTAAGTCCATCCGGGTCACCTGGGACAGGGAAATGGTGCCTCGTCCCCCACCCTGACCCGAGCACCTCTGGGCAGCCGGTGTGTGTCCATTCTGGGCGAGCTTGGGAGCTTCCTCGTCCGTGGCCGAGCTCAGATTGCGGTGTCGCCGCCGGCGCTCTCGCTCCTGCTCTTCCTCATCTTCTAGAGTCCACTGCCTGGCCAGGCTGGGGGAGGGGGGGTGGAGAGGATCAGTGCAGCCCAGGCAAGACTCCTGGGTCCCCGGATACCTGTTCCCAGGGCAGACCCCTACGGGGCTGGGAGAAGACAGCAAATACCCTCTAAGCCTGGGCCGTCTGTAGGTGGTTATGGCGCACTTGAAAGATGGCTGGGCTGGGGCGCCTGGTGGCTCAGTCGGTCGAGCGTCCGACTTCAGCTCAGGTCATGATCCCCGGGTCCGTGAGTTCGAGCCCCGCGTCAGGCTCTGTGCTGACAGCCCAGAACCTGGAGCCTGTGTCTCTGTGTCTCCCTCTCTTTGACCCTCCCCCATTCATGCTCTGTGTCTGTCTCAAAAATAAATAAACATTTAAAAAAATAATAAGAAAATAAAAAAAGAAAGAAACATGGCTGGGCTGAACTGAGACGTGCCGGAATTGTAACACACACAGGTAGTCCCAAGACGTAATATGACAAACAGAATGTAGAGTATCTTGTTAATAATTCTGCTTATTGGGGCACCTGGGTGGGTCAGTCGGTTAAGCATCTGACTTCAGCTCAGGTACTGATCTCTCGGTTCATGAGTTCGAGCCCCGCATCAGTGCAGAGCCTGCTTCGGATCCTCTGTCTCCCTCACTCCCTGCCCATCCCCTGTACTCTCTCTTTCTCTCTCTCTCTCTCTCTCTCTCTCAGAAATAAACATTTAAAAAATAAAAATAATTCCATATATTGATTACACGCTGAAATAATATTTTGGATACCCTGGGATAAATGAGACCTATTATGAAAATTAATCATCTGTTTCTTTTCACTTTTTTAGTGTGTCTCATAGAAAATTTACAATTTTAGGGGCGCCTGGGTGGCGCAGTCGGTTAAGCGTCCGACTTCAGCCAGGTCACGATCTCGCGGTCCGTGAGTTCGAGCCCCGCGTCAGGCTCTGGGCTGATGGCTCGGAGCCTAGAGCCTGTTTCCGATTCTGTGTCTCCCTCTCTCTCTGCCCCTCCCCCGTTCATGCTCTGTCTCTCTCTGTCCCAAAAATAAATAAACGTTGAAAAAAAAAATTAAAAAAAAAAAGAAAATTTACAATTTTAACATGGTTCATATTTGTGGCTCACATTACATGTCAATTAAACTTCAAATAAAGGTACTACAAGGATTTGGATCAGACCAGAGTTTCCTATCCCGGGTACCACTGAGATTTCAGCTGGGTAACTTCATGTGGAGGGGCTGTGCTGAATTTAGGATGTTGAACAGCATCCCTAACCTCTACCCACTAGAGATACCTTAGCACCACCCCCCACTTGTGACAACCAAAAATGTCTCCTGTCTTTGCCATGTCCCCTGGGGGACAAAACCACCCAGGATGACAAACACTGGGTTGGACTTGACTCTGGAATCCAGAGTGGGAAGGTGGGGCCTCCCTCTCTAGGGGTGACTAGGAACATGGGAGGGTGGGCACAGTTCTGCCTGAAGGAGGGAGATAAACTTGACAAGTTCCTTTTTCTTTTGGGTCCTGGATTCTTAGATAATATTCATCAATGGACAATGGCAGAGAAACTTTCTCAGAGGTTCCCAACAACCCGCGGGATTTCTCAGCCGTTCAGAATGGGGAGACTCACAAATAAGGCCAATTACACCTGGGAAAGGTTCCAATATCCACTTCCCTTCTCAGGAGCTCTTTGGCCTCTCTCACCTTCTAGACCCAGCTTTCACTTGTCAGGGAGCAAGGGGACTCCATACACTCTACTTTGGGTTCCTGCCCCCAGTCACCCTGCATTCACAGGACCAATCAGGCACTCCCACAGCCAGTCACCCACCCACCTCCTTCCGCACTCACCACCTGCCCATCTAGCCACCTGTCAATCCAAACAGCCATCCACCCAGTCACCCCCCATTTCCCTGCCCAATCCCACCCACCCACCAATCATCTTTAGCCACCTGCCCTACCATCCCCCCCCACCTCACTACCAGCCCACCCCATCTTCCATCCAACCACCCTTCCATCCCAAGCAAAGAGCAAATACGTCTCTAAGCAACTGCAATGGGCCAGCAAGTCAGCAATGGGGGGGTTCACAGAACAAGGCAACGTCCCTTCCCTAAAGGTACCTACTATCGAGTGAGAAAGAAAAGCGTGTCTGCCAATAACTCCCTCAACCAAAGCAAAGAAATTGCTCTGCAGGGGAGAGAATGACTACTGTAGGCCAACATTATCAAGAAAGGCTCACAGACAAGACTGAACGAACCTGGGCTGGACCTAGGGGGGTGAACAGGATTTTAATAGAGGTGACAGGGGGCTGGAGAGAATCTGGCAGTCCAGGCAGAAAGGAGGGCCTGAGCAAGCCTAGAGGTTAGAGGTAGGGGGGTTGGAGGAGCAAGAAGATGTGCTTCACCCAGAGCCCTGGGAGAAAGTTTGGGCTGAGAGTAGCATGCCCTGAGAGTCAGCAGAGCAAGCCCTCTCTGGAGCCTTCCTATGACTCCCCCAGTGCTATCTGGGGCCCTACAGATAGGAAGAGTCTGGAAAAGGCCTTCTTCTTCCCTCCCAGAGTTACTGTAAGGCCTTCCTTTTGCCACTATCAGGTGTCTCTCCCAGCCTATCCCTCTGCCCAGCCCTATACCTTCTAGACCTTTTCCCCTCTTGCAGAGTATTGCCATGCCAAGACTCAACTGAAGGAACAGACGTGTTTTGGGGGGAAAAAAAATCATGCAAACCCACAAATTTTGCAAACAGAATCGCATATGAAAAGCACCTATGGAGCCTCCAAGGAAAGATTCCTCAAGGCCGCCTCTTGTAAGGCTGAGTCTACTCCTCCTCCCCTGGTGCACATCCCCCTCTTTCCTCTTCCTCGGTTTTCTTTACTAAAATGAGGAGAAGGAGCCACACGATGGCTCCGATCTGGTTTTCTAAGTCCAACATCGTGCTGATCCAACATTCACCAAGTAATTTTTGAGCATTGACGACGTGCCAGGCATAGTTCCAGGGATCGGCGTGCAGCAGAGAAGAAGACGGACAGAGTTCTTCCGGCCACGGAGCACATAGTGCAGGGGGCCGGGGTGCGGTCAGTGAGCAAGGAAATGAGCACATGGACAATGCAACGTCAGCAAGGGACACAGGACACGAGAACCAGGTAAGGGGTAAGAGAGAGACGATGACTGGGAGGAGAGGGCCCTCTGAGAAGAAGCCAGAGGAGCCGGATCTGGAGGCAAGGTGGCCCAGGAGGAGGGCACAGCAAGTGCCAAGCCCTGGGTGTGACAGCTGGCTGTTTGGGAGAATGGAGACCCAGAGCCAGAGTGTGGCCCGCAGGGACCTTGGACAGGGAGGAGAGGCCAGAGAAAAGGCCTTCATAGACCAGAGAAAGAATGTGGGTTGTACTCAAGTGTGCTGGAGAGCCACTGGATAGTTTTACATAGAGGAATGACATGACAGAATTTATTATTATTATCTCTGGCTGCTGAAGGAAAAAGAATTGAGGGTGGCAGAGGGAGAAGGGAAACAGGGGTACCCATCAGGAGGCTCCTGCAATCGCCCAGGTGAGAGCTATGCTGGTGGTGGTGAACTTGGTAGCGACAGAGAGAAGGAAAAAGGGATGGACTGGGAACACACTTTGAAGACAGAGCCAAAGGGGGATTGTGGATGCAGAGGAGAAAAAAAGAAGAAACAAGGAAAACTAGATTTCTGGCCTGAGCAATTCCTGGTGCTGTTAGTACGATGGGAAAGATCAGGGGAGGAAGGAGTTTAGGGAGCTGGTGGGGGGAGGAAAATTCCATTTCCGGCCTGTTTGGGGTGAGGAGAAGAAAAGGAGACCAAGGAGACTAGAGGGCGGAGTGTGAACCTGGAGGGAGGAATGAGGTCCTGTCCAAGACCACAGGGGCAGGGGGTGGTGGGGACAAGAAGACCAGCAGAGAGTAGAGAGAACAGAAGTGTCTGGTCCACAGGAAGCCAGCTAGACGGATTGGGCCGGAGCCAGGCTGGACCAGCAAGGGAAGAATGGGAGTCAAAACCGAGGGACCGGTGAGAGCCAGCAACTCTTTGGAGAAACTTTCCTCAGAGAAAAGCAAATAAAATGGGACAGTGCTAGAGCAGAATGTGGACTCAAGGAATGACTTTTTTTTTTTTTTACATTTATTTATTTTTGAGAGAGAGAGACAGAGCGTGAGAGGGGCAGAGAAAGAGGGAGACACAGAATCCGAAGCCAGCTCCAGGCTCCAAGCTGTCAGCACAGACGCAGGGCTTGACCCCGCGAACTGCGAGATCATGACCTGAGCCAAAGTCAGCCACTCAACCAACGGAGCCACTCAGGCACCACTTAAGAAACGATTTTTTTTTAATATTTTATGTATTGATATTTATCTATTTACTTATTTATTTATTTGGACAGAATGTGAGCAGGGCAGGGGAGGGGCAGAGAGAGCGGGAGACACAGAATCCAAAGCAGGCTCCAGACTCTGAGCTGTCAGCACAGAGCCGAGGAGGGACTTGAACTCATGAACAGCAAGATCATGACTTGAGCTGAAGTTGGATGCTCAACCGAGTGAGCCACCCAGGTGCCCCCCAGGAGTGTTTTTTTAATTGAGGTGTAATTTATATACAATAGACACACATCAAGTTTTGTTTTCTTTTTAAAGCCAGGCAAATGAAGGGGAGTAGAGAAGGTATGAGAAGTTAGGAAGGAAGGTGTGAGGCTGTGGTCCTGCAGGGAGAGGAGAGACCACAGGCCAGGGTACCTCTCATCTCCAGCATGCACCACGGCTCCTGGCACACAAGCGCCAGTGAATGTGGAACGCACAAGTGTGACCGTCGACTCTCAGATGTGCAGGCCTCTCCTCCTCCCTGAGAACCGAGAGCCTCTGTCTTGACAAGGAAGAGAACGAAGCAGGGACAAATTCTCAGCTCCCCCAAAGGCAACCTGCCCATCTCTTACGAGCCAGGCTCTGATGCCCTCCCATCCCTCAGCTGAAGTTGGTTCACAAGAGATCATCAATTCGTGTGTGGTAAATGAATGATCAATCTTCAGATACACATAGCCTACAGGGGTCATGTGAAGGCCTATGGGAATCTTGTTTAAGTTCTGAGGTCAAGGCCATAAGGCTTTGATTGCAGCCCTTCTCCACCAGACGTGGAAATGCCAACTTCATCGGGCTCTCATCTGAGGCCATGTTTCCAGCTCTCTCCTTCTCGGGACTTATTCCCTCCCCCTATGAACACTTTGGGACTAGCTCTCGTCCTCCAAAGCTAAAGGATCCATCCACAGGAAAGTGCCCCACAAAGCCGGAAGCTCTTCTCCCCTGACCACACCCAGCTGGGCTGGGCTGGAGCCTCCAGGATTCCTCGGTCCTGAGCAACCCCGTTCCCACACGCTCCTCTCAGCCCTGGGGGAAGCAGCTTATTTGTTTATTCTCCAGTGGGGCCATATATGGAGTGTGATCTGCCAGAGCCTGGTCTCCTCAGAAATGACTCACCCACCCCCCCCACCCCTCCCCAGGCCAGCCCTAACCCTAAGGGGTCTCCAGGGCTGGAACTGCAGGAGGTGGGGCCCAGGTGTCCTTGAATGTCCACCAGTTTTAGGCCATGACCCCACAGTGCACCCAAGGTGGCTTGGTCACTCCCCTGCTGCTCACGAATCATGGGGCTGCCTTCAACCCCTGGCAAAACATGAATCACTTCACCTTCACCACCTTCACCACCACCCCACCCCGGGGGAGAAATGCTATTGCCAATAACTTGCTATAAGATGAGGAAATGGATAGAACTGGGGGGAAGGACGGGCAGGTGTCTGTCAGTATCCAGGAGGGGCCTCAGCAGGTATAGTTGTCGAAACCCCCGTAATAAATAAATGGTAACGAAGGGCCTTAGAACCTTTAGCAGCACACAACTATTTGTGGAATATGGTAAATAGCTCAATAAATGAAGGAACCAAGAAGTAAAGGTAGTAACATAGAAGTGCTTACTATAATGCCAGGCACTGTTCTAAGTATTTTACAAATAACATTGACATTAAACCTCACAACAGCCCTGTGTGGAAAGGTGGTGTTATCCCCATTTCACAGACGAGGAAATGGAAAGTCACTGGGGCTAGTAAATTTCCCAAGCTACCACAACTAATAATATAACAATAATAATAATAATAAGATTCCATCCTAGGTCAGCCTCTCACAAGCCCGTACCCTTAACCACAATACCAAATGCTGGTAAAGGATGTCCTGGGAGGGCTGTCCCTCAGCCACAGTGAGGACCCACCTTCTTAAGAGCCCAACAGGGTATATATTTAGAGGAAGGAGCAGGGGAGGCTGGGAGGGCCTCTGACCTTGTGCACTTCCCCACCCCAGGACAGGCCAGAGGTCATGGGAGAGCAGAGGTTTGGGAAAGCCCGGTGGCCAACACATTGACCAGAGCCAGGCCCAGGATGGAACCCGGGTCCCACCATCCAGGAGTCCCAGTCACTCTCACCAGCTGATGCCACAGCCCTAGGAGGCTGCCCCACCACACCCACCTTCGCCACAACCCTTTCCTCTGCCTCCTGGCCTTCATTCGGAGACAACACCCCTGTCTTTGCCTCCATGTAGGGCTGCTACCCTCCCCAATACAGCACTCACACCGCTATCAGCTGCTGCAGACCAGACAGAAGTTAGATCTAAGGAAGAAACCCCTTCTCCCCTGCCCTGCAGGGGACCTCAAAACAAGCTTGAAAAACAGATCAAGGCTCAGCTGCTCTGGTTAAAGTAGAGGAAGGAGGGGGTGGGGGAAGTCTGCCCCAGAAGCATCTGTAGAACCCCGGACCTCAAGGAGCAGGATTTGCAAACCTCTGAAGGAAGGAGGAGCTGGGAGACCCAGCTCTGACTGGCTGTAGGACTTTGGGCCAGTCTTCAACCCCTGAGGGAGACAGGTCTCTGGTTCCCCTTCTGCACAATGAGGGGTCACCACAGGTGGTCACTGAAGTCCCCTCTAGCCCTGATGGCCCAGGGAGAGGTGTCAGGGGAGGACAGTGCTGGGAGGTGGGAGGTCTGCTCAAGGCCCAGGTAGGGAAATGATTAACCGCTGGCTACTCAGTCCCAGGCACTCTCAGACCCACCCCTCACCCCCTGCAGACAGGTCCCGCCCAGCCTCTACAGTCACCCAGCCAGCCAAGGGAGGAAAGGACGAGGCCACTAACCAGGGCGCCCTGCCAGCCAGCTCACCGCTGCCCCCAGCCCAGGGCTGGAGCATCTGAATTCCTACTTCGCACCAAGGCTAGGCTGCAGGCCGCCCTCAGCTCCCCACCTGGGCCCTGGCTGGAGCCACACGGGTCACACCTTCACCATAGTCCTCCCCAGCCTGGGAGACTCGGTTGACAGTGACTCACAGCCCTTTCCCTCCTGCCCGCTGAGGCTTGTTGTTCACGAAGGGAGCAGGGAAGGAGCGGTCCTCTGTTCCAGGTGCCTCATCAGGGTGACTGTTGGCAGCAGCTGTGTCTGCCCACGGGGCTCTGTGAGGGCTGGGGCCAGCAGGGAGGGCCGGTCAGGGGCTCCTGTGGCAGGACTGGTTCTCCAGGGCGTGCCTGGCACTGACCCTGGACATCCCGTGGGAACTCGGCCCTACCCCAGCTGCCACAAGTCCATCTGAGCAGTGGACAAGCTAAGACCAGACCCTGCTCCCATTTGTAAAGTTCTCATGCCCCAGCTGCCCACCCACCACACACGCAAACCCCATACAGATCCGGGCATGCTCTCAGACACAAAATCACATACATCCCACCCGTCTGTGAGCTCCTGAGGAAGTTGTGTGTGGTTTGCATTTTTAACCCAATGCCCTATACTGAGGTCTCCCATAAACATTCACACCAAACAGACTCAGACTCCTAAGGCCCAAACTCAGCCACATAAGAACCTACTACCCACACAGATGCCTCCACACCACACAGGCCATAAACATGCTCGCCCACACATACACCTGCACGTACACATACAGGCACACATCCATAGGCACAGATATGCCCACACCTAGGAGAAAAGACACTCCCACATCAACCCCCATGTACACTGACCCACACACAGAGTCCAAGGTCTGGACCCCCAAGCTCCACCCTCAGCACAGACCTTCCCTGGGGTGTGTCCAACCTCCCTGGCAGCCTAGGTTCCTGTTTTCCAGGGCACTGAGTTCCTTCCATTCTCGGGGCTTACTTTATCCCCTTTCTAGATCCCTTGGGCCCCTCCACCTGGGGGGGTTACCTGGCCACTGTGCTTCAGAGCAGTGTGAGGTCTTGAGGGTCTGAGGAGGTGGGCCCCCAGCCCTGGGGAGATGAGACTGAGATGCTGGAGAAGCTCTGGGGCCCTTCTGGAGGGAGGGGAAGGAGATTCTAGAGCACTAGAGAATGCCTGAAAGCAGCCTTAATGGGGAAAGCCTGGGGAGGGTGCTGGTCTGCCCCTGCAGAGACTGCCTTGGCCTCAGGATCCAAATGCCCACCTGGGAGGGTCAAAAAGGCCAATTTCTCCTTGGCTGAAGCCTACGGGATCACAGGAGTAGGAATCCAGCTCAGAGCTACTACGTGGGCCTCAGTTTCCTCAAGGGCAAAATGGGTGTATGTGACAGATGCTGCTGGGGATAAGGAGGTGAACGTGCTCATGTGGACACTTCTGAGCAGAGGTGCAGGGTAGCTCCGAGAGGAGTCACCGGGGGTCACCAGCCACAGTGAGGGGCGCTGCCTCCAGGACAACCCCCCAACACCCCAGTCTTATCTAACCGGCACAGGATGCCCAGCAGGCAGAGATTAGATACCCGGTTTCCTGACCCTTTGAGGGACTTGCCTACAAATAAGGAACGAGGCACAAAGGGGAACAGCAACAATCCTAGGTGATCCAGCCCAGACACCACCCGAAAATGCCAAACTCAGAATCTGAGCTTCATTGGGGAGGGGGGGTGGGGGGCGGTGTCTGTTGCGCCCTGGTCTCTCAATCCACTGATCCTTCTACTTCCGACCCTCCGAGGAAGTGGTGCCCCCACTCCTCCGCAAGAGGGGCTGAGGGACCCCTCCCCAGGGCCCCCCTCTCCCAGTCTCTACCAGAGAAACGTGGCAGCAAGGGAGGCTTGTCTGGAAATGAGGCTCGGCGGCGGTAACTCTTAAACACCTCCCCAAACCCCCAACGCGTCTCCGCAGGGGGTCGTGTTTGAAGGGGGCTCTCCAGGTCGGGCCCAGCCTCCCCCAAGCACCCCGTGTGCGGCCTCGGTCCCCAAGAGGAGGAAAGGAAACCGTCGGGGAGCGAGAACACCACCCTGTCACTTAAGAGTTCCCCAGTGTGCCCCCGGGGCCGTCCCCCCCTTACGGAGCAGCAGGGCCAGCAGGATCAAGGCTCAGAGCCCGCCTCCCGGGCGGGAAGGGGTGGGGGGTGAGGGGCCGACGCGCGGAGGAGACCCCGGTGCGGCTCCCCGGGGCCCGCCGTGGCGCTCACCTGGACAGCGCGGACCAGTCCTTCCTGCTGACAGCCATGCCGCTGAGCCCGCGGGCCGCCGTGTGCGCGTGCAGGGCCCGGCGGCCGCCGCCTCACCTGCGCGCCCCTCCCCCGCCGCCCGGCCCAGGTAGGGTCACATGGCCGCTTATCTCGGCCCGCCCGGCCCGCCGCCGCGAGCCGCCTCTCCGGGGTGTGGGCGGCCCCGACAAAGCCGCATTGATCTCCGCCCCGGCCGGCCCGACCGCGCGCCTGCCAGCGCCGGCCAGCTGTGGGACAGGCCGCCGGACGGACCCACGGACGCACAGACCGGCCCGGGGTCGATCGGCCGCCCGCGGCGAGGGCGGGGGACTTCCTGCTCAGAACCAGTCGGACCAGCTCGGCGCTGGGCCGCCTCCTCTCTCGCAGGGGCCTCGCGGGGCCCGGGGTGGCGGGGAGTGGGGCGGCTGGAGGGGACCCGAAGATCGGGGTCAGGCCGAGCACACTGGCGGTAAACCGACTTAGCCCCGTGAAACTTACGAGCAGAAGCCGAGCGGGAAAGTTAGAGCAGGTACCGTAACCTCGGGTCTGCAGCCCTGGGTGCCTCCCGGGCCCTCGGCACCCACCCCGCCCCTAATAGCACCCCCCCACCCCCACCCCCACCCCCGAGATGAGCTGGGTCGTGCTTTCGCTATGCCGCATCCAAAACTGCCAGCGCCCCCTGTAAAGCCAGCATCTCCACAAAATGAGATTGAAGAAGATTCAATTCAGCAAACATTTGAGCGCCCACAGCTCTGAAAACACAATGATGTCAAAGGTACTGTCCTTGCTTTGCTGATACTGGACTTTGGGCTGGAGGGGCAGGGTGTGGAACAGGGCAGAGGAAGATCAGCTTTTCCCCCGGAAGGAGTGAACCCCGATAACCAGGACTGGAATTTTGGAGCCACTCGAAGGCAACTCAGGCACCACCAGCACCCCCTGGGTCCCTTAAAGGGCCCATCTGGGCTGGTGGGTGTCGGTGCTTTCTAGCCAGGAACCAGCAGCAGGTGGGCAGAGAGAGGGCCAGTCACTGAGCACCCAGAGTCTTATCACCCCTGATGGATCAGAACTGCAAGGTCAGCAGCAGCTGTTCCTGGTCTGAGAGGCACGAGAATCAGCCCCAGGTGCCAGGAAAAGAAGATGGAGGAGAGTCAACTGCCAGCACTCCGACCTTGCTCCCCGGCCTGGCCTCCCTTTGGCGCTGACCCAGGACTGATTGTCTGTACGGTGCCCTCCAGCTCTGAGATCTCACAGTGACCAGCAAGCCAGCTGCTGAGCAGAAACCTGGAAACACAGACATAGCTAAGCATCTCCTTCCCCCCAAACACCCCCTCCTCCGGGGAGCCTTCCTTCCTGGCATAGGAGGTGAGGAGTGAAGTTTAAGGAGTGAGTGCTGAACTGGGAGCCTGGAGACTTGGCTTTGAGCTCTGATTCTGCCATTTATGAGCCATGCGACTTGGGCCAAATCACTTCTATGTCGTGGAAATAATGACACTTTGCTTCCTTCCAGATTGCGGGGATCAAATGAGTCCATCACGGAGTGTTGGGGAGCAGTGTTAAGGTTGACAAGGCCCCAGAGAGTTCTGAACAGAAGCCAAGGCAGGACCCAGAGCCGTTTGCTCGGCCAAGGAAAGACAGAGAGGGGATGGTCGTAAGCTGTGTCCCTGGATACTCCGATACAGGGCCTGACACTTCCCAGGGAGCCTGCTGTCTCCCTGGGGGCCTAGGGAAGGGAACTTTCCTTCCAGGGTTTGCCAGTGGTCCTCAACTTAGGAAGAAAAATACTCCTAGTCATTTGATGCCTGGCCCTTCCAGGGACACTTCATGAAGCCAGGGGACATTCAGGTATCTGTCAGTCCAAAATCCAAAACCCTCTCTATGGATGTAAAAAAAAAAAAACAAAAAACAAAAAAAAACCAAAGACACGGAAGGTCGGTACACAGATGACTCTAGAAGTAAGGAAAAGTGAATTAGGTACATCTTAAAGTCCGGAGAGTTCTTTGGGGGCGGGTATTGTATATTTTACTAGGCACTTTCTATGTGCCAGGCCCTCTGCTTGGTGCTGTGCCAGCATAGTGGTTTCCTTGAGCTGCTTGGGACAAAGTGCCACAAATTCAGGGGCTTCGAACAACAGAAATTTATTTCCTCACAGTTCTGGAGGGTAGAAGTCCAAGATGAAGCTGTTGGCAGACAAACTGCCACCTCAGGCCCTGAGGGGAGAATCACTCCTTGCTTCTTCCTAGCTTCTGGCGGTGGCTGGCCATCCTGGGAGTTCCTTGGCTTACAGTTGTGTCGTTCCAAACTCTGCCTTTATGGTCACATGGAATTCTCCCTATGTCTAGGTGTCTGTGTCTACAGTGCCGTCTTCTAATAAAGGCACCAGTCATGGGGCGCCTGAGTGTCTCCGGCGGTTAAGCATCTGACTCTTGATTTTGACACAGGTCGTGATCTCCCCGGTCATGGGATCGAGCTGTGCATTGGACTCAGTGCTCAGCCCAGAATGTGGAACCTGCTTGGGATTCTTTCTCTCTCTCTCTTTCTCTCCCTCCCTCTCTCTCTCTGCTCCTCCCCCGTGCACACTCAAGTTCTCTCTCTCTCAAAATAACTAAATAAAACTTAAATAAATAAGGCATCAGCCATTATACAAGGGCCCACCTCATGCAGTATGACCTCATGTTAACTTAATTACATCCACAAAGACCCCATTTCCCAATAAGGTCACATTCTTTCTTTTTTTTTTTTTTTTTTTCTTTTTTTTTTTTCAACGTTTATTTATTTTTGGGACAGAGAGAGACAGAGCATGAACGGGGGAGGGGCAGAGAGAGAGGGAGACACAGAATCGGAAACAGGCTCCAGGCTCTGAGCCATCAGCCCAGAGCCTGACGCGGGGCTCGAACTCACGGACCGCGAGATCGTGACCTGGCTGAAGTCAGACGCTTAACCGACTGTGCCACCCAGGCGCCCCCCAATAAAGTCACATTCTTAGGCACCAGGGGATAGGAATTAAACGTATCTTGCGGGGAGACGTAATTCTACCCACTACAATCAACAAGGGGCTTTGATTTCAGTGACACAAAGATGATAAGGATTCAGTTCCTGACCTCCAGACATTCTCACTCTAGCAATGGGGACACACACACATTTCCACAAACATCCACACACCCAGGCCTCTTGCCAGAGAGACCTTCATAAAAAATGGAAATTATGTCATCAGGAGAGATTAATAGAGGGATTGGGAAGTCCTAAAGAGGAAAGAACATCTGGTTGGGCCTTGAAAGTTAAGTGGAACTCAACTTCCAGAAAAGGCAGTCGAGCATCCAACTACCAGACACAGTGGAAGATGTAGGGGCAAAAGTGGAAGGTGCTTATGGAACAGAGAGATGACTCATATGCCTGAAGCTTCGAATGCCTTCCAAGGCTGACGGGAAAGATGGGGGGCAGCTGGTGAGGTCCCAGTGTGTGGTGCTCAGGAGTTACCTTTTCGTGTGGAATATGGGGAACTTGAAGAAAAAGGGTTCATGGCCTCTGAATGGGAAAGGTCATGAGGTCAGATTGGAAGGAGAAGGCCATTCTTTACAGTCCACAAAAGAAATGAAAGGGGCTTAAGCAAGGGCACCCAGGGAGAGGGCGAGGAGAGGTGTTGGAGAGCAAGAGCCTCGGAAAGTTGAATTGTCAAGACTGAGTTGGCTGATGGCAGGTGGTGAAGTAGGAGAAATCCAGGAGAAATCCAGAACTCTCACCTCCCTAGCCTGAGGGGCTGGGTGAATGCAGGTGCCATGGATGAGACTGAGACGCAGGGGGAGGAGGAGGCTTAGGGAGGAGGGTGACTTTAGACCACTAGGGGTTTTTCAGCCTCCGCATTATTGACATTTTGGACCTGATAATTCTCTGTGGTGGGGACTGTCCCTGCATTATAAGATGGTCAATAGCATCCCTGGCCTCTACTCATTAGAATTTCAGGTCCCTGGAGAAAGCCAGGGGGAGCTGTCCAAAGATGGCTGGCTGCGGGAGTGTGGGTGCTCAGAAGACAGCTTCGCCTGTTTTCTTTGGTGGGGCAGGCGGGAGGATGGAGGGATCCCTGAGGACAGGCGGGGGAGGGACGTGTTAATGTTCAAGATATCTGTGCCCACGTGCTGACAACCTGAGTGTCTTGTGAGTGTCTTGAGAAGAGAGCAAATGCCTTCTTCACCTCAGTTTCCCCTCAACTCTATGCCTAGTGCAGTAGGTGCTTGGTAAAGGATTGGAGAGTTGCACTCACTTGCTTTGGGAAGAAGAACAGGAAACCCCAAATAGTCTGAAAACCCTGCCGAGTGTAACTTTGGGAGCTGGGTTGGGGAGAAGCTGAGATCAGGGTGGAGGTGAGGGGACTCTAAGTATCCCTTGGCCTCCAGGATGGGGCAAAACCAGGATATCAAGCATCAGCAACTACCACAGTTGCCGGTGAGGGTGCACGTGGTACAGACTAGCAAAAGTGAAGATATCATTCTTGGCGACCCAGCAATTGCACACCTGGGGAGAGAAACTCTCGAGCAGGAGCGGCAGAAGAGAGGCTCGTGAGTATTCCAGGCAGCACCGTTTATAGTAGCAAAAATCTGGAAACCACCTCAGTGTCATCAACGGGACCACGGATGAGTCAGCGATGGCATTTTGGTCATTTCACAGCACTGGAGATGAGCTACAGCTAAGTGTATCCACAGGAGTGAATTTTACAACCCTCACCTTGCAGTGGAAAAAGCAAGAAGCATGCATTTCTGTCGGGTTTACACGCCCCACCCCCCGCAAATGCAAAAGTAAATGATATCTTGTGTAGAAATTCCGAAATGCGGAGCAGCACTGTAAAGAGAACCAAGAGAATAGTAAACACAGAGTTGAGGATAGTGTTTATCTTTGTGGAGAGGAAGGGCCTTTGAAAGTATTTGCAATCCCCTCCATCTTAACGTGAGTGGTTGGCATAGGGGTGTTCATTTCATAGCTCTTCAATGTACAGACATTAAAAACCGCAGGCATGTGCGGTCACTTCCTCTGGGGAGAATCCGCGAAGGTAGGGCATGTCACATGGGGAATTCCCAGGTCAAAGGCAAGGGGTTCTCAAGACTTCCCAGCCAGCAGTGGGGGAAGGGGTCATCTCTCTCCTCCCCTGCAAGAACTGATGTCTGGAATCCCCACCCTCAACCCCTATCGACAAAGCTCCTAGGGCAGCTTCCCCTTCTCTAAAGAGGCCAGAGTGGAGATTTAGGGGGATCCCCTGGCCCCAAACCATCAGATTTGTAAGTCACACCCTGACATTTCAGTTTTATTCTCATTCATATATACCCGCTAAACAACTGCCAGACCACTCTCCGGGAAGGCAGAAAACAAATAAGTGAAGTAATCACATACACACACACACACACACACACACAGAGCAGTGGTTCCCTGGCTTTGGGTTTTTACAAATTCATAATACTTTTTAAATATGAATCCCCAAATGGTGTTGCTACCATTTTATTTTGCAAAGGAAGAACATTAAAAGACAATTACCACCCACCATCCTCTGCTCCATAAGTAAAGAATATTTTAATACTAAAATAGTAAGATGAAGGCATGCGTACGTCCGTCCTTGTCACTGAGTACAGTTAGCTTTGTGGAAACTTCACCCCAGGGGCCCTGGCTTCCTCAGCAGCACAGTGGGGCAGTTGAAATTTGGGTCACAAAGAGCTCATGAGGAGAGTTGCATCCGCAAAGCACCAGTACAAGGGACACGCGGGCGTCCACCCCACTCTGTGACAGGCAAGCCACTGCATGCTGTGTGCACACATACCTGGCTCACCTTCAGATGAACAGCTGGGAATGTTCACACACACACTCCTCCCCCAGGGGCTCCCAGTTTGGAACACACAGATGAGGCCATGCTTCTCTCCAAAACCTAGAGGGTCGGGCTCACCCAGCCTGTGCTGGCCGGTGACAGGGGTAGTTGTTGGCACTGGAGCCAGACGGGTGCTGAGCCAGGCCAGAGGTGGGCCACCCACTCAGGTCACCAGGCCTCTGCCTCTGGCTGGGATAGCAAACCTCCACCCACATCCAGTTTTCTCAGTAGACTGGGGGTCCAAGGACCTGTGTTTTCATCCCCAATTTTGTCTGTGACCTTGAACAAGTCACTTTCCTTCTCTGGGCCTCCAGATGTTGACTGCAGTTCTCTGTGCCGGTGCCAGGGGGTTATAGAGACTCACACTGCTCAGCCAAAGGGACCCACTGGCCAGCTTAGGAGTGTGTCTGGGGAGTAAGAGAATACCCTTGTTCCTCAGCTCCAGTGAAGGAGCCTCAGGCTGGCAAGCTTTGGGGAGTTTTGAGGAGAGAGCACTGATGCGGTCATGAGAGGAGGCTGCCACCTGCACTGGTCCCAGCAACCTGTCCCAGCCTTCAGTAGTTTGGTCACCCAGCTGGAACGGAACCGCCCCCCTGGCTGCCCAGCCCAGATCCCTGCGGGGAGTCTGACTTACTTCGTGGGGGGCCTCTGGGGCTAATGTTTAACTCAGCTCCCTCCTTCAGCAGGGCACTTTAGCCCCGGCAGTCCTGGATGTTGGGCCTGCCCTGATCAACCTGCTGGAGGTGGGCTCCAGACAGACAGGGGGCCTGGCCTCCTGCCCCCATGGAGATAGGGCACTCGTGGGGAGGGAGAGGCAGCCGCTGGCCTCCCGAGGACTCTGGGGCAGGCAAGGGCGTTCGCAGGTGGCATCCTGCCCTGGCCCTTCCTACCAAGGAGAGAGGCGCAGCAGGTCATCTTGAGCTGCAGGGGAGACGTTTACCCAGCTTAACCACAGGCCTCCCCCAAGAAATCGCCCCTCCCTCCGCCCCCAGTTCTGGCCCCAGTGTTGGAGGAAGACCTCGCCTTGGCTCAGTTGGGGGACATTTGTATCTCATTTGAATGCCTTCCCTTTTGGTAGGGATTTTGGGATTCCTCAGGTGCATAGGGTGGGCCCCTGACCCCCCGCCGTGTCCCTTCCGGAAGGTGGCTGCTTGGGCTCTTTGTGGTAAGTCAGGCCCCAGGAAGCACTACCCCAAAGGCAGGTTGACCGAGGCTCCAGGCTACCAAACCCTGTGACTTGGGGTGAATTACTTCACCTCTCCAAGCCTCCACGTCCTCACCCACCAATCCAAGACGAGAGGATCTATTTGTTAGCATTTTGGGAGAATGTAATGATATAATTCAGATAAAGCATTGAACATCATATTTATTCTTATTAAAATAGTGACTAAGCATACGGGCTCTAACAGACTGCCTGGGTTGAATCCTGGCTCCTACCTGTGCGGCCACGGGAAGACGCTAGCCTCTCTATGCCCCAGGAATAGCACCTTTCTCATAGAGCTGTTGTGAAGGTCAAGTGTGAAGCTGTGTACAGTGTGGCGCCTGGCACTTAGTAAGTGGGCTGCATGTGGGATCTGTTTTCAGTGGGAGGCCCAGGTCCCAGCTCAGCTCCCCCTGTATCTGGTCCGGGTCGTGCTGGCCCTCCGTGGGGAAAGGGGCGGAATCGTGGCTCTCCGGATACCATGCCTCCCACCCAGACCCTGTTCACAGCTACAACGAAATGAGCAGCCCCCTCCCAAGGTTGCTGTCCCACCCAAAGCAGCCCTGTGACGGCGCCTGCCTCTTCCCTCACCCACTCAGTTCCCGTGGTTTTGGCTTTCTGGAAGCGTTTTGCCTCTTTGCCCTTGGTCCACCCTCACGGGAGGTGGATTAGGTTCAGCCGTGCAGGGAAGCAGGAAAAACCAAATGATGACCTCCGGAAAGCCTTTGGATGCCCATGGCCCTTTCCCAGAGGGCACCCACCTTGGGTGTGTTGAGTTGGCCCCAAGGGCTCTCTGCACCGAGGTGTTTGTTTTGAGTCAGACCTGAGTCTGGTCTCCTGCCTCTGTAGGGCAGGGTGGAGACCCCAGTCTGCCAGGGCCCCAGGTTAACAGTCGACTGGTGGAACTGATGTTTGGCTTTGGAACTTGGGGCCAGGCTCTCTCAAAGGGCTGAGAAGAGGCAAAGCAAGGAGACCATGCTCTGGACCCAGGCCAGCCGGGAGGAGCCCTCTGAGGCAGGGAAGGGTGGGTTTCTGTGGCTGCCCGGGCACGAAGCCCAACCCCATCCTCTGTGTACAGACCGGCCCCATCAGGTTCTCCAGCTTCGTGTGTGCGTATGAGAGAGACTGGGTGTGTCCACGCCTAAGGCTTTCTGAGTATGGTAGGAGCTGTGCTCTTTGCACACATCTGCCTTTCTGCCTACTGAGCTGGCTGTCGCAAGAACCCCAGGCAGAGTGTTGCCTTCCCTAAACGCATCCCAAGCTGCTGGTCCTTCAAGGGGCTGGCAGGCTGAGCAGATCTGGGTCCGAGGGCCTGCCCCAGGAAGTAGCTGGCGCTGCACTTTGTACTCAGCTTCTGGCATTTGTGGCAGATAACACCCTGGGAGCAGAGGGCAGAACAGGGACTCACAGGGTGGGAGGAAGGGGGACTCCTCAGACAGCTCAGCCTCTCTGGGACCAGGGCTGAAGTGATCAAAAAGTCAAAGGGCCCCGGTCGAGGACAGCCACTTTCTTTGTAGGCTTAATTCAGGAGTCACCAGGACACCGCCCTGAAAAGCCCGGCTCTGCTCTACCCAGAACTTTGGTCTCTGTTCCATAGGAGCCACTCTCCTTGGTACGTGGGAGGGCAGCGGGGGAGGCTGTCCCCTCCCCTGATTCCACCCCAGCAGGCTCACACCCCTCATCAGGCTTTGGGTCCAGATATCAGTGGAATGGAGAAAGGACCTCACCTAGAAGGCAGACCACTGGTCGGCCCACCCCGAGGCAAGTGGATATGGAGGATATGACCAGTCCAGGAGTGTGAAGAGAAACTGGGAGGAAAGTGGATGAAGGTGGAGGGAGCAGGGATCAGATGGAAAGGACAGCCCCAGGGATGGCGATGGGGAAGGAGCCACCTAGTGGCCAGACTTAGGACTGCGAGTTGTCCCTCCTGCCTGGGCCAGGGCGCTAACTCTTGCCCAGGCGTGTAGGACCAGGTAAGGGGCTGAAAGCACCCTGACCTCTCAGCCCAGAATACTCAGGAATATCCAGCAGCTTCCAGGGAGAGATAATGCAGGTTTTCAGAGAAAGGGAACTGTGAAATCAAGCAGGGCAAGGGGCTTTGAATGCAGAAGCCCATTCTGCTGGCTGGAGTCATTAGGTGGGGCTGGGGCTGTTCCAGAGGCTAGGGCCTGGGTAATCTGAGTGTCCTGGATGGTGATGGGGTGCTGTTTGATGTCACTGGGGCTGCGCAGAAGGGGTCCCAGAGGGACCTTAGCAGGCAGCTGCCAACTCCTTAGACCTCCATTCGGACCCTGAGCTCATGCCTCGAGCCCAGAACAGCCATCTCTTCAGACTCCCTGTCTTTCCTTTTCTTCTGAGCACTCACAGCCAGAGCTACAGAAATGACCAGAACCCTGGTTTTTAATGGAGAAGCTGTGATGCCTGGGGGCACCCTACATGTCATAGAAGCAGTGGTGGGATGCAGCACGGGGCCAGAGGGAAGATGCTCTCACACCTCTTCCTCCTCAGCTTGGCTGTACCACGGCTGGCCAGGGTCTATACCCTGCTAGGGTGAACTCTTCAGACACTGGTGTGTTTGTCCTCTTGGGTGTCTGTTTAATCCCACTTCCAGAGGAGGGCACTCAGGCTGGAGGGGAGAGGTGGGAGCAGGATGGGATGTTCCGAAATGCAGGGTGGGATGCAGAGAGGCGGGTGAGGCAGGCTGGAGGTGGGAGGGAGAAGCGGAAGCTCAGAGCACAGTGCAGCAAGCCGGCCTGTAGGGACAAAGAGGCAGAAGCCATTTTACAGATTTACCCGCAGGAGATACAGTTCTGGAACTTCTCACCCCTAGCACACCCGGGGCTGGACCACCATCCAGAGGGGTGCCTATGAAGCCTCAGCTTGGCAGCCCAGGGCCCAAGCTCCCTCCCCTCTCCTTTCTGAAGCCCAATCACTGCTCCTCCCCACTGTGGCTCCTCCTCCACCACTGGTTAATTTCCGCTTCTGGGCTCTTACTTGCACATCAGCCTTCTGACACGCCCTTCTCCTGTATCTACTAACCCTTGCCCATCACTTCCTCAGGGAGCTCAGAGCTCTGGAAAGCCTGCCCTGCCAGGGCTATTTAGCAGACCTCTGCCCTACTGCACATCCCCTTGGCACTCCCATGGGGATTTTATGAGGCCTAACTTTGCTGCTTTCTCCAGCAACTTCCTCAGAGAAGGGGGGGGGGGGGCTCGTCTTCTCTGAATAGAACCCCCCTGGAACCAGAGACTGTGATTTGGGGTACTTTGCCAGGAGGTATTTTAAAAAGCTTAGATGTTCAGCAAGTCAGAGCTGGGGACCCCCAGGGATCGTCTCACCCAGTGGCTCTCAAGGTCTTGCAGGAGAATACCTACAGGGCTGGCCCACCCCAGAGTTGCTGATTCAATGGCTCAGGGGTGGGGCCAGATCATTAGCAGGTGGTACTGATACCACTGGTCTGAGGGCCACGCTTGGAGAATACTGATCTGCTACAGCCTCCAGTTTTATAGATGAGGGTAACAAACAACGCCCCAAAGCAGAAATGATGTGCCCAAGGCCTTAGGTTGCTAGAGCCAGGGCTGAGTTGAGCAGAGCTGACTCTCCTCAATGCACCACACTGGGCCCAACCCACCAGCCATCGTTCTGGAGCCCCTGTTATCTGTTAGATTCTGGTGGGCCCAAGAAGAAGGGAGCTGGTCTCTAGGTACCTCTACTGTGAGGTGGGAGACTTGGCGGCATCAAACATCTTCTTCCGGCCTTCCATCCCAGACATGGCTTCCACGTTCTTCCTCCAGTCGCCCACCTCCACGGGCCTCTCCTGTGGGCAGGCCACACACACATCAGAGACTTAGCAGGCCAGAGGGCAGCCAGGCCCTCCAGACATAAAAGAAACTAGGTGCTAGAAAGTCAGACACCAAGGGCGCCTGGCTGGCTCAGTGGGTTAAGCGTCCGACTTCAGCTCAGGTCATGTTCTCGCAGTCTGTGAGTTCAAGCCCCGCGTCGGGCTCTGTGCCGACAGCTGGGGCCTGTTTCGGATTCTGTGTCTCCCTCTCTCTGGCCCCGCCCTGATTGCTCTCTGTCTCTGTCTCTCTCAAAAATAAATAAACATTTAAAAAAAAAAAGAAAAGGAAAGAAAGTCAGACTCCTCGGGACCCCTGGGTGACTCAGTTGGTTAAGCGCCTGACTCTTGATTTCAGCTCAGGTCATGTCACGGTTCATGGGATCGAGCCCCATGTGGGAGCCCCAGTGTGGAGCCTGCTTGGGATTCTCTCCCTCTCTCTCTGCCCCTCCCCTGCTCACACATGTGCATGCATGCTCTCTCTCTCTCCCAAAATAAATAAACACGTTTAAACATTAAAAAAAAGAAGAAGGAAAGAAAGTCAGTCTCTTCAAGAAGAGGAAATGCTGACAGCCCTACCCAGCTGGTGAGGTCCAAGGACACATTCAGAGATAGACACATATCAAGCTCCACAGGAAGGAGGAGGCTGTGTCAGCTGGAAGTTCTGGATGATTGGGGCTAGTTCCCACCCCAGTGAACTCACAGCCCAACATTGCCTCCAGACCTACACCAACTTCCTGGTCTGGTGCTCAAGGCAGCTCAAGGCCACCCCTTCTAACCTACCTCCTCATAAATTGGCTCATGTCCCATTTTATCAGCATATTGCCTGGCCATCTCTTCTCTTTATGAAGCTTCTAGGGCCAGAGACCATGCCTTTCATCCATGTTCCTTCTAGAGCCCATCGATTCTGGGCACATATATTGAGCTCAATCAGCTTTGAGTGATTTGTTCCTGAATGAGTGATTGAACTCAGTTTTCTAATTTCTGTGCTCATGGGTCCTATGACCACAATGATCTGCTGTCTTTTTCCCCAGTAGCGACAGAGGTCACTGTCTCCCTTGTCATCCTAACTCCACATTCTCTTCACACTGGGTAGAGTTTTTACTTTATTGCTTGGTCTGGCTTTCTTCATGTCCCAGTTTCCTCCTCAGATTGAGAGCAGCCTGAGAGAAGGGAGCAAGTCTTCTTTCTTCCAAAACAGAATAAGACTTCATCACTGGTCTCCCAGAGGGTTCTAGAATGTTCTAACAGGCTGCCTGGCCTCCAACAGGAGCTCCTGCCTGAGTCTATGTGATGGAGTGACTGGTAAAGGCTGATGGGACAGGGAGTGAAAGGTTCTGAGAAGAGGGCTCCTCACCTTCTCTGTGTCTTCCTTCTTCACTGACTTCAGGTTGGCCCGCAGATCCATAGACACCTTGTGCTTGGAGCCCAGTAGGGCCCGGAGCATGGCATCAGCTGAGACCCGGACCCGACGCAGTGGTGGACGCTTGAATTTCCCACGGAGGTCCAGTACCTTCAGCTTCAGGTCCTTAATCTGCAGGTGAGAAGAAGCGAGGGTTCACTGGAGAGACTGCGTGCACCCCCAGGGCACCCTTCCTGAGGACCTCAGACTTCAACAGTTCCAGCCAAAACCACCCCCCAAATTCTCCAGCTTCCAGGCCAGACCCTCTGGGACACTCAGACCCACTCATCACTTTGCAAATAGCCACAATGTGTTTGTTGACGAATGAATGAAAGAGTAAATGGACAGATAAAGCGCATTAGCCCTCTCTGTCAGGGTAGGGTGAATAGATAGGGCAGTCCCACCAAACTCAGCACAAGTCTGGTTTGGAAGCCCTGTTTGGGGGGGGGGGGTCTGCTGCCTCTTATTCCTGTGGCCCCATTTCTGCTTCTAAGTAGCCCCTCCCAGTGAGCCTTCAAAGCAGTTCATTGAGGGCACAGCCTTGGTCCAGTGGGGCGGATGAACTCCACTCCAGGGTGCTATCTCTAGAGGGAATTCTGGGAAGATTAGTGATGCCACAAACCATCATTCCTGATGGGAGAAGTAGGAAGAAACAAAGTGGTGTCCCATCCCACTACGTCCCCTCCTCCCTGTTTGAACAAGCACCCAGGAGCAGCTCACTACAGCATCAGGAGTCCTGCCCTTCTCAGTTCTGCCCCATCACACTGGAGCAGGGTCTGGACTGAGCTAATGCTCCCACGCCCCACACCGAGGGAGCACAGGGCACTGCAGTGGGTGGGCATGGGGGCGGGGGGACAGCGACCAGACCTGGTCCCACAATCACCACTGTGTGACCTGGACCAAATTTCTCAGCCTCTCTGAACCTCAGCGTCCCTCTTTGTAACGTGCAGATAATAGCACCTACTTCATCCACGGGGGGCGTAGGGAGGATCAAAGGGTGCAATGCACATGAAAGCCATTCACAAAGGGAAGATGTTATTAACAAGCATATGATTGTTTGTGTGGGTGAACAAAGAGGGCAGCTCCTCTTAGGCTGAGGAGCCCGTGTGGCCGGTTGGGAGGAAGTTTGTGCTTTTCATCTGTGTGATTATCCTCTCTGCCCATCTCCAGTCCTAGGGGCTGGAGTGGAGAGACCAGAGCTTCCCAAGTGGCCACTTCCCAGACCCTGCAGGAGAAGGGGGACCTACCTAGTCCACGGCTGCAGCATCATTGCCCCCCCACCTGCCCCGGACATTGGACATCACCCCACCACGCACCCACCCTGCCCTCTCCTCCTACAGGCTCACCTCCCTGGTGTTGTGGAGGCATTTGGCCTCAATGTCATATCTCTCCTCATCCACCACCTCCACCTTGGCGTGCAGGTCCCGGCAGAGGTCCTGGAGGAAGAAAGGTTAATCAAGCACAAACAGAAAAGAGGGGACAAGAGCTTTGGGGACCCCAGCTTTTCTTTTCTGCCTCCATGCCCAGCACCTTTGCAAGATTTACATTCTGGAAAGGACCTGACCATCCCCTTTTCTCTGAGGTTCATGGCTTCTGATAGCTCAGTGTGTAAGCCCTTTGTTTTCCTTTCTGAGTATAACTGTTTTCTTTAAAAAGTTTTCTTATAAAAATCAGTTAATTGTGGAAAATTGAAAACTATGTGTTAAACAAAAAGAACATAATAAAAATAACGAGTGGGGTGCCTGGGTGGCTCAGTCGATTAAATGTCTGATTTCGGCCCAGGTCATGATCTTGTGGTTTGTGGGTTCAAGCCCCGTGTTGGACTCTGCACTGACAGGTCAGAGCCTGGGGCCTGCTTCAGATTCTGTGTGTCTCTCTCTCTCTGCCCTTCCCCTGTTCTCTCTTTCTCTCTCTCTCTCCCCCCCTCAAAAATAAATAAACATTTAAAAAATTTAAAAAAATAACGAGTGATGTCACCAGTAGAAGATGACCATTGGTGACATTTTGGTATATTTCCTTCCAGTCTCTTTTCTCTGCAGCCACTGGCATGTAAACAGGTATCAGTGTTTTACAAACATTAAAAACCTATTTGCAGGAGAAGGGGAGAAATGGGGCCTCCCAAGATCTCCCCCACTCCCACCCCACTGCACACCTTCCAGGCCCTGGCACTGGTCTGATGTGGGGCCCCAGCCCTGGCCTGGCCCCACCCAAAAAGCTTCTCCTCCCCGCTCCGAGTCTCCCTTCCTGTGCTTGTGACATGGGATCTTCCAGCACCACCTCCCAGGGGTCTATGAGATGACATGAGACCTTGTAAGGGAAGAGCCACTTGTAAATGAACCGAGCTTGGAGCCAGTGTTAGCTCAGGCTCCTGCCAGCTGGGCCCTGGGGTCAGCCGTGCAGACTCACCTGCAGAGCACTGAGGGACAGGCCACGGGTCTGCAGCGTGGGGATGCGCTCGGCCAGGTAGCGTGCCTTCTCAGCCTCCCGCTCCTCGTGCTCCTGCTCCCAGCACTCCTTGGCCTTGGCCAGCATCAGGCTCTAGATGGGACAGAGCCTCCTGACCCCGGGGCCTGGGGCCCTCGTATTCCCCACATCCTCTCCCTCCGCCCCCCCGCCCCCAGCATCAGGGCCAGAGCGGAAGGCTCTGCTCTTGCCTCTGACTCTACAAGCAACGTGTTCTCATACTGGTCAGGGGGCAGCCCAGGCAGCCCTGGGAGAGTACGAACAAGATAGTCCCATGGGGTGTGCAGGTGTGTGGGCTGGCTGCAGGCAGGACCATGTGAGAGCAAGCACTGAGAGACCGCACGCAGCATTGGACCCCGGAACTTGTTTCTCCCTCAGTCTCCCTCTTACCCACTTCTGGTCCGTTCCGGGCCACAGAGCTCCAAAGAGAGAAACTCTTGCCAAAATAAAGCAAGGCCCTCTGCCTGCCACCAGGGGATTGTCACCCTGAAGCTGGTCACTGCCTCCTTTCAGGAATCTGGGCAGGTGCCAGGACTCCATAGATTCAGGTTCCCACTCACTGACCACCAGTCTCAGGCAATGGCTGAGTCCCCTCTGCCCCCTCATCACCCTCACTTTGGTCTCCTTCCTCTTCACCCCCCCAACAACCCTCCACACCCCCACAGAGTCTGCACCGCATGCCCTCCTCCGTCTCCCACTGGATGTCCCCCAGAGCCAGCACGAAGCCTCACCTTCAGCAGCAGTTTGCGGGAGGCAGTGATCTTGGGCTTTCTCTGAGGGTGAGAAGGGGACAGACAGGTGGTGAGGTAGAGGCTGCAAAACCGGAAATGTGGTCTAGGCTAGGATGCGTGCATGCCAGCCAGGTTCACCATCACTACCCGGAATCCTTGCCATAGGGTCCCTTAACAGGTCCCTCACCTCTGTGACTGAGCCCCTCAAATTCAGAGAATGCTGTAGTCAGCTACCTTGACTTAGAGGCTGAAGCCCCCGCTTTCAATCCTGGTTCTAACGCTGGTGGGAGCCTACATGGGTCACATGACCTCTGTGGACACCTCCTTCCTCGTCTGTAAATAAGGATGCTGAGACCCACCTTCCTCAGTCCACAGAGTTATTACAGACAGAATGACATCATGGACGTGCAAATCCTTTGGAAGGCATGAAAGAGAGGCACCTGTTAGTGCTCTACATAGTAATGTACCAACACCTTGATGATCTGTTATGTCAGAGGAACAAGCTGTGAATTTCATACGTGAAGAAGTATATCTTTTTAGCCATCACAGCTTTTTTAATGTCAACATCAGCCGTATTCATCTTCCTCAGGTATAAAAACCTCGTTTTCTTGGGGCGCCCGGGTGGCTCAGTCGGTTAAGCATCCGCCTTTGGCTCAAGTCATGATCTCACAGTCCATGAATTCGAGCCCCACGTCAGGCTCTGGGCTGACAGCTCAGAGCCTGGAGCCTGCTTCGGATTCTGTGTCTCCGTCTCCCCCTGCCCCTCCCCCATTCATGCTCTGTCTCTCTGTCTCAAAAATAAACATTAAACAAATTTTTTTTTAAAACCTTATTTTCTTATTAAAAAAATCCTTGATATATTCCTGCCAACTGGACATGTCCTCACAAGTCTTAGCTCTACGGCAGCGTTCCCCTCGGGGGAGGCGAAGGTGAGGCGGGCTGTGCAGTTCCTAACTGATGAGGCTTGAGGCCTCCTGAGCATTTGTATCTCTTCTTGACCACAGGTTGTCGCTTCTCATTGTTACCAGCGAGCAGCGTAGACTATACTGCGCTGCGGGCCGGGAGAGCGTAGCTCTGGTTTGTTAGGCTAGTGTGTAAAGTAGAAGTGAGCAGGATTTGCGGGAGAAAATGGGAGAAAAATGACCTTACATTTTGTGCGTGGAATGTGTGACTTCTAATCCGACTGTCGAGAGCAGTTCTGTTTGTCCCTTCACCTTCTCAAGCGAGGTTGGGACTGCGTCTCAGATTGGTGTGCTCGTGGGAGAAACGGCCCGTGACGATAATCATTACCACTCACGGTTTACACGCTGTAATGTACTCATAGAAAGGTTTTGTTGCAATGTCGTTCCCCCGCTGTTTGGTGAGCTTATGGGACACCTTGTTGCATCATCAATCAGTGGTGACTCACTTTACTACGAGCCTCAGCAAAACTTAGACATTCATATGGTGGGGCGCCGGGGTGGCTCAGTCAGTTAAGCGTCTGATGCTTGATTACAGCTCAGGTCATGCTCTCGCTGTTCAGGAGATGGAACCCCCTATCAGGCTCTGCCCTCACAACGCAGAGCCTGCTTGGGATTCTCTCTCTCTCCCTCTCTCTCTGCCCTTCCCCTGCTCTTGCTCTCTCTCTCTCAAAATAAATAAATAAACATTAAAAAGAAAAAAAGAAATTCATATGGCTATTGAAAAATGGTGTACTGAGAATCTCATTGAGAATCTCTGTGCCAAATGCCCCCTCCATCGGTGCTACTAATTCCCACCCTTGCCAGTTCAGAGTCCACAGCCCTATCCCTGAAGTTCCTAACCCAGGGCTGAATATACATGCTGTGTTCTCAGCAGCCTGATAAATCTGGATTGTTTCAGAGTTACCTAAGACCTGAGGGGAGTGGAAGGACATCTCTGTGCTCCTCCCTCAATGTTTGGTCACCGGGCAGGGGTAGAATAGCCCGATGATGCCTTGTTACTCTTCAAATATGGCTTTGCATAGGACCAGCTCTGCAAAAAACAAGATGGTCCCCCAGGCTGGACAAGTGAGCAGAACAAGTGAGGAAGTACTTGCTCCGTGTTCAGCGAGGGTGCACAGCAAGGCATGGGTGCAGAATCACCCCCAGCTGTGCCATGGCCCTAGCTAGCCCCAGGACGACCTTCCAGGGAGATTGTACACCGGGGCACCACCCTGGGCCCAAAGAAGCCCCTGCCCGGAATCTTCAGCCAAGATTTCTATTCTCCGGGGACTTTCTTAGCCACTGGCCACCCGCCCCCCCACCGCCCCCTGCCACACACACTACTTATGCCACCTTTACCAGTCTCAAGACCTAACCAAAACAAAGATACCCCAAATATCACTTACCTCGCTTCAGGCATCCACCACAGGAAGGACAGGAGAGAACAGAAGACAGAGCGTGAACCATTCATATTACATATGCAACAGCAGAACCATGTAGGCAAGCTTGGACAGGGGCGGTGTGGTGCCAATCATACACCGGAAGGAAATCAGGCATCAGGCAAGGGGACCAGCAGAATGGAATAAAAATCCAATGGCTCCCTGGGCTACTGGAGGTTCTCGCGGGGAGATACTAGTCATTGTAAGCCAGGGAGGAGGGGTGGAAGTTCAGGGAAGCCTCAACACAGGGTTCCAGCAACGTGAAAGCTTCTGTCTCTGGCTTTGTGGGCAAATTTCCAATGCTTTGCTCATCTGTTGGGCCAATGTCAAATCATGGCCTGGCACATGCAATTCATCTGATCAGTGCAGGGACAAACTCTGAAACAGGCCTCAAAGCTCTCCCCTAAGCAACCTGGAGCATGAGTTCTGCTCAAAGGCTAGGATGATGCACAGTAACACTGGGGACCCAGGCACTCAGGACTGGTTCTGCTTTAGAATCTGATCTCCTGGGGAACTGCTTCAGGGGTTGGACAGATGGGGCCTCAACTATGGGGCTGAAATCTGTAGCAATGGGCCTTGCTTTCCCGGAGTCTCAGTGGGGGCGGGGCTACTTACACTTCAGGCATGGTGGTGGCGGTGGGGGGGCAGCACCTACGGGCACAAAGCAATCATCAGTGTGGGAAAGTTACGACTCCTGCCTCCCAACCCAGCTGAGCCTTGGGGCTGTGTCAGCAGCCCAGCCTGGGAGTGTCCGACAACAGGAAGAAGAAATCAGACATAATGGATTCCAACAGGTCAGAATAGGATAAATACTTGTCCATTTATTCTTTATTTCATTCATTCGTTCATTCTTTCACTCGTCCACTTACTCATTCACTCACAAGACAGAGAAGTCTTAGAAGAGCAAAGAAGCAATATCAGAACCCAAAGTGGCTCTGCTGGCCGGGCATGTAGGGCGGGGATCGGCAAATTACAGTCCACAGGCCAAGTCTGGCCCCCAAACTCTTTTTGCTTAAAGGGTTGGAAAATAAAGAATATGCAACAGAAAGTTTTGTGACCTGCAGAGCCTAACATACTGATTATCAAGCCCTTCCCAGAAAAAGTTTACCAACCCCTGTGGGGAACAGAATGGAATCCATGGAACTCTGTTTGAAGAGTGAGGTCACGGGGCCCTAAACAACGTGCTGAGTTGAGAGTCTGTCCTGTGGATGAGCGTGGGCATGAAGTTCTCAGAGAGGGGAAGAGTCTGAAAGATGAGTGGCACCGAGTGAAGACGGAATACAGGTAGCTGCCATAGAGCACAACTCCAGAGGGCGCTGTTGACACTGTGCAATGTAATTGGGACCGGGCATGCTACTCCCATAGAGGGCAGTGCAACCTGCACCCCTGGGGTAGGGCAGCGAGGGGGCCCTGGAGGGGGTCAAGCCAGGAGGCAGGGCAGATCCTGTGTTCTACTCTGTTCTTTATCCTGACCCACTCCAGGCCAGTTTTCCCCTCTGCAAAAATCGAGGTTAGATAAATTGTCCACTTAAAAAAGCCTTTAAAGCCTTCGTTCAAACCAAATTTTACTTGGAAGTAACATAAATGTGATCAATAAGAGTAAACGGCCCAGGTTGAAGCGGGTTACATAGGAGCCCCAAGGCCTTCTTGAGGACCTCTGACTGTGCAGCACAGTTTGAAGCTCCTTGACTGGGTTATCCTGGGGCTCCCTTAAGTCCCAACAGTTGGGGGACCCAGGCCAAGAAGGGGATCCTCAAGGCTACACGAGGGGGAAACTCCAAAGCCAGACCTGACTCACCATCTTGCCTGGGCCTGGACAAAGAGCATTCCAGTAGAGGGTGGGGATTGTGCAAAACATCAGGGAAAGAAGGGCAACTCGGGTGGGAGCAGGTGTGCAAGGCAGGACAGGAATCCCGAGCTGGTTGTGAAGTGAGGAGGAAACTGGCGTGTGTGCATCGGGGGCCATGGAGCGCAGGATCGGGAGTTCAAATCTGGTCCAAGAACCTGGTTTGGTAGGGGGCAGGGCAAAATCTAAAGGACACTTGGAAAGTAGCTACCAGTAACTTTATTCCAGAGCCACCTTCTGCCTCTGCCTTAATTCTCTCCTTTCCCTTTGTGCCCACGAAGCCTCCTCCCCCACCCCACGAGTGGGACTTGGCCACCTGTCCTGAAACTCCCCACCCTGTCAGAAAGCCCTCTGGGCCCCCCACCTCTGCCCCTGCTGCCTGGGGAGGGTGAGGCCTAGGGTGGAGGAGGGGGAAAGGGAGTGTGACCCCAGAGTCTCAGCTGTCACCCTGGGGCACAGAGGGAGAGGTAGGAGCCAATCCATAAATTCCAGAGATATTTGGCTGAAATTAGATTTTATCACCAGCTGTTTATTCTGAGGGCTCCTCTCCTCTGAAGACTCCCGAGGAAGTCCAAAAAGAAACACTAGCTGGTAAAGAAACACCTCCAGGTCTGTCTATCCATCATCATTGCTTCCCATAATGCCAGTCTGCAGAGGGCACCAGGTCTCAGCTGAGTAGGGATGTGGCTCACCCTTGGTGGGCATTTGGCCATGTTCACACCTCCCTCAGACAGCCCCACTGTCACCAGCATGGGGCCTTACTTGCCCAGGCCAGTCCAGGCCCCCTGCCAAGCTCCAGGGTCTGCCCTCTACACGCCCCCCCCCCCCCGCCCAGCTTGCCCCATTGACAAATGCCAGGCCAAGGGGTCCCCAGCCTGTGCTCTGATACCCACCAGACGGGACCCCTTGACAGGTCCTACGGGAGACAAGCAGAAACCTGATAAGCAGAGTCAGGATGCAGATAGCAGCAGCAAATGTGAGGCTGGAGAGCCAGCATTCCTTCACCCCCACAAGTAGCAAGCAAGGAGATAATTAGAAAATCCACCGCTGGAGGGAGGGAGGGAGCAAAAGATGGCCAGGGGTTGACTTGGAGCTGGGCTTCCTTTTCCCTGAGGCCCCGTGGGGTGGGACAGGAATATCAACTAGACTATGAGGCTGAGTGTGTGAGCGTCTGTGTAAGTGTAAGTGTATAAGTGATTGTGTGTGTGTCTTTAGGGACGGGACCGATCCCTTTGGAAGCCTGATCATCAGGGACACAAGTTTCTGGTTAGGCTCATGTGCTTCCCTCTGCTCCCCATTCCCTGACCTTGGACCCCAGTTCAAGGGCACCCCAGTCCTCTTTGACTATTAGCAAGCATCGTTACTCCCACACCCCTATCTTGAGCTCTTAACAGGAAAGCCTAATCTCAGGACGGCTGTGGGACAGTCTCCCAAACCTGGTGGCTGGTGCTGCCTTTAGCCCTCACCCCACCCCCAGCCACGGATCCCAATAGAAGGAACCCTTTGTTATGCGTTCAGACTCTCATGCCCTAACCCCAAATGCTGTCACCATTGGCCTTCCCCCCTAGAGCCCCCCTACCCCAACTACTTCTACTCCTCAGAGCCAGGAGCAGTGGACAGGGGTGGGGCCCTCGCCAAGCAGTGTTGGCAGTCTGCCCTCACCTCTTCTTGCCCTACTCTACAGACAGGTGGGCAAAGGGAACTGAGCACGTCCCTCAAAGACAAAGAACAAAGAGACAAGATGGTTTCCTCAGTCAGCAGGGGCCGGGGTCCCGTGTTCCAGGCTCCCCCAGAGCTCCACACACCGGAGTACCTTCTTTCTTTTCTGCTGCAGGCATTGCCTACTTGTATTGCTCACCAGGCTCCTCCTAAACCTCCAAATGCAGCTCTGCCACCCCCGTTCCCTGATTCCCAATGCCACCCCCTTCCCCTTGGTGCCCTCTCCCTCCTGGGGCCTGCTGGACAGCCTGGTGTGAAACAGAATCTGCTAGGCTCTGCCCTGGGGCCCCTTGAGCAATCTTGTGGGAAATTCTGCTCTTGGCTCTAGCCTTAAAATGGGCAGGGGGGATTTTACCTCCAATCACAGTTTTACAGGAGAGATGTCATTGCACAGGATGAAACCCTGCGGGAGCATTTGGGGGCCATTCCACCAGCCAACCCAGTTGCACAAGCAAGACATGTCTCCCTCCATCCCCAGGCCCTGGGTGTCTCCTGAAACTCAAGCCCCAGTTTTTCTCTCTGGGCTCGACCTCGATCCAAAGTTCAGGGCTGCAGACACTTACCTCGTTCGGTCTCTGTGAGCTGGGCTGGCCCGTGTCTCGCTGTGGACCGCAGACTGTGAGGGGCAGAGCAGAGGGGAGGCTATGAAAACTATGAGCGACAGCAACTGGCCAGTAAAAATAGAACAGACGCACTGCCCCTCCTCCCACCCCCTCCCACCACACACACACCCCTCACAGAGCAGACACACGCCGCAGCACACACATCAGGCACACGCTGAAGACACTCATGTACAGGCTCAGGAGTGCACCCAGATCCTGTGCACACAGAGGTGACCAGCTGAGTAAAACCAGCACCCACCTAGGGGGACGCAAGCCGAAGAAGGGAGAGAATGAGTGGCCAGACCAGATGAGGCACTGAGCAGCAAGGAGACTATAGCAGAGCAAGGGGCTCTGGTGGGGGGCAGGGTGCCAGGAAGCCTTGGGGGGGGGGGGGATGAGCAGGGATGGGGGGAGGGGAACTGTCTCGCTGACCTACATCTCTCACAGGGAAATGTCGAGATCACTTTTCTGGAGCCCGTGCTCCAAAAGCCTAAGAGGGCTAAAGACTGGATTTGGGGGCTCTTGTGTGGCTCTGGTACACGTGCCCGAGGAGGATGCCTGGGCTTGGGGGTGATGTAAGGGGTGACGTAAACAGCGCGGCAGGCGGAATCCAATGAGCATTCCTGGGACTGAGCTGAGGTGGCAGGAGCAGCGGGGCCCACGCTTCCAGCATATGGAAGTCTGAGGGTCCGCAGATGCTCTGCACCCCTCTCCAAGTGGGTTTCCAGGAATCCAGCTTTCCTGGGTTCCAAATGGCTCCCCTCATCCCATGCCTGGAACTCAGACTCACTCACCTTCTCCCCTGCCTTACCCTCTGTCTCCAGAGTCCAGGGGGCTGGTGCCATAGAGGTTGCACCTGTTTACTGGGTATTTTTAGGACAGTTGATGAACACATAATACCCACCCTATAGTCAGAGAAAGACAATGCCTACTATGTTAATCCTGTGGCTATTATTGTCGGTCATCTCCTGGGCCAGGATCCCAGGCCAGGACAGGACAAGCAGGATACTGACCCCTCTTGGAGGCCAGCAAGAGCCTCACACGTGGCAGGAAGTTAGGGAGCTCTACCATGCTCCATGTTTGGTGGGGGAGAGAGCTGGTGGACAGGAGTATCCTAAGGAGACACACCCACAGAACCTACAGAGGGGTGAAAGGCTCCGCCCTCTGGACATTGCCATTCTGGTGCCCAACAGAGGCTGCTCTAATTCAGCTCTGGTCAGGTCAATTTGGGAAAGTCCCCATGCTGGAATGCTGCCAAGAGAGAAGGGACAGGGTCTAGAAAGTTATAGCGGTTGGGGGCATGGGACTCTGAGTGGAGGGGCTAGAATGGAAAATAAGGGCAGGTATCAGCCAAGGAGCAGCTGGAGGCCAGAGAAGTGATTTGAAGGCCGGGATGAGTCTACTGGAGTTTATTGTATTGGCTTATTATGTTTGTAAATTATCCAAGAACTTTCTCTTTCTTTTTTTTTTTTGTACATTTTTAAAAAAATGTTTATTTTTGAGAAAGAGACAGACAGACAGAATGTGAGCAGGGGAGGGACAGAGAGCGAGGGAGACACAGAATCTGAAGCAGGCTCCAGGTTCTGAACTGTCAGCACAGAGCCCGACGTGCGGATCAAACCCACAAACTGTGAGATCACGACCTTAGCCGAAGTTGGTCGCTTAACCGACTGAGCTACCCAGGCACGCCCCTATCCAAGAACTTTCTTACAAGAACTTAAGACGCACCCCCAAAAATGAATTATCTGCATGGATTATTCTGCTTTTTGGGAAGGAAAAACAAAGAAAACAGATTGACGAATGGAAGAACAAAAGAGGGTCTTCAGGGACCACGATGAATCATGGACTCTGGGGTGTTATCATCCTCAGACCCTGTGAGACAGAGTGGGGCCGGGATACCGCATCCCGGACCCCAGCGTCCTGAATGCTTCGACACCATTCCTCCACGCCATGTGGTCCAGCTCTCTGCCCTCAGGTCCACCCCAACCTGTCAGCTTCTCTAGGGCCTCTTTCCTGCTGTGTGTTCAGGTGGCCTTCAAAAATGGGACTGTTGTGCTCTATTGTCCTGGCGCCTGCCCCAGTCTTCCTTTGGAGTGTGGACCACTCCAGAGGCCTCTGCCTCCGGAGCCTGCCTGCAAGGCTGGCGATCTCTGGCTAGGAGCTGCCCACACCCAGCTGAGGGGCCAGTGCTGGATGGCATAGGCCCTGGGTCCCACCTTCTGCCCCTGCCAATGTGCCTCTGCAGCCTTTCTCCTGCCCTCCTCGCTTATTGTCACCCTCATGAACGGTCACCCCCTTGTCAGTGCATATCTGCCCAGGGGCCAGGTCGCCCACCTGCCATTCTGCCTGTGGAGCAGAAGCAGCCATCCCAGGAGCTCTGAGGCCATGTCTGACACAGACGCTCTCCTGGTAGGGAGGACCCTCCTCAAACACAGAGAAAGAAACAGTCCTCCTGGCCCCACGGGAGCCCCAGGCAGAACTCCCCGTGGTAGGCTGAATGGCGGTCCCTCAAAGTCGCCCGTGTACTAATGAAAAACATGTGCACCTTTCACCTTATATGGCAGAAAGTACTTTGCAAATCTGATAAAATTAAGGAGTTTAAGATGGAGAATTACCCTGGATTATCCATGTGGGCCCAATCTAGTCACATGGGTCCTTATTAGACCGAGGCATTAGGATCAGGCTCAGTAGTAGGACACCTGAAGAAGGAAGAAAGATCAAAAAAGAGACTATGCTGCTGGCTTTGAAGACAAAAGACATGACCATGAGTCAAGGAATGCAGGCAGCCTCTAACCGCTGGAAAAGTCGAGGAAACAGATTCTCACCTCCAAGCCTCAAGAGGGAAGCAGGCCGGCTGACACCTTCTCTGTTAGATCAGCGAGACTGATTTTGAACTTCTGCCCTCCAGAACTATAAGACAATAAACTTGTGTTATTTTGAATCACTAAAGCTGCGGCAATTTGTGATAGCAACAATAAGAAACTAATACACTCTGTAATGCCTTCCTGGGCCCCAGGACTTCATGGTTCAGGGCATGTGCTTGGGGCATGCCAGAAATGCCGTGGGCTTGGGGGGATGAGGGGCTCCGTGAGAAGAATAAGCCCAGGGCCAGTGTCGTCTGGGCATGACAGCCTAGAACAGACCCTCACACATTCTTGGCCAGCCCATAAGGGCCTGGTCTTCCCAGAGGTCAGCTCTGAACTTGCTCAGAAGTTCACAGGATGTCAGAGCAGGAAGATCGTCCAGTGCAATCACTGTGCCCTTGAGGAAACAGAGGCCCAGAGAGAAGGGGTCACATGGTGAATGGGCCAGGTCTCCTAATGGCCAGCCCAGTGCTCCCGTCACGTTGCACTTAAAGCATGTCTTGTCCCCTTCAGTATACCCCGGTCCTCATCCCACCATCCCTCCTTTTAACTCTAATATAACCCTGGCCCCACCCTTGACCCTAACATTCGCCAGAGGCCCATAAGTGCCCTCAACTCACATTGGGCAGGTATGTGGCTTCTACAGCCAGGCCTGGCCTTCATTTCAGGCCTTCTCCTGGCCGCTCGGAGGTCCATGTGAGCTGAAGAATCCACCATCTGGCCGTACCTGGAGGCCCCAGCCCTAACCTGCCAGGACCTTCATCTTCTTGCTCTCTGTTCTCTCATTTGGTCTCCAGAGGTAGCCCTTGCCCTCCTGTGATCCATTCTGTGACCAGTTTTGTGTGACATGCTCAGCCTGATCTTGTTCACGTACTTCGTCCAGCTTCTATACTGAGCCGGTGAGTCTAGCCTTGGGCCTCCCACCCCGACATTCACATAATGCCGCTGCTGGCCTTTTCGACTGGAACCCCCTGTAGGGTCACTGCGACCGACCCAGCTGCAGTGTCCTCTCTGAACCTCGGCTTCCTCGTTCGGAAACTGACATTACGGTGCGCGGTGACCTAAGGGTGAGCCTGGCTTCCACGGGGACTCCCCTTCCCTAGGGCGAAGCTGATGGCCTTCCCTTAGCCTCTTTTTAAAGTTCAGGGACAGGGGCGCCTGGGTGGCTCAGTCGGTTGAGCGACCCACTTCGGCTCAGGTCACGATCTCACGGTTTGTGAGTTCAAGCCCGGCGTCGGGCTCTGTGCTGACAGCTCAGAGCCTGGAGCCTGCTTCTGATTCTGTGTCTCCCTCTCTCTCTGTCCCTCCCCTGCTCATGCTCTGTCTCTCTCTCAGAAATAAATAAATATAAAAAAATAAAATAAATAAGTAAAGTTCAGGGACAGTCTGAGGTAGCCTTGACCAGAAGCTGGACCCATGTGGTCCGTGCCCTCTCAGATCTCCCAAGAGGTCCGAGCTCAATGGAAAAGAAAACAGTTGTTGGAGGAGAGGGAATGGGAGTCAGGACTCTCCAGATCTAGGGAGAAAGGGGCCAACCCAAGAAGAGGGAGCAGTTGGGGGTAGGTGAGGTGACAGGAGAAGACCAGGAGGGGATTCCAGCCTCTGGTCCCATGGGCTCCCAACGTCCCAGGGCTTGGGAGGACACAGGGCGAGGAAGGAAGTGTCTGGCCAGCGGAGCTAAGCCTTGTAAGGCCGTGGGTTGTGGAGTCAGGGCCCCATCCCCTCAGTGGCGACACCTGTCAGCCCGACTGCCCTGGCATTGTCTGGGAAGCTAGGAGCCCAAATTAGCAAGTGACAAGGCTCAGCGCCTCTGCCTTCCAGGCAGCCCTGCCCCTGCATGCCCTCCCCCACACTGCTCAACCGTCACTGAGGTGACAGCTAGCCCCCTCCCCGCCTCCTCCACCCACCCCATCTTAAGCCAGGGCTGGGTTTCCTGTGGCTGAGTTCTTAGAGAATGCAAGGCTGGGGGCTGAGAAGGCACCAGAGCAGAAGGAACAAAGAATCATAAGAGTAATCACCCCTCAATTTTCTGCCACACATTAGCCTCACCATCAAGGCCTGTGGCATTAGAGACATAGCCTAGTACAGGGAACCCACACACAACTCCCTAGTAACGCTCATTAGTATGACTTAAGCCATTTTGCCCTTCCCAGCCTCTATGTCATTATCTGTAAAATGGGATAATAATAGCGCCTACCGCAGAGGGTTGCTGGGAGGCCTCAATGAGGTAACGGGTCTGGAGGGCTTTGCAAATGTCTGGCACAAAGCAAATGCCCCCACAAATGTCAGCTCTCAGCATATTCTCATTGAAGGCTCAAGGTAACATTCGGAGATAGGTACTATTATTAACTCCGTCTTAGCCATGAGGAAACTGGGGACTCAGAATGGTTAAGCAAATCACCCAAGGTCCCACAGCAAGGAAGAGGCAGAGCTGAGACCTCTCTGTGCTCCTTACCCAGGCCTCACCCTGCCATCTGGCAGGGTAAGTGCTTAATAAGTTAGGAGCCATGCTTATACTCAGCCAGCATGATGGCTTCTACCAGGAATTTGGAATGAACCAGGCTTGGGGCCCCCAAAGCCCCATAGAATTCATCGCAACGTTAAAAACCGTTAAGTGAGGCTTTGATTCCCTCTTCTCTCTCTCTCTACCTAATTGTAAGCGGTCTGGCTGTGTAGCAACAGATAGCATTAGCCACTACTTCCAGTGCTGTGAAACCGTAAGGAGGAGGCTCTTCCCTTCCCTCCCCTCCGGGAAGGCCTGCCTGGGGCCAGGCATGGGAGCAGCACAGGTGGGCGAGCCGGAAGCTGGGGAGAGGCCTCGCTGGGAGAGGCCCAGCAGCCTCCAGCACTGAGCAGAGAGGGGGCTGACCTCCAGCTCAACGACTGGTGTTCCTCTCGCCCTCTCCTCCACAGCTCTGCACCTACCCCACCACCTTCCCACACCTCTGACTGCCTCCCACACCCCTGCCCAAACCTACTGTGTCCTCCCTTCAGCACCCTTCTCTTCCAGCTCAGCATTGCCACCCTGAGTCCTCCTCAGCCCCTCTGCTCAGTTCCCCTATCAGCCCAGTGCTGTGATGGAGGAGGGGGACAAAAGGCCACGCCCATTCCCACCCCAGACCTCGGGTATGTTGCCAGCTAAGCTTCCACCCAAGAGCCTGGGGCCGGCCCTGGCCTTGACAGGTCCCTGAAAAACGGACTGCTGCTCCAGAAATCCCATAATGGGCAGGTGGAGTTTGGGGCTGACTCTGTGGGGTTGGGAGGGGAAGTGGGGGACAGAGGCGGAGAGCGAGCTAGCAAAGCAGGGGTGGACCTCACTGGAGAAACAAATTCTTTTCACACTGGCATGTGAGCAGTCAGCGAGGCTGGAACCGGGAAGCCAGCTCACTGTGTCTCTCTCCCAATTCTGCCTCCCCCTCCCCCTGTTCACCCCCCCCCCCCATTAGCCCTCAGCACCATCTCCAGCTGGGCCTGTCCTGCCCCCCCCCCCCCCCCCCGCCGATTCCCAGCTTGCCCGCACCTCCATCCTGGCCACGTGAGTCCATTCCTGCCTCCGAGCCCGCATTCCATGGGTTTCCGCCTCTGCACCTTTGAGCTCGCAGCCTTCCAAAGCAGAAACCTTACTCCCTTCGGCTTTCACTCAGTTGGTGGAGTCCCTGCTGGGAGCCACCTCCTCCCGGAGGCCTTCCCAGATTCTAGGTACCTCTCCTGCACGGGACTTCCTGTTAGTGCAGCTGCCTTGGTTCTAGGCATTGCTTCACTTCTCTCCAGGTGTATCGTTTCCCTTCCCGCTGAGAAAGTTGTCTGGGGACGGGGGCAGGTCATGGGGCTCCGACTAAGCGGGTGTCAGTGGGCCTCTGCTAGCCCCGTGGTTTTCAACTTTTACAGTGCATCAGATTCCCCTGCAGGCTTGGTAAGACGCAGATTCCGGGCCCCACCCCCAGAGTTTCTGAGTCAGCGGGTCTTGGGTAGAGCCTGGAAATTAGCATTTCTAACAAGTTCTTGGGTGATGCTGGTACTGCTGGTCTAGAGACCATACTTTTAAGAACTACTATAGTTATACGGATTAGCAAAGGCACGCACTCTGGGCAGACACAACCCTCTGGGTCAATGGCTCGACTTCAACCTGTGCCACCCCTCAGCAGAGCCCTTCACACAAGGCATGGCCCAGAATTGCCCTGCCCTGCCTCCTGCCTTTGCCCTAGTCCCCACCATGCTCCAGACCCAGAGGACTCTAGAGGTCCCACACAGCTGCCATCTATTCATCATCCGTCTATTCATGATGGAGGCCCCTGGGTCCCAGGCACTGGGGATACCGTAGTAAGCCTCGGATCCTACCCCCATCACGGCCTGGGCCCGGCAGAGCCAGTCTTGGGCTCCTGGACACAAGTTTCCTGTGTGCTGGTCCTCTCTCACTGCTTTCCCTCTATTCCTTCTTCCCATGCTGCAGAAGACATTATTTTCTTCTTTGTCAGAGGGCTGAACTTAGTCCTAGGGCTAAGAGGGGACGGTGAGTCAGTGGGGACAGAATCTCAGCCTGCTGTCCTTTCCTGGTGCCAAATCTGTCTTGTGCCAGGGCCACCCCAGCATCGGACCGGGGTGCACAACTGCCTGTTCACCATGCTCGCTCGGCTGTCTGCAAGCCCCTCCTCGCACCCGGGTCCCAACCTGAACCCCACGTCCACCCCTCCTTCTGTTCTTCACGTCACAGAAAATGGCACAGCCACCACCACTCAGCCCACCCCCAAATCCCAGGGTCACCCACTGCTCCTCTTCTCCCCCCAGTTCCACCATCACTTGAGCACTGAGTTCTGTCCTGCTCGCTGCTCAGGGTCTCCGACCTGCCTCTGCCATCTTGGGCCATTGCCTTTGTGCAGCTTGCGGCAGCCTCTCCGGGCTCCCCGCGCTGCCTGAACCATCTTCCTGAAACGAGGCTACACTCATGGCCCTTCCCGCTTCCCCTATCAGTGGCCTCAGGATGAAATGCAAACCCTGTGGTCAAGTTACATGCCATCTGGGATCTCAGTCTTGAAGCTTCCCTGGCTTCCACACTCCCTTAGCTCCGGCCACACGGAGCTGCTCAAAACTCTTGGAGCAGCAGAGGCCTCTCCAAAAGAAGGCCTTTCTCTCCCACCCCACCCCAGACCTACTGCACCTACCCTCCTCCAAATCTCAGCAGCACTCTGACTCCTCCAGGCAGTCTACCCTGACCACCCCTAACTGCATTAGGAGCTCTCGTCCACGCTCCATAGACCCTGGGCGTCCCTCGTTCCCTGCACTTAACCCATGATGTTGAAGTCACATATTACACATATTCTGGACAAACTTGAATGCTGATAGTATGTCTTATTCATTTTTGTATCCTCAGCGCCCAGCACAGTGCCTGGCACATAATAGGTGTTCGATAAATGAACCCTGAATAAATGAACAGACAAATGGACAACACAGAGAGAAGCCTTCTGCCCAAAGACAGTCCTTCATGGCTCTGGAGAATCCTCGCTTGTTCCCTGGTTGGGAACACTCCAATAAGGTTGGAGTGCTCGTGGCTGGGGGAGCAGGTTAAGAGATGGCTGGGAAGCCATCTTGTTCAAGTTCTTGGCACCCCAAAGTGTCTGGACACCCTCCCCCTGGGAGAAGCAGCCACAGCCACTTACTGACCTTGACATAGGTGATAAACTGCTCTCCCCTCCAACAATGTGCTCGGACATACATAGAAACAACAGCTGGACAGCTGGGCCTTTGTTGATGGTAAACTTAGCCTCTCAGAGGTCACCCTGAACTATGACCACCTCCTCACCCCATGTCCAGGCTGGGGCCAGGAACGTCAGGGGAAGAGGCGCCAACACAGACAAAGGCCCCGCCTCGATGCCTGGTGAACACCTAGGTGCCTGCCAGCTTCGCCCTCCCCTCTCCATTCGGCTCCAAACCCCCTTCTGCACACTCCAGCCCTGCCCCCACACCATCACTGTGTCACGGGAATCTTGGGGAGGACTTGCCCGGGAAGGGGCCTTTCCTGGTCAGAGGTTCCAGTGAAGTTCCTTTAAGACCCCAGGCAGGGGGCGCCTGGGTGGCTCAGTCAGTTAAGCATCTGACTTCAGCTCAGGTCATGATTTTGCGGTTTGTGAGTCTGAGCCCCGCGTGGGGCTCTGTGCTGACAGTTCAGAGCCTGGAGCCCCCTTCGAGTTCTCCCTCTCTCCCTGCCCCTCCCCTGCTCACACTCCGTCTTTCTCTCAAAAATAAACATTAAAAAAATAATAATAAAAGACCCCAGCCAGGATGAAATAACTTCTCTAAAACCCCAAGGCTGGGTTTCCATGGGTGCCCCCCACACCCCTTTTCACACTGGGGCAGAGGTAGGAAACCAAACTGGGAGTAGCAGTGGGGGTGGGAGTGAAGTGAAGTTCATTCTCACTGTCAAAGCAAGAGGGGGAGGTGATGCCGGGCCCTATAAGACATCTCTTTCCCCATCACAGGCCACCCTGTGCTTGACCATGGCGGTGCTTCTCAAAGTGTGGTCTGCTGACTCTTGGGGGTACATCCCTTGCCTTTGTCATCACATTGGCCATTTGTGCTAATGGTGCAAAGGCAAAGGTGGGGAAAACTGCTGATGCCAAAGCAGGAAATGGGCAGTGGCACCGAACTGTACCAGTGGTCATTGTGTTCTCCCCCACCATACGTTCACTGGGGGGAGAGTCAGAGGAAACAGGAGAAAGTGTTCATTGTATTGTATTAAACCTGGTGAGCATACAGCGGGCTCATCAGCTGTATGCCAAAGTGGAATGGAATGTGCTAACTGCTTTTTCCCTGGCGAGTCATTTTCACTCGAGAGAACAACTAACTGAAAACCTATGGTGAGTTGAACTGGAATATTGGTAGATATTGTCTCAAAAAAAAAAAAAAAAAAGAGCCTGTCGCTTCAAAGAAAACAGCTCAGTGTATTTGTTGTCAATTATAAAATTCAAGCTTTCAGATGAAAGTTCAAATCTTACAAAATTTGCGTCTGCCTTTGTGAGTGCGAGAGCTTCCCAAATAGGTAGATTTTTCTGGTGAGCTCAGCAGTGATATTAAAGAATGTGATTTTTAAAAATCATTGTATAGGGGGCGTTTGGGTAGCTCAGTCAGTTAAGTGTCTGACTTCGGCTCAGGTCACGATCTCATGGTTCGTGAGTTCGAGCTCCGCATCCGGCTGGCTGCTGTCAGCACAGAACCTGCTTCAGATCCCCTGTTCCCCCCTCCACCCTGCTTCTTTGACCCTCCCCTGCTCATGCTCTCTGTCTCTCTCTCAAAAATAAATAAACCTTTAAAAAATACAATAAAATAAAATAAAAAATAAAAATCACTGTATTTGTGAAGTGTGTTAACATTTGGAAGATTTGCATAAATCAAAATTCCAATATTTTCCAAATGCCCAATATGTAGTGCTACAAAATCATGCATGGGCAAAAGATCCATTCAAAGTGGGACATAAGCCATTGGATTTCAATGTAACAGGCTGTGAAAACTTCATTATATGGTTTCAAATTCCACATGGTAGCTAACCTTAAAAAACTCTCTCTCGGTCAGTTTTAATATAGTGCCCAAGAAGAATATCCACAATTTGGGGCGCCTGGGTGGCTCGGTCGGTTGAGCAGCCCACTTCGGCTCAGGTCATGATCTCAAGGTTCGTGGGTTCGAGCCCCGCATCAGGCTCTGTGCTGACACCTCAGAGCCTGGAGCCTGCTTTGGGTTCTGTGTCTCCCTCTCTCTCTGCCCCTCCCCTGCCTACTCTCTCTCTCTCAAAAATAAATAAACACTAAAAAAAAAGAGAAGAATATCCACAATTCTCTGAAAAGGCTATTAAAATACCTCTCTCTTCTAACTACATATCTGTGTCAGGGTGGATATTTTGTATATGCTTCAACCAAAATATTATAATAGATGGACTACAGAAGCAGCTATGAGAATGCAGCTGTCTCCTGTCAAGCCAAACATTGAAAGGATTTGTAAAAATGTAAAATAATAATGTCATTCTTTTTATTAGGTACTTTCATTTTAGAATTTTATTATAAAACATTTTATTTAAAACAAATAATGATAATTTATTTTATTTGTATTTATTCTTATTTATATGATTATAGCATTATGTTTATTAAAATACTTTATTTATGTTAACATGTAAGGTAGACCTATTATAACTATTAAATGGATTAATCAGTATTTTTTAAATGTCTCAGTTTTAATTTCTAGAAAGGTAAATATTGATAGCTATGACCTACTTAAACAGAAATTGTTTAGGGTTCTCAATAAAGAGTGTAAAGGGTTCCTGAACCCCCCAAATTTGGGAACCACTATTCTATGTTTTTAGATTATTATTGTTATTATCCTGATTCACTTATTTTATCTATGAAATAAGTTAAAAAAAAAAAAACAAAAAGGATCAAGAAAAAAATGAAGTATGGTTTTAACTTTGTCAAATGACAGCCAGTGACAGGAATCAATCAATCAAGAAGTTCATAATATCCAAGTTATTAAATGTGGGATTGACCATTGCTAGTAAGCTCTGGGGATTTTGTGGGTTTGTGGTTCAATAAAACGTCCCTGAAATGACAAGTTAGGGAAATTGTCATAAGAAACTGCATGAAACGGTTTGTGCAACTGTGATATTTATTTCAGTTCTCTGTCTCTTCGTATGAGGAAAGGGGCACTGACAGACATACTCCCCGGAGCTCAAGTTCTATTTCATGGAGCTGGAGATGCAGTTCTCCTCCTTGCCACCAGAGGGAGGTGTGTGTGTGTGTGTGTGTGTGTGTGTGTGTGTGTGTGTGTCTGTATCTGTGTGTCTGTGTGTCTGTGTGTGATTTATTTGTGACCTACTATGTATATGAGATCATTTGTGAATCCCTTCTTTCCCTATCTCTTCCCACCCAGATGATAAACAATCGAAAGTGTGTCTAGCCCCAGGCCCGTATCCACCACCGGCAGAGGCTTCCCGGCTCCTTGTCCACACAAGGTAACCTGGGTCCATTGCATACTACAGCTCAGAGAGCACCAAATACAGCTTCTCTGATAGACTTGTTTCTTCAGGACAGTTACTGTAACCCCAACATACTGCTTTGAAAATGTTTCTCTTTCTTAAAGCGAGGTCTCCCTGCAGTCTAGACACTCCCTGGAGGATCTAAGGGGTTATGTGGCTCTTTACTTTGGGGGGGGGGGAGGGGCATTTAGAACATTTTTTGAAAACTTGTGAAATCCATAACATTCATATACAACATTTTGAAAGTCATAAGCTTTCACATACACCAATTTCAAGGGGCTCAGAGACCCTCCAAAAACCCATTCAAGGACCCACATTGCCAGGGGTGGGGGGAATGCCTGAGCCAGTTGTGTGTGCACAACTGACTCCAAGGACTTACAGAGAGATCCTCTTTCCAGGGAGGGGCACCTCCGGCCTGGCTCCTCTCTGGGCATGGCAGGGGGGTGAGGTGAGAAAACGGAGCTGCAGGAAAAGGCAGCCAACACTAGAAGGCAGCGTGGAGCAGGGAGTGATCGGACCGTTTCCTGACTCCTCAGGAGGCATAGAATAAAGGTATGGAAGGATGAAGAAGATTCATACTACTATTTCTGCTATTTAAGGATATTGAGGTTCTCAGAATGCCTTGTGGAGGCCAGGGAGCCAAGACAGTTCACAGCCTGTGGCAAAACGGTATTTATTCTCCCCAATACCTCCACATTCATGTGCAATCCGCTCAGAATAATTTGGGAGTTTAAGCCTGGGGTGAAAATGCACACTTGCTGTAACTTCCCTGTTATCCTCCCCTGCCTTGATCACTGCAAATTCTTCATAATTCAGACTAAAATGCAGAGAGAAGATAGCCTTCATCTCCTGCTTTGTTGTCCACTTGAATAGATTTTTTTTTAATTTTTTTAACGTTTATTTATTTTTGAGACAGAGAGAGACAGAGCATGAATGGGGGAGGGTCAGAGAGAGGGAGACACAGAATCGGAAGCAGGCTCCAGGCTCTGAGCCATCAGCCCAGAGCCCGACGCGGGGCTCGAACTCCCGGACCGCGAGATCGTGACCTGAGCTGAAGTCGGATGCTTAACCGACTGAGCCACCCAGGCACCCCCACACGAATAGATTTTTAAAACTCCCCAAATATTTGTTACACACACAACAATGTATGCGTTTCATCATAGGACTGACAAGGTATGATGAACTCTCTCAGAAGGCCTCGAAAGAAGCTTCACCGACCAGGTAACCCCTGAGCTAGGTTTTTTAGGAAGTATAATAGTTCACAGAAACCAAGGAGAAAGGGCATTATGCCCCAAGGAATGCCATAATGACATGAGAAGGCATGGAGTGTGGGGAACGATGGGCAGCTTGCTCTTGCTAGGGTGTGAAGCACTAGGCTGGGGACAGCAGGAGGAGATGAAGCTGGCAGTAGATGTGGGATGATGACAAGTCACAAAACACGATCTGTATGTTAGGTGCCAGGGAGCCTGAACTTCATGCATTTAATTGAGGTCCATTAAAGGGCTATAAACCAGGGTAACACAGTCAGATGTGAATTGTGGAAAGTTCACGGAAGACTACAGCATAAAAACTCGATTACAGAGTGGAGGAATTGGGAGGCCCAGGGACCCAATTCAGAGGTAATGATAATAATAAACAAATATAATATAAATAACATACAAATACAAAATAATAATAATAATAAGGGGTGATTCCTGACGAGGACCTGAATTAAGACAGCCACAATAGTATGGAGCAGAGGAGACAGGTGCAATGGGCAATTAGAAGGACAATCTTTAGCACCAGCCGAGTCGATGTGTGTTGGGGTGGGGGCAATGGCAGCCGGGGGTGGGAAAGGAGAAGAATCTAGATGGATTTTTCTGGCTTAGTCAATGGGATGGGCGCAGTGCCTTAAACTGAAAATGGAAATATATCACAGAGAAAGAACTGGTTTGGGATCATGATGATAGTAAGTTCCATTCTGGACAGGTAGGACTCGAGACTCAGTGGGCAGACATGTGGCAACATCCAGTAGCTGGTCGGTTGGCTGATCTGGGACAGAGCTCCCCAGAGCTCATCTGGGGAGATGGTGGCCGGAAAGGCAGCCTGGGAATCACCAATTTATCACAGTAGTTACAGCCATGGGCATGGATGAGACGGGCAGATGTGGAGGCGGAAGGGAAGAGGAGAGAAGGGAAAGGCAGGAGCAGAAAGCTGAGGACGAAGCCCCGAGGGGAGTGGACATGTGACAGAGAGGCAGAGGAAGGAATTCTGAGGAGCGGAAAAGAAATGTGGGCGGAACAAATTTAGCTAGCATAGAAGTCAAGGGAAGACAGAGTCCCAGGACACGGGGGTGATCACTGGGGTCGACTTCCTAGAAGACCACCACCAACTGTGTCAGGCAAGTGGGAAGTCTTTGGTTATCTTGGTGGGAGTGGTTTCGGTGCAAATACCTAAATACTAGGATTCAGGCCTTGGTGGAAGAAGAAAGGTGTTCTCTCTAGGGATACAGGACCAGAGAGCTTTGGGACGTAGGAACAGAGGCACAGCTGAGAACAGGGACATCTGACTGAAAACAAAGGGATTGAAGGAAGTTGACAAATGGAAGTGTAAGACGCACCCACTCCCTCCTACTTCTGCTCCAGAAGCCGAAGCACTGGTAGCCAGCCTCGTACTCCCCAGCAGGAGACTAGAAGATTCTGATCCAGGGAAAAAGACCATCCCAAGAGAAGGCATTGACATTTGAGAGTCCTGCATAAGGTCACGAAGTTGCAGCTTGACCCCCCCCCCCACCCCGGCGTCGGAGCCATGAGAAACCAGCCCCACCGATACATAGAGCTTCCAGTCAGCTTTTGAGTGTCTTTTTTTTTTTTAATTTTTAGAGAGAGAAAGAGAGCATGTGTGCGGGAGCTGGGAAGAGAGACAGAGAGAGAGAAAGAGAGAATCCCAAGCAGGCTCCACGCTGAGCACAGAGCCCAACAAGAGGCTTGATCCCACAACCTTGAGATCATGACCTGAGCTGAAATCAAGAGGCAGATGTTCAACCAACTGAGCCACCCAGGTGCCCCAGCTTCTGAGTGTCTTAAATTCATATATATCCACGGACATTTAAGGATCACCAGATATTTAAGGACAACATCTAAGTGGAAAGAGAACTACAACAAGCAGACTCAAAGCAATCTGGAAAAACCACGCAATGCAAGGAACAGAACAAACTTTTAAAAACTGCGATTAATAGAAAGAAGTTATTTTGTCCATGAACTAGGAACACAGTGCTGTGTAAGAAGGAAAAGAAACATTCAGAAAACATTTCTAAAGCTCTTGGAAATTATAAAATATGTTAGCAACAATATAACACTCAATAGAGGGCTGGATGAGAAAGTTGAAGAAATCTTCCCAAAAGTACAAAAAAAGGATGGGAAATAGATCAAGAAGGATAAGAGAATTAAAGGATCGTCGAGGAGGTCAAATATTTTACTATTTGGAGTTCCAGAAAGACAGATGAGAGAATTTAGAAGGAGATGATTATCAAAGAAATCACACCTACGTACACCTCCCAGAACGGAAGGAGTAAGGCTCGCCAAGCACCCACCTCTATTGCAACAAAGACCTAAGGCAGAGGAGACAAAGGGCATTTCAAGCTTCCAGAGACACAAAGTGGTCACACACCAAAGACTGAAAAGTTGAATGGCGTAGGTCTCTTGACGGCGATACTGGAAACTAGAATCCAACAGAAAAAAATGCCTTCAAAATTCTATGGGGAAACAATTTCTTTTTTTTTTTTAATTTTTTTTCAATGTTTTTTTTATTTATTTTTGGGACAGAGAGAGACAGAGCATGAACGGGGGAGGGGCAGAGAGAGAGGGAGACACAGAATCGGAAACAGGCTCCAGGCTCCGAGCCATCAGCCCAGAGCCCGACGCGGGGCTCGAACCCACGGACCGCGAGATCGTGACCTGGCTGAAGTCGGACGCTTAACCGACTGCGCCACCCAGGCGCCCCTGGGGAAACAATTTCTAACTAGAATGCTGTAGATACCCAGCCAAACTATCAGGTAACTGTGAAGGTAGAGGAAAGATCTTTTCAAATACGCAAAGCCTCAAAATCCTCTTGCCTCTTTTCCCAGGAAGCTGCTGGAGATGGTTCATGTCACCAAAATGAAGGAGCAAACCACGAAAGAGGATGGCATGGGGCTCAGGAAACAGAATGGATAGGGAAGAGGCCAAGGGAATTTCCAGGGTGATGGGGAGGAAAGTATCAAGATCACTGTCAGCTGTGGACGAGACCCAGTTAGCAACCACCACAGATCAGAGCAGGAAGTTGGGGTGGGGGAGGCTCCGAAGGTATAAAAGGAAGAAGAACGAAAAGAGGGGGAGGAGAGGGAAGGACCATTCCTAGATTCCCTTGTGGGTCTGGATGTACTGAGCTTTACTCTGCCATCAGAAAACCGGAAGCTGATATAGTCACAGACACACATATCCCACTAAGCAATTAAAACAGGGCAAAACTTCAGAGAACCAAGTCGTGTAAAAAGGAAATGTTAATCATAATATACTACGTGGCGTGGAGGTGCAAAATATTTACATGGTCAAAAACTATGTAGATTATTTTTAATTTAACTGAAACTCTTGTGGGCCTCCTGGGTGGCTCAGTCGCTTAAGCAATTGACTCTTGATTTTGGCTTAGCTCATGCTGTCATGGTCATGAGATCAAGCCCCCACATTGGGCTCCTCCCTGGGCATGAAGCCTGCTTGGCAGTCTCTCTCTCCCTCTGCCCCTCCTCCGCTCACGCTTTCTCTCTCTCTAAAATAAAATAAAATGGGGCGCCTGGGCGGCGCAGTCGGTTAAGCGTCCGACTTCAGCTCAGGTCACGATCTCGCGGTCCGTGAGTTCGAGCCCCGCGTCAGGCTCTGGGCTGATGGCTCAGAGCCTGGAGCCTGTTTCCGATTCTGTGTCTCCCTCTCTCTCTGCCCCTCCCCCGTTCAGGCTCTGTCTCTCTCTGTCCCAAAAATAAATAAACGTTGAAAAAAAAAATTAAAAAAAAATAATAAAAAATAAAATAAAATAATAATAATAACTGAAATTTGAACTAAAACTAAATTTATTGAGAGGATGTGGGAGGGATAGGTTGGGTGGGCAAGATGGGCGAGGGAAGCTTCTGTGTAACAGTGTTGTACATAATGTGTAGGAAGGTAACCATGGTGACAGCAGGGCAGGTGGCTCAGAGCCCACAGGGCTGCGGGCAAAGAGAGGTAGAAGAAGTCGGGATGATTTGGGTCAGCTGCAGAGTCAGAAGCGTTGCTCAGATATTTATCTCCCACTTACTCTCGGCCAGTTTCTTTGGGGACCTCCGTGCACTTAATTACACTAAAATGTCAGTGGCAAGGTCTGGCTCTTACTGCCCCCAGAGCATCGTGCTTTCATAGGAGAGAGCCTGGTGGTGGAAAGACAGTGGAATGGGAAGTTTTCTGACTACAGCGAAATAACTCCAGTGACGTTGGGCCAGGTACCTAGCCTCTGAACGTCAGGATCATCTGCAAAATGGGAAGAATGACACTGCCATCACAGTATTGTCGTGAGCTTCAAATGAGGTAATGTCTGCGGAAAGTCTTCTGGAATCATCAAGAGCGATGTGGACCTTTCAGTGAAACCAAATGAATTAGGCGTCCCTGTTGGACGTTCTGGACGTGAGCAGCAGAGCCTAACCTCCCACCTTGCTGCGTGTGCACATGGAGGGATCCCACCCCTGGTTGGCTGACCCCACTAGGTTCAGGGGCTTCGGGAGATCCACACACGGACTCACACATCACAGAACCGGAAGAACCATAAGAACAGCAAGGGCACACATGACATGTTCAAACCTCAGAGCAAGGCCATGAGGTAAGAACGGTTGACTCTTATTACTCAGGATTGTTATGTTGTATAAAGTCACCCAAACACTGAATTAGCAAATACTGAACCACTGCTCCGGGGGAAATACAGGGTTCGGTTCCTGCGAGCCTCTGGTCACTGCATATTCATCAACTGATCAATACAGAATCTAGTTTTATATGTACATCTGTTTAGAGACACCTTATTAATACATATGTATATGTATGTATGTGTGTATTATACATACACACACACACACACACATATGTTCATTATGGCACAAGAACAGACACTCAGATCAATGGAATAGAATAGAGAACCCAGAAATGGACCCACAAACGTATGGGCAACTAATCTTTAACAAAGCAGGAAAGAATATCCAATGGAATAAAGACAGTCTCTTCAGCACGTGGTGCTGGGAAAACTGGACAGCAACATGAAGAAGAATGAACCTGGACCACTTTCTTACACCATACAGAAAAATAAACTCCAAGTGGATGAAAGACCTCAATGTAAGACAGGAAGCCTTCAAAATCCTAGAGGAGAAAGCAGGCAAAAACCTCTTTGATCTTGCCGGCAGCAATTTCTTACTCAACACGTCTCTGGAAGCAAGGGAAACAAAAGCAAAAACGAACTACTAGGACCTCATCAAAATAAAAAGCTTCTGCACAGCGAAGGAAACAATCAGCAAAACTAAAAGGCAACCGACAGAATGGGAGAAGATATTTGCAAATGACAGATCAGATAAAGGGTTAGTATCCAAAATCTACAAAGAACTCATCAAACTCAACACCCAAAAAACAAATAATCCAGTGAAGAAATGGGCAAAAGACATGAATAGACACTTCACCAAAGAAGACATCCACATGGGCAACCAACACATGAAAAAATGCTCAACATCACTCATCATCAGGGAAATACAAATCAAAACCACAGTGAGATACCACCTCACGCCTGTCAGAATGGCCAACATTAACAACTCAGGCAACAACAGATGTTGGCGAGGATGTGGAGAAAGAGGATCTCTTTTGCATTGTTGGTGGCAGTGCAAGCTGGTGCCGCCACTCTGGAAAATAGTATGAAGGTTCCTCAAAAAACTAAAAATAGAACTACCCTACAACCCAGCAATTGCACTACTAGGCATTTATCCAAGGGACACAGGTACGTTGTTCCGAAGGGGCACATGTACCCCCATGTTTATAGCAGCACTATCAACAATAGCCAAAGTATGGAAAGAGCCCAAATGTCCGTCAACAGATGAATGGATAGTGAAAATGTGGTATATATATACAATGGAGTATTACTCGGCAATCAAAAAGAACGAAATCTTGCCATTTGCAACTACGTGGATGGAACTGGAGGGTATTATACTAAGTGAAATTAGTCAGTCAGAGAAAGACAAAAATCATATGACTTCACTCATAGGAGGACTTTAAGAGACAAAACAGATGAACATAAGGGAAAGGAAACAAAAATAATCTAAAAACAGGGAGGGGGACAAGACAGAAGAGACTCATAAATATGGAGAACAAACTGAGGGTCACTGGAGGGGTTGTGGGAGGGGGGATGGGGTAAATGGGTAAGGGGCCCTAAGGAATCTACTCCTGAAATCATTGCTTCACTATATACTAACTAATTTGGGTGTAAGTTTTTAAAAATAAAAAATAAAGTTAAATTATAAAAAAAATAAATAAAAATAAAAAAAATAAAAAAATATTCATTAACATTGAATTCATGGCCAACAGCACTTGAACTCGTGCCCAAACAAAGCCTTTCTAACACATGTATTTTCTCTGTAAGACACATCACAGCCTCCTTGTGCTTAGGGACAGAAGAGGGCACTCCAGCACTATGCTTGGGGGCCAATTTAAACAGTGAAATCATGGGCACCTGAGTGGCTCCGTCAGTGAAGCGTCCAACTTCGGCTCAGGTCGTGATCTCGCGGTTCATGAGTTCAAGCCCCGTGTCAGGCTCTGTGCTGGCAGCTCAGAGCCCGGAGACTGCTTCAGGTTCTATGTCTCCCTCTCTCTCTGCCCCTCCCCCACTTTCACTCTGTCTCTCTCTCTGTCTCTCAGAAATAAATAAACATTAAGGAAATTAAAGAAAACCGGTGAAATCACCAACAAAAAGTACACAAAAATGCAAGAAACATGGCACTGAATTGACTGCAAGAACAGTGTGTGCCTGCAGTCTGAGAGCCAAGAGGAGAAATCAGAGTGTCACCTTGCTCAGCCCCAGCTGGGAACGTGGGCTTTGGACAATTCACATTTTTTAACACTCTGCCCATGTCTGCAAATGACCACTAAAGCACCACAAGTATTGATTTGGGGCTTACAAATAAATGTTGGCAAGCAGGCTGATTTGCAAACGCAGAATCCACCGCTAATGAGGATTGATTCTATTATCACCATTTTACAAAGCAAGAAACTGACGCTCATCAGGGTGAAACACCTGGCACCCGGCCAGCAAGGGGCTGAGCCAGGATTGAAACCCCGTATGTCAGGCTTCCACACCCAGGATTTTAGCACCATTGTACACTGTTCTCCAGGCCAGGCTTCTCATTTTATAGATGAGCCCTGAGGCCCAAAGCTGAATCACCTTTGGCCACCTAGGTGTGGGGGAAGCTGGGGGCTGAAGCCTGGCCCTGGGTTCACGGACTGTCCCTTTTTCTCACAACAGCACCCCTCCTTTTACGAACTGCCTGACCCATCTGAGTTGTGCCTTCTCACCTCCCATAAACTCTCTCTCCTACTCCACCCAGGGGCCCTGGGAACTGGGTGGGGACCTGGGGTGGCCACCTGGAAGGTTTGAGGAGGCTGCGGCGTTACCAGCAGAGCTGAGGCATCAGGATGTGTGCGTGCAGATTGGACCACTAGGGGGCGCCCATCCCCGCACCGCGCATTTCCCAGCCCGCGGATTGCTCGAGGAGCGCCTCTGCGGCGCGAATGGTCCAGGAAAGAGGGAAAGGAACAATGGGTTGATTGATGCAAATGTACCATGAAAGACAAATTGTTCAGATGAGGCGCATTCCGGGCTCCAGCCAAATGCCCAGGGTGCGTGGAATTTCAAGGCGAAGCTGAGTAGATTTGGGACCTTGTGCCTCCCTTCCTGGAATGCTGCAGACTTGGCCCAGGCTCCCAGGGGCGGGGGAAGGGCGGGGGGGGGGGGGGGGGGGGGACGATGCAATGGAAAAATGGATGGAAAAGGTGGAGAACTGGCTAACAGGAGCCTGAATCCGTTTAGCCTCGAGTAAACGCTTCAAACCTCACTTCCTAGCCCTACTCCCCTGTGCTGGCCGTAATCCAGGAGCTTCCTCTTACTCCCTGGGTGGCCCCAGATAAAGCTTCCACCTCTTTGAACTTCTGTTTTCTCATCTGTAAAATGGGAGAAATCATCCCTTCCATTTACACACCAAAGGGTTGTTGTGTGGATCAAATGAGAAAGGCCTGGAAACCTGGCATCTCTGTTCCACCCCCTCAAGCTCCACCAGAGGCTGCCCTGGGCTGCCAATAAGGAAACCCAGAACTTTCTACCCCATCCTGGCTCCCTGGAGACCTCCAGGTGACCCCAGCCCTGGTGCTGGCCCTTACTGTGAGCTCCCAGCCTCCTCCTACCCAGGATCTAAACTTCCGACCACCGCCCAGGGCCAAGGAGGGTGGAGCAGGATCTGGAACGGAGGCCTGCACAAGGGCTCCTTGTCCGGCTGGGCAGGCTGGCACCCGCCTGTCCTGTCCCGAGGAGGTGGCTCTCTGGGACTATTGTCTTTCTGTTGAGACTTGGGGGAGGGGCCAATTAGGGCCCATCAGGGCCAGGCCAGAGTGCCCAGGCTCACACCCCAGCCCACTTCTGACTGCTGTGACTCTAGGTTTTATTTTATTTTATTTTTTAGGGGGAGAGAGAGAGAGAGCATGCGCACACACGAGTGGGAGAGAGGAGCAGAGGGAGAGATAGAATCTTAAGCAGGCTCTATGCTCAGCTCAGAGCCCTATGCAGGGCTCAATCCCACAACCCTAGGATCATGACCTGAGCGAGCCCAAATCAAGAGTCGCTCAACCGACTGCCACCCAGGGGCCCCATGACTCTAGGTTTTAATACCTCTTCCCCCCGCCGCCGCAGCCCCCACCCCAGCCCACAGTGGCCTAACACATCTGCCAGGATTTGTTCTTCAGCCTTCTGGGTGGGCAAGCGTATTGTTAATCATGATGACTCTGCCCCAGGCCACTTTCTCCTCCTGAAAAACCTCAATTCCCACCCTTTATCTTCACAGCCTCCATCCATCCCCGTTCCTTTGCTATCTTTATTAGATGAATTATTCATAATTCACACGATGCACCCAGCAGAGTACTGGCCCACATTTAGCATTCAATAAAATACTACTATTTCCCCAGCTACCCCGCTAGGTCACCCAGGGAAGGGATTTAAAACTACCGGACATTTATCCCGGGCCTTGGGTTCCAATTTTTATCTGCTGTCTCTCCTGTCGGCCCTGCTTTTTCTCTGACACCTACAGCATCTCCTTGCTCTGCCCTGGCCAATTCTCAGCCCCGCAGACCTCGGTTCTGATCCCGGCCCCAACATCACACAATCACTGTGCGATTTGGAACGAATTACTAAATTTGTCTCTGAATTCTCAATGTCTTTATCCACAAGTGAGAAGGATCATCTCTGCTCTGGGCAGTAGGAAAGATCAAATAAGGCAGTAGTTATGAAAGCCCCATGAAACTTTCTTACCAGGACACACAGCAGAGAGATTATTACCATCATCAACTTGCTAATGGATGGCCTCCCCACCCTCCTGCAGATAAGTGTGTCCGCTTCCAACTTCTCGAAGACTCTAATAATAATCCCTGAGGTGTGTAATTTCCTAACTTTATGAAGCATTTTCACACCCTTCGTACCATAATGACTTTCCCAAATGAATCCCATGTCAGGAAAGGTAGGGAAGGAGAATAATTTTGGACAGCTGGAAACGTTCAGCATTATTCAGGCCATTTATAAGAATTTATTATCAGCCAAAGATAAACAAAGTCCCTACTCCCTAGACACATACAGTCTGGTGAGGAGAAAGCTAAGTAAACAGATTCCAGCAATCACCCTGGGGACAGTATGGGTATTTCCAGCTGGTCCGGGGTTCATCCCAGAGCCTGGTATAGTTTGGTTCTGAACAAAGGGCTTTTGGATGCTAGTGATGACCAAAGAGGAGGCTCATGTGCCCCCAGGCAACCCCCCTCCTGCTGTGGTCAGCACCAGCCACCCCAGGGGGTAACCAGACCCTGCCCCTTCCTGGCTTCTGGCAAGATGGGCGGTTGTAAGTCCCGAAATAAACAATACTGGGGCCATTTGCCAGCATTACACACATGAGCAGCTCAGGCTCAGGGAGTGGTCAGCGGGCCTGGAAAGGGTTAAGTCCACAGGATGCGCCTGGGACCCAGCTGTTTCCCGTGGGTGGGCGGGGGGATTTACAGCCTCCCCCGCTATGGGGCTACCCAGCCCCTGCTGGGGAAAGATGTGCTCTCAGGAGAGAAAAGGAAGAGTCCCTGCTCTGTAGCCAGACTCCCCTGTCATGCAGCCAGGGCCTCCCACGCAGGCGCCAGCAGGGGGGGTGGGGGGCGGCCAGGAAAGAGGAACCAGGGGATCCAGGAGAGGCAGGACTGGACTCTAGATACCAGGACGGGCAAACATAGAGTTGGCCCAGTCTGTCTTGGGCCTTCCCTCATTCGGGGATGGGAGTTAGTGGCAGAGAAGTTCATCTGGGAGTTCAGACCCCAGCCTTCAATTTCTAGACAAGAATATGATGCTGTGCTGCTCTATGCCTCAGTGTCTCTCCCAGGCACACCCTCCAGGGTAGGCTCAATAATGCCCCCCACCCCCAAATGTGCACATTCTAATCCCCGGAACCTGTGAATGTTGTCTTATATGGCAAAGACATTGTAAATGGGAATACGTGAAGGATCTTAATATGGGGAGATTATCCAGGACCATGCGGGCAGGCTGTAAATGTTATCACTCGGGTCTTTGTAAGAGGGAGGCACATAGAGATTACAGACCGAAGAGGAGGAGGCAATGTGACCACAGAGGCGGGGATTGGAGGGATGCCACCGCAAGCCAAGGAACACGGGGAGCCACCAGAAACTGCAAGAGACCAGGAAGCAGTTCTGACCCAGAGCCTCCAGAGGGAGCGCGCCCCTGCCAATACCTTGGTTTCAGCCCGGTATCAGCCCAATACTGACTTTGGACTTTCTGCCTCCACGACTATGGAAGAATACATTTCTGTGGTTGTAAGCCACCAAGTTTGTGGCAAATTATTAGAGCAGGAAAGTACTGGTTGTTCTCTCCCGGCTACAAAAGTAGCCCTTTTGTATGTTGTGTTGGGGAATTTCTTTCTCTAGGAGTTCATTTTGCCTGTCGTTGGGATAGCACTTTTAATTGACCAAGGACATCGTTCTGGCCTGGAAATATCCCAGAACGTTCTGGGTAGGAAGGTAGGATGTCCTGTGCTAAGCAGGCCAGCTAGAGATGGTGCATTGCCCAAGTAGATCCCCTCGCTTCTCACTCCCTGCTCTCAGCTTTCTGGTGACTCGTGTGGTCTCCAAAACCACCAGACTGAACCGTAAGCATCTTCTCTGTGTTCACCCGGCCCCCTCCTACAGCCCACAGCACTCTGGTGTCTTCTACTGGTCAGGAATCTTGGGGTGACCTGACCCCCTTTCTGAAAAAGCAAACTCAAATCTGCAGAGGGGTGGGGAGGTAAGGAGGCATAGAGATTCTAGAATCTCAATCCCTCGGCAAGCATTTACTGAACTCTTACTGTGGGCCAGGCACAGGGCCAGGCCCCAGAGATAAAAGGTAAAGAGAATGTGGTCCCTACCTAGAGAGGGAGACCAGTAAACCAATGGTACACCAGTAAAAGTGTATGCAGGGTTCTCATGAATGTGAGCAGAGGAGGGGCACCTGGCCCTGATGGGGGTATGCAGGGTTCTCATGAATGTGAGCAGAGGAGGGGCACCTGGCCCTGATGGGGGTATGAAGAGAATCATGGGAAATCTTCCCGAAGAAGACCTCTGTATTATTTATCTATTGCTATGCAACAAATCAGCATAAAGTGGCATATAACAACACCCATTTATCATCTCATAGTTTCTACAGTTCAGGAATCCGGAAATGCCTGGCTGGGTCCCCTGCTTCATTGCCCCTCACAAGGCAGAAAGCAGGATGTCAGCCAGGAGCAGAGTCCCATTGGAAGGCTTGGCTGGAGAAGGACCTGCTTCCAAACTCAGTGGGTGTTGGTGAGATCTTTTGATCTCAGTGTCTTTTGAGCAGCTGGCCAGAGGCCACCCCCAGTTCCTAGCACGCGGGCCTTTCCAACATGGCTGTTTGCTCCAGCAAATGAGCAAGGGAGAGGGTCAGAACGAACAAGATGGAAGGCACAATCCTACGTAGCCTAATCACAGAAGGGACACCCTATCTTATTCTATTCATCAGGAGCAAGTCACTAAGCCAGTCTGCTCTCAAGGGGAGGGATGTATAGACGTTTATCTGGAGGCAGAGACCACTGGGGGCCTTTTCAGGGTCTGCCTGCCACCAGGACTCCCAAACTGGGTCCCAAAGGTACATCAGGGACCAGCTCGGCCAAGTCCGGAACGAAGGCTCAAGAACACAGCGCTCTCTTGGAGAGACGGGAGCAAGGCTACCACGTGAAGAGCAGACCTAAGGGAATCAACAATCCACTCCCTGCGAATAGCCTGAGTGCTTACGTCTCACTACATGCTCACTTACGTTGCCTTCTTGACCTTATTCATCGGCAGATTATTCCCCAGCGGAGGGAGGATTATTGTTTCCACTCTACATTTATGAAAACCGAGACCCAGGCAGTAAGACCGTGGCCAGAGGCCAATTGCCCAGGGACTCTTCTGATAAGGGTGGGATCGGGAAAAGTAAAATCACAAGCCAAGCTAGAGTCTGAGGAAGACACAGGAAATGGAGAAATGAGATTACCCTTGCTGCCAGATGGCACTCCCCAGGACTGTGGCATCTGAGACTACGTGGATGTATATGAGCTTGCAGGGTGTGTGTGTGTGTGTGTGTGTGTGTGTGTGTGTGTGTGTGTGTTTGTGTGTAACACCATTCAGCAGGTTCTGCTCAGTAAACCTCCCCCAGGCTCCCGGGCCCCAAACTCCAGGGGCAGGGACAGAGCCCTGAGTTTGCTGCATCCTGAGCCCTTGATAACTGTCAGAGGTCATCGAGCATCATTGCCTCGACCCGGCAACTTCAGAATCACTATGGGTGGGGTCAGGGAGCTTCGTGAAAATACTGATTCCTGGGCTCCAGCTCTAGAGATTTGGATTCGGTGGGTTGCAGGTAGGGCCAGGGTTCTGACCATCTGCTGGATTTAGAACCTACTGATTTACTTCTACTCCTTTGTTTTACAAGTGAGGAAAACAAGGCTTGCCCAAGGTCACAGGGCTGGGTAATGGCCCAGTCTGAACAAGGATCCAGAAGGGCTGTCTTCTGCGCCCAGGCTACCAACATTCTTACTGAGAGCCACTTAGGGGTCCCCTCAGTGGATTCTGCCCAATGTCTTCCAGGCTCTATTTATTTGAAGTATTCTAGGAGCTTGCCCTGAGAGCCAGTAAGCCCCCAATGCAGTACAAACAGACACACACATGCACACATACAGAACCACTTACACACAACTTCACATTTGCTCTTTCCGCAGCCTTTACCGAGCACCTACTATATGCCAGCCACTGGCCTGAGGAGGCAACATCGGAAGCACCAATGGTAAGCACAGTGAGGAAACACAGGGCCCTGCCATCGTGTGCCTTCCAGCCCAGGACAGTGAATCAGGGGACTGTGTCAAGTCAGTTCTAGCAGCTAGATTGTGCCCAGGCTCAAAAGCAACTGAGCAGAGGAACAAGTGATTGGGTGCTGAGGTGAGGTATACCTCTCACCAGACTGTGCAGGTGCACCTCGTGGCTGGATCTGGGAACTCAGGAGACACTGGGCAAAGCAAGGTAGACCCAGGTCCCCCTGCCTGCTCCCAGGCATCCCTGGTCTTATCGCTGCCTTTTACATTGAAGGTATCTCAGCCCAGCAGTAGGTGCTGGCAGTATGCGTGCTGACAGAGAAAAGGACTTGTAGGCTAGCTGAGAGGACCCCCCCCCCAGTACCCAGTAGAGACCCAGGAGAAAGAGCTGAGAGACTGTCCCCTCCCTAAACTCATAAGTGGCCCAGATGCATGCATGCCACGGGCTGCGGCAGAACTGGGTAGGAACATCAGTCCAATTCCAGACTGGGTGTTTGCTCAGGAACCGTGGCTCAACCATGCAGAGGAAGCTTTATTTCCCCGGGCCTTACATTTACCATCTTATCTATCAGGAAATATTCCAAGCTCTTCCTGTAGTGATAATACAAGATCACACCTGAAGGTTCCTTGAGAGCCAGAGCCCTGAAGAGAAACACAGAGGGGAGTGGTGAACATTCCAGAAGGTAAAGATGGGGGCGGGTGGGGGGGGGTGCTTCCAAAGACCTTGCCAGGGGAGAGCAAGGTCTGTTTTGTCCTGCTAGAGAAATAGACCATTCTGGGCTGGATCCGTGGGGTGGGCCAGCCGGACTGTGAGAAAGGGCCATTGGGTGTATGTGTTTTGGAAGTGGGGTAAGCACAGAGTCTAACGCCTCCTTTTGCATAAATAGCCAAACACTCCAAACTGCAGCCCTGACCACCCCAGTCAAGTATAATTAATTATTAGATGCTGTCAGCTCTTTAGAGGCGCTCTCCCAGCGAGGTTTCTCTCCACTGTCTTGGTAAGCACGGAGGCTCAACTCCCTTGCAACGGGGAGCCAGCCAAGGGCTCCCCAGGGCTGGCCTGGGCCAGACTCGCACGCACTCTCCTTCTGGCTTGGTCAGCGACACGCTCTGTTAACTCAGACAAGTTGTGCCACTTGCCCTCTCTTCCCTGGCAGGGGAAGGGGCATTTATGTGTGTGAAGGGCTCTGAGCCACTGGAGTGGAGCCCGGTTAATGAAAGCGCAGCAGCCTCCGATGACAAAGGAATCTTGATGGAACATCGCCTGCTCTCTCCTTCCTCGCTTCTTTTTGTTTTCTTTTAACGTTTTGGTTTTTTATTATTACTTCTTTATTTTGAGAGAGAGAGAGAGAGAGAGAGAGAGAGAGAGAGCGTGCCAGAGCTGGGGGAGAGCAGGGAGAGGGGGAGGGGGAGAGAGAATCCCAGGCAGGCTCTGCACCATCAGTGAGAGCCCGACGCGGGGCTCGAACTCACAAACCGGGAGATCATGACCTGAACTGAAATCACGAGTCGGAGGCTTAACCGACTGAGCCAGCCCCTCAACCGATGAGAGGTGCCCCTCTCCATCCTCCCTTCCAACTGGAAGTTCCAACACCGGGAGGCACCAGGACGTCACGAGAACTTTGTGGGACCCAGAGTTGGGAGGCCTGGAGTTTACACTGTGCCACTATGTTCACTTCTCTGAACTTCCATTTCGTCATCTGTAAGATGGACACTTATCCTGAAGGGATGTAGGTCTAGCCCAATTAGGCTGCACTCCATCAGGGTTAGTATTGGTATCAGGTAAAAGCACTGGCAAGCATTGCCAATTTAAGTTGTTAATTGCAGGCAGCTTTCTCAAATGGGGATTAGGCCAAGCAAGGTTGCTGGAAGGATTATCACACTACTGTAATCACACTACTGCAGTAGCAAAGTTTACTGTGCAGTTTCTATGTGCCTTATCTACTTTACAGACATTCCCGCAATTAACTCTCATGATGATCCTAGGAAGTAGGGTATTATCATTCCCATTTGTTAATGGGGTGCCAAATAACACGGCTAATGAGAGACACGGCAGGAATTCACACTCAGGTCTGAGATTACAGCCTAAGTGTTTCGCTGCTGCCTGAATGCCTCCATGTGGATGACACGGGAGTAAGTCTCTGCCCCACGGTGGGCACTTATTAACTAGTCACTGTCTCCTCATTGGCTTCCACCTTCCCTTTCCATTCCCACCATGGCTCTTCAGGCCTCATTACCTCTGGATTTCCCTGCTCCCAGGCCCTCCCTTCCCCCAGGACCACCACAACACCCATTCTAAAACCCAGTGCTCACCACAGCTCCCCTGCTCTCCAGTGCAGACCCAGCCATTCCGCTTCAAGAAAGCCAATTAGGGGCGCGTGGGTGGCCCAGTCGGTTAGGCAGTTAAGCATAGACTTCGGCTCAGATCATGATCTCAGGTGAGTTCGAACCCAACATCGGGTTTGGATCCTCTGTCCTCCTTTCTCTCTGCTCTTCTCCTGCTCATGTCATCACTCTCTCTCTCTCTCAAAAATAAACAAACATTTAAAAAACATTTTAAAAAAGAAAACTAATTAGACTTCTATTAATAAGAAGAAAAAGACGGGGGGAGGAGGAGAAGGAGGAGGAAGAATAAGAAAAAAGAATAGGGAGGAAAAAGAAAAGAAACCAGCAGAGACACAGAGATTTAGGTATGCAAATGTTTACTACCACCTTGTATATGATAGAAAAACACGAAAAGAACATGGGTGTTCAACAATAAGGGATTCGTTTGTCAACTAATACTAAATACAATAGAGTAACATACAGACATTAAAATGCTTACTTAACATCATGGCCTCATAACACAATATACTATACATAAAAAATCAGGCTATAATGGAGCACACACAGTATGACCCCATGTGTGAAAAAATAATTACATATTATATCATAGATAATAATTATATGTCACATATCTATTTTCAGAGAAATAAATGCAGAGAGAAATGCACCAGAATGTTAGCAAAGATGATCTCTGAGAGATGGGGACATGAAAGACGATGTTTGTTTTCTTCTTTATAATGTACTGTCCTTTCACATTTCTCTCCAACAAATACATTTTTGTAATAAAAGTAAAGGTGTGTGTGTGTGTGTGTGTGTGTGTGTGTGTGTGTGTGTGTTAAGAATGGAAGCCTTGTGATGGGCTCCCGCTGCCTATGAAAGAAGCCCGGACCCCTGGCCAGTCAGGGGACTCCAAGTTGGCCCAACTCCTCTGTGCTCAGCTCTCGCACGCCCAGGTTCTGTGCAAACCTGCTCGCGTTTCCTGAGCCACCTCACCGTTTCCAGCCTGGCACGTTTGCACCAATAATTCCTACCCCTGGAAGGCCTTGCCTACCCTCTTCTCTCTGATAGTCAGAATCCTATCCTCCATTCCAAGGACCACCTGCATCCCCCGCCCACCCCGCACAGCACTGTCCCCACCTAACAGTCCCCTCTGTTCCCTGGCTACTCTCTGTGTCTCGATTACCACGCGAGATGGGCCAGGCTTCTACGCCTGTGCCGCAGAAACTAGGTGCTTCACAAAGCGCTGAGGTTGGGTTGAACTGAATTGCATTGCGGTTGGGGACCAGTAGAAGCAGAGCTGACTGAAGAGCCCCTGAGGACACCTGGCTCTCCTTTCTCCTTAGAGCTGGGGGCCTGGTGTGCCCTCCAAGGATGGCAGAAAACTCCGATGCTGCCTGAGTCTGGGCGGGTGACGCCTCTGGGCCCTAGCACTGTTGCTCTAGACCCTTCGCTGGGGCCAAGAGCTGTGGGCAGAGCTGATCGGTGAAATAAAAGGGTGGGAGAGGCAGCACTTCCTGCCCCTGGGGCAGGGCGTAGGGTGACCCCCTGTCCCAGATTGCCCAGGACTGAGGAGTTCCTGGGGACACAGGGCTTTCACTGCTTTTACACTAGGAGAGCCCCACGCACACCAGCACGGTTGGTCACCCTAGCTGGTGTGAACCCTACGTGGGGGCCTCTGGGACCAGGCCTGCTGCCACACAGGGTCACATCTACTGAGCTCACAGCCCTTGTCCCTGCAGATGGGGCAGCCCTGTGCCCAGGTCATGAGACAAACGGCATTTGGGACCAATACAGGCCTGGCCCTCAGCCCGAAAATGATTTGTTCCCCTAGAGTCCCACTGTACTTTCCCGCTCTGGGTCTCTCCGCTCTTCCAGACCAGTCCTGCCCCAGGACACCCCCTCCCAACCCCCGTGTCCTTTCCTGTAGGGAGACCCACCACTGTTTCAAGGACTGGCTGCGGCCAGCTTCTCCACGAAGCCTCCTCCGTGCCCTGGCACACGGACGTGCTCCCCACTCCCCGGGGCTTACTTCTCCTTTCCCCCAGCTCCCGAGCAACTTTCTCCCAGTGACACTGTGGGCTCATTCACTCCTTCATTCATTCACTCATCTGGTGAGGACTAATCATCTGGTGTTGGGTTAAGAGCACATGCTAGAGTCCTACTGACCTGGTTGAGTCCTGGTTCCCCCACTTCATAGCTGCTGTGTGATTCTGAACAAAGCACTTAACCTCTCTGGGCCTCAGTTTCTTTCTTTCTTTCTTTCTTTCTTTCTTTCTTTCTTTCTTTCTTTCTTTCTTTTTTGAGAGAGAAAGAGTGAGAGAGAGCATGAGCATGTAGGTGTGAGCAGGGGAGGGGCAGAGGGAGAGGCAGAGAGAATCTCCACACTGGGTGTGGAGCCCAGGGCTCAATCCCACAACCGTGAGATCATGACCTGAGCCGAAATCAAGAGCCGGACACTTAACCGACGGAGCCACCCAGGCGCCCCTGGGCCTCAGTTTCTTAACGCAAAACATGGGAGTTATGAGGAACACCCACCTCACAGAGTTGCTGAAGCACGACACGATTCAATAATTGTACGGTTCTTGGATCAATGCTGGGCACAAAGTAAGCACTAATACCGTTTGCCATTATTATCATTAAGAACCTGCTGTGTGCCAGATACTGTGAGATAGCAGGAGTACACAAATGACAGGCACTGACCACCTAGTACAGCAGGCAGACGAGTAAGCCAGCAACGGAGGGTGAGTAATGGAAAAACTATGAGCATACAGAGGAGAGAGCAGCTACCCAGCCTGGGCCGTAGGCAGAGTAGAGGAGGCCCCTCCGAGGTGGTGAGCCAACACTGCAACAATGTGCAGGAGGAGGTGGGTGCGAAGGCCTGGGAGCGTGAGACAGCCTTTGCCAGCCTGGAATGGGGGCGGCTGCGTGCAGGGGCCCTGGCTGTGGGGACCGTGCAGACAGGTGCATTACAAAGGGCCCTGACTGTGGAGGGAGCACCTCCAAGGAGCCTGGACTGCCTCCATCGTAGTGGGCAAGCCCCTGGAGGTTTGAAACACGAGAATGAATTGCATTCTGGAGAGAACACACTAGGGGACCGTGGCATGCGGCCTGGAACAGAGACTGGAGGCCAAGCCAGGGCTATGCAGCCTCCCAACCAGCAGCCTGGCGCACAGTGGGACACACAGTCTTACCTGGGTCCCTGGGCCTGGTAGGACAACTGCCCACAGCACCTCTCCAGGCCTAACTTCCGGGAAAGGCCAGATTACAGACCTGTAACCAGAATGCCCTACAGATTTAGCCTCACTCCCTCCTGCTACAGTTCCTGCCTGTGGGCTCCAATTCTGGCTCCTTGCGCTTGTCTTCCTTCTCACCCTGGCAACAGGCTCACTCTTGCCAAAGCCTCAGCCCCAGCCTCAGCTCACCCTGACCCGAGCAAGCCCATCCCTTCTCCCCTCTGTCTCCCCACCCCTAGCCTCATAGGACTCCCAGTTGCTGGGCTGGGACTTGCCCTTTCTCATTTTCCCATCGATGACTCACGCATCAGGCAGGGGTGAGGCTGGGGCTGCCGGGGCAGGGGGAGAGAAAGCAGCAGCCCCTCCCTGGCCTCACGGCATCCTCAGGCCCAACCGAGCAGTTTTTCCATCTCATGCATGTCTGCTGGCACTGTCGGGGCCTGTTTGTGCCCCCAAAGAGGCCTTGACCCTACTCTGTGGTCCAGCCAAGCATTCCTAGGGTGAGGGCCTATGATCCATTTTTAGAATCTAGAGTTGCCAGAGCAGTGAAAACACCCCTGAAGTCACAAAGCAGGGTGTCTCCCTCCCCAGCAGGAAGACAAAGACTCCCCGAAGGTCACGTATCTTTAAAAACAACAAAAACAAAAACATAAATTCAGGGTGTAAGGTCCCAATCCCTGTGCTATGACTTCTTGGAGCCTTCGGGAAGCCATGGGACTCTCTTACAAGTGGTAGGAAGTGATCTTCCCCATCGCAACAACCCCCACCTCTATTAATGTATACTGAGGGCCTACTACATTCTAGGGTCTGTGCTAGGGGTTCTAACTGGAGCACACCCATCAGAGGGGCCGGGGCTCTCTCAGCACGGGGAGAAACTGAAGCTGGGTTTGGGCAGGAACGAAAGCACAGGTGGAACCAACAGGGCTGTGTTCCAGAAAGGCAGGGAGTGTCAGAAACCAGAGCCTGCCTCTTCCTCTGCTCCGTGTGCCCCCTGCCCCTGGACACCCCATGCTGGCTGTGCCCCCACTGCCCTTTGCAGCCAGGCTCTCAGAATGATCTGGCAAACGCCAGTGAGGCTAACACAGTGCTGGGCAGAGGAGGCAGAGCCCAGCATTCCCCCGGATGCTCACACCAGCTCTACAGGCACCAGGTGGCATTTTAGCTCTCTACCAGACTCAGGGCTTCTCGGGGCAGGGTCAGATTGTGTTCCCCATCTCTGCATCACCAGTGCCAGGCACAGCGCTGGCAGAGAAGAGGCATCTAGGAGTACGTATTTGCCTGCATCCACTCCCACCTGCTCCCACTCTCCCACTTCTGAGGGTCTGGATACCTCTTTTCTTTCTTTATGCCTGAATCCCCACCATCAGCAGCCTTTCAGTTCGATTTGAAGAGCAAGGATTCTATTTTAGAGGCCGTCTTATGGGACAGAGATGCTAACGCTTTCCCATTCACATGGCTCCAACAAAGAAGGGGTGGAGACCCCATCATCTTCTCGCCAAACCCCCCCCCCCCCGGCCACCCAAGTGTGGCCATCCTCACCATCTTTCTCCCCAAGCCCATGAGAGGCATCACCAATTGACCACAGCATGCGAGGGGAGCCCAGATCTTGCTCAGCACATACCAGGGGTGGCGTGGAAGATGATGCTTGTTTGCGACGCTGGGACTAAGCTATCCATGAAACAGGGATACAGCCTAATGAGGTAATAAATGAGATATTTGTCAAAACTCTCTTGTAATTTGTAAGTTCTTTGTCACTTGTGAGATGCGGTGCTCGTAGCAGATGAACAAGGCACTCCCGAGGACTCTAAGGTACTGGGACATAGGATGGGGAGGTCTTGGCTGGACAGTAGGAGAAATCTGATGGGGAACAAAACAGGTCAGAAGCACAAAGAGGTTATTAAAGAGACTTCAAATTGTTGAAGGGGGCCACACAGCCCCCTCGTTCCTTCTGGAGACTCTGAAGTAGGCCACTGCTTTGCCACAGGGAAGGCCAGACATGGTGGGCAATGGAGGAAAGGAGGGCAGAGTAAACTGCTGACCACAACATGGAAAGATCTCGAGGGTTACCCGATGAATTTCTGTGTAACTCAGGCAGTTATTTCTCTGTACTTTAGCTTTTCCCGTGCTGTAATCATTCCTTTTAAACCATCCAGCAAGGAATACTTACTGCATAAATGTGTGAAGCCTGAGTATGTAAATGACAAGGAGACCAACTCTGCTCAGAAAGCTGAGCCACCTCCCAGGATGGCAGGGGCGGCATGGCCTTCTGGAAAAGCAGCTACATAGACTGACTTGGCCAGTAGAACATCCCTCAGTCCAGGCCTTACGGTCCCTCCTTCCTAGGACCGCTGAGGTCGTGCCTCCTAGGGCTGCAGTGTCTCTCCCCACCCAGGCCGGAGATCTCAGAATGGGTTATGGAGTGGAGAAGCGGGGGTAGGAGAGGGATGCTCCAAGCACTGGGTCTTTGTGGGCAAAGAACTCCATTCAGCAAACAGTGTGGTCACTGCCCTTTGCGGGGACTCTTCATTTTGGGATAGGCATGAAATGGTAATGGCCAAACCCCCACCCCACCCCCACCACCTCCAGGCCTAGCACCACAGTGGGGGGGAAGATGGGCAAGAGGTGGGGGGCGAAGTGTGCAAAGAGAAGGCCTGGATGGGTGGGGGTCCCAGAAGGACCTAAGCAGCAGGAGACCCTCAAGTGTGGGCCTCAGGGACCATCAGCTCCCCCCACCAAGGTGAGTCCAGAAGTGATGCCAGGCTGGTTCCTCCCCGGGGTACCAGCCTGGCCTCCTGAGTCCTGAGGCACTGGCTTGGCACCCCATGGGGAAATGTCCTCCTCACGGCACGGCACAAGCTGGGGACTAACAACAGTCTGCAACCAGATGACGGGGCCGCCGAGGGGAGGGTGCTTGGATGCCAGCTCTCCATCACCATCTGTACGTCAGGCTGTGGCTGCAAAGCCCTGAGCTGGGAATGTCCGGAGACTCTGAGAGTGTCCAGGGGCTGAATCTTCATCCTCAGCCCCACATGGCCTTCTGCCCTCCTCCCCGGGCCCCATCCATTCCTTCAGCTCCAGCGTCTCCTCCACGTGACCATGGCTTCCGCCTCGACATATGGAGCACAGTCACGCTCCCGTGAGCCAAAAGGGGCAGGAGAGCTGGCAAGAAAGAGCAGCAGTTAGGGCAGGGGCAGACACTGAGATAAGTATCCACAATGAGCTGCTTTACACCAGAGCTTTCCAACCTTCTCCACATCAGGAGAAAGGTAGAAAATAGGATTTGTACAACACACTGTGATCAGGGGAGGAAACTGCTTCCTCCGAGTCCCCCTGAGGCCTGAGGGATCAATATGGACCAGTTCTCAGTACAGCAGGTCTCCCTCCCTCTCGGCTAATCCTCACTACAGTCAACAGGAGGGTCAAAGGGGTATATGACACCAGGTGGGGCTCCAGGCTCACGGGGACTCTCCTTGGCAAGGCGGAGAACTGCGGGGCTGGAGGGTGAGATGATATGAGAGGGGATATAGGTTTCCACCGGAGAAATGAAAACCTGAGTGGTATAATTCTGTCCTCAGCCCTACTCGTGGTTCCCACGGGGAGGGAGTGGCATCTGGGGAAGAGGGCACAGGGCTGGGAGCCAGGGCTTCTAGGTTCTATTCTTGGTCCCTCCCCTGGGCCTTCCTGACCACAAATCCGCCCCTCACCCCCTGCCCTACTGCTCAAGGAGGATTAAGACATCACAAATAACAAATCATGACCCCATCCTGCACCCCTCCACCCACCCTGCCCCAATGCCCCACCCCCTTCTCCAGCTTCTCCTCTTCTGGCCCAGCTGGGCATTGGCTGGCACTCAGAGGCAGGCGGACAGGCCCATTCCCCCTTGGTATCGGTGGCCTGGCCTCTGGCCTGGCCTGCCCACCCTCCAACACCTCTGGTCTGCCAGCAGCTCAGCCCTAGGACCCGATATCCACTGTCAAGAATGGGTAGTGGAGCCCTGGCCCAGCCTAGTCAAACCCTCCCCCTAAGGGCCCACCTTGGGAGCTGGGTTCTGTTCCCAATGACTCTGCTAACTGAAGGAGACTGTCTTTCTGCTGGAAAGCCTTAAGGGAATGCGCAGGCCAGCCTCCCTGCACCAGAGCCAGGGCAGAACCGACCTGTAGGGAGGCCCATCCCACCATCTTCCTCTCTGTCACCTGGGGCACATACGACCCTCCTGCCTGGGGCCCCAGGGGAAAGTCCAGCTCTTGGCCTCCCTTGCTCAGACTCCTAAGCTCCTACTCCCTGTCGGCCCTAGGGTCGTTCAGCTTTGACGTGGAATGCTGGTGGGAGTCCCCCATTTTCTCCATAGGGGAAAGAGAAGGAGAGAAAGGAGGGTTCAGACTCCAGGGGCCTACCTGACTTGACCTCCGTACACCACGTGGTGGGGAGGGTGCGGAGCATGAAGGTAAGATGGCAAGTTGTGCGGTTTAGGACACGAGGGTCCCGGCCCCGAGGCTCTGCCTGGCCCGCACAGTCTGGATTGCCTGCTGGTTCTTGAACTTGACCAGGCCCAGGGTGATCTGGGCGTTCCAGCCAGGATCCTCGAGGGGGCAGCGGAAGTCGATCTCGCCGCCTCCCTCGGTCACCAGCGTGAAATAGATGTGGCGCCCGGTGCTCTCCACGCATTCCACGGCCTTGATGCGGGCGAAGCTGAGCTCCTTGGGCCGGCCGCCGGTGCCCTTGGCCTCGAAGAGCTGCAGACCGCGCTCGGTGAGCACACAGCGCTTCCGCTTCCACAGCTGCAGCAGCCCGCCGCTGCGCTTCTCCAGCACGCCCTCCTTGAGCACAGTCGCCGCCGCCGTCATGGGCGCCCAGACGTCCCGGGAAAACTGCAGGCTGCGGTGGGCGCTGCGCCGGATTCTGGCGCCCGGGGCCGGCTGGCCGCGCGCCCTGCCACCTGCGCCCCGGCCGTCCGGTGCGCCCGCCGCGCAGTCCTCGGGCCACCGCCGTCCGCTCGGCGCCCGCAGCCCCGCTCCGGCCCCTCCGCCGCCCCGCGCGAGCTGCCCCGCCCGGCCACTGCCCGGTGCCCCGGTGGCTTCCCGGTCCGAGAGCCCGGCTGCGCACTGGCACCACGCTCGCCCGCTCGCTCCGCTGGGCTCTGCCTGCGCGCTGGGCGGCAGCTCGAGGGATGTGCCCTTACATGTTCCTCCACTCGCCTCCTGCGCCGCCCGCCGCGCATTCCTGCCCCGGCGGGCCCTCCCCCTCCGCGCCGCGCACCCGGCGGGGCAGGGCTCCGGGGGGCGGGGCCGCGGCGGGGGCTCGGGCACTCACTGGAGGCGCTGGGCGCCGGGCGGGGACGGCTGGTACCGACAGGGGTCTGCTTACCCAGCAGCCGTAACCTCGTGGCCTGCCGTGTGCCGCTTCTTGGAACCACAGCTCCTCCAGGCCTCGGACGCGGGGGATCGTGGAGGGGCGGGGCTAGGGAGCGGCTCCTACTTGACAGGGTCGCTGCTGGTGAGAGGGGGTAGCTCTGTGGTCGCGCAGTGCACCCGTTGGGACTTGCATAGTGGGCGTCAGACATCTGCTGGACGTTTCCCAGGCCGCGGGAGCCCTGGCCCCCCCAGCCTGAGCCCCTTCTCCTAGTTTGGCCAGCTCCCCTTTGGCACGAGGACGATCTTGGGGTGGGGGGTGGGGGCTAGGGATCAAGCCTCTGTTGGGTTCCCTCCCCTTCTGCTGCCCAGCTGTCTCTGCGTGGGCGACCCACCCCTCCTACTCTTACGCACATCTCCAGCTCCGGGAGAAGGGTAGAGAAAAGCCAGGGCGAACTGAGCAGAGAGAAAACCTGAGGTCGCTCAGCCTCTCTGTGGTAGCGGAGAGGGGACCCCATCGTGATTTGGAGAGGTCACTTCCTGCAGTGTTCTTCGTGGCACACACTTGGAGACACCCGTCGCTCAGCCCACGTGGACTGACCATGCCTGGAGTTAGCTGCTAGCCTGTTTGTTGCAGACCCTCCACGGATTCCAGCAGCCTCTCTCCGCCATCCTAAGAGAACGAGCTTCCCCAGGATTTCTCGCTGAAGGGGGATGGGGAGGGAGAAGGCTTCCCTCCCTTTTTGGCCTTAAGGGCTTTGCGCTGAGTTGAAAGCCCTGCAGTGTTGGGTTCAGACCTCAACCCTTCCTCCTCGACTGCTGTGTCCCCGCCCACCTTGGGCAGCTCCATTAGCCTCCTAAAATTTCTTCATTTGTCAAATGGAAAGATTTATTCATTCTTAGTTCATGAAGCTCTGATGAATAAGTTAGATAACATTTGTGAAAGCCCCAAATCCGGGCCTGGCAACTCTGAGTCCCAGTAAAATGTTATTCCCCCCCTCCCCCCACTTCTATTGCCTTCAGAGGAGGATGAGGACCGGGAGACTAGGCCAGGCACAGGAAGATGGGGCCTCTAGGTCCTAATTCTGCCTGGTCTTGGTCAGCTCCTCCAGGCCCACAGTTTCATAAGGGCCTATTCATTGACATGTTAATAATAGAGTATTATGGGAATAATAATATGTAGTAATGACAGTAATAAGACCTCTTTGTACCCACACCCTGTTTCCATCGTCCTGCCCATTGATGTGGAGCTTGATGGGCACAAAGAGGGTCCAGTGGAGAGGGGAGGGGTGCCCCAAGTCAGGAGGTGGAGGAAGGCAGCTGTCAGTGTCCCACCACAGCTCTACAGCCCCATGTGCGGCAGGAGCACCCACGCCCCAGGACAGCTAACTCCCTAGCCTGCAGAGTACCCCCACCCCGCCCCCGCCCCGGGGAGAGGAAGTGGCCAGCATCACGAGGAAAGAGAAGCAGCCAAGATACATGTCTCTTGAGACACAGAGGGCAGCAACAGAGAAAGCTCGAAAGTACCCACAGTCCTGTCTTAGGGACCCCCAAAGTCTCAGTCTGTCTGCCAGCCATGCCCTCACATGGCTTCTCTCGCCAGCCCACACCCCCCCACACACACACCTGCTCCATAAGAATCTCCCGAGTCCACCAATCTGGCATAGTCCCACCATGATCCAAAGCTCTATCTTGGAGGAAACAAGGCTCTAGACCAGGCTGCTAACCTGCTCCTCGCTCCGTTTTGTCTCTATCGCTTCCTCCTCTCCCTACCCTGAGCCTGGAACTCACTGATTCACTCTCCAGTTTCAGGTTAATTCACAAAGGTATGCGCTTTTAAACTTTATAGGGGCTCCTCGTGTTTTTTATTCTCTTGATAAATTGGTATTATTATTATTATTATTGTGCTCGTTTTCCTGATGAGAAAAGTGAGCTCAGAGAGGTCAGGCAACCTACAGTAGGTCACCCAGCTCTGTAGATGACAAAGCTGGGAAGATAACACATGGTAGCTAAGAGGACCCAGGGTCTTGTGATGACACCACCCTGCCTCTGTATAATCATCTGAGTACCCGGGGTCCTTTTTTACACATGACCCAGCCACCCACACTTTCCTCTTTGGTGTGCTGGGTGGAGTGGTACCAAGTGTTTGGACACAGGAGAAAGGGCAAAAAAGACAGGAACATTGGATAGCAAGAGTGAGTGGGTAAAGAGGAAGCCAGAGGCGGAAATTCAGTATGGCATACTCTATTGCTGGAAAGGTCTCTACCAAGTAAACAACCAGTTCCCGACGCCACCTCTCCTCGGTGTCCTGTGTAGGTCTTACTGGGAGTCCTATCCTCCGATCTCATGACCTCTTGGGAAGAGAGGAGGTGACTCATTCTAAATCCTTCCCCAGAATTGGCATTCTGCCTGGTAGCCCCGTTTGAGAGATGCTTGGGCCCAAGTAACCCAACTTGGTGCGTCAGGAGGATCAATAAGCATTCTAGAGCCAGGGGAGCAGGGCTGGGCTGGGGAGGCTCATGTTGGTGCTCCCCTCCTGCCAGAGTATCCCTATGCTGCCCCTGGGAATTGGACCTCTAACTTAGCCTTCCTGGGGCACTCAGTTGGGGGCAGTGCTGGGCCCCGGAGATGCTCACTCAATTCTTATGGGCTTGTTTACCCTACACGGGACTGCTGGACAGAATGTCCCTGGTTGCAGCCCAAAGCTGGCTCCGCCCTCTGCCCAGCCCAAAGGAAAGCTGATCTGCACTGTCAGGCAGTCTGAGTCCAGCTGGAACGGGCTAGACTACAAAATGGCCCCAGGGAATAGTGTGCTAGAAATGCTCCAGCTAGGTCTGAGCCATCCCTGGTGGGGAGGAGGGAGCCCTGGATCCACTTGGTGGCGACCCAGGACAGGATGGAATGGCGGATGGGAATAAGGTGGGACAGAGGCCAGAATGGGACCCAGAGGGACATAAAAAGTAACATAGCTTCTTGTTTTCTACAATATTTACTTAATCTTATAAATTCTGTTTAGTGGTCATCAATTGTTCCACTCAATCTATAGAAAAAGCATCAAAGATCATTCTACTTACAAAACAGAATTTCTATTAACACTATAAAAATTGGGGCACCTGGGTGGCTCAGTCAGTTAAGTGTCCGACTCTTGGTTTCAGCTCAGGTCATGATCTCACGGTTTGGAATTTCGAGCCCAGCATCCGGTTCTGCACTGACAGTGCAGAGCCTGCTTGGCATTCTCTCTCCTCTCTCTCTCTTCCCTGCCCCTCCCCTGCTCACTCTCTCTCTCTCTCTCTCTCCCTCTCTCTCTCTCTCTCTCTCTCTGTCTCTCAAAACAAATAAATAAACTTTTAAAAAAGGGACTTAAAAAACAAAGTTAAAAAAAAACACCGTAAAACTTGTAAAACAGAAGTAAGATCATGTCACTCCTTTTCCTGCAATCTACCGGAGCCTTTCATCTCTGAGTAAAGCCCCTCTCCTGCTGGTTCTCTCTCTATAGCACATACCACCATCTAACATTCTTAATGTTTTTCTTATTTGTTATCTATCCCCTCTACTAGAATGTAAGTTCTGAGCCAGCAGGGAATTTTATCCTATTTTCTTCCTTCCTTGTGGCTCTAGCACCTAGAATGTTGCCCAGTACACAGTAGGGCCTCAGTAAATCATTGTTGAATGAGTGAACGAAATGGTAATGGAACTGACAAAAATTGGGAGCTGGAGAAAGGAGACTGTAGTAGTTTCCTTTTCTTTCATTACAAGGAGTCAATAACTGCTATCTAGTGTTAATGAACTAACAGAGAGAGGTCTAAGTACATTATTTAAAAGAATTATGGTAAGGGGTGCCTGGATGGCTCAGTTGGTTGAGCGTCCAACTCTTGATTTCTGCTCAAGACATGGTCTCCACGGGTTCATGAGATCAAGCCCTTTGTCGGGCTCTGTGCTCACAGGGAGGAGCCAGCTTGGAATTCTCTCTCTCCTCTCTCTCTCCCCCTCTCCTCTCTCTCTCCCCCTCTCCTCTCTCTCAAAATAAATAAATAAGCATTCAAAAAAGAATTATGATAACCACTAGATGGTCATAGGGAATGTTTAGGGAGAGACTGTTCTGGATGACATTGTAATGGTGGATACACGACATTATGCGTTTGTCTAAGCCCATAAAACCGTGTAACACCAAGAGTAAACTTAATGTAAACTATGAACTTTAGTTGTAGTAAATATACTAACATTAGTTCCTTTGCTATAATAAATGTACCACATTAATGCAAGATGTCAATAACAGGGGAAACTATGGGGGCAAGGAGAGATACGTAGGAATTCAGTACTATCTGATCAATTTTTCTGTAAATGTAAACCTGGTCTAAAAACCAAGTCTGTTATTTAAACAAACAAAAATAAATGGTTAACTGTAGTTCCTCTGGGAAAAGACAAGGAGAGAAGATAAAGACTTTTACTTTTTCATTGGTCATCATTCTGTACAGCTTGATTTTATTTATTTATCATTTTCTTACTATATACATGTTTTGCTTCTCTCTCTCTTTTTTATGTTTATTTATTTTTTTTTAATTTTTTTTTTCAACGTTTATTTATTTTTGGGACAGAGAGAGACAGAGCATGAACGGGGGAGGGGCAGAGAGAGAGGGAGACACAGAATCGGAAACAGGCTCCAGGCTCCGAGCCGTCAGCCCAGAGCCCGACGCGGGGCTCGAACTCCCGGACCGCGAGATCGTGACCTGGCTGAAGTCGGACGCTTAACCGACTGCGCCACCCAGGCGCCCCAATGTTTATTTATTTTTGACAGAGAGACAGAGTGTGAGCGGGGGAGGAGCAGAGAGAGAGGGAGACACAGAATCCGAAGCAGGCTCCAGGCTCCAAGCTGGGGCTCGAACTCACAAAACCGCGAGATCATGACCTGGGCCAAAGTCAGACGTTCAACCGACTGAGCCACCCAGGTGCCCCAATCTCTCTCTCTTTTTTTTTTTAAAGCAGGCTTCATGCCCAGCAGGGCTTGAACTCATGACCCTCCGACCAAGACCTGAACTGAGATCAGGAGTCAGACGCTTAACCGACTGAGCCACCCAGGCACCCCAATGTTTTGCTTCTCTTAAAAATCCAGTTAAATGCACAATACACAGATGTTCATACACAGTGGAGCAGTTAACAATAATGAAACCGATCTATAGCTCTTAACAGAGAGAGATATCTAAAATATGTTGTTTTGCAGGGAAAACATTTCAGTACAGTGAGCGTCAGAAGGTGTAGAATACGATCCCAAATGAACAAAAAGTTCGTGTCTCTCTGTGGTACAGGTTTTATCTGGAAGGATTCACACCAATATGTTGCCTATGGAATCTCCAGGATGTGGATCAACAGCATGAATACGCTTGTTACTTTATAAGCATGTTCCTACAGGCATTCTCTGTTTTATTGCACTTCACAGATATTGTGCTTTTTACCAGTTGAAGGTTGGTAGCAACCTGCATCGAGCAAATCTATTTGCACCATTTTCCTGACAGCATTTCCTCACTTTGTGTCTCTGTGTCACCTTTTGGTAATTCTCGCGATAGTTCAAACTTTTCCGTCATTATTGTATTTGTTATGCTGATCTGTGATCAGTGATGACAGCTCAATGAAAGCTCAGATGATAGTATGTTTTAGCATTAAAATGTTTTTGAATTGAGGTGCCTGTACAGCATCTTTTTGGACATGATGCTGTTGCACACTTAATGGACTACATACAGTACAGTGTAAACACAGCATTTAAAAAATTGTTTTAATGTTTATTTACTTTTGAGAGAGAGAGAGAGAGAGAAACAGACAGACAGACATAAGGGGGAGGGGGAGAGAGAGAGAGGGAGACACAGAATCCGAAGCAGCCTCCAGGCCCTGAGCTGTCAGTACAGAGCCCGATGCGGGGCTCGAACCCATGAACCGCGAGGTCATGACCTGAGCCGAAGTCGGACGCCCAACCATCTGAGCCACCCAGGCGCCCCTAAACACAACTTTTATGTGCACCGGGACATCAAAAAATTCATTTGATTTGCTTTATTGCAACATATGCTTTATTGCAGTGGTCTGGAGCCCAGCCCACAATATCTCCAAAGCTGTGCTTGTATATGGTTTGGATGTCACACGCACACATGTATTGCACATATTTTAAAAATAAAACAAAAACACAGGGCTGGCTTGAAAGCAAGGGCCAGTTTGGAGATGTAAATGGTAGTCACTGGCCACAAGATTTCTGCAGGGTCAGCGGGGCCTTCTGGAGTGGGCCATGTACACCACAGCAGAGCAGCCAGGGGACTGAGCCGTGGGGCTCAGCCTCTCCTATATCTGCGCTTCCCTTGCCCTTTCCCTACCCTGGAAAACACAGAAACAGGCAGGTGTCCCCACAGGCCCCTAGGCACCTGCCTCATTGTCCCCTAGTCACTGGAAATGGAAGGCTCATCTAGGCTGCCTGGGTGTGACCCCTAGTAAGGAAGAGGTGGTGCGGTGTAGACAAGTACTTCTCAGACTCTAATGTGCAAACAGATCACCTGGGGCTCTTACAAATGCGGATTCTGATTCAGTAGGTCCGGGATGGGATCTGCGATTTTGCATTTCTAGAAGCTTCTATGTAACATTGATGCTGCTAGTTCCTTTGAACATCCAGGGTCTAGAGCAGTGGTTCTCAAAGTGCGGTAGCAGCATCAGCATCACCCGCGAACTTGCTAGAAATATAGATTCTGGGCTCGACTCCAGACCTACCAGAAATTCTGGGTTTGGGGCCCAGCAATCTGTGTTTTAATGAGCCTTCCGCATGATTCTGATGCATATGAAAGTGTGGGAATGTCACGTGCAGAGGAAGGAGCACTCAGTCAGGAGTCAGGGCACCTGTGTGATAGCCCCAGCTCTGTGACACCTTGGACAAGTCCATCTCAGTTTCCTTGAGCATCTTGTCTAGCTTGTGTCAGATTTGCAAGAAAGCCTGGTTAGTGTACATGGAACCAACTATGAAACATCTATACTGGTTGTCTTCCCTTTAGGTAAGACAAAAAGAGCATTGCTACTTCCTCTCAACCTCCACATTCTCAGATGCAGCTGGTCAGGCAGCTCCTGATCACTTAGATGACACAGGAAAATGGGTTTGCCCACAGCCCTACTCCTCCCTCCCCTCCTCCCTCTGGTTTCTGCACACACCCTCCAGTCCACAGGTCCCTCCCCGCCCTCCTCTCCCTGGGAGACCCACCTCCCCCAGCTGACCTCTCCCCCAGACTTATCCTGACCTGCCTGCACCCCTTTGATGTAGAGTCCTTTGTTCTAGAGCTTTGGGGTTTCCTCGGATCTCCGTTTCTCTAAAGGGAAACAGAAGAAAAAACTGATCAAGGCTTCGAGTCTAACGATTTGGGTTTTATGGGCACCATTGCAACAGACATCAAGTGGGTAGCAACCCTGCAGCCGACCCGCCCAGGCTTGCTCCTGGGCCTGGCTCTCTCGGTGGAAATCCCCTCCCACGCTCAGCCCTTTAACCACTTTCCAGCCCAATAACTTTCCTGATTCACCAGGGATCCCTTTCGTCTTGAGAGCGGCCAGTAACCCCCTCTCGGATGGGGCCGAGTCTGGACTTGAAGGCATTTGATCCCATCTTGGGTCTGGCAGAGATTGGACTTGTGGGCCTGGGCTTCAGGTTGGGGCCTGCAGAATCTTCCCTTTTCCCACGTCGTTCCGGCATCTGGGTGCCCGTGCTGTCGGAGCGAAGGGGCTGCCCTGGAGTGACCCTTGTCCTTGGGAACAATGGGCTGAAGAGCAAGGGCAGCAGAAGACTGGCTGATGCCCAGGGATATAGTGGTCGAGACCTGCCAGCAAGAGCTGGGCAAAACTGTACACATCAATTGCTTTCTATTTCATGGCTTTCGTTTCCTGTTCTTTTAACAAGAATAATGTGCTTCAAGTGCGATTAATATTTGAATGCATTTTTGTAGCAAAAAAAATTCAAGATATGTACAGTATCTTTTCATCGCCCTTCCTGTGCCCCCAACCCCATAGACAATGGTCACTGAGCTTGGCAGAGGTTGTGCCAGACATTTGTCTTGACTTCACACACATTTGCACCCAGGTTATTTTATTTATTTTATTTTTTTTTTTAATTTTTTTTTCAACGTTTATTTATTTTTGGGACAGAGAGAGACAGAGCATGAACGGGGGAGGGGCAGAGAGAGAGGGAGACACAGAATCGGAAACAGGCTCCAGCCTCTGAGCCATCAGCCCAGAGCCTGAAGCGGGGCTCGAACTCCCGGACCGCGAGATCGTGACCTGGCTGAAGTCGGACGCTTAACCGACTGTGCCACCCAGGCACCCCATCACCCCGTCATCAGTAATGGCAGAGGTTGGTTGGACAATTCGTAAGTCCCCTGCCAGCCCTGACATTTTCTGCATTTGTGGGTGGCTCTTCTCTCTCCTCCTAAAGAGCAACCATTCATGGGATCTCACTAAAATTATGCCACAGATGTGGAGGGTTGGGGGAACTCATAGAAGAGAAAAGGATGGAGGGAAAGGTAATATCACAGGGTCAACAATAGTTCCTTCTGTGAGAGGGGATTATAGATACTGGCTTTTTTTTTTTTTCCTGCTTGCCCTTGATTTTCAAATGTTTCATAGTGAGTGATTATGAATTTTCATGAGTATTACTTGGATCATTGAGAAGTTCCTATGTAGTGCCATTATCAAGATCAGGCAGAGAAGGCAGTGAGGTGTCCAGCCTGGGACTGGGGTCAAGAAGTTAACCAATGGCTCAGGGCAGAGGGGTGTAGAGGGGCTGAGGGAAGGGACGGAAGTTCCTGGTATGTTCTTGAACATAATCTACTGGGAGATTCATGGAAAGGAACATCACAGTAAGTCCTATCAGATGTGAATTCAGTGTTTTACAAGCCACACTCTGGGCTAGGCACTAGGAACACAATGGTGAATCAGTGGATCACACTTCTCTTTTTAATGGGGACTGGTAAAACAGGGGGAGGTGGAGCTCACATCCTTAGGGAAGCCCCTCCCACCTTCAGGAAGAGGATTTCCCTCCTATTGAAGAGGTAAGCATTAGTTCTTCGACAGGCCACAACCTTGACTTTGTAGACATACGGACCCCCAGTACTGGATACAGTCTACCGAAGGTGTTATCCCCATGTCATAGCTGATAGGAGTATGCGTATCAGTCAGGATGGGCTAGGCTATGGGTCACTAACAAATTCCCCCCAAATCCCCAGTACAGATTCCAAACACAGATTCTCAGGCCCCACCCAGTCCGGCTGAATCAAAATCTCTAGGATGGGGCTGGGAATCTATTTTAAAAGCTTCCCCCTAGGGATTCCTGGGTGGCTCAGTCAGTTCAGCTTCCAACTTCAGCTCAGGTCACGATCTCACAGTTCCTGAGTTCGAGTCCCACATCGGGCTCTGTGCTGACAGCTTGGAGCCTGGAGCCTGCTTTAGATTCTGTGTCTCCCTTTCTCCCTGCTCCTCCCCCACTCATGCTCTGTCTCTCTCTCTAAGATAAACATTAAAAAAACTTTTTTTAATTAAAAAAATAGGGGTGCCTGGGTGGCTTAGTCGGTTGAGTGTCCAACTTCAGCTCAGATCATGATCTTGTTGTTCATGGGTTCGAGCCCCACGTCAGACTCTGTGCTGACAGCTCAGAGCCTGGAGGCTGCTTCCAATTCTGTCTCCCTTTCTCTCTGCCCCTCCCCAACTCGTGCTCACGCTCTCTCTCTCTGTCTCAAAAATAAATAAGCATTAATAACAATAATAATAAGACAAAATTAAATCAATAAAAGCCTCCCCCAATTCAGGGGAGGCTCTGCTCACTGTGTCACTCACAGATCCAGATCGACAGAGGCTCTATCTTGATACATTTGATCATTTGTAAATGGGCGTAATGATAGCACCTATGTCTCAGGGTTACTGTAAGGATTAAGTGAATTAATACATGTAAGGTCTTCAAATAAGCTACGGCACATAATAAATACAAGAGATGGAAAAAATGATAACTTTCTGTGACAGGGAAAAGGGAAAGAATGGCATCCACAGTGAGTCCTAAAGAGTTCTGCCCACGGGTGACACAAATTACTTCTCACCTTAAGTTAGGGGCCAGAGCAAGCCACACGGCTACCTCTAACTTCAGAAGAGGATAAGTGTAACCCTATCATGTGCCCAGAAGATGGGGAGTGTCTGTAAAGAGCAGCGTGGCCACCATGGACCCGTTGGTGTCCTCAGGAGGCAGGGCCATGAGGCAAGGTGTCCAGGGACTTCCCTTCACTCCTTGATTAGAGAGAATCAACGCCCCGCCCAGGCCCAGCACCAAGCCCTTGAACGCTCTGGAGGAATCAGGTTGAGGTCAACAGAGTGGAACTGTAAAAGGTTCAGGGCAGATGCTTCAGAAAAGTCACCAAGGGCTTGTCTGGGCATGAAAGATGCCCACTAAGGGCTTTATTTATCGTAATCTACTTCCTGAATTTCCATGGCCTTTGGGGCGAGTCTTCCTAGGCCCATAAACTTGGAACGTCAGAGCTGGGTGGGTCCCCTAGAACCTGGCAGCTCAAGTGTGGTCCCGGGATCAGCAGCAACACCGCCTTCCCCTGGGAGCTTGTGACAGAATCTCAGGCCCCACCCCAAACTACTGAATTATAATCTGCATTTGAACAAGATCCTCAGGAGATTCGCGTGCACCTTAAAGCCTGGAGGCACTTCACTAGAATTAATTCAGGCCAACATCTTCATTTCACAGAGTGAGAGGCTGACGCCCAGAGGGGAGGAGGGCGGCTCAAAGTGACACAGCTGGTTCCAATCTTGGCTCCAGCGCTTGCCAGTGATTTCGTGCAAGTCGCTTAAAAATTCACTGAATCTCAGTTTCCTCTTCTATGATAAAGGGATTCTATAACTCCTTCATAGTGCTGACGTAGGAATCAACTAAGACAACATTAAGACCACTGCCAGCACATAGTACGTGCTCGGTACACGTGAGCTATTGCTGTGGTCCTAACTCTGTTCTAACACCACATCTCGTACCTCCTGGCACATGCAGTTTCTTCTAAAAGAAGGAGGAGCAGGGGACGGGACCCAGCTGCTTGTGTCTACATCCTGCTCTGCCATTTGACCTTGAGCCCAGTTCCTCAATTGTTCTTTGGTTCCTGGCTTCAGTTAGATCATTCATAAGTGATATAATGATGGCACCTACTTCATAGGCTTATTGTGAGGATTAAATGAATTAATCCGTTTAAGGTCTCCAAATAGGCTATGGCACATAGTAAATGAGCGAGATGAATGAATGATACCTCTAAAGTGTCCAAAAGAGGCGGTCTAGATTGGATGGAGCCAGGCCCCGGGTAGGGTAAGGGTCTTTCTCAGAGGGAGTTGCTTCGGCTTTGGCCCCCAGACCTACGGCAAGTCCCCAGTCTGCTTCTCTGGCCCCTGGACAGCCCCCAACCCCTGGCTGGGTTTTTCTTTCTTTCTTTCTTTCTTTCTTTTTAAAAATTCTTTTAATGTTTATTTATTTTTGAGAGAGAGACAGACAGAATGGGAGCAGGGGAGGGGGAGAGAGAGGGAGAGACACAGAATCTGAAGCAGGCTCCAGGCTCTGAGCTGTCAGCACAGAGCCCGATGTGGGGCTTGAACTCACAAACAGTGAGATCATGACCTGCGCCAAAGTTGGTCGCCTAACCAACTGAGCCACCCAGGTGCCTCCAGGTTTTCCTTTCTCAACTGCTGAGATAGCCTCACTGGGGCTCCCTTGTACCTCGATCAGGAACCTCAGAAAGGCCAGAGCATTTTTGTCCCGGAGATGCACAGACTCAGGCAGGTGGGGCCACTGTTTTGAAATCTCTGAAGCACGGTCACACTGGAGAGGAGTTAGATCTGCTCTAGATGACTCTGGGGGACAGAAATAGGCAGCTTTGGGAAGTCCTCTCCAATCATGACAACTATTCAGAGGCAGCTTCAGCTGTCAGGTGGGGCAGGGGCCTCACCTGAGAGGTTAACCAAATACAGATTCCAAATACAGATTCTCAGGCCCCACCCAGGCCAGCTGAATCAGAATCTCTAGGGTGGGGCTGGGAATCCATTTTAAAAGCCTCCCCCAATGATTCTCTTGTTTGTGGGGAAGGGGGGAAGCATGGCCAGGGGGTTAGGGGAGGGGAGAGCAACCGGAGGAGTGACAATCATCCGCTAGACGATCTGAGGGTTCTCCTTTGATCTTGACCACCTCCCTTTCTTGATCTAGTTCTGGAAGACATGGCCTCACTGGGATTCTGCCCTCTTCTAGAGGATTTGTGTGCCCTTGATTCAGGGATTACTCCCAAAACCCACCAGCAGCTCTAACCACCCCCCCCCCCTTCCCTGCACCCTTGTCCCATGGCTCCTTCAGATCTTTCTGCATCCTCAGGCCCTCAGGTGACCCAAACAGATTGCAAGGGCACTTCCTGGAGGCAGGCCTCAAGGGGCTGGGCTGGCCTCCCATTAAGACAGGCAGCTCTTTCCCATCACACCCTAAGAGCCCACATCAGGGCTACACCCCCAACCAGGACATTGTTCCCACCAAAATCGGTCTCCTGAAGGCGCCCTGGACGCATAGCTCAGAGATCGCAGATATGAGAAAAGAAATACCTGAGTAGGCACAAATATCCTTGCTCCCCCTCTGTCCTTGGGTCAATTCCACAGTTGGATATACCGCAGTGCGCCGTAGCTTGCAAATCCTCCGACGGAGACTATTATCTGGGGTTTGGAGGCGAGCGCCCTCTCGCGGCAGAAATTAAGGTCCCCAGGGCCAAGGGGGAAGGGGTGTGGGATACGCGGAAGCCGAATGCAGGCCTATTGCCCCGACCCCACAGCGCCACCTGCTGTCTCCGGGCACAGCGCCAGCGCTACGCCCGAGGGTAGAGGGCCCGCTCCCTGCTGGTGGACTCTCCTTTTCCCAAGGCACCGTCGCCTCCGGGTGACCCTTTCCTTCTCTCGGAGCTCTCCCGCGCCACCCCATCCTACGCTGTCCAGAGGGTGCTTCGGCGCCAGCCACCTCTGCTTACAGGCCTCTGCCTTTACTCCGGTTTCACTCCCAGGAGGTGCGTCCAGCCTCCTCCCCACCACGGGCCTGCTCTGGAATACCGACTGTCCCCCAGTTTGACAGCTAGTGTAGGAGAGGCTAGCTAGGCAGATGGCTTTGTTCTGGGGTGCCAGCACCCACCCCTAGCAGCCAGCAGAGGGCAACCTATCTCCAGATTTGGGCCCTAAAAGTTCCCATCCTGGCCATTCCTATAGGCCCTTTCCAGAGCCTACCATGATCCCACTGTGTGTAGAACCATTCCATCCATTCATCCTCCCTCCATGCACTAACCCTTCCCTGAGAACTTCCCGTTGGCTATATCCTGCTTTGGACCTAGAGAAGTTATCAAGATGAAGGAGACCTTGCCCTCACCTGGGGAGCTCACAACCCCAGGCGGCATTCTCCTCCAGCCCTTTTACATGCATGTTGCACTGTTCTGCACCATTGACTGGTCTTATACATGTTTAGGTACTATTCCCAGGGTCAAGGAGATGGGTGTGTCAAGGCCACTGTTGGATCTGGTCATCTGGACATTACGCATACAAGGTCTGTTGTTGTTAAAGCCTCTGCTCCTTGGTGTTTTGTAAATTCGCAGTGTGGGCAGGGAAGCCCAGCCCCAAAACATCAGACAGGCATCCTTCAGATGAGACGCTGCAACTCCTCAGACGAGCTCATTTACAAAAAGTTAAGCCCTGTGGGGGCCTGCCATAGTCTAAATGTCTGTGTCCCCCGCAAAATTCCTATGTTGAGATGCTAACCTCCAAGGTGATGGTATTCAGAGGTGGAGCGTCTGAGGTGGTTAGGTCATGAGGGCCGAGCCTTCCTGGGTGGGATTAGTGCCCTTATGAAAGAAGGCTGGGCGCTCCCTCCTCCTTTCCGCCATGTGAAGACACAGCAAAAAGATGGCCAAGAACCAGGAAGTAGGCTTTCACAGACACTGAATCTGCCAGCACCTTGATCTTGGAGTTCCCAGCCTCCAGAACCGTGAGAAAGAAATTTCTGTTTTTTATAAGCCACCCAATTTATGGTATTTTCTGAACTGATTAAAACAGAAATTGGCACCGAGAAGTGGGGTGCTTCTGTAACAAATACCTAAAAGTGAAGAAGTGGCTTTGAAACTGGGTAATGGATAAAGGCCAGAAGAGTTTAGAAATGTCAGCTAGGAAAACACCTACAGTGCTATGAATGGACCTTGAAAGGAGATTCTCATGAGGGCTCGGAAAGAAATAAGGACAGCCGGACAAAGCCTCAGTCATGCCGGAGAATAATGACTAAGTAATTTTGAACAGAATGTTGGTAAAAATATAAACGATAAAGGCCACTCTGATAAGAGAAATGAGGAACGTGTTTTTGGAAACTGTACAAAAGGGGATCCTCATTATAACGTGGCAAAGAACTTGACTCAATGTGTTCAGATACTAATGTCTCGTGGAAGGTAGAACTTGTGAACAATGTAATTGGTTATTTGGCCGAGGCGATCTCTAAGCAAAGCATTGAAGGTGCAGCTTGGCTCCTTCTGACTGCTTATAGTAAAATTTAGGAAGAGAAAAACGACTTAAGGATGGAACTGTTAAGCAAAAAGGAAGCATAATTTAAGATTTGGAAAATTCTCAGCTTACCCATATTGCAAAAAAGTGAAAACACTAAGAGTGTGGCCAGGTGACTTTATGATAAGGAGATTAGTCTAAGTCAGCCATCTCAACAGAAGCTAAATGCCACTCTTCAAGACAATGGAAGAATGACCCAGAGGGTCATTCAGTGATCATTAAGGCTATCATTTCCAACTGAGGCCCTGAGTACAAGGGCTTGGGGGTCATCGCTTCTTCCAGCTAGGTTTTATACAATGGGGCCACCCAGAGCCATCACAGGGATAGGGTCCTGGCAAAGAGTCTGGCTGTAGGCATCACCCTGCTGGGCTGTGGGGGTGATGTTGCCACCCCAGTGGGTCCAGAAGAAAGAGGATTATTCTCAAGCTTTAAAGTCTAATGGAATTTGCCTCATCAGGTTTGGGACTTATTTGGGACCCATCATTTCTTTCTTTTCTCCTGTTTCTCCCTTTCAGAATGAAAAGGTCTATCTGGGGCGCCTGACTGGCTCAGTCAGTAAGAGTATGCGACTCTTGATCTCAGGGTTGTAAGTTCAAGCCCCATATTGGGTGCAGAGATTACTTTAAAAAATAAAGCCTTTAACAATTAAAAAAAAAAAGGGGGGGGGGGACATGTCTATCCTGAGCGTGTCCCACCATTATATTTCGGAAGCACATAACCTGTGTTTTTCACCAGTTCACAGCTGGGGAGGGGATTTGCCTATGGATGAATCATACCTGGAGTCTCCGCCATATCTTATGTAGATGACACTGAGTGAGGCTTTGGACTTAGCCTTAGAGTTGATTCTGGAACAAGGTGAGACTTTGGGGACTGTTGGGATGGAATGCATGTGTTTTGTATGTGAAAAGGATGTGAATTGGGGGATCCAGGGGCAGAATGCTATAGACTGAATGTCTGTGTTACCCGCCCCCACCTCAAATTTTTATGTTGAAACCTAATCCTCAATGTGATGGTATTAGGAGGTGGGGCTTCTGAGAGGTGGTTAGGCCATAAGGGTGGAGACCTCATGAATGGAATTGGTGCCTTTATAAAAGAGGCTCCAGGGAGCTCCCTTGTCCTTTCTGCCAGGTGAAGACATGGCAGAAAGTTGGCTATGAACCAGGAAGCAGGCCCTTACCAGACAGCAAATCTGCCAGTGCCTTGATCTTGGACTTCCCAGCCTCCAGAACTATGAGAAATACAGTTGTGTGTTTATAAGCCACCCAGTCTACGCTATTTTTTTTATAGCAGCCAGAATAGACTAAGATAGGGCCCTGACCATGCAGCACACTGAGCTGTCCTTCCTGGGCAGAAGTAAACTTTCTGGATTTGACAGGAAGGTTCCTCTGGCTAAGTTTCCCTCCCGCTCAGGGGTTTTCCAAGCTGGAAGAAGTTCTGAGCACAGTTTTGGGTCCTTGCTGAGCCCCTCAAATTCCAAAGCCCACAGAGTTTTCACACCCAGATATGGGAGTGGCGGCCAGACGGGGCAAGGCAGCAGGATTTGGTTGGTCGGGTCATTCCAGGCAGTGTCGTTCAGTTAGAACTGATACTAGAAAGTGAGCAGCCCTTGGAAAAACAGGAACAAACCCTACTTATTGCCACCTAACCTCCTAGGAATTTGATCGTTCTGTCAAAGTTCCCTCCCAGCCCTGTGGGTAGTGGTCCTCTCACAGACGAAGGATCTGGACGCCAGAATTCTGTTCTAAGAGCTTTATTGACCAGATGAGAAGTCAGCTTGAATACAGCTCATGCCTGCAGCCCTTCCAGGTGACAGCTCCACATAGTGTTGTCCTTTCAGTCACTGGGAGCAGCGAGACCCAGCCCCTCCCCTTCCTCCTGCTGCTCCTGAGTGGGAGGGCCTGGAAGGGATGGGAGTGATGTGGCCGGGGAAGGGTCCCTGGAGAAGGGTGGGATGGAAGGGGCGAGGCCCCGAGTGGGCAGGTGGGGTCCTGAGGACTGGGCACACAGGGAAGGGGTGTCCAGATCAAGACCGAGGCTGTGTGTGCCTCCCTCCACATCCGAGGGTCAAGCAGGAGTGGTAAGAACAGAGCACTGGCCTGGTCTGTGCTGTGACGAGAGGAGCTGCCACCATAGCCTCGGGACCCAGGGGTAGGGCAGAGCTATTTACCCTCAGGTTGGGGCCACTGATAAATGAAAGTATGTGTTGGGGGTGTTTCATTAGGGCTTCTGTCAAACAAGGAACTAGATTCCTGGGGAGGTCAGACCACATCTTGACTTTGGGGCTCTCAGACCTAAGTTGTTCTCTCATCCGGAAGGGGAGGACACCAGGTCCCCAGAGCCTCAGAGGCAAGAGGCCCAGAGAAGCAAGTGGCTCCTACAGTCCATGGCCCTTTCTCTGTGCCTTTCTGCATCCACCTAATAACTCCCAGAGCTGGGACATCCCAGGCCTATTCTAAGGGACACCAAGAAGTCCACCCTCTTACCCACAGAGGAGAATCTCCAGGATCCAATAAACCACAAGCTTCCTCTGCCCCATCATGGTCCTGCTTCCCTCCCCACTGGGCCTACTGCTCCTCTGGGATCTGAGATGTGGGCTCAGGGATCTTGGCAGGTTGATGACAGACACTCAGCCTAACAGGCCAAGAACAGAGGACTGTGGGGCGGGGTGTAGGAGGAGGGGTCGGGTCCCACCTACACTGAAACACTGAGGTCTCCTTCTGGTGACGGGTCAGATCCCAGGCAGAGGGAGCCCTTTAGAGGGGTGGGACCTCAGGTAGACTCCAAACCAAAGGGGGCCAGACACCCAAGTTCAGGTCATTAGTGATGTGTGGCAGGGCTAAGAGAGAGAGGAAGAATCCTGGAGGTCGCCGAGGCTGCTGGGAAGGATAGGCGATGAAAAGCACGGGAGTGGGCAGCGTGCGTGGGTGGCGGCAGCCTCACTCAGAGTGGACCAAAGCCCCAGCTCCTTGCCCAAAGCCGAAGCCCTTGGGTCCGAAGTTTTTAGCGTAGCATCCTGTGGAGAGAGTACAGTGAGTGTAAGGCCTGGCTCCTCCTCCCTCAGGCCACACCTCCCAGCCCTCCCACTGGAGCACTGTCTGCTATAAGGGCATCGGACTAGGAGTTAGGAGGCCAGGTTCTGGTCCCATCCTGCCCCGATTGGCCATATGACTCTGGGCCAAGTCACTTTTGCCCTCTGGCTTGTCTCCTCCTATGTAAAGTGAAGGGTCATACTAGAAGCTCTGCAATCGACCCCGAGGCCAGGAATTGGTTTACATTTAGCAAGGGCATAACTACTTAGCCCCCTACCCCCTCAGACCTCTGGACCTCGCATAGAAGTGCACCCACCCACCTTTGCAGTAAATCCGCCATCCTTGTCAGCCAGGGTGGTGGACTCGAGGCCTTGCCGCACTTGGCACACCGGAAGCAGACTTATGCCACGATCTGGGTAGGGAAGGAAAGAGTTAACGCTGCCACCAGGGGCTAGAGTGTCCCTTACCCCTCCACCCCCAGCCCCATCCCCCTTGACATGAAGACGGCTCAAGACCCTTCGGAAGTCTGCTCAGCTGGTACCACTGGGAGGACGTGGCCTAGGGGCCAGGCAGAGGAGGAAGCAGGCCAGGGACCACGTACTACCTCATGCCATCTTCAAGGAAGTGTTGCAATGGCACCAGCTGCACAACAAAGGGCAGGTGAAGGGGGTGGGACCACCACCAAGGTAGCAGCTGTTTCTCCACAGGCAGGGCCACACAAGCCTTCTCTGGACCTGCCTGTGGGTTAGCAGTGTGGGCATGGGCTCCTGACTCGTCCTGGCATTGCCACTTACTGCTGCACAGTCTCTGTCATTTCCCTGCTCTGGGACACTCCCCTGCCTACCTTGCAGGATGGATGGGAGATCTGCGTATATTCACATATGGTGCCTGGCCACAGCGCAGGCTATTGTAAGTCCTATCCATCGGAACCAGCCCAGCCTCTGAAGTTCTAGAACTGGGTGCCTTGTGCACCCACAAGCCATCCCCTCGCGGAGAGTGGGCTGGTGGTATCTCCCTTGCTAGGTAGCTCTGGGGACTAGACGGCTTTAGCAGGGTACGTGCCTGCCACAGGGCCTGGCCCAGAGGAGGCCCTGAACCAATCATATCTAGTATTACTCTGGAAGAAGGGGGTCTATGAAGTACGCTGATCTGAGCAGAGAAAGGGCCTTGGAAAATGCAGTCTCTCCAGGGGCCGCAGAAAGCCCTCTGTGGTTCTAAGAGGAGCCTGGAGGCCACACAGGGCTAACAAACAGCCTGCCGGGGGAGAAGCCGGCTCAGGTTTGTACACAGTGACGGGAGCCAGCACAGACAGGAAGACTTCTCAGCACCCTGTTCCCATTAGCCACAGCTGAGCAGGCTAAGCCCACTGCTGTGTGGACAGCTCTGCAAAACCAGGAAAGCTGGGGGCAGGCAGCACGCAGGCAGGACAAAACAAAGCCTTTTAAGGTCAAAGAGCCTCCCTCAGCACAGCCTGGGCTGGAGAATGAGAAAGGAAAATGGATCCCCTCAGATTTCCTGGCTGCCAGACCTTCCATGCTCCAGGGACGGCAGGGTCCAGAGAGCTGAGATGCGGGGGGGGGGGGCAGATCTTGGTCTCCTTCCCAGCACCCTGTGTACCTCAGCGGTCACCCAGCCTTTGCCTCCTCCTCTGCAAAGCAGGGGCTGCTACCCAACTCTCCAGGCTGGAGCAGGCTGAATTGCATACGGACCACCACCCGCCCCTCATTGCCTAGCCCTCCCTCCAAGTAAGCTTGACCCATTCATTCAGCACTCCATAGCACTCCTGTTCCTCAATAGTTCTTTCCCGGCCAAGGCCAAAGAGAGGTAGGTGGGAGTTTTCTCCCAACCTTTTTCTGCTTGAACCCCAAATCCTCTTATCCTATCCCTTAGAAGTTACAGCCTTAACTGAGAGACCCTGTCTAGGTAATGCACATACGGATTCTTCGCTAGTTTTCATAATTTTCTAATCTCCTAGTGAGACACTGTGAGCAGGAAAGATGCCAACTTAACAATAAGATTAATATCTCCGTTTTTCATATCATTAATCAGTAGCGAAGATCTCATTTGGGCCTCACAACAATCCCCAAAAGTAAATAATAACAGTAATAATAGTAATAACTCTAACAGCAATAGCCGCTGTGTACTGAGCACGTCCCAGGCACTGCACTGGGTCCTGAATGTGCATTGTCTCATTTAATGTGTAAAACAACTCTATTTGTCAGGGATCATCACTGGCTTCACCTTACAGATGCGGAGCTGAGGCTCAGAAGAGAGAAATGATTTGCCCAAAGTCGCACACCTAGTAAGCAGCTAAACTAGGTTTCAAACCAGGTTGTCTAGGGTCCAAGGTCTTCATCGTCATCGTGCTAGGATTCATGATCCCTTCCCATTGTACAGCTGTGGAAGTGGGTTCAAAGAGGTTAGACGGCCCAAAGCAGAGTGGACAGTAGTAAGAGCATGGGCTTTGGAGTTAGATGGACCCAGGCTTGACTCCTAGCCTAGCCACTGCCTCGCTAGGAGGTCTGAGCAAATTACTTAATGCTTCCGACACTCAGCTTCTTCATCTGTAAAATGCGATAACGATACCTATCTCTGACCAGGACTGTCAGGGTTAAAATGACAGCCTGCTAAGGTCTAGATGGAGCCCAAGTGTTAGTTCCCCATCTGTTGGTCCCGGGCACCTTCCTCATGGCTTGAAAGCCAAGACCCAAAGCCAGAAGAGTTGCAGACAGGCTCTTGCCTTGGCCACATCACCCCTCCATCTGGGCTTCCTGTGGAGATCCTGAAGTCCTCTCTGGCCATATATTGAAGATGCCTCTTCTGTGATTCTCTGACCGCTACTCTGTGACTGCCAATTCTCCCGCCTCTTCTCCACTGCAGCCTCTCTGCGAGATGGGATTGTCTCACTTAGGATGCAGGCTCACTACAGTGATTCTTACCATGGCCTGGACTGGGGGTCCACAGAGGAAGGGCATACGTAGTGGTCAGAAATAGTTTGCAAAAGCTTCCCAGGAGGCTCTGATCAGCCCTGAACCTTGAAAGTTTCTCCCCTGGGAGTACACGGATGGGCTTCCTGGAGTCTACAACTTATGACATGGAAGGTATATAGATTTTTGAGTGGTTCTTAATACTTTGGGGATCACAAATCATTTTGAAAATCTGATGAAAGCTATGGATCTTCTTCCCAGAGACAGACATGTTCCTACAAAATTTTGCATATAATTTTAGGGGGCTTGTAGCTCCTTTGAAACCCATCCCTGCACCCTTAGGGGGCTGTGGTCCCCAACTCTAGAGACGCAAATTGATCTTTACAACTCCCTATAAATTGCCCCTAAGCATTTAATAATCAATTCCATCCATGGCGGACCTGTTTTTCCTCAGGAGTAAGAATGCTGCCCAAGCCACCCCTCCCAGGAGCCCACAGGTGCCTTCCTCAGTCCTTGCACATGGAGAGGCACAGAGACAAGCCACCCATAGGGACAAAGGGTTCCTCCTTCCCTAGAAGGGAGGGAGTTAAAGCCCAGTGCTCAGGCTCCCTAGAGCAAAGCCAGGGTCAGCGTTCTAGGACAAAGTTCTAGGACTCACATTTCAAGAAGGTGTCTCACCAGCCCGTCTCCCCGCACCCCGTCTCCCCAGAAGCCACCTTACCTTCCCGGCACCGATCACCTTCTCGGCAGCATAGACTGCCTGGGTGCAACGGGGGCAGCGCTCAGAGCACCAATCTTCTGGGGCAAACTTGGATGCATTAGGGTTGGTGGTGGGCCTGTGGCCAGGGGCCCTGTGTGGGGAAGGACACGCGGTGAGATGACTTTCACTGAGGAACATGAGTGCGGCTGGCCCTGTGTGGGCATGACTCTGCCTTCCTCTGGCGCCAGGTAGCGGGCAGCTCTCCCGGCCAGGGCCTCCAAGGTCATCTCCCATTTTACAGATGGACAAACCAAAGCTCAGCACCATGCTATTTTCACAGAGGCATTGTACTCCCCTCAGTCACTGAGTTAAAACACTGGCATCATTTAGCACCTCGTTTGCTAAGAATTGCCCTCCTCCGGTCCCCATGCCTGCAGCCTGCCTATTATCAGAGTCTTTCCAGGAGAAATCTGCTGACAAATCACTCCCTCTGGGGCAATGACCTTGGCTAAAATGTGCTGACTCATCTGTCATTTCTGTCCATTCCCCCCAAGGTCAAGATGCTGGCCAGGCTGACTGCCAACAGCCACTGTTTCCGCAGGCCAGAGGTCGGCGGGTGCCAGTGAAACCCTATAGTCTTTCCAGGGAAGGGAGATAACTTCCCCTGACAGTGGGCGAGAGACGGTGGAGAGAATGAGACTGGCCTGGCAATGGTGCTGCTTCTGAACCCAGGTCTGGCTCAGACACTGGCTGTGCGACCCCCAGCCAAGCCACTGAGCCTGGGCTGGGGTTTCTCTTCAGAGAAAAGGGGAAATTAGACAAATTCTTGGGGCCCCTCTAAGCTCCAACCCTGATAAAAATATAAGCATCACTCTCCATACAGGGCGGAGCCTGTCCTGTTTTATTCCCCCGCTGGACCCTCAGCTCCTCTCATTGGCTCATTGGGGTGTTCTAGTCCTACCTTGGAAATCAGGGGGTCTCGGGGGCACCTGGGGGGCTCAGTCGGTTAAGCGTCCGACTTTGGCTCAGGTCATGATCTCAGGGTTTGTGAGTTTCAGCCCCACGTCAGGCTCTGTGCTGACAGCTCAGAGCCTGGAGCCTGCTTCCGATTCTGTGTCTCCCTCTCACTCTGCCCCTCCCCCGCTCATGCTCTGTCTCTCTCTGTCAAAAATAAACAAACATTAAAAAAAAAAAAAAAAGGAAATCGGGCTCTCTGAGCCTTCCGCTGCTTAACCAAAAGTGGTCGACGATGTGTAGGATCCAGGGGCGGGAGGACAGAAGCCAAGGAAAAGTGGTGAGACTCTTGTACTCACTCCTCGTGCTTGATGCCCAGAGACTCCCCCTTGTCGGTGCTCAGCGTGCCTGCGCCCTGCCCGTAGCCATAGCCTTTTGGCCCGTACTTCTTGCCATAGCACGACTTGCAGTAGATCTCTTCACCATGCACAGCCACAGTGGTGCTGTCCAGATTCTTCTTGCAGACCACTGGGGAGGGAAGTGACTATGGTGAGCCGGGTCTGGGGTGAGCTGCTTGCTCACTGCAAGCCCCCTGCCACTGAAGCTCTCTGGGCCCTCTGGTAACTAATATCCTGATCTTTCAGGAGCAGCCTGGAAATGGAGGTCAGATGGCCAATGAGCTGGGAGGACAGAGGGAGGGGATCTGCGTGGCCTAATTCTAGAAATTTTGGCCCAGCCACCTCTCACAGGAGCCCACGTGTGCCCCCCTCCGTCCTCTCCACCTTCACACCCGCCAGGCGGCAATGCACCCCAGGTTGCGAGGCAACAGCCTAGGCTGACCCCAAGCCGCAGGAAAGGTGTTGAGGGCCTTCACTCTGCTCTTGACAAAGAGACCACGGGTCCCAACAGGAGAGAAGAAAACAGAAAGGAAGGAAGAAGAAGGGCAGGGTTTTCCTGCTCCCAGCAATGTGACCCTGAAAAAAAAAAAACAATCTGCATGCTTGGGGGTGCGGGGAGCACAGGCGAAGTGATGCACCCAGAAGAGCAGGTTTCTATTTATTAAGTACCCAGCATGGTGGGCTTTAGGGTGAGATGTGGGTCATGCTAATCACAACAGCAAGATCTGGAGTTTCTGATCTCAGAAAACAGTTTGCCACAGGAGAACTGAGGTCAGACTCGGGGAAGAATTCCTAACCCCGGGGACATGGGAGATTGGAAAGGGATGAGCTTCAGAAAGCCTGTGAGTCTCATATATCTTCCTGTGTATCTCAGAAGAGGCCTGTGCCCATGAAGTGGAGCCTGGGGCCCTGTGCAGTCAGACTGCCCAGAATCAAATCTCAACTCTCTCTCTTTGCAGCTGTGTGACCCGTACGTGATGGGCAAGTTATTTTGCCTTGCTAGCCTCCGGGTCTCCATTTGGGTTTTTTTGTTTATTTGTTTCTTTTTTTTTAAGTAATCACTACAACGTGATCCCAACGTGGGGCTCGAACTCACAACCCTGAGATCAAGAGCGGTACGCTCTCCTGACTGAGCCAGCCAGGTGGCCCTCGGTGTTTCCATTTGTAAACGCAGACAATAATATCTACCCCAAAAGGTGGTTGGGAGAACTAAATAAGATCTTGCATGTAGCGTGCTTAGCACAATACTCCATACGCAGGAGGTACACGATAAATGTTGGGTTGCTTTTACTAGTATCATATATAAGTTAGTACTGCGGGGACACAGGGAGGAGGGAGGACAGGCCCAGGCCTCAAAAGATCATGTGCTCCCAACTTCCACCTACTTCTCTCAAGACACTCGTCCTCACTTTGTTTGCTTAGGTCTTATCCTACAATGCTAATTTGGTTCGATGAGGTTCCTTAAGTATGGCGGTCCAGTGTGCCCAGCTGGACCATATCCTCAAACATGTCCTGAAAAGGGAGACCTCCAGCAACCACTGGACCAGCTACGCCTCTCACCTCCCTGTGAGAAGGCTCTCAGCTCAGCAATTTGCAACTTGCCATCCTCTGGCTTTTAAAGGGTCGGGCCCTCTGCCAGCTCCTCTCTCACCCTGCCCTCCAGGTTGGAGAATTCAGACTAAATAAGGACCCTCTGGTCTTGCCCTTGACATTCCCACCTCATTCCAGTGTTCTGGGCAGCCCATATATGGAACTTCCCACCACCTCCCCTGGGGCTTGGCTCCCAGGAAGGAGGGAGAGAGAACGGCACGCTCCAACATTCCCTTCTAGGGCAGGAAGTCAGGAGTCGGCCTGGATTGCTTCCCGTAAGACCCAAGTTGAACTGGGAATTCCAAAACCAGAGGGAAGGCAGAAAGCAGAGACGAGGTCAGTTGGGGGAGCAGAGGTCTATTTTGACTCATCTCGCCAGCATGAGTCACAGGAGCTCAGCCCGGAGGAGACAGCGGGGCCTACAAAGTCGTTAGCCTCCAGGTGGCTCCCTGCAGGGCCAACTGAGCCCTGACTTCCAGAACCCCAGAACCGGAGTCGAGACCACCCTGAGGGTTTCTGCTCTGCTTTGTTCTCCCCAAGACCTTCTGCCCTTCCACCTCCATGCGGGCAATATAGTCTGGTCACCTGGAGGCTCCACCAAAGACTCAAAGGGAATTTTGAATGAAGGCCTAACTAAATTTCTACCAAGTGTTAAGCTAAAAAAAAGACTTAGTTGTGGTGAGTGATGCACCTGTTGGGAAAATGTCCTTCCAGATGCCACAGGCTTGGTGAGGCCTTTTTGGTGATGCTGTTTTGAAATATGAGCAAGAGGCAAGCCACAGGTGAGAGGTCGGAGCCACCTCACCCCACCCCAAAACAGAGAGGGATTCTCTCTGGAAGGAAAACCAAGGCCCACAAAGAAGTTTAAGCTCACAGAATTGGCCAGAAGCAGGGTTGGGTCAGAACCAAGCCTGATTTCCATATCTGGCTATTTTCTGCCTGCCCGAGACCCCCTTCAGGTAGGCCAAGCATGTGGGACCAAGGGGGTGAAAACCGACCCGAAATTTCAGCTGCAGGCGAGGAGATGCTGGTGTCAGAGGGCGTGCAGGGTTCCTCTGAGCTTCCCTTATGCTCTGCGGTTCTGGGAAACAGCCCAATTCTATCACTCACCACCATGGGGTTAGGTCAGACCAGGTCCACTGTTCCACAGGGCTGGGTGCTCAACCCTGCCCTGCCCAGGAGGGAGTTGGTTACAGCTCAGAGAAGGCCACACAGCCTCAGGCCGAACCCCAGCTGCAGCGCCGAGCTCTCCCGCCTGCTAACAGGAACTGGCCACCCCTGCCGAGACCACAGGTGTATACTAGACCCTCTCTGTCCCTGCTTTCAGGTCAGAGGCCAAGCCCAGGGTGGAAGCCATTCTCCCCGACTCTTACTACATCATCCTGTCTTCCTCCTGTCTGTCCCAGGCCCTCAGGAAAGGGAACGTAGGTGCCACGCTGAGTAGAAGCCACAGCCAAGGACCCAAATGGTCAGAGGCCCAGCCAGCAAAGGGACTGTGGCCCTTAATGCCCCCCAGGCCCATACTCTGCTAGCCTTAGGAAGGAAAGAGCCTTCAGAAGAAACTTAGGAAGGAAGGTCCTTTGATTCTCTGAGGGTTATTCTGAGTTCTTGAATTCAACCTGGACACTTCACACCCACTTCTCTGAAAAAGAGAAGTGACGCTCCTTCCAATCATAAACACATGTGCAAAATGCTGTTCTGGCGCCAGGAATAAGCAAGTTGTGGAGACACCTGATAGCCGGAACCTCTTTGGGCTCAGATACTAAGAACCGTGCAGGCCCTGAGACCCCAGGCAGACGTAAGATCCTTCCCTATGGCTGTTACTTTCACAACACCCCCTCCCAGCCCTGCTCCCCGGCCTGACTTTCCACAACTGTTTCTAGTCCTCAACACCCCCTCACACCCTGCCCCAGGCCTGCTCCCTTCCTCCTATGCCACCCCCTAAATTCCTGACTTCCCTCAACCGCAACTAACAGCCACTCCTCCACAGGCAGGACTGAGGCCTCTCAGCTGGCCGCTTCTAGTGATTAAGCAACATTTGAGAGCAAAGACAGAAGCCCTATGGACCCCAGCAGCCCAGACCCTCTTTCCTAGCCAATGCTGAGCCCGCTTATTCCTTCTGAAAAAATAAACAGCTTGAAAATTCCTAAGTGCAGGGAACTGCTGATAACGAGATGCGGCTGTCTGCGGCCTCCTCTGCGGGCTAGAGGCCAACTAGGCCCCACCAGGGCTCGTTTACTCCCATTCATCAGACACAGCCCTCCGGCTGCCCCTGTGGCTGGCTGCGCAGGGTGTGGGCCCCTGCTGCCCTGTGCTGGGTGGCTTCCGGCTGAGTCACCCAGCAGCAGGTAGAGATCTGGTGAACATCCAGTGACCAGGCGGCCCTTGGCCCATCTGGCTCCTACTCTGGACCACAAATCACCTGGGAACAGAGGGGCCACAGACACCCACCCCCAACTGTGCTCCATGCGATGTAGGATGGACGGGACCCCTTTTCTGGATCTCTCAGGTGGGGTGGGACTTCAGCGCCCTGTGAGGCCATCACACCACATTGCCTGCAGTCCCATAGGCACCGCGTGCATGTCCGGGGGCAGTGCCTATCATGTATCGATTGCGGTAAGGACTTGGTTTTCCAAGCTTCTATCTTTTCATTCTCGCAACAACCCCGTGAGATAAGTATTATTAGCTCCCCTGTCACCATGAGGCAACTCAGCCCAAAGAGAAACTGAGTAACTTGTCCATCACCACCCAGATAACCAAAACTGAATTCAGATTAGAACTCTGGCCGACTGGCTCAAGAAACCCAGGGCTTAACTAAGACATTCCATTGCCTCCCACTCTTGTCTGCCCTCAAGGAAAACTCGTGTCGCTGAAAATACCTCTTCCTCTGACCCAGACCCTCTGTTCTGATCACAGTGAACCGAGTCATTTAGAAATGGGGGGGGGGGGGCGCCTCCCTGAGGCACTGCTTCCTGGGTGCTCTGAAAACACCGTCGGGGTCAGGATCCGGACTCATCCAGGCTTGTGATTCGAGCCACTCTTGCTCTGGGTTACTGGGAGAGGATACCAAAAGATCTGCCTGCCTGCCTGCCTGGTCTGTCTTCCTCTTATCCCAGGCTGTTGGAGCAAAATGGGAGGTGAGGGAAGTGACCAGGCAGGCTCAGAAGGGGGCGGAAGAAGGGAGAACCCAGTTCTTCTCCCAGACTCGGGTGTCCCCATAAAATTGCAGCCTCTTAACAAGTGATAATTTGGGTAAAACTTTTATGTTTTCCTCTTCAATGATGGCATTGTGGCAGGGAGAGAAAGAGGAGAAAGCAGAGTGGAAAGTTTCCCTAACCAAGTCTGAAAGCTTGGCTCCCAGCCCCCCAGCGGCTGCCACCCCCGCCAGCTCTGGCCAGCCCATCCCCTTAGAAAGCAGCTTCTGAGCGGAACAAAGAGGCCCTTAAGTGCTTCCCTCCCCAGCTGCGCTCCAGCCAAATGTCAAGCTGTTTACATCCCATGGGGCCAGTTCCCTGGGGTGTTGACAGGCCCAGCCTGTGGGGGCGGGCCCAGACCCAGTCCCCACGACAACGACAGCAGGGCCCCGGGGCGCGTACTCACTGCACAGGAAGCAAGATTTATGGAAGCTACTGCCTTCACACTGAACCTCTTCCGCAAAGTAAACCGTCTTCTGGCACACCCCACATTTCTTGCCTCCGCCCCAGTTCGGCATTCTGAAACGGGACACAGAAACGGGAATTAGTTTTACGGGGAGATGGAAACACAGATTGCCCATGACAGAAGAGCCACAGGCAGACCGAGGACAGAAAGAGGGGGAGCGGAGCACCTGTGGGGGCCCCCAGCCCTGGCCCCCTTCCTCCTGGCTTCTTGCCCCAGAGCCATCAACAGATGTGCACTGAGCAACCATTGACTTTCAGCCTGTGCCAGGCACTAAACAGCATAAATAAGCAGCAGGGGCACCTGGCTGGCTCAGGGGGTTAAGTGCCTGACTCCCGATTTCGGCACAGGTCGTGATCTCACGGTTCATGGGATCAAGCCCCACATCTGGCTCTGAGCTGACAGAGCGGAGCCTGCTTGGGATTCTCTCTCTGCCTCTCTCTCTCAAAATAAGTAAATAAACATTAAAAAAAAATAAACAGGGGCGCCTGGGTGGCTCAGTCGGTTAAGCGTCCGACTTTGGCTCAGGTCACGATCTCACGGTCCGTGAGTTCGAGCCCCGTGTCGGGCTCTGGGCTGATGGCTCGGAGCCTGGAGCCTGCTTCCGATTCTGTGTCTCCCTCTCTCTCTGCCCCTCCCCCATTCATGCTCTGTCTCTCTCTGTCTCAAAAATAAATTAAAAAAAAACGTTAAAAAAATTAAAAAAAAATAAACAAACAGTATAAACAAGCATAAGAATACCAGCTCTAGGAGGCTGTAGTTGCAATAAATTGAACCCTCTGCTACATGCATCAACAGGGATAAATCTCACAGAGATGCACCCGAGCCAAAGAAGTGGGTAAACTGTAGTTCACAAAACACAAATCATTTGTGTAAGGTTCACAAGCAGACACAATTCATATTGTTGAGAGATGAACACATGGGTGGAGAAGTTATAAAGAAAAACAAGGGAATGATTATCACAAACTCTTATCTTAGATTTGGTGCCTCTAAGACAGGGAAAGGACTACAACCATCTTGGGGGTCTCCAGAGGGGCTGCTAAGGTGCCCCTTAACCTGGGTGGTTGCCATATGGGCACTTTATAATTATTCTTTGAACTATACATGAAGGCTTTATATGCTCCTTTATGTGTATGATATAGCTCACCAAAAAACCCAGAGAAAATTTTAAGTAGGAGGTAGCACACAGGGCATAGTTCTCAAGTTTTAGGCCCATTAGGATCAGGGGTGCGGGGGGCGGGGGCTTCTGTGAAATCAGATTGACCAGCGCCACACCAGACCCCAAATGAAGCACAGGAATCTGGGTTTTTAATAAGCACCCCAGATGAGTCCAAAGCAGGCAGCTCGAGACCAGCTCTGAGATGCTCTACGTATTGGTTCTGACTTGAGGTCCTGATGCCAGACGGGGTGGGTCCAATTCTGAACCCACCACACACTGGCTATGTGTAGTTGGTCTTTCTCCCCCCGCCCCCCCCCCCCCCCCCATTTTTTAAAGTAGGTTTCATGCCCAGCACGGAGCCCAGCTGGGGGGCCTGAACTCATGACCCTGAGATCAAGACCTGAGCTGCGATCAAGAGTTGGACGCTTAACCGACTGAGCCATCCAGGGGCCCTGTCTTTGGGTAGTTGGTCTTTCTAAACTTTGATTTCTGCGTGTAAAATGAGGAGAAAAACAAAAGCTATTTCACAGATTATTTCTGGGGATCAAATGAGGTAGGGCATGTCACAGGGGCTGGCCTAGAGTTGGCATTCACTAATTATTATTAACTCAGAAGCCCAAGACTGCAGGACAGGCCTGCTGCCAGTGGGTACCTGATGCCCCAGAAAGCAGCACAGAAGGTAAATGCCATAGAAGTTTGGAGAGCCTGGATCCCCTTCGGCTGATGGGATCAGCTTCTCTCCTTCCATTTCACTCCCTCACTCAACAGACATATGACCGAAGGACACAGATGACCCTTTGGCTTTCCTTTAAAATTTTTTAAATGTTTATTTATTTTTGAGAGAGAGACAGAGTAAGAACGGAGGAGGGGCAGAGAGAGGGAGACAGAATCCAAAGCAGGCTCCAGGCTCTGTCTGAGCCGTCCGCACAGAGCCCTACATGGGGCTTGAACTCATGGACTACGAGATCATGACCTGAGCTGAAGCCAGACGCTTAACCGACTGAGTCACCCAGGCATGCCGACCCCTTTCCCTTTCTTGACAGAAGTTCATGGAGGGTGGGTTCCCGTGCAAGGCACGGGCGACTGTGGGTAGAAGATGGGTGACAAGGTAGCCCAGGATGGGCTGATAGGGTGATAGGATGATGCAGGGTGCTAGGAAATGAAGGGGGGATGGGGCCAGAGGGGGCTGTTGACTCAGGACGCAAAGGCGCCTAAGGAGAAAACTCACCAGGAGCCTATCAGGAAATGCTGAAAACAGGGATGTGTTATCCAGAGCCCCGGTAGCAGGACTTGTGCCGACAGCAAGAATCAATGTCAAGGACAGAGGAAGACATGGTTTCCACTGCTGGAGAGCTTCCCACCTGACTGTGGACATAGGCCTCAGCTCAACAAGAAGGTCTAGGCTGTGCTCACAACGGAGTCCCACACTCTACACAGCACCTGGCATACAGGTGTTCGTATAGGTGTTCTATAAGTAGCAGAGGAATGAGCGAAGGATGCCCTAGGGCCAAGTTCTCTTGGGGCATTTCTGCAGAGCCTGGGACCTAGTAGAGGTACTCAGTAAAAGTGTGCAGGTTGATAACAGGGCTTAAGGTGGGCAAAGGGGTGTTGGTGGTGCTGGCTCATCACTGTCACTGGGGCTCAAATATCACAATGATCACAGGGATTTTCAGCAAGGTTTTGTCCCAGCGGAGGAGACAGACACATTTTCATTCCCCCCTGCTTTGTCCTCCCACATCCTAAAAGCTGGGGTTTCCTCTGGTCCCAACCTGGCCCCCTTCTCTCCCCAATCTCCTATGGCCCCACCGCACTTGCCGTCCTTTCATGCCAAGGACGTCCATACATCTCTGGCCTCGGCCTCTCCTCTGAGCCCAGTCTCGTCCATCTGACTGAGTTCAGGTGAGTATCTCCGCCTGGATGGTCCACAAGTACCCTAGTTTCAACGTGCGTGACCTGAACCCATTGCCTTTTCTCACACTTGTTCTTTTTCTCGACTTTTCCATTTTTTGCACGTGCTGCCACAACCATTCTCTCCATCACAGAGGAATTATCCCACACCCGAGAATATCGGTGGGTTCTTCCCCCTCCCTTAGCTGCACCCCACTCTATGCTCCCCTTTGCCCACTCACCCCCAAAACCTGTGCTGACCCTATAGGCTCACTCCTCTCAAGCCCTCTTCCCAGCACCCTAACCCAGCCTACTCACCTCTCCCTCACGCAGCCCATCCCCTTTGAAGAAGACACCATGCTATAGTCACCTGTTTCTTGGCAACTATCCCAATTTTCAGCCATGGCACATGGCCTGGATCTAACCTAAGCAGCCAAGGCTATTGGCTTAAAGGTGGGCCAGCTATACATTTCAAGCCAATAAGATGGGAGAAGGCAGTTCTGGGGGCTCTGGAGGAAAAAGCATCCCGATCTTCGGAGAAAACTTCCTGGAAGCAAGTCCCTCTTCCCCCCAGTGAGGACAGGGAGCAAGGGGCTCTGAGGTGGTTGTCCCAAGGGGGACAAACAGTCTCAGAATGAAGCTGACAGCAGGGACGACAGAGCTGAGAGACGAAAGAAAAAGAAACCGAGCCTGTAATGACATCATTAAAAGCCACCAAATTCAGCCAAACCTAAAGTTCAATCTATCTCTGAATTTTCCAGTTAAACAAACCAACAAATTCCCTCTGTTGTTTAAGTTACTTTACAAGTGAATGCAGCCCCAGGGAGACAGCAATTATGGCCTTGCTGCTTCTGGAATCTCTTTCCTATTCCATTCCCAAGCAGCTGCCAGATCATTTTTGTGGAGGCTCCCCCTGCTCAAAAGCCATCAGTGACTCCCCGCTGCCTGAGAATAATCACTCCCCTCACACTGAGGTTCTCCCCTGCGTGGTCTCCACTTCCTTTTCCAGCTGTCTCCTGTTACCATACCTCCCAAATGATCAGGGTTGGTGATACAATCACTGGGTTCCGCCCCCAGAATGCCCAGCGCCGGACCTGGCCTGTGGGAAGTGTTCCATCAATGCCTGTGCACAGAGTGGCCAACCACAGCCATCCCGTTCTCCTGCGAGGGCTGCTTCAAACACCTGCAGTGACATGCGAGGGGGGCTCTGCTTGGGAAGCTTCTGGGGAAAACGTGCCTGTTGGTACGGAGCCACACAGATTCTCTTCTGCCTCTGACTAAGGGACTAGATGTCACCCCCAGAGAACTCCTGCAGCCAGGGCACCCCAAATGACAGCCTGCCATTGACGGCATGCTTATTATGCACCAGGTTACATAAATCATCTCATTCTTCCCCTCCTGGAGATGGGGAATACGTGCCTACCTTATAGATACGGAAAACAAGGCTCAGAGAAATTAGGCACTTGCTAGCACTGACTCATCTGGAAGAGACAGGACTGGGATTCTAATGCGGGTTTAGCTACTTCTGAGTCCTCTGCCTCCCCAGCTGTCATGCTGATGCCCCATCGTATTTCAGTGTGCCTGCTCACAGTAGGCATACAGTACCCCAACGCGTGGCTCTCTCCTCCCTTTCCAACCTCCTGAACCAGCAAGGGATACGCTCCATGCCCCTAGGAATACCCCCGAAGGAGGAAAGTTCCCCTAACCATGTGGTTGAGAGCCAGTTCCAAACAGTGTTTTGTTTCCAGACACAAAGCCCTTCTCCCTCTGGGGGAGACCCACAGCTCCATACAGGCCTCTCCTTGTTCTCCAGCAGGGCCCCAGGGAAACAGGAACATGGGCGGAGAATGGGTGAAACCCAAGGCCCTGCCAATGAGGAAAATCTGCCCGGGATGCCTGCGCCATTCCTTTGAGCCTGGCCATTTGGCTGGGGGCTCTCCTCTCAGGAGCCCAGTGAAGGGACAAGGGCTCTAGAACCTCGGGATGAGAAACAGTGATGGTTCACTAACTGGAAGGGTCCCAGACCACCCCTGTGGATGGGCTCCCCATCCCCTCTGTCCACATGAGGACCCCTCCAGGGGATTTGCCGTGGGGAAGTCTCAGCTGGAGGGAGCCCTGGCCACCTCCCTCCCTACAAGAGGCAGGGAGCGCTCTTCACTCCACCCCCGCCCTCCTGCTCGGCCCCTTCTTTCCAACAGCCAAATTCCAGCTATCTATCAGGAGGCCGAGTGGCCTTAAAAGGAAACCTGTTTCTCAGAGTTTCTGGGGTGCTTAGGAGGACACCTAGCTGCTTCTCAATTGCCTTCCTAGTTCTGGCTGTCAAGAGGCACTATGGGAGACTCTGAGGAGGCAATTTCACCAAGTCAGAGTTCAGGTGGGAGAGTTCAGTAGTTAGAAAAGTGGGTCTGCACTCCATCCCTTCGTAGTTGAAGGATCTTGAGCAACTTACTTTCCTCTCCGAGCTTCAACTTGCTAGTCTCTAACTTGAACCATACATGGGCTCCCTAAAATCGCTGCTCGGAGGAGTGATGAAAATATATGGAAGTGATGGCAGGGGGCCAGGCATACCATTAAGTCCTCGGTCCTCTGATCACCACTGACAGGACCGGCCCAGGCAAGCTTGACACCAGCTGTGGGGCCAGACGTCTACCGTCCTTCCAAGCTAGCCCACATGTGGAGGGAGCAAGGCTTGAGCAAGAACATGCCAAATGGGGACCACGGATTCCTGGCTGATCTGTCAGCCCAGCAAAGGAGACAAGTGACTTGCCCTTCTTTGGGATCTAGTTCCCCCTGGCTGCCTGAGACGCAAGCAGAGACTTGTGTCTTTGTATCAAGCTCTTTTGTATATTGTTCTGGGTGTTCAAGAATCATTGCTATCTTCTGTAATCCCATTATCCACCTGGCGAGTTTGCAGCGGGTGCCCTCCAGAGAGTTACGTTCCCACTGGCAATTGCAGTCTGTGTTCTGGTTTGCCCTTTTTCACTACGTTGATCATCTCAACAGAGAATAGGCCTTGAATTTTCTGCTGAATGGCTAGAAATATCTGGTCAGCTCTTTACCTGAAATGTCAGGATCCTAGAAGGCTGGAAGCTAGAAGCCAAGGGTTGGCCTCTTCTGACAAGCAGCTAACTGTCCACACCTTTCTATCTAGTTGTCCCATTAAGAGCTGTATCCAGATCCTCAACCTTGAGAGGAGGGATTCAAGATGGCGACTTGCATAGCAAGAGAGAAAGAAGCAGATGTAAGGCATAGACGCTCATGTTCATACATGTCATGAAAGTTGGGATGAGGTGGTGGGTTCAGCGTGGTCATGTGTGAAGTCCAAGGAACCATCTCAGAGATGGATAATCCTCAGCCACCGGCCACCAGTGTCTGAAGGAAAGCCTCCTCTCGTCAAACCGTGATTTGACAAACCATCCCATGTCTTTATTCGTCCAGTGGAAAAATCCCATCTCTCCCATTCCAAAAATGTCTTTTTCCCTCGGGTCAAAGAGCGACTTTTGGCCACAGAGCTCAGGTCCCCACCCACTCGGTCTGGTAGAGACCCGTCAGGTGTTCGTCTAATTAGAAATGCACTGCTCGTATTACCTGAGCTTTGTGGTACTTGGCCAGGTACACGGGAGAGCTGTCACCCTTTCCAGTCCTGTAGCTCAGCCTCTTCTTCCGTGCCCCGTCAGGAGAGCAGCCAAGGAGAAAGAGGGAAGGAGGCAGGGCCATGTTGATCAGGGTTCAGAACCCACGTCTTAAGAGCTGGCACCCGAAAGCCCAGGAAATAGACTTCCCCCGACAATAATGGTCACTGGGAGGGGGAGGAATGGCCGATTAAAAAAAAAAAAAAAAACAGCCGCAAACTTGGGCGCCTGGGTGGCTCAGTCAGTGAAGCTTCCGGCTCTTGATTTCAGCTCAGGTCAGGATCTCGCGGTTAGTGAGTTCAGGCCCTGCATCAGGCTCTGTGAGGAGCCTGCTTGGGATTCTCTCTCTCTCTCTCTCTCTCTCTCTCTCTCTCTCTCTCTGCCCCTACCCTACTTGCTCCCTCTCTCAAAATAAATAAACTTAAAAATTAAAAACAAATAATTTAAAGAACCCGCACACTTGCCCCCAGCTTCACACCACCCGCTACACGATGTCTTCACAGACCTGCACATGGCCCACCTCTCTGCACGTGGCAGGATCTTTGAGCTCTGGTGACTCCTGGCCCCGTGGAACCCTGGGACTTGACCGTCATTCCAACTCAGCTCTCTCCCTGTGCTAGGAGTGTTCCCTTCCCATGGCCCTTGTGTGACTGAGCTGACAAGTACAGTGTTATGTCTCTTCCTGCTTGTCTCTTAATGCCTCTTATAGTAGATGTCTTCCCCCTGCGGAGTTTAGAAACCTGAAGGTCAACAAAAGAAGGAGGGGGAGGTCTATGATTTTTTTTTTTTTTAATATTTCAAAACTACTACAAGAAATCTTATATTATAATAAGGTCTCACAGACTAGTCAACGGATCAAGTTTCTCTGGTTCTTTTCTGGAATGATGTCAATGCAGAGTGGTAACAACTGGTCGTCCCACGCTGAAAGGTCTGACTGATTTTTCTTGGATTGAATTTTAAAAAGCAAAGACAAATTAGCACTTGGACCTTATAAAAACAGGTTGTCTGCAGCTGACTTCGCAGGAGGCTCCATCCCCCCACCCCACCCCCTCCCAGCCCTGCATAAAGAGCACCAGGCACACTGGAGAGGAGGGAGGAGGGTCCTGTCGCCTGGTTGGGGCCGAGCCTGTGCTCCAGCTGCAAACCTTCTATTTCTTCCTCCTTTGTTACTGTTGAGGAGTCAGACGCTGCCTTTCTGGCCCTGGGGAAGCACTGGAAATACCAGCGTCTGGAAATGCTAGCCGCCTCAGTATTTACACACTTTACCATACATGGGAATTACTCAATGCCCACGTCAGACGAATTCCTGGGGAGCTGCGTAGTACAGCCACGTCATTTCCATAGAAATTCCTGACGACTGGAAACCACAGGCAAAGCCTCTGGTACCCAGCAACCCCCTCCCTGCTCTCCCTACCCACAGCTAGTTACTCTGTGTGTGTGTGTATGTGTGTGTGCCTTTTTCTCAAGCAGTCTCTTTTCCAGGCTTCCTTTCTTTCCTGGAAACCTGGCCTGGAAATTCAAACACACATCAGACCTGGTAAAAGCATATCCACCAGATCTGACACCTAACATCCAGGGGCGCCCTCTCCTCCCTGGCCGTGCAGCAGAAACCTAGAGGTCATGAGTTCTAACCCTGCCTCCATTCACGTTCATAATGGCAAAGCCATATCTTCCTTAAGTACTTTATAAGCCACGGCAAAGCACTTTGTATAAAGCGCATGTGTTTCACAAATGGCAGATATCGATTGCCCTAGTAAACTGATTTAGAAATTGGGAATGTAATGGGAGCAAAGAGGAATAATAAAGTGACTGAGCATGGAAAGAGTTGGCCTATCTTTGAATGGTAACTCCATAGCTGACCAGCTGTAGTACTGGGCAAGTTACTTATCACTCCTGAGCCTCAGTTTCTTCATCTCTAAAATGGGGAGCATCGGATTGTTCATAGATTGCTCAAGATAATACACAGGAAGGATTTAGGCCAGTCTCTGGTGCACGGTAAGTGCAGATATCTGCTTACTATTACCTTAAAGGAAGGTCAACGCTAATATTTCTTGTTCAATTTTATGACTCAATTTTAGACATTTAGCAAGATGCCCAAGTAATGGCAGATGGTTGACTTGGAGGAAAGGTCCTTTTGTTCTCCCTGGCAATTCTTTGTTTAGAAGTTCTTACTACACCTCAAAATGTAAAATGCAGGGGGCACTTGGGTGGCTCAGTGGGTTAAGGGTCTGACTCTCTATTTCAGCTCAGGTGATGATCTCACAGTTTGTGAGCTCGAGGCTCATGTTGGGCTCTGTGCTGACAGCGCAGAGCCTGCTTGAGATTCTCTCTCCCTCTTTCTGCCCCTCCCCTGCCTCTCTCGAAAATAAATAAATATGTAAAAATGTATAATGCAGGACTCTTCAGTCCTCAAGCAAACCTACTTTTCACAATAAGCTGGGCTTACAAAACTATTTAAAACCTTGGCAGCCTATCAACACAGCCTTCCCAGGGGCGCTTGGGAGGCTCTGTTGGTTAAGCATCCGACTTCGGCTCAGGTCACAAATTCATGGTTTGTGAGTTCCAGCCCCGTGTCAGGCTCTGTGCTGACAGCTCAGAGCCTGGAGCCTACTTTGGATTCTGTGTCTCCCTCTCTCTCTGCCCTCTCTTGCTCATGCTCTCTGTCTCTCTCTTTCTCTCTCAAAAATAAACATTAAAAAAATTGTGTTGTTTTTTTTTAAAAGCCTTCTCAATTTGTTTTCACCACCAGGAGAGCCACAGGAAAATAAAAACTATCTTTTTTTCCCCTCACCTGGTCCTCAGTAATGCTCACAGGGAAAAACTGGCTACTAACTGTTTGTCCAGTAGGGCAACTAATAGCCTGTATCTACCCCGTTCGTTCACCAAATGTTTGCTGACCGCCAACCGAGTATCCACACCACACTCCCAGGCTACCACTCTACTCCAGTGAGGACGCTAGGGTCCAGATGCAGATGTTTACAATTGAGAAAGGAAACCCCCCGGGGCCAGGGCAGACCAGAGGCAAAACTTGTGGCACCCCCATTTCCCACACCTTATTAGCCGGTGGGCCTGCTCTTCAGGTTCGCTCCTGCAACCCATCCCCCCAGACCCTTTGGCCTGGGCAGTGTCCCCCTCCCCCTTGTGTAGCCCACACCACACCCTCAGCGGGATAAACTTCCTGCCCGGTCTGACTGTCCCCACCCCGGATATCCTCCCCGAGGCAAAGGGTCATTCCCTGGGAAGCTGTGAGCAGTGCAAGGCTGCATTCAGCTGGGATGGGATAGAAGCTGCCCGAAAGCGGCTGAGGACTGAGGACAGTCTCTCTTTGAAGAGGAGACCCTGGGCTCCTGAGTCAGAGCCCGGCTGGAGAGTCAGGAGGCACCTGTTGAGCGAAAGCTAGGGGACCCTTGTCCCCGAACCCCAGGAGAAATCCCCAACCTGCCCTCTGAGATGACAGACACGGCCAGCACTTGCAGCCTCCTTAGCTTCTGGGAAGGAAAGGGGAAGACAAGACAGAAGACAGTAATGGAGCCTCACCGTATTCCAGGTCTGCGCAATACCTCCCAAAATACCCTTCCCAGAAGAAACTAGGCATTGAGAAGTTAAGTCACTTGTCCAAGGTCACCACTATATTCAATGGCAGATCTATCTGTCAAGGCTGAGCCAGTCTGCCTTCCAAGCAATCTCTCACGGAGATTCCAGGCTGCCTCTTCATGACTCACTTTCTATCCAGAGCCCAGTGGGTCTCCTTAGTGTCACTGCCACTGGATCCCAATGCTGAGCCCTGTCAGGGAGGGAAGGGCCTGCCCATTCATTCACCACCACCCCCCGCCCCCCACCAACCAGGGTGGATGGCTGGACCTCAGGCCTCTAGGGAGGGGCCAAGCCCAAGCTACTCCTCCCAGCCTAGACCCAGGTCCTGGTTAGCTTACAACAGCACAGGGATCAAGAGCATGCAGGATATCTACCCCCACCCCACCCCGCCTGTGAGTGTGGACACAACACCTGCTTCAGAGGTTGCTTGTGGGGTAACATCTTGCAACTTGCTTTAAATATGACCAACACCAGCTCCTTTCTTGCTCCCCAGCCTTCAAGGACTGAGGCCACAAAATACTGACGGTGGGCATAATCGTCCCCACCTGGCACCAAGACTTGGGGTGGGGGCAGGCGAAATGTTGCCGTTTCCATCTGGCTCCTTAAGAAGAGTGAAAACTCGCACCTGCGCTCAGGGCACAGATGCCCCAGGCTGGGCCCTGAAGCCAGATGGTTCCTCCACCCTACCCCCGGCACGTTCTCCTCCCGGAGCAGGAGGGTGAGGGAAGGGGTGGCACGGATGCCCTCATCCCCCTGCCGTACAATGAGCGTCAGTGGCGCGCAGAATCGCTGATTGTTCTGCTGCCAGACCTGCGGGCGGTGGGGGAGCCCGGCCACCCCGGGTCAGGCGCACGAAGGAGCCGTTTGTGCCAGGAAGCCCCGAGCCGGGAGGCACCCAGCGCCTCCTGGAAAGGGAAGCGCCGCTCCGGCTTAGTGTGGCCGCTTCTCCCACTCCGCGGCCCGCGACGGCCCCCCCCCCCCCCACGACCGCACCACTTTGCTTTCCAGCAAAGTGGGGCCGCGGCGGCCGGGAGGTCGGGCCGGCGCCGCGCGGGTGCAGCGCGGGGCCGGGAGCGCGCGGAGGGACCGGGCCGGGCCGCGCGGCCGCGGGGCGCACTCACCTGGCAGCTGGCTGCGCGGCGCGCGGGTGGGAACGTTCTCGGAAGTGGCGGCTGGGTGCGCCCGGCCCGCGCCCCGTTTTGTTCCGCTCGGGGGAAGGCGTGTCCCGGGCCACGCCAACCAGTGGGCTTTGCACACTGCACCACAGCAGGGCTGATGTCATGGCGCGAAGCCCCGCGGAGCTGCCCTCCCGCCGCCCCCACCCCGCCGGAGCCCCAGACCCGGGGCGGCTGGACGGCGCCGGCCAGAGACGCCAGTTCTGCCTCTGCGGACCCACTGTGCGCCCCTCCGCTGCTGCTGCTGCTGCTGCTGCTGCTGCTGCTGCTGCTACTGAGAGCACGTGCCCGGACCTGTCGGAGGGGTTTTCCTGTCGGCCAGATGAGAGGTTGCAGATGTGAGCCGAGAGATCAGACTCCCGGTAAACTTGTGCCCCCAGTAAATGGAGGAGAGGCAGGGGGAGTCTTACATTCGCATGTTCCGGTGGCAAGGGGTAAGGGACACATTGGGGCGCCAGAGTAAGACAGGCCTGAGCTCTGATCTTGCCCCTTCCACTTGCTAGCTGAGCCCCTGGTCTAGACACCTACCCCTTCTGGGTCTCAGGCTCTGCATCTGTTAAAGGGGTATAATCCACAGGGATGTTGTGGGGGTTAAAATGAGATCCTATAGGACCCGTAAGCCCTCAGCAGTGGCCACCATATGACAGATATTCAACTGTTAACTCCTTTGTCCAAGGGCTTTTGTCCCTTCAGCTTTCTCCCACCTTCCCAGCTCCCCAAAGGAGAACACCCCACCCCACCCCCAAAAGCAGCAGTTCTGAAAAGTGGATGCCTCCTCTGGGACTTTTCTCTGGGCCTCCAGGCTTCAGGATGACAGGTACAGGCTCAGGCCACTCAGAGCCGCCCCTGGAGCAGTTACTACTGGGTATGGCACCTTCACCCAGTTCCCAGCCCTCCCTGAGTGCCTGCTACAGGCATTGCACAGGGCGGAGAGGCTCACTCCCTGCAGAGCTGCCTCCTCCACCAGAGGAGAGCCTTCACCTCTTTCTTGGACTCAGGGATAGCCCAGAAACCCAATGCCTTGAACAGAGAAGGAAGTCCCCAGGGGCCCTAGGCCCTCAAGCTGGTTCCATCCCCCACAGCCCTGCCCTCCGGGGGGGGGGGGGCACAGAGCACTGCCCTCTGTTTGGGAACCTGTGGACCTGGGTTTGGAGGAACAGGAAGAATCTAAGAGGCTGATGTTCCCAGGAAGGGAAGAGTGACAAAGAAGCGAGAGCCTCCAGGAGACAAGATCTTTTAGTTTGCAGTTTCTTGTAGCTTGTTCACTATATTTCTAAGTCAGAGGGAAACCGAGGGCTGTTACTATCTCCCATTCTCCAGGGCTCGGTGACATTATTTGCACTGAGTGCAGACCGAATGAACTACACTCAGGTCTTGGGTATACATTTCACTGTGATTGTGTATGTTCTGTGGGTGTGACCCTGTGTAACTTTCTACAGCTCTCTTGGGCTCTAGAGTGTTCTCTGAGAAGGAAGTACTACAGCCTCCTTCTGCCCATAGCAGTTAATGAGGGCGGGGGCAGGTCCTGGAGGCAGCTGGTCACCCTTCACCCCAAGTCACCTACAGATGCAGCTGCCAGCCTGGACTGGTGGCAGGGGCTCAGACCCTCAAAAGCTTCATTTAAAGTTCCAGGATGGCTGAATCAACTCTCATCTAGGAATAAAATCAAGCATCTTATAATCCATAAGAAACATTTTTCCCCTGGCCAGCCCCTTCATATAAACAGGGCCCTCCTCGGGGCACCTGGGTGGCTCAGTTGGTTAAGCATCTGACTTCGGCTCAGGTCATGATCTCATGGTTCATGGGTTTGAGCCCCGTGTCGGGCTTTGTGCTGACAGCTCAGAGCCTGGAGCCTGTTTCGGATTCTGTGTCTCCCTCTCTCTGCCCCTCCCCCACTCATGCTCTGTCTCTCTCTCTCTCTCTCTCAAAAATAAATAAACATTAAAAACGACAACAACAACAACAACAAACAGAGCCCTCCAGGATTGGGAAATCTACAAGCACCCAACCAGTGTTTCTTGCAGATTGGGCCATCCCCATCTGACCCAACCAAGATGTAGGAGGAAAAACCAGGAGAATTCCTGGCCATCCCTGCACTGAGCAAGCAAGAGATCAGCAGGCACATTAAATAGCAGAACTACAGTGTCAGGGACCATGGGCTTGCTGCCCAAAGGTGGTGGTCTCATGGGATTATCCTCTCTCCCTTTAGCTCCCGAGATCCTGGAGAGAGAAGCTTTGGAGTCTTGCCCAAGATTTTGCAAAAGGGCAAACGCCTGCATGTCCTTCTTTGGCCTGGATTTGTCCTCTCTGGAGTCGTGGGCCTGTTGGTGGATTTCTCCAGTAATGACATGCCAGCCTGTGCTGTGCAGTGTCTGTAGAGAAAGACAGTGGTAACCGCAGGCACACTTGGGATTCTTCCAGAGGATTTTAAAGCACCTCGTAAATAGAGTGGCTATGTCATGTGTCATCCAAAGTGAAATGCTTTTAACAGTGACCAGTATAGTGATGATATTCATAATTACACGAAGGCAACAGGACTGTCCCAGGCAAACCAGGATATATGGTCGCCCTGCATGTTCACCCAAAGACCGTGTCAGCGCACATGTCTTAGAGCTGTTTAGGCAGAGCTGGAGGTAAAGGAAGCCACGTAGGCCCTGCCTCGTCTACTCTTTCTGCAGAACCTCGCACCTTTTGGTTGTCACCCTCCCTGTTGCCAACCATTTGGGCTTGGGCTTGGGTAGCTCATTTGCAGGTAAAGAAGACTCGGGGAATCAGGCAGGACTTTGGGATCGAGGTGAATCAAAGGTGTGCTGGGGGTCACCAACCATGCAAACAGGCATGAGCCCAACGTTGAAATCACACAAAAGGCCAGTAAACACCATCGACACTTGGGACATCACACGTGCTGAAATTGTTAGGGCAGAGATACTCATTCTGGCTGACCTCAGTTATGTAACTGTGCCCTGATCGGCTCTGCCCAGCCAGTGGCACCCAAATCTGCAGAAATAATACAGTCAGAGTTCATCACCAAGAGATTCTCTGCTGGGGGTTCTAGAAGGAGATTGGGCACGCACAGTGGGGCTTGGTTTCTTCTCTGAACTCTCAAAAATGTCTCAACTCTTCAGTATCCTCGCTAGGCACTCTACCCCCCAGTGCCTCTGGATTGGACAGCTGGCTACCGGAGAGAAAGTAGGGCATTATACAGGCAGGCAAGAGGCTTCTCCAACTTCCAAACTCCTCTGCTGCCTTCTCTGACGACTTCTTCTCCTTCCTCTCTCATCTGCATCCTGAGGTCACATCTCACGCCCTTCTTGCTACAAAGTATTCCTTTTTCTCATTGATCCCAGGTGGGGAGGACATGAGTGTAGGACAGAGACTGACAGTGAAGGAATGTGGTTGGCTTAGCTCTCCCCATCACCCCGGAGAGCTTAGAGATCCAGGCTGGGCCACAGATTTCTCATTTGTCCATCCATCCCTCCATCCAGCCATCTGTTTGCCCTTCCAGCTATCCATCCATCCGGCAGACATTTATTAAAGTCCTACTCTGTGCTGGCCATGTACTGTAGGTGCTGGGAATATGGGTAAGAGTATTACTTGGATCCTGACCTCAAACCGTTCGTAATCTCGTGGGTAAACTAATATCAGGGCCCTTGTCTTTCAGAGGCACAAGGGAAGGGGTGTAGAGGACAGTGTGTAGACAAAGGATGAATGCTTAATTCTCTTTTTGTGAAGAAGGGCACTGGGGCAAGAAAGTTTTTTCTTTTCTTTCTTTCTTTATCCTTTTTTTTTTTTTTTTTTTGAGAGAGAGAGAGGGCACTAGTGGGTCAGGGACAGAGGGAGAGGGAAGGAGAATCCCAAGCAGGCTCCATGCCCAGTGTACACCCAACGTGGGACTCAATCCTACGACCGTGAGGTCATGACCTGAGCCAAAATCAGGAGCTGGGCACTCAGCCAACTGAGCCACCCACGTGCCCCGAGAAAGTTTTCTTAGCGCAAGTGAGATAGGAATGCAGTTCTGAGGGGCGCCTGGGTGGCTCAGTCAGTTAAGCATCTGACTTCAGCTCAGGTCATGATCTCGCGGTTTGTGAGTTTGAGCCCTGCGTCGGGCTCTGTGCTGACAGCTCGGAGCCTGGAGGCTGCTTCCGATTCTGTGTCTCCCTCGCTCTCTGCCCCTCCCTTGCTCATGCTCATGCTCTGTCTCTGTCTCTCTCTCTCAAAAATAGGTGAACATTAATAATAATCACACCTAATTATTGAGCACAGACTGCACGTCAGACACTTTACACCATCGTCTCCATTAATCTTCACGGTAGCTGAAGACGTAAGGACTATTTTTTTAACATTCATTTTTTTTTATTGTTACTTTAGAAAGAGAGTGTGCACAAGAGCGGGGAAAAGGAGCAGAGGGGGAGAGGGAGAATCTTAAGCAGGCTCCACACTCAGTGCGGAGCCTGATGCAGGCTCCAGCCCAAGACCCTGGGGTCACGACCTGAGCTGAATTCAAGCGTCAGATGCTCAACCGACCGAGCGCCCAGGTGCCCCCCGTAAGGACTATTTTTACCCCCTCTTTTGCATGTGAGGTAACCACTTAGCAGCAACTAAGTTAAGAGGCTGTCACTATAATCTAGATCTGTTTTCTTCCTCCGTGACATGAGAGGGCAGACTACCCCCACGCTCTCAGAAGTTCCCCCTGGACTCCCCTGAGAGCAGAGGGGTGGCCGTGTCCCTCTGGAGGAACTCAGGATAGTGGCAACATCAGCCCACTCCCAGGTCTCTGAAGTCTGAAGTTTATCATAAAAGTTTATTTAAATTTGCATTCTCCTTCACAGATCTCTGTTTTAATAAAAAGATAATGTTGGGGGCACCTGGGTGGCTCGGTCCATTAAACATCCGACTCTGGCTCAGATTATGATCTCACAGCTTGTGGGTTCAAGCCCCACATCAGGCTCTCCATTGTCAGTGTGGAGCCTGCTTCAGATCCTCTGGGCCTCTCTCTCTGCCCCTCCCCTGCTGGATCTCTCTCCCTCGCGCGCTCTCTCTCTCAATATAAATAAGTAAACTTTAAAAAGAATGTTTTCTCCAAGTTAATGTTGAAAATTATTGAACATTAAGAGAAAGGGGAGTTCTCAGGAAGTGTATCATTCTCATTGTGTCACTCCAGGAGCCCCTGGCAGGCCTCTGTGGACCCCTGGGACCAGTAAGGGACACCCAGGCTCTTTGCAGTTCTGGATTTCCCTGGATCTTTCTGGATCTGGCTCTACACTGCTGAGCCTGTGACAAAGCAAGTCAAAAAGGAGCTGTGGTGGGGCACCTGGCTGACTCGGTCAGTAGAACATGCTTTTTGTAAAAAAATTATTTATTTTTGAGAGAGAGAGAGAGAGAGAGAGAGCAAGCAGAGGAAGGGCAGGGAAAGAGGGAGAAAGAATCCCAAGCAGGGTCCGCCTGTCAGCATAGAGCCTGACTTGAGGCTCAAACTCATGAACTGTGAGATCATGACCTGAGCTGAAATCAAGAGTAGGGCACTTAACCCACTGAGCCACCCAGGTGCCCCAAGCATACAACTCTTGATCTTGGGATCATGAGTTTGAGCCCCACATTGGATGTAGAGATTACTTTAAAAAGGGGGTGCTGTGGAATGAGGTCTGGCTGTCCTGACCTGGGCTCTCTGCCTCTGTATTCATGTTTCCCAAGGAGGAGCCCTTTGAATCTCTCAGGGTTTGCAAGAGAAATGAGCCTGATGGCCAAAGGCAAAAGACCAAAAAGTCTGCAAGAGAATGTCATGAAGATAAAGTGCTTGGAGGCGAGAAAAAGGGAAATCCATCTGGAAAGGATTAGAGGGGATATTACAGAGGGCTCCCGCTTAGGAAATTTGTTCTGATTTTCAAGCTGACATTAACACTGTGAAGCACAAAGAATGTTACAGGGGATGGGGTGCCTGGGTGGCTCAGTCGGTTCAACATCTGACTCTTGATTTTGGCTCAGGTCGTGATCTCACGGTTTGTGGGATCGAGTCCCTACTCAGGCTCTGCACTGATAGCACACAGCCTGCTTGGGATTTTCTCTCTGCCCCTCCCAAACTTGCACTCTCTCGCTCTTAAAATAAATAAATAAACATTAAAAAAAAAAAAAAAGAGGGGCACCTTGGTAGCTCAGTGGGTTAAGCATCCGACTTCAGCTCAGGTCGTGATCTCATGGTTCGTGAATTTAAGCCCCACGTCAGGCTCTGTGCTGGACAGCTCAGCCTGCTTTGGATTCTGTGTCTCCCTCTCTCTCTGTCCTGCCCTGCTCGTTCTCTGTGTCTCAAAAATAAATAAACATTTTTTAAAAATTAAAAAAAAAAAAAAAAAAAAAAAAAAAGAATGTTCCAGGGAAGCTTGGAAGGTGATTCAGAAACTTTTTCAGGGGAGGCTCAGTGTCAGGTCCTCAAGAGTAAATAAATGTGGAACAGGCTGAAAAACTTATAAAATTGAGTGTGGGCAGGGACAAACAGGAGGGGCTGAGAGGGAAAAGGGAAAGAGGGCTCCCAGTGCCCCTGTGTAGGCTACCGCTATCCTGAGTCTGACAGGCTCTAGGGAGAAGTGCAGCCATGGCCTGGGCTGAAGGCTCCGGAGAAGTTTCTCTGAAAGACTCAGCTCCAATCACCAGCTGTCCTTTGCTCCTAATCAGTTTTGTTTTCCTCTTTCTTTAAAACCTGTTTTCACTCGTATCCTGTCTGGGACCACTTCAGCTGCTCCAGCCCTCTCTATGGTTATCTGGCCAGACAGCAGTGATTTAAAACAGTAAAGTAGATTGGAAATAACCAGACTTTAGGCAATACCTTTGACGGCTCTGTTCCATCAGGATCAATATGAAATTAGACTCTGAAACAGAAGAAAGGATTGGCTAACTTTTGGAGTCATCAGTTGAAAGACAAGTTCAAGGGGCGCCTGCCTGGGTGGATCAGTCAGTTAAGTGTCCGACTCTTGGTTTAGGCTGGGGTCAGGATCTCATGGTTCATAGGTTTGTGGGTTCGAGTCCCACATCGAGCCCCATGCTCAGAGCATGGAGTCTGCTTGTGATTTTCTCTCTCTCTCTCTCTCTCTCTGTCCCTCCCACCACCCCCCTCAAAATAAATAAACTTTAAAAACAAGGACAAGCTCAAGAGACACAGAGTTTACTAGACAAGAAGGTCTCAGAGGGAAGGTATTGTAGCTTATTCTCCTTTTTAGCTCACTCAGTGCCTTACATGGAGCAAACGCTTTTAATATTTTATGAATGCATGCACCAAGTAAATTCACTTCATAGTTTGGAAGGTAAGAACCAGGAGCAAGGCTGCCATCTGCTGGTGAATTTGTGAAAGACACTTATCAGGGGCCTATGTAACCTAAGTGGCCCTTTATTCTGTAACCTTAAGAAAACCTCCAACCTGGGGGTGCCTGGCTGGCTCAGTCCCTAGAGGCTGTGACCCTTGATCTCAGGGTGGTGAGTTCAAGCCCCACATTTGTCATGGAGCCTACTCACAAGAAGTTAAAAGAAAACCCCCAACAATCCTTTTCTCACCAACATCGCCTGATACTTAAATTCTTCTGCCTCTCACTCAAGACATCTCAGCTTCCTAGTAGAGAAACCAAAAATATCCTGAGACGGTAGTCAGAGGAAAAAGCCTTTGCAGGTAGAGGAAGCTATTTTGCAACTCAGGACACTTCTCTCCATTGGCAAACGTTCACTCTCCAAGATGCATTTCCCCATCACCCATCCAGAGATGTAAGCACCAGTGCTGGCCAAGGTGCCAGGAGTATATGAACAGGACTTTACAGGAAGAGGTGAGACGAAGTGTGCACCTGCGTGTGGTATGGGAGACTGCACAGGCCAAGAGCATTGGGAGCTCAGGACAGGAAGACTCCACTGCAGCAGTCAGGAAGGCTTTATAGGAGCTGAACATATGGTAATGAACTCGGCCATAAAGGGTGGCTAGGCCCTTGACATGTAAAGATGGAAGGTGTTCCAGTTATCTATTGCTGGGTAACAAATCACCCCAATCACCCCAAACTGAGTAGCTTAAAGCAACAACAGTTATTTTTACCTCTCATGGTTCTGGGTTTTACTGAGCTCAGTCACATAGCTCCTGCTTCGGATCTCTCATGTGATTGCAATCCAATGATAGCTGGCCAGAGTCATCATGGAGACTTCCTTCTTCACATGGCTGGCAACAGATGTATCTTGTCTTGTTACAGTTAGCCTACAGAAGCCCTGCCTGTAGGCAATCCATGAGGTCAGGACTCTCTCACAGCATGGCAACTGCATAAGGGCAAGCATCCCCAGAGGGAACCGGGAGGAAGTTGCCTTGCCTTCTGTAACCTAGCCTCCGAAGGCACATAGCAGAACTTCCCCCGTACTCTTCCAGTTGAGAGAGTCACAAGGCCCCACCCATTTTCAAGGAAAGGGGACGCAGACCCCTCCTCTTGATGTGTGAGTGGCAAATTTCTGGAGGAGCAGGTAGGATAGGAAACGTTATCGCGGCCCTTTTTGGAAAGCACAGTTTGCCACAAGCAGGATGGTCTTTCCAGGTGGATACCTGCATTGGCGGCACCTGAGGAGATGCATTTTTCTAAGAGGGAAGGCAACTTCTACAGCCTGGGCATTGCTAAGAGAAAACATGAGATTTTGGAAATATTCACTGTTACCATCTTTACTAAGAATCATGAAACTCGTTTCTCTGAAAAGGAGACTCAGAGAAAGGGGGAGATGTATACTGAACTCTCAAGGTGGGGGTGGCAGGAGGCTGAGATGGATGGCCAGCTCCAGCTGCCCAAGACAGTGGACGGGTGGTCATTGAGGGAGCCCACTATGTGAGGTTCTATCAAGACTGATTCTTAGAAGGGTAAAAACGTTCTGGTGTCACTACAAGAAGTGGCCGGGAATCCCCAGAGGATATGTCCAAGTGAAGTCTTTGAGAGCAGCAGTGGGCGGGGCCAGAACCAGAAAGTAACAATTAATAGGAAGCTATAGTGTAGCCAGAGAGATAAGATGTGCCCACGTCAGCATGGTAGCTATCAGTTTCGGTGCGACACAGAAGCAGGGAGCAGTCTTCATGCCAGAACAGGAGCTAGGTCAGAGATAAAATACAGCCCTATGGTTATAAAGCAGGTGACACTGAGATGAATAGGGAGTGAGATCGAGGACCACAGCAGAGCTTGAGGGCCCAAGGCCTTTGGTGGGACCAGGGCCCGAATGCTCCGAACACTGTGTCAACCACCAGCCTTATAGGAAAAGATGGACAAACGTGGTTTAAAGGCTGGATGAGCCAGGAATGGTGAGATTCAGGCTTGGCTGTCTGGGAATTAGGGGGTTTGTTCACTTAGCAGCTGCTGGATGTCTCATAATGTGCTTCTAGTGACACAGTGTCTGGGCCCTGAGAGCTGAAGGGGAGGGAGACTTTGGCTTTTGCATATTCCATGACCTGACCATATCAATAATCACATTAAATCTAAATGGTATAAACACCTCATTTAAAGGCAGGGATTGTCAGATTGGACTTTCTGAAGATTTTATTCATTTATTTTTGAAGGAATCTCTATATCCAGTGTGGGGCTTGAACTGACGACCCCCAAATCAAGAGTCATATGTTCTCTGACTGAGCCAGCCAGGCAGCTCAGATTGGATTTTTTTAAAAGTAAGACTCAACTATCTGCTATCTACAAGAAATTAACTTTAAACATAAAAACATAAGAACTCCTGGGTGACTCAGTTGGTTAAGCATCCAACTTTAGCTCAGGTCATGATCTCATGGTCCGTGAGTTCAAGCCCCACATAGGGCTCTGTGCTGACAGCTCAGAGCCTGAGCTTGCTTCAGACTGTGTCTCCCTCTCTCTGCCCTCTGCTCACACACTCTCTCTCTCTCTCTCTCTCAAAAGTAAATAAACATTAAAAAATTTTTTTAATTCATATAAAAACATTAATAAAAGAATAGGAAAGAAAATACTATGCTAACACTAATCAAATAAAGTTAGAGTTGCTATATTAATACCAGACAAATTGATTTCAGAGAAAAGAATATTATCAGAGATAAAGAGAATCATTTCATAAAGACAGAAGAATCACTTCCTCAAGAGGGTGTAATGCTCCTAAATGTTGGTGCACCTTAACCACCAAACAGAGGAAGGAGCTTGTACTCCCTGGGAAATGAACAAAACAAAACAAAAAATATCAAACTTAAGTTTCCACTGCTATTTTATACAAAAGTTACAGAGAACAGTCAAATTTTATGTAACATATAAAGAAGGAGAAGGGGTGCCTGGGTGGCTCAATTGGTTAAGCATCTGACTTTTGGTTTCAGTTCAGGTCATGATCTCACAGGTCGTGAGTTCAAGTTCAGAGTCAGACTCCATACTGACACACGGGGCCTGCCTGGGATTCTGTCTCCTCTCTCTGACCCTCCCCCACTTGTCCTCTCTCTCTCTCTCTCTCTCTCTCTCTCTCAAAATGAATAAACAAACTTTTAAAAATAAATGAATAAAATAAAGAAGCAGAAAACTGTGACCCATAACCATAAGAAATCTTCGGTTGATCTAGTTGTGAGAATTAGCAGACAATGACTTTAAAATTACTATCATCAATGTGTTGAAGAATTTAAAAGAAAAAAATAGACAGGATGAGTGAAGTGATAGGGTATTTCAAGAGAAACAGAAATTCCAAGAAAGAGCTAAACACAAATTGTAGAATTGAAAAATACAGTATCTGAAAATAAAAATGTACTAGATGGGCTTAACAACAAATTGGACACTGCAGAAGAAAAAAAATAGTGATTTGAATAAAGGCCAATTGAAATACCCAAATTAAAGCAAAAAAAAAAAAAAAGAAAAAAATGTTTGGAAATCATTAAGAAAGCATTCACAAGCTGTAGGACAATAGCAAGTTGTCTAATATATATATGATTGGAGTTCTCTAAGGAGAGGAAAGAAACAGTGGGTAGAACAAAATACTTAAAGAAACAGTGAATGAATTTTTTTAAAGTTTATTTATTTGCAGAGAGAGAGCAAGTGCGTGCATGTGTGCTTGAGCAGGGGAGGGGCAGAGAGAGAGGGAATCCCAAGTGGGCTCCTTCCCATGAACCATGAGATCAAGAGCCAAAATTAAGATTCAGAGGCTTAAACAACTGAGCCACGCAGGCGCCGCAAAATAGCGTATGAGATTTTGATGAAAAAATACGAATCCACAAGTCCAAGATGTGTAACTAAGCACAAGCAGGATAAATACAAAGAAAACCATACTCGGCACATCAAATTGCCAAAAAACAAAGATAAAGAGAAAAATCTTAAAAACAACCACAGCAGGGCAAAAATAATTCATTGCACCAGTGGGAGCAATGAAAAATATGAAAGCTGTTTTTCATCAGAGAGAATACCATTCACTGGTAAATAAACAAAATGTGCTATATTCATACAATGAAGTACTATTCAACAATAAAAAGAAATGAGCTACTTATATATACTAAAATATGAATGAACTTGGGGGCACCTGGGTGGCTCAGTCGGTTGAGGGTCTGACTTCGGCTAAAGTCATGATCTCAAGGTTCATGAGTTCGAGCCCCACATCGGGCTCTGTGCTGACAGCATGGGGCCTGCTTCTGCTCCTCTGTCTCCCTCCCCCCTCTCAAAAATAAACATTCAAAAAAATAAAATATGAGTGAACTTTAAAAACATTCTGGGTGAAAAGGGACAAGATGCAAAAGACCACATATTATATGATACCGTTTAATGTCTAGAAAAGGCAAGTCTGTGGAGACAGAAGGTACATTAGTGGTTGCTTGTGGTTTGAGTAAGAACTAGGACTGACTACAAACGGGTTCATAGGAGGATTGCTTTGGGGTGTTGGAAATGTTCTAAAATGAGACTGTGGTGATAGCTACACAATTCTTTAAATTTACTAAAAATCATTGAACTGTACGCTTACACTGTGTGGATTTTATGATATGTAAATTCTATCTCAATAGAGCTATTGAAAAGGTAGTGAAAGAGAGAAGCCACAAATTTGAAAAGGATAAATGAAAAGCATATAAGTGAAGTGGGATTGTTAGCCACAATATGTAAAGAGTAATTATAAATCAAGGAAAAAAGATGAACAATATAGTTGAAAAAAGATCAGGAGATGGGAATAGAAGGCAATCTTAACGACCGATAAACATATGAAAAAGTACTCAATCTTATGAATGGTTGGTGAAATGCAAATTAAAATAATAATGATCAGGGCATCTGGGTGGCTCAGTCATTAAGTGGTTAAACCTCCATCTCTTCATTTCAGCTCAGGTTATGTTCCCAGGGTTGTGGGCCTGATTCCTGTGTCATTAAGATTCTTTCTCTCCCTCTCCCTCTGCCCCTCCCCTGTTGGCTCTCTCTCTCTCTCTCTCAAAATTAAATTAAATTAAATTTAAAAAATCAAATCAAATCAAATCACAATGACCTACAATCTTGCATTTCTCTGGTTGTCAAAAAAACAAAACAAAATCTAACAATCCAAGTGTTACCATAAATGTGGTAAACTTAAAGACATCCAGACCGTCAACCATGTGGGTAGATTCCTGAAGAAACACAAATGTGCACAATAAGATGTGTAGAAGAATTTCTGTAGCAATAAAACTGTGCTATAGTGGCAAAAAGCTGGAAATAAGAGAATTGCTAAGTTGTAGTATAGTAGCACAATGGAAAATTGCACAGCAGTGGAAATGAATAAATTAAAGCTATATGAATTAACGTAGATGAACCTTACGATGTAATGTTGTGTCAAAAGGAAAGTTGTAGAAGAATGTGCGCAGTATGACTCCATTCATATAATCAAAATATGCAAAGCACACATAGTGTTTGATGTGGTAAAAGTGTAAAGATATGCACAGAAATGATTAACAGCAAGTTCAGAATAGTATTTCCTCTGTGGGGAGAGAGAAATACCATAGAGGAGGAGATGAAATTATATTTGTACTGCTTTCTTTCTTAAACTGTATGGTATTTATGGATGGGATGGTTAAATTTTATATGTCAACTTGACTGGACCGTGGGGTGCCCGGGTATATGGCCAATATTATTCTGGGTGTTTCTGTGAGGGTGTTTTGGGAGGAGATTAACATTTATTTATTTTTTTTTAAATTTTTTTTTTCAACGTTTATTTATTTTTGGGACAGAGAGAGACAGAGCATGAACAGGGGAGGGGCAGAGAGAGAGGGAGACACAGAATCGGAAACAGACTCCAGGCTCCAGAGCCATCAGCCCAGAGCCTGACGCGGGGCTCGAACTCACGGACCGCGAGATCGTGACCTGGCTGAAGTCGGACGCTTAACCGACTGCGCCACCCAGGCGCCCCGGAGATTAACATTTAAATCAGTAGACTTCAGTAAATCAAATTGCCTTTCCTAATGTAGGTGGGCCTCATCCAATCAGTTGACCCTCCCTAGAATAAAAGAACATTCCTCCTTCCCGATTGCCTTTGAACCAGGACATCAGTTTCTTCCTGGGTCTCAAGCCTACTGGCCTTTGGACTAGTATACCATCAGCTCACCTGGGTCTCAGGCTTTCAAACTTAGATTGGAAGTAAACCATTGGCTCTCCTGGGTCTCCAGCTTACCAACCCGCTTTGCAGATCTTAGGACTTGTCAGCCTCCATAAGTGCCTGAGCCAGTTCCTTAGAATGAATGAATGAATGAATGAATGAATGAATGAATATCCTATTGGTACTGTTTCTCTAGGGAAACTCGACTACAACAGGTATGTTTGTTAAACTATTTTCCATACATCTATTATGTCTAAAATATTTCAAAATAAAAATTTTAATAAATAAAGAAAGAAAGAATGAGTTGTTAAGATGTCAGGTGCTATAGAGGTCAAGTAACATGAGAACTGGAAAACACCCATTAGACTTAGCTTTTGAAGCCGATGATTGCCTTTGCTGGAACGGTTTGGGCACTGTGTTCAGAGTGGAGGTCTGACAATGATGGGTGTTGGAGAGACAAGGAGTACACACACCCTATGAAGTGAAGGACAGCACTGGGCCTGTTGCTGGACGGGGGTGCAGGGTAGAGGAAGGGGTTTGGGAATGAGTGACTTCACTTCTCCCTGGGGCTGCCATACTAATTCTGTTGGAATTCTCAGCGTGCTGGTGCTCCTTTGGCTCCTGTGACTATTCCAGTAAAGATTCTGGAAGACTTGGATTTTGTCTCCAGGGTGTCCAAACTGATTCCTAAAATAACTTAACCACAGATGCAAATATCCTAGATGTCAGCTTTCTTAGCAGTGGTTTTCCAAAGAGCGTAATACTAAGCTCTTTCCATGGAAAGAAAGACATTAAAGCCATGATTATCACACTGTTAGCCCCAGGTCTAAGTGGGGGAATGTCAGACTCACAATAAATTAAGCTAAAAGTTCAGGAAGGCTCTGCACTGGAATAAGAAAGAGAGAGAGGGAGAGGTTTTTCTTTTCTATTTTCCTTTTTTTTTTTTTTCCCCCTTGTTGAGTGGTTGAATTTGGCTAATGGAGTGTTGCTAATGGTTTCCGAATTTAGGTTCTCAGGGATCTGCAGCAGGGACTTGTTCCAAGCCACAGGGGCTGAAGGGACACGCTAGTCTGTCTCACTCCTCCCAGAAACTCAGTCTGGGTTTTACTCTAATTTCTTGGTTTCATCAGAGGAGCTCCAGATGAGGAGAGATTCTGCCCTGGGGTATTTCTCCCTACCCCTCCCAGACAGATTGCAAGCCTTTTCCAATACTCCATTCTCCCCGGGGCTTTCCCTGGTTGCTGCAGAGAGAAACCCGCCAGCAGGGGTCAGAAGTGTCTCACATCTGGCCTGGAGCCGCTGGCCACATGTGCTGTTTGTCCTGGCATCGCCAGGGTTCATGGGGAACTGGAGAACACCTTCTTGCTAATGCCTTGGCATCACTGTGAGCGTCACCGGCTCACGGTTCCTTTCCCTGAATGTGTAGTATGATGGGGAAATGGAAGGTATGTTCATTCAAAGACTGAAGTGGGTGTGGGGGTATAATCCAGACACCAGCAATGCCAATTCGCCATCTGGTTTTCTACCAGGTTTTTATGTGTATTGGCACGTGCCATGCACTCTGTAGGTCTGGATGTCAGAGGACGTGTGGCTCGGGTCTGCCTTGTTGAAATTTTCTCAGATTCCTGGGGCGTCTGGATTTGCTCCGCACCCAGGCGCTCCCCGAGCTCTCCCACGGCTTAGAGGAAAGTTTGTGCGCGGCTCCTACGATGCCTGCCCAGGCCACGCCTCCACGCATGCTCAGTTTGGACTGGAAGTCTCCCAGGGCAGCCGTCTCCAGAACGAACGTCTGAGCGGCCCAAGCCACACAAGAGCAAGTTCTGCTCTCGTTTTCAGACTCTTCCTAATCCTTGGCCCCACTGCAAGTCTACTCCCCAGCTCTAGTTCTCTTTGACTCCTCTGGTTCACATTGTTGTTCCGCTGCCAGGATAGCTAAAGGGATCCCACTGGAGGTGTCTGTCTCCCTCCTTGCTCCTTGGTCTCCCCCACCCCTAAGTGGTAGGGGTGGGAGCAGCCAGAGAACCAACGGGGGCCTATGGGACAGGTATACAGAACTCTGGGCTGGAAGGGGTTCCAGTCTGTAGCTGAGATTCTCAGGGACCCAGCACCTTCCAGGCAGCCTCCATGAGCTGTTGTGACAGGCAGAAGCCATCCCTTTCCACCTGCCAAAAGGAGGACGTCTGCAAAGCCTGGGCACCTGGCCTGCTATCCCAGGAGTAGAGTTACAGCAGCTGATCTAGGCAACAGGTGTAGCCTGCATGGTACAGCTGCTGCTGGGCACATCTGTACAGATGGGGGAGGGCTGCACCAGCAGGGCCCGTCAGTCATTCCTTCCCACACTCCCCAGAGCTGAGGGGGATGTGCAGAAAGGACCAGGCCTGAGAGAAATGTGGGGAAACTGGGGTGAGCGTTCACAGAGCACTAATTTTCTCGAGATCCCAGAGTAGGACCCCTTGCCAGGTTGCCCCAAAGTCAGCGCAGCTCGTCCCAGCAGCTTGAGAGTCAGAGCCTTGAGCCCTCCTCCTTTGTCTTGCTGCCCAGTGCCTTGGCTTGCAGCTAGCTCCTCTCCCTTCCAGGCTGGCTCAGCTCAGGCATTTGCAGGCTGGAGCTCAGGATCCTGGCCTGCAGTGGCTCTCCCAGAAAACTGGGAGGGACGGACTTGAAAGTGTGGCTCTTTATATATGCAGATGATCTCTTGCCATTTTAGTTCCTCAAACCACAGAATCAATTAAAGGGAAAGGGGCACATTTGGGGGCTCTGGGTCTGTGTCAGGCACTGGGTCCGATGCTTTACCTACATCACCTCATCAAATCCTACCCCAAACCCTGCCAGGTATATATTGTCAGGATCATTTCTGTTTCATAGAAAGAAACCAAAGTTATGGTCGCAGAGAATACAGTGAATCTGACACTCGATTGCAGCCCTCACTCCAAAGCTTGTACTCTGTCCATTGTACACACTGCCTGAAACCTCCCAGTTCATGGGGAATCGTGCATCAGGCCTCATCCCTCTTCCCTGTGTAGGGGAATCCCTGCCTATCCCCAACTCATCCATTTCTGCTTAGTGCAGCCAAAGTCACCTCTACAACCTCAATCGCCAGGTTCGTTTGACAACTCACAGCCGTCCAACACCTCCAGTCACCCCACTGCCACCCAAGTGGATGCCACAGCTCCCACGCTCTTGTCAATGGCTTCTCACACCTAATTCCCTTCTCTTGGTCTAGCCCTGCTCCCCCTCAAGCCCTATCATGGGCCTGAAAACCTTTTGCCTCTATCTACCACTTTTCAGTGGTCCAACTTCATACCGTTTTTTCCCCTCTCAAGACACTTCTTTTCTTAGTATTTAAAGAAGATTTATTGACACGGGGCGCCTGGGTGGCTCAGTTGGTTGGTTGTCTGACTTCGGCTCAGGTCATGATCTCATGGGTTGTGAGTTCAAGCCCCGCATCGGACTCTGCACTGACAGCTCAGAGCCTGGAGCCTGTTTCAGATTCTGTGTCTCCCTTTCTCTCTGCCCCTTCCCTGCTCACACGTGCTCTCTCTCTCTATCTCTCAAAAATAAGTAAACACTAAAAGAAATTTTTTTTAAAGAATATTTATTGATAGAAGAAAATGTTCACAGAATATATTAGGAATACCTTACCATTTCTTTTTTTTAACGTTTATTTATTTTTGAGACAGGGAGAGACAGAGCATGAACGGGGGAGGGTCAGAGAGAGAGGGAGACACAGAATCCGAAACAGGCCCCAGGCTCTGAGTTGTCAGCACAGAGCCCGACGCGGGGCTCGAACTCACAAACAGCGAGATCATGACCTGAGTCGAAGTTGGATGCTTAACTGAGTGAGCCATCCAGGTGCCCCAATACCTCACCATTTTATTTGTCATTGTATAAGTCATACATGGATGCATGTTCCTTGTAAGAATAACCACAGCAATTCAAGCATACAGAAAAAATTAATGACTCCCCTGATGACTCTCCCAGAAGTAACCATTGACATCAGTTTAGAGTGTCTTTCCAGACTTACCAAAAAAACGTGTATTTGCATACAGGTTTATGTACGCATAGAAATATATAGTTTTGTGAGGCATCTCTTGATGTAGATCATATTATGCAAATTGTTTTGCAACTTCTATTTCTCTTAATACTCAGTATGAAGATTCTAGGACTATGTTGTATACCTGACATAGTTTGTATATAAGTTCTGGGTGAAGACATACCATTCTTTACTGAGGCCTTAAGAATCTAGCTTGGGGTGTGCCTGGCTGGCTCATTTGGTAGAGCATGAGACTCCTGATCTCAGGGTCATGAGTTCAAGCCGCATGTTGGGGGTAGAGTTTACTTAAAAAAATAAAAAATAAAACTTAAAAATAAAAAGAGTCTAGCTTAGGCTCTGTTCCTTGTCCAATGCGTAAAACCGGCTACATAATTTCCAGAGTCCAATGCAAAATAAAAATGTGGGCTCCTGTATTTAAAAAAATTATTGAGAGGGGCGCCTGGGTGGCTCAGTCAGTTGAGTGTCTGACTCTTGATTTTGGTTCAGGTCATGAGCTCATGGTTCGATTTGTGGGTTTGAGTGCTACTTGGGATTCTCTCTTGCTCCCTCCCTCTCTTTCTGCTTCTCCCCCACTCGTGTGCCCTCTCTCTCTCTCTCTCTCTCTGTCTCTCAAAATAAATAAACATAAATAAATAAGTAAATAAATAAATAAATAAAATTTAAACATTGCAACAGGAAAGCATTAAACCAAACAGAGGGTCCTTCTAAGCCTCGGGTCCTGTGTAACTGCACAAGTCACATGCCCATGAGGTTGGCCTACCCATGGGCTCTAGGCATGGGTGGTGCCTTGAGGCACTTACGAGCTGTAAGACCCATGCACAATATTGACCTCACTCGCTTCACGTATAAAATACAAACAAAAATGGGCTCTACAGAGACTGGCTGTCTCCTAGATGCCTTGAGTCATTGCATCCCCTGTTTTGAAAATGGACATTCCTGCCTCAGCCTCCACATTGGCTCTTGTCCCTCGATTCTGCACCCAGCCTTCCCCAGCTGCATTCTCTGTTCCAAGGCCAGCATGCTGGGCATTCCAGCTCTCACACAAGCAAACCCCCAGGGTGTGTGTCTGCCAATTGGCATTGTTCTGGCGGCACCCACAAAACAGCAGGGGGGCCAGACAATGACATCCTTGTGCCTTGGGTAGAAAGTCTCTCCAGAGATAAGAGAGCACTGAGCTATCAACCAAGAGACCGGTTTCAGTGCCAGCCATGCCACTAAATTGGCTGTGTGTTCTCAATGGGCAAGTTGCTTAACAAGTTGGCACCTTAGCTTCTTTATCTCTTAAAAGAGAGGGTGGGATTAGATAGTCTTTAAGACCACTCCCAGTTCTGAAAGTCTGTATTTAAATGACTCTAAGAAAAAAAAAAATGACTCTAAGAGACTGTATGGTAAACAACATTGCTTGGGCATTTACCATACACCATTTGCAAGCTCATTTAGTGCTGATAACAAGCCTATGAGGCAGGCACTTTTTTTACATTTTACAGATGAGGGAGTTGGGACTCAGATTAAAACATATACTGAAAAAAAATGAAGAAAAAAAACATATACTGAAAGAGGAAAGTTTGGGGGTGATGGGAACGTTCTAGAACTTGGTTGTAGTGATGGCTGCACAAGTCTATCGATTTACTAGAAATCATACAATTGTACACTTACAATGGGTGAACTTCACAATCATTATACCTCAAAAAAGCTGTTAGAAAGGAAGGAAGGAAGGAAGGAAGGAAGGAAGGAAGGAAGGAAGGAAGGAAGGAAGAAAGAGAGGAGGAAATGTACTGAGGCTAGTAAATGATGGAGCCCTTCGCTGCTACCCCACACTACCACCCAGAGACTCCCTTTCTCTGCAGATACGGAGCACTTGAAAGTATGGACTCAGGAGCCCGGCTGCCAGTTCAGACCATGGCTCTGGCACTTACGAGCTGTAAGACCCACGCACGATATTGACCTCACTTGCTTCACCTATAAAATACAAACAAAAATGGTGCCTATTTCAAGCGGTTGTTGTGAGGATTAAATGGATTAATGTATATGAAGTGCTTGGAATTGCAGCCAAGTGCTACAGAAGGTATGGACTGTTACCGGCTCCAGGATTGCTACAGCCAGAGCCAGCCTTCTTAAAGGGGACTGCTTCTCCTTGCCAACCCCTTCTCTGTCCTCCTGGCCCCTTAAAGAGACACTTCTTTTGAAAAGCCATCTTTGGAAAAACACTGTGATGAATTTCAGTACATCTCACTTCCTGGTAACAAAGAAAGGGAGAAGCAGCATCTTCCCGATAAGGCAGTGACTCGCTCCGTCTCGTAAAACATTCATTACTGTGCCAGCTTTTCCCACAGACTGTTTCTCCCAGGTCCTCCTCAGCTCAAACAATCAACACAGAGCGCCCTTCTTAAAGGGGGTCCTGAGGCCAGTCACGAGGCCTGAGTGGCCACAGACGGGGACAACTGCTTTGTCCACACTCCACCCCATCTCACCGTCACGCAGCCCCTCACGGGTTAATGAGTCAAGCTAGAAAGGCCAAGGGTTATTAGTGGACAGTCAGCTCTCTACCACTTAAAAATGAGTTTTCAAGCCCTGAGCCCATAACCAGAGGGCATGTGACTGGGGTGGGGAAGAGGATGGGCTGGGGATGTGGGCTGATGCTTTCCGTCTGATTATCACACTTCTGCTTATATTTGCACAGCATTTGATAGCCACTTTCTCTTCCATTATCTCACTGACTACTCACCTAAGCCTTGGTGGGTGATGATTGTTGTCCCCTGGGTGTCAACACCCCTTTTTAGTGATGAGCACATGGAGGTGACGCCCTTCAGCAAGCCGCTGAACCAAAGCGCGGACTCAGGTCTCCTGATACCATGCCCAGTGTTTTTCCACTGTGCTGAGGAGGAGGAAGTCAGAGACTCCCTCGGACTCCACCTCAGAAGCTCTAATGGCATTTACTAAATGGCCAAGAAAATAAAGCAATGTGCTGTCTTCATATCCCCACCAAGGGCCTTACAACTTCTCTGGAAACCCTGAACAAGAGAGCCCAGAGGTAAAGGCATTTCCTCCGTGGGTCACATGGAACGTGAGAGCTGTGACTCTGTTCAAATCCCCGAGGTCCCCCATCAGATAACCCTAGTGGTGAAACAAATGAGCATTGATCCATAGACCTCAGTGTTCCAAGAAAACAGGCAGAGCCCCCAAAGAAATCAGGCTGGACCTGGAAATGTCACTTGCTATGTGCTTCCTGAGGCTCCCAAAGCCCTCATCTCAACTCAAGCCAGGTCTGAGACTCCATAAGGGTGACAACAGGCTCCTGGGCTGGTTTTTTAAAACCCATTTGTCACATTGACATTAATCCTCTTGTTAACAATCTTCTGCCCTGAAGCAGGATTGAGTCTAAGCTGTGCAAGGAGTCGGGGGCAAAGGGAGTTGTTGGGTTTTAAGAAGTCTCAATAAGGTCAGCAGGGCCTGGAGGCCACTTTCTTCATGAGCCAATAGGGGGGAAGAGGAACACTTGCTGAGCAAGGGTCCCCAGCAGTGAGCCTGCATCTTCTTCAATTACCAACCCTTTCACTCCCCAGCACCCCTGTTGTTGTCTCCACCCTCCACTCCCCACAACCAGGCCCTTGCCTTTACTTCTTATTGATTTTCATATTTAAGGAAAATCCATTTGCTTGATTCAGAGCAACTGAGTCATCACTGTGTTCAGAGGAAAATCACTCACAGAGTAGACACTTGGCAGAAGCCGCTTGCGGGATGGGCGGGGACTCTGCTTACACCCCAACAGCGCTTTGTCCAGAGTTGCTTCTGGCTTCTCTCTTGCTCTGTCCTGGCCACCTTCTCTCCCAGGAGCCTTCACATCCACTGCCCGTCACCCCAACCAGACTGGCCTGTTTCTTCTCTGCCTTCCAACCTGTCCACATGCTATTATGTTTATCTGCTGGAGGTTTATGATTGGGACATTTGGAGCAGGGTCAGAGAGGACTTGTAGGATCAGCCATCCACAAATGGAGGGGGGGGGCTATTAATCATATGCACCAATGGAAGAAATTAAACTCTTACAAATCATGGCTTTGGCCCTCTTTATCTTTCTGGGTAGTGCCCAAGGAACAGCATCATTCCAGCATTACCCATGTGGGTGAGGGCCCCTGTGTCTCACCTCAGGATGGGTCAGGGGCAATTCAGTCTCTGATACTGGTTTGTATGACTATTGTGTAATCTTGGTCCCTGGGCCTAGGAGGGCCAAGGAGCTCAGCCAATCCACCCTATGAGCCCTCAAGAAGGGACAGTGCTTCTTGTTTTTTTAAATGATTTTTTTTAACATTTATTAATTTTTGAGAGATAGAGACATAGAGCAGGAGCAGAGAGAAAGGGCAGAGAGAGAGAGAGAGAGAGAGAGAGAGAGAGAGGGAGACACAGAATCCTAAGAAGGCTCCAGGCTCTGGGCTGTTAGCACAGAGCCCCACACAGGGCTCGAACCTAGGAGTGAGATCATGACCCAGGCTCCCCAGAGACAGTGCTGCTTCTTTTTTTTTTTTTTTTTAATTTTTTTCAACGTTTTTTATTTATTTTTGGGACAGAGAGAGACAGAGCATGAACGGGGGAGGGGCAGAGAGAGAGGGAGACACAGAATCGGAAACAGGCTCCAGGCTCTGAGCCATCAGCCCAGAGCCTGACGCGGGGCTCGAACACACGGACCGCGAGATCGTGACCTGGCTGAAGTCGGACGCTTAACCGACTGCGCCACCCAGGCGCCCCCAGTGCTGCTTCTTAAAGCACCAGGCTCCCCTTTGCAGGCAGAGGGGACTGCGCAAAGAAAGGAAGAATTTCAGGTAGCACATCGTTGAATGTCAAATGGATGCAAGGTTGTAGGACTCAGACTCAATAATGCATGGTGAGTGACATCCCGCACTCTTCTAAGCGGGCCACCTGTGTTTATCGCACTTAATCCTCCCAACAATCTTATGAGATAGTAACAGTTATTATCCCATTTACAGACGACGAAATCGGGGCGGTCAGAGGTTCAAGAATTCGTTCAAATTCCCACGGCTAGTAAGTAGTAGATCCAGGATTTGAGCCCAGACAGTCTGCCTGAGGAGCCCATACTTTTAGCCATGACACCCTCATCTCAGGTGCCCCGCAGAGACAGCCCCCTCCCCACCGCAAAAGACAATTCATTCCTTTCATGTCAAAATCCTTCCCCCTGATCGGATGGGAACTTCAAGGTCACTGCTATTTCACTGTCTAGTGCTCCTTCATCCTCCCTTAGGTCCACATGCACTGCGGCCTGCTTGGCTGGAAAGGGCCCCAGGCAAAACTCAAGGGGTCTCATCCTGACCCTGCTCAGCTTCCTACTGGTTGATACTTCAGAGACCTCCCAGGGAGTTGACCTTTCTGCTTTCTATCCTTCAGCCCCTCAAGACCCCGGAAATCAATCAGTCCTCATTGATGGCTAGAGCTGGTGAAATCTCTGATCCCAATCGGCTGGGTCCTTGGCCACAGCTACTCCCTTTCACCCACAGAGCTCAAAGCTTGCTCCAGAGGCAGAGGCCACCTGATTTCCTTCTGCCCTCTTCCTGCAGAGTCTGGAAGCCCTCAGGCCCGGAAGCGGGGGTGAGGGTGGGGGTGGGGGTGGGGGTATGAGGGATGGGGGGTGGAATCCTTGCACCGCGGAGAGGTTGCCGAGGTTCTGGCCGAGAACGCTCTTCGGGTCTTGTCATTTTCTCTCTCGTCTTCTGCCCCCTCCCCCCACTTCCATGGGCCCTAGAAGGAGGAGGGGCAGCGGCAAAGTAGAGAACGTGGGAAGAAGTCACGTTATTTTACTGAGCACCTACTATTTGCCGGGCACTTCTGGGGCCTCCCCTCTCCTCTGCACCCGAGATCCAACTCAGATAGGGGTAGAGAGGAAGGAAGGGTGGGCGGAGTCAGAAGCGGGTTGAGGAGGCTGGCGGATTCATCTGCCCCCTTTTAGTGAACCGACCGAACTAACTGCAGCCCGAGGACTTGCTGGGGAGGGGTGGCGGGTCCCCGGGCAAAGGAAAGGCTCAATTGTGCGAAGGCTTCCTGCCCTGCCAGCTCGCGGCCCCAGCCTAGCTACCAAGCAGCCGCCTTTCTGCGGCTGGGGAGGCGGGACGGGAAGGCGAAGGCAGGAAAGGGTTACGGGAATAGCTTTCCAATGACAAAGTCTGGAAGGGACCCATGCCTCCGCCCCTCTGCGGGTTAAACTGGCACAGTGCGGGGGGAGGAAGACGAGGGCGACCAGAAACACAGCCTGCCCTGCTGCCCGCCCCCCCCGCCCCCCGGTCGCCGGGCACCCCCTCCCCGGGCCCGCGTCGGAGGCAGCCGGCGTGTGCCTGGGGCAGCGGGTCACGAGGCTCCGCCCCCGGCAGCCCGGCCCCGGGGGACGCACTTTGTTCAGGATGCCGCCTCCCCGCTCATTGTGGGGCCGGGGCCGGCGGCGGCCCTAGTGTGAGCGCGCGGCTGGAGCGCGCGGCGGACGCCGACCCCCGAGCGAGGGCCGGACCCGGCCCGGGGACCCCGGAGAAACTTTCTTATCGCGAGGAGAGCGCGCCCGGCCCCGCGCTGCGCTGGGGATGCGCGGCTCTGCGCGGCGGCGGCGCGGACCGGGACCCGGAGCTGGAGCCGGGGAGGGCAGGCGCGCCGGTGAGTGGCCCGCGCGGGGTCGTCGCGGGGGCGGGGACCGGGCTGCGCGCGGCTGCCGCCGCTTCCCACTTTGCCGGGCCGGGACAGATCCCCGGGGGGAGGTGAGCCTGGTGCCCCGGGGAGGCTGCGGGCTGGGCTCGAGAGAGGCGCTGGAATAACAACGGAGGCGCTGGCGGCTTCCCGGGAGGGTGTGTGCCGAGGCGTCCCTGGGGGACCGCGCGTCTGCTCCAGGACTTGACTCACTAGGGGCTACCAGCGTCAGCCTTTCGGAGCCTCAGTTTCCCTTTCTGTGAAATACCTGCAGTGTAAAGTGTGTTGAGATCCTATAACCAAAGACACCAAGTGCTACGTTATTACACACACACACACACACACACACACACACACACACCCGTACCCGTGTTTTCTCCCATCCCAGCGGAGCGAGCAGAGCAGCTGGAGCAGGTGACCTTGCCGGGCTGTTCCAGAAAATGTTCACTGGGTGCCCAGGTTGTGCTGCGAAGCGTCGGCCGGCCACACTCCCGGAGGCTGTCCTCTTTGGCGCCAGCCCAGTGGAAGTGTTCCCTGGGGGAGACGGGAGGGAGGAGAAAGGAAGGTTGAGTGAACACCAGGAGCTCACCTGAGGGCTCTCGGGCGCTTGGGCTCTTGTGGTACCTCTATCCTCACCCAATATAACCTGGTCCTAGGATAAAGAATCAGCCAAGTCTGCAGAGGGCAGAGAGGGGAGACGGGATCAGGGGAGGGCGTGAGTGGTGAGTGGTGGGGGCGATGTGCAGGGGTGAAGTCCACTCAGCAGAGAGGGCTTCTTGTCCCCCGGAGCCCAACACGGGAAAATCAGCTGGTGAGTCAATGGGACTTTGTTAGGACAGCCACAGGGCGCAGCTGGCGCCGGCTTAAGGGAAGCGCCCGGATCCCCCCTTGATAACATGCTGTTTATCTGGCTTCCTGTTTCGATGATTGGGATACCATTGGCTTGTTCAAATTCAATGCTGAAAAGCCTGCGGCCACGTTCCTTCTGCAAAAGCAGAGGGCTTGCCTAGGTTTTCATCTTTCATCTGCCTTGTTCCGGATGCATGGTGTCCCCTACAACTCACTTATAATGGGGCAGCTGGACTTCACACAAAGAACCCCTCCCCAAGTAGGCGGAGCTGCCACTTCAGAGACCTTGGCTCCCTTCAGACCCAAAATACATGTGACTCCAGCCTGCTTATGAATTTTTTTATCCTGCTTTGAATTTTGGTTGGTGTATCTTTGGAATTAAGCTGGGAAAGGAGACTATGGCTATGGGTTGCCTCCCCTAAAAAGAACTTTATGTCATCTTAGTGGTGCATGCTTTCACTGTTAATTTCTGGGGGAAGTTATCAGTTTGTAGTTCTATATCATCCTGTGTTGCTAACAGGCTGGATGGTCAGAGAGCAAATTGCCTTTCTGTTTTGGTTTTCACTTCTTTAAAATGGAACTGGGGATAATTGCTACTCCTGGAAAAATAAACAAGGCTTTTGGGTCTGTGCTTCAGCCTCTAGGGTCTATTTCCTAAACTTCCTAGGTTAAGGGGGAGCAGCCCCTACTCTGAACTCCAGAAAGTTATCTGAACTCCGTTGTGGCAGGTTTCACTTTGCGTTTTACTTTTTTTTTTTTTTTTAATGTTTTTCTTAACATTTATTCATTTTTGAGAGACTGAGAGAGACAGAGAGTGAACAAGGAAGGGGCAGAGAGAGGGAAGCACAGAATCTGAAGCAGGCTTCAGGCTCTGAGCTGTCAGCACAGAGCTGGATTCGGGGCTCGAACCGCAAACTGGGAGATCATGACCTGAGCCCAAGTCTGACGCGCAACCAACCGAGCCACCCAGGTGCCCCTCCATTTGTGTTTTAGACATTTGGGATTTGTGCACATGTCTTATCTCCCGATGAATGCTATCTAGCCAGATATCCTGTCTGAGCACCCAGCACATAGTAGGCACTTTATAAACGTTTGCCAGATAATACGTTTGGAAAAAAATCTAACGGACACCCAGGGGCCTCCCATCCAAATCCAATGCCCTTTTATTCATTTTTTGAGAGTTGTTTGATTTGCCTCCACTCCACTTTTTCCCTCTCAAAACACGGTCCATAATAAGGTTGATTTGCCCACAGGTGGGCAAGCTTTAAGCATTTGGGCCTTTTGTGAGTCTACTTGGGGAGCCCTGGCCCTGGGAAACTGAAAACAGGAATGCTGTTTTTCCTTCCTTGCCAAATCTGCTCCCCTCCTGAGTCCACGTGAACCTCTGGCTTCGCTCAGCTTTGGTCAAGTAGAAAAGAGGAGCCTGGAGTAGAAAAATCTTTTGTCCATTCTTTACAATTTGTCTCTCTTCCCATCTTTATTTTCTGTCAATGTCACTTCCCTTTTCTTTTCCAGTTCTTTTGAATTCTTAATGGGTTTGGCCTTTAGAAAAACTAGAATGTCAAAGTCAAAAGGATCTTTTCCCCTCCCAACCCCTGCCCTGCCCTCCTCCCCTTTACTGGTCAAGATCCAGAGGGCAATGGACTCAAAGCCACACAGCTAGGGTGCTTTAGAGGCCAGCCTAGACAGCAGGCCGGTCTTCTGGCCACCAGTCTAGGGCTCATTACCTTTCAGCAAATCACCTGCTTGCACTCAAGGTTTTTCTCGGCCTAGTATGTCCATCCACAGATCCCAGCACATGTTAGTTAGCTGTCCATGAGAGAGGAACAGAAACAAGAGGTTAGGAGACCTATCTCAGTGATGGAAACCAACCACCAGCTCTTAGAGTCTCTGGAACATGGAGAACTAAGAATGTGGCAATACTTGGCAAACCCTTCATCTTTCTGGCCCCTAGTCACAAAACAATAATTAAAAACACTTTCTAGTTCCTTCTTCCACTTAAAAAAAAAAACCCAAAAAACCCAAACCCACCAACTTTTCAAGTGAAAAACACCCTCCTCAGTAAACAGTTTGCTGGGCCTAATCTGTTCCCTCAACCTCCCAGGAAGGCTGACTCAGGCCTGATTTCCTCTGAGGAGCCTGGGATTTTACTTCTTTACTTCCTGTGACTCTTGAGACATGAAGGGAGGCAGGATGGCCAAGACTCGGGCCTTTCTGAAGTGCCTGTGCGTGTAGTTCCGCTTCTTCCACACGTCCTGTGCAGTCCATGCGACCGTCCCCGTCAACCTTTGTGCTCTACTTAATTTTAATATGAGATGCACTAATATGCGTGAAAAGTTAAAGGTGCTGATGCATGTGCCTCCACCCTGACCATTAATAACAAAATGTTTCCACTTCAAAGGACTGGGAGACTCTTTTAATGTCCAGTCCTTAGATGCTCCGAAAGCTTTCCTGAATGGAATTGTTTTCTTAATTTCCTCTTCAGATTGTTCACTGGTGGTGTATTGAACCACAGCTGATTTTTGTGTGTTGATCTTGTACTCTTGAAACTTTACTGGATTTCTTTATTAGCTCCGGTAGCTTTTTGTGGGTGTGGATTCTTTGGGATTTTCTATATGTAGGATCACATCAACTATAAATATAGTTCTACTTCTCCATTTCCAATTTGGATGCCTTTTTTTTTTTTTCTTCCCTAATTGCTCTGGCCAGAACTTCGAATACAATGTTGAGTAGCAATGATAAAAGCAGACATCCTTGTCTTGTCGCTAATCTTAGAGAAAAAGCTTTCAGTGTTTCACCATTGAGCGTGATGTTTGCTGGGGATTTTTTCACAAATGCCCTTTATCGTGTTGAGGCAATTCCTTTCTATTCCCAGTTTTCTAAGTGTTTTCATCATGAAAGGCTGTTGGGTTTTGTCAGATTCTTTTTCCTGCACCAATTGAGATAATCATGTGTTCTGGTACATTACAGTGATTGTTTTTCTTATGTTGAATTACCCTTACATTCCTGGGATAAATCCCTCTGAAAGCTTTTTTTGTGTTTTAATTTGCAAAGTTTTACTTCTTTTATTTAAAAAAAAAACTGAAGAAAACTTGACAAAGTGCTAACAGTTTGCAGCTGGGTGGGTCAATGCGTGTTCAGTATATTTTTCTTACAGTCGCTCTACTTGAAACATTAAACAGTTTTTTTTTTTATTGTGGTAAATATATGTAACATAAAATTGACCATTTTAACTACTTTTCAGTGTACAAAGTTACACTGTTGTGTAACCACTACCACCATCGATCTCCAGAAGTTTCTTATCCCCCCAAGCTAAAAACTCCTACCCTGGTAAATAGTAACTCCCCATTCTCTACTCCTCCCAGCTCCTGGCAACCACCATTCTACCTTTTATCTCTATGCATTTGTGAAGACTTTGTGATCACTGGAAAAGTCAGGACTTCAAGACTTTAAATGAAGTGTTAAAGGGCCTCCCCTGACTTCCAATGAGAACATCCTGGGGGACTTTGATTCGGATCTTCTAGACTTACAGACAGTCCCTCAACAACTGCCCCCGTGTCAGAGACATTTGTGTCAAGTGTAGAGATGAACTGATTCCTGGTCATCACGAGGCTCAGAGGACAGCAGGATCATCCTCTGTGTGAGCTTCATTTCTTCCAGTTCAGTGGTTCTCCATCTTGGCTGCACGTTAGAATCACCTGGGGAGCTTTTATTTATTTTTATTTAAGTTTATTTCTTTATTTTGAGAGAGAGAGAGAGAGAGAGAGAGAGAGAGAATCCCAAGCAGCACTGTCAACACAGAGCCTAATGTGGGGCTCGAACTCACAAGCCATGAGATCATGACCTGAGACGAAATCAGGAGTCAGACACTGAACTGACTGAGCCATCCAGGCGCCCCTTACCCGGGGAGCTTTTAAAAATCACTGATTCCTGGGCCCACCCCAAGAGATTCAGCTTCATTTGGTTTGGATCGTAGCTCTGGTATCTGTCATTTTGCAAAGCGCCCTCAGCGATTCTGATGCACAGTGAGGGTTATAACTACGCAGCGGTTGAGCTGATTTACTCCCGGAACCCTTGACTGGTCACAGCTTTCAGTGACGCAATTCCCTCCCCATCTGGACAATAATACTGACCCACTTTACATCCCTCCCCTGATTTTAAAATCCATTTGTAAATAGAATAAATGTCAACTTCTGTAGAGTTAAACTTGCAAACTTGGAAGGAACCTTAAACTGTCATGGAGCCCTATTCTTTTCTTTTTCAGATATCTCAGGCCCCCCTAAAACATCCCCCCACCAGGGGTCATCCAGCTTGGACACCTCTTTGGTGGGCGACTCCCAACAACAGTGGGTGTATTGCAGTCATCTTATTCTGTATTTGGTCAGCTTGGTCTTTCAGAATTTCTTCTTATATTAATCTGTCATGGCTATGACTTCCATCCACTGGGGAAAGATATCAAAGGTGAATGGGTCTCACCAAAATGCATCCCCAAATAAAGTAGGGGATGTGCAAAATACAGCGTGTGAAAGAAGTACAGTGACAGCCTTTCAATATTTGGAAACGGCTACCACCCACGTGCCTGCCCCATCTTTTCTTCTCTGCTCTCAGCTGCCCTGTTTTTTCAGATCTTCTTCGTTGGATGTGTTCTGGGAAGATGTACGAGATAATCGCAAGAATGGAGATCATGAAATGAGCCAGACTTCCAGTCAGGGTTCAAATCTTGACTTTGCATGTAAAGTCCTTAGCACATGATGAGTACGCAGCAGATGTTAGCAGTTGAAATCATGTTATCCACAGTGACATCATTACCTCTATCTGTGTGACCTTAGGCTGGCCAGGGAACCTCTTAGAGACTCAGTTTCCTCCCCAGGAAAAGTTGAATGAAAGTACCTCACTCGTCAGACAGTGTTCCCCAACTTGCCCGATCTCAACCTCCTTCCTCTCCTTCAGTGACGCCTATGATCTGGCAAGTTTGGGAAATACAGGCAGGGAGTGATTGTGTGGATCAAGTGAGACCACGCAAGACCTTACCCAGTCCCTGGGGCTTTCAGTGTGTGAGCTCCCTTAATGCCAGATTCCGCCCCCCCCCCCCCCCCCGCCCCATGATACTAATCACCCTTAGAACAAGCTACAGTTTATCTCCATTTGAATGTATTATGTCCAGAATGAAATGTAGCACTGCAGTTAGGAGTTTACTGGTACAGGTCATCCATAGGCAGATCACCTATTATCAGTTAGGCAAAGCAGCATTTTTTTTTCCTTCCAGTTTGTAGATTATTCCTAAAACCTTGAGAGCTGGGCCGTCAAGGAAGAGATGGGAACCTGATAGCATAAAGGAATGAGAGTGTCTGACCCCATCTTTCGCTTTATATTATTTGTTGCTGAACTGATTGGTTTTCTTTTGGTGTTACCTAATTTTTTTTTTTTTTTTTTTGTAGATGGCAAGTATAACATAGAATTTAAAGTCGATTACCAGTGCCTCTTTTCCCAGTTCATTGGTGCAGATAATTGAGTTGACTGGAAGGAGCGTCTGGGTTCTGGGTAGTGCAAAGATACCAACTGTTCTCTCCTGCTTTCCTTTGAACAAAAGAGAGACAGCTGATGAGACACCCGGTGAAGGAGCCTCGGCCAGGACCCAAAGCGGGCAGCTGTCTGCTTGGCCTCTCCTCTGGGGCAATTCTGGACAGCCCCTTGGCTCTCCCTCCCCAAAGCTTCAGAAGGAGGGCTGGATTACATGGGCCACCCTCTGCACCACGGAATGCTGTCCTGCTGTCCGTTGGTCCCCCCAACCTGGGAGCTCTCCATCACCTCCCGGGCTTGGTCAGCTTTACGAGGGCTTTGAGATGTCAGGAAAGCTGCCCCCACCTCACTAGGAGGGGCTGTGGGAGCCACAGTGTCAGGGCCTACACCTAATTCCCAGAATAGGCAAAAGACCTTTAGGGTGCTTTCCAACACTGAAAGTGTTTCTCCCCACCCCACAAGGTTTTATTCTGAAAGATGTCAAATCAGTAGAGAAAGTGAAAGATCAGTACAATTAATGTCTGGATTCCCTGATTGTCAACATTTTGCTATACTGTGCTGTCTCCATCTCTGTCTCTGTCTCTCTCTAATAAAATTTCCTGGGCCATTTGAAAATAGTTTGCTGACATTGTCACACTTAACCCCTAAATACTTCAGCATGTATTTCCTAAGAACAAGGGCACTCTCCTACATAACCACAGTACCATAATCATATCCAATGATACTGGATTTAGCAGAAGTATTTAATCTATGGGCGCTCTTCATATTTTCCAATTGTCCCCTAAATGCCCTTTAGAGAGCGCTGTGCATTTTTCCCAACCACAGCCTGCTGTGTGGAGGTGGGAACTGCAGTTTTCTCTCCCTGAGAGACGGAAATGAGGTCACGATCTCTTAAACTTGGGATAGTGACATACTAAATACAAAGCACTTGGATTTCAAGTAATCTTTATAGCCACTGAGTGAGGTGGTAGTAATATCCTCCCCATTTTACTGGTGAAGAAATCGAGGTTCAGAAAGTTTTCTTAGCCCCAGTGGCATTAGCCCGTATTACCATTCCATGCTGTTTGTCACGGAATAATTACAGAAAAAGAAGGCCTTTTATTTACTAAAAGTCTTCTGTCATTCACATTTCTTATCGTCTTCACCTTGTGTTATGTGGTGTTAGGACATGCTCCGCTGCCCCCATTTTACATTGAGCAAAGTGAGATTGAGCCCTTCCGATGCTGGTAGGAAACAGTATTTATATCATCAAGATAATGTAAATGACATTTATTGGTAATCTTGAAGGAAGCTCAATATGGTTGGTTGTAGTTGCTGGGCAGACTATAAAGCAAGTCAGAATAAAAGCTTGTCAGAGGGGCGGAGGGGGCGTCCTCCAGTACTCTCATCTGATGGCAAGGGGCTTTGAGAGAGTCTGTCAGAGTGTTAGAAAACAAGAAACCAGGGGCTGGCTGACACAGTCGGAAGACGATGCGACTCTTGATCTTGGGGTTGTGAGTTTGAGCCCCATGTGGGGTGCAGAGATTACTCAAAAAAATAAAACTTCTTGGGGCGCCTGGGTGGCTCAGTCGGTTAATCGTCCGACTTCAGCTCAGGTCATGATCTCACGGTCCATGAGTTTGAGCCCTGCGTCGGGCTCTGTGCTGCCAGCTCAGAGCCTGGAGCCTGCTTTGGATTCTGTGTCTCCCTCTTTCTCTGCCCCTCCCCTGCTCATGCTCTGTCTCTGTCTCAAAGATAAATAAAAACATTAAAAAAAAAATAATAAAATAAAACTTCAAAAAAAGTAATTAAAAAAAACCAAGAGGTGGGGTGGGGAAGTTGGGGGGCGGGGAAAATGGGTGACGGGCATTGAGGAAGGAACTTGTTGGGATGAGCACTGGGTGTTATTTGTTTTTTTTTTATTTTTTTTAACGTTTTATTTATTTTTGAGACAGAGAGAGACAGAGCATGAAGGGGGGAGGGGCAGAGAGAGAGGGAGACACAGAATCGGAAGCAGGATCCAGGCTCTGAGCCATCAGCCAGAGCCTGACGCGGGGCTCGAACTCACGGACCGCGAGATCGTGACCTGAGCTGAAGTCGGACGCTTAACCGACTGCGCCACCCAGGCGCCCCACACTGGGTGTTATTTGTAAGTGATGAATCACGGGAATCTACTCCAAAGGCAAGAGTACACTGTATATACTGTATGTTAGCTAACTTGACAATAAATTATGTATGTATTTATTAAAAAAAAAAAAAAGGCGCCTGGGTGGCTCCGTCAGTTAAGTGTCCAACTTCGGCTCGGGTCACAACCTCGTGGCTCATGATCTCGAGCCCCATATCCCCACGTGGGGCTCTCTGCTCTCAGTTTCAGAGCCCGCTGCAGATCCTCTGTCTCCCTCTCTCCCTGCCCCTCCCCCACTTGTGCGTGCATGTTCTCTCTCTCTCTCAAAAATAAACGTTAAAAAATAAATAAATAAATAAACCAAGAAACCAGATTTTGAGATTAAATGTGCAAATAATAAAAAAGCAACCAAAATCAAATATCAGAAGAAAGGAAAGAAGAAAGAGAAATGGGTTTGGTGCAAGTTACCCATCATTTTCAACTATTTTGGGGGTAATGATCGATACAGGCCGACAGTGGCAAAACAGGAAATCAGGTTATTAGTATATTATCTAGAGGGTAACCGCCATAGGAACTAATAACAGAAAACTATTTGGGCAATAGGGTGGGGTTGGGAAGGGGTGGAACAGGAAACTGTAGCTTGTTATCATAAGGTCTTTTGCGTAGTTTGATGGTCGGTGACCACCATAATAGCCTCGAGAAAGGCAGGCTTTGAATTCAGACTTCTGGCTTCCAAATACAGCGAAGGGACAGGGCAAAATGGCCCCTCAGAAGCTTCTGAAATGTTAAGCTGAAGCCAAGAGGGCCTTCTTAAGACCTTGGTGCCCACTGGACATGCCTACCTGGAGAGAGCCCCAGGACATGGCACCCCCAAGAGGATGTACCCGCACCCCACATCCCACAGGAAGTGTTAATACTTTTGTTGTAAAAAAAAAAAAAAAAAAAAACACCTTAAAGATTTTTATAATTTGGCCTTTCAAAGTATTTAGACATTGGCGGCTCATTTGTTCGTAATTTAAAATTGGCTGTTTCTTGGTAACCCTGAACACATGCAGAAATTATTGTGAAGTGAGAAGAATGTCACCTGTAAGTTATTTTCAAATATAATGAATTTTTATGGAAAGTATATTTAAATATCAGTGCCGTTATGATGTTCCATTTTACAGATATTTAAACCATGATTAATTTCAAATTGGCAGTTTCATTTTTATATTTTGGAACGCATGACATTTGCTTCCATGGGCCTCTGGAAAGCAACTTGGTCCCGGGCCTTCTGTCCTAGGAACAGGTGGGGTGGGCAGTGAGTGCAGATGTGGCCCCTGAGGGATCTGTGGGTGACTGAGACCCACATCACTCGGGGACATTCATGGCCTGTCACCGAGAGTGCAGCTGAACTCTAAGGAAGTCACAAGACCCAAATCCCATCCTCCTGTCATAGCCCCTTCTCGGGCCTTTACCACGGAGCTTCCTCTAGTTTAGGTACAACCTTCGCTGAACGATTTCACAGCCCCAACGTCTCATTTCCTCCTCATAGCAGTGCTATGAGGTGGGAAGACAAACGTTCCTCTTTCTATACAGGGTGAAAACGGGACTCAGAAAGGCTAGGTAATTTGCCCAGAGGTTTAGGGAATCAGGTGGAAGAACCCTGGCTTCTGACCTTTATCCTTCCCAGTACCCCATGGCCCATATACGGCAGAGGTGGACAAGTGTCTTTAATGGCCCGTGGTCAATCATATCTGTTACACAAATGCGGAAGTCACATTGAGGGTTTTTTTTTTTTTTTTTTTTTTTAAATTCTGCTACTGCATTTATTTTGACAAGTCCTTGAGATTTGTCTTTTCAGTGACAGCTACTTAAAAGTACATCACCAGTTTTATCACTCCTGCTAATTTTACCCAGGCAAAGGAACAATGTGAAAGTGTTACATTTTGAGTTCCGTTTCTCATTTTCTCCTCAGCGTTGAAAATGACTGTTGTGCATGAACTGAGGGCTGTGTTAAGCTGACAATCCATTAAGACTTTTGCTCTTCAGCTGTTCTGGACCTTATAAACTGGTCTTTCCCTGTTTACACACCTCCTGTGATCTCCAGAGCTCTCTCTGCCACTCGTTACCCACCTCCTTAGGGAATGTCATCGCAACGACACATCTGTTAAGGCCACATCACACCTCTGAGTCATCTCCCCACTTCCTTTTGCTGGCCACGTCCAGAAAGAAATCAGAGGCCACTAGGGAGGTTCAGAAAGTGACCACAGGGTTGGGGTGGCTGTGGGAAGTAGGTGGGAAGGGCCATTGTGAGCTGGCCGCAGAGACCTTGACACTCATACCCACATCCAGTCCCGGACAAAGACCTCTGTGTTTGGGATGACAGGGCTGGGGCAGATGTCGGGGCTGGGGGTGTGGGGTGTTGCTGTGCGGATAGAGTCTGGGAGAGGCTACCCAGGGCAGAGAAAAGGCTGTAAGACCATGCTGTGGACTGAGAGCTGGCAATCGCCTAGCTGGGTCCTGGCATGTAGTAGAGGCACAGGAAGTATTTGTTCTTTGCTTACTCCAGATAAGGGATAGGTTTGCCCTTAAGCTGAGGGACAGGCAGGAATGAACATAAGTGCCCTTAGTCCTAAATTTCCCTGGCTTGCTTAGCGGCCACCTCCTTGCTTCCTTGGCTGCTCCCTGACATGGGGCCTCTGAGTGAACGGGGTGGCAGAAAATGCAAACTTTGGAGTCAGTCTGACATGCAGCCTCCCTGAGCTTCAATTTCTTTATCTGTTCAATGGGGACAATCGTACCTACCTCGCAGAGTCGTGAGGGTCATCTGAGAGGGTGTTACAAACCATCTGGCATGAAGCTAATATGAGTCATTACCATCGGCCTTGACCTGGATGGCCCCTTGGCTCTTTGCACTGGGGCCTGGGAGGGCAAATGCGGGCTACACAACGTGACTGAGCAAAGCCAAGGATGCAGCAAACATTCAGCACCCCCAGCTCTGCAGACCACGCTTCTGGGCGGATTTATCCCCAAAGGGGTGTTTATATACCAGACAGGGGGGAATGGTTCTCTGTCTGAGGGTCAGACAGACGGGGTGGGAGCGGTGCCGGCTCCAAGATGTATGGTCCCTCTGGGCCCCACTGGGCTCCAGACTGCAGGCCTCTGGGGGGTGTGGGGGAGTGGAGCGGCCTGGGGTTTTGTTTGGCAAAGCCCGCCTATTATCTGGCCCAGGCTGTGTTTCCAGGGCATTATAAATAGCACCGGCTTCGGAAGGAGAGGTCGCAGATGTGGCTGAGGCAAAGTATATGGGAAGGTGGGGAGATTGGAAATGATGAACTCGAGCCTTTGTGGGCCAGACTACAGGATGGGGGCCATCTCCATGGCAGTAGGACACCAGGGAGGGCTCAGCCTGGGTGCCTTTGAGACAGAAGGCCTGACTCAGAAGCCAGAAAAGCCTGTGCTCAGTGGCCCGCGGGCCCACTCTATTTGCTTTCATCTGCCTCTTTGTAGAGAGACCGGAGCTGCGGTCTGAATCCGGGCAGGGGACTAAGCCAGAGCCTGAACAAGATTCCAGATCTTAGAGAGATGAGGAAAAGCAAATGCCTCCTCACCTTCAGCAACACCCCTGTTCCCCAGCAAGTACCCTGGGGTTGCCTTTCCCTCCAGTTGTAAGAGAGGGAACCCCTGTCTCTTCCTTACTGTTGGGTTCTATTCTATTCTAAATTGAGATGCACTCCACAAACCGTGAAGTGCACAAATCGTAAGTGTCCAGTTTGATGCTCTTTTTTTTTAAAGTTTATTTATTTTGAAAGAGAGAGAGAGAGGGAGAGAGAGCAAGCAAGCAGGGGAGGGGCAGAGAGAGAGAATCCCAAGCAGGCTCCATGTTGTCAGCGCAGAGCCCGACACAGGGCTCGATCTCATGAACTATGAGGTCATGACCTGAGCCAAAATCAAAAGTCAGACACTTAACCTACTAAGCCACCGGGTGCCCCTGATGCTTTTTTGATGGATGAATACACCTTCATAACCCACATCCCAGTCCAGAAACAGCATTTTCATCAGCTCATTGTTCTTCTGTCTGTTCCTGTTCCATCAGGACACCTCCCCCCCCCCCCCCCCGCGCCACAGTGTCACTGTGCTGATTTTTATTACCACTGTGCCTGTCCTTGAATTTCATGCAAATGGAATCATAGGGTATGGACTCTTTTGTGTCTGGCATCTTTAGCTCAACATAATATTTTTGAGATTCAGCCGTATTGAATGATGTAGTCCTTTCCTTTTAATTTCTGATGGAGGAACGTACCCCAGTTTATCTTTGGGGGATAAAGCAGCAGCCTTTGGGCTGCTTCCTTTGCTGTAGGATCCACATCTAATAAGCAGCAGTCGGGTATCTGCTAGAGTTTTGAAAATTAAGATGAGCTGGATGTCTTTGAAATCTGCAGTGTCACCTGTTTTCCCAGAGCACTTCCTGCTTTGGTGGCTCCCTGTAAAAGGCCACAGTACCTTTCCTTTCCTTTGTGGACTAGAAAGTCACCCTTACCTCCTAGAGCTAGAAGTTCGGATCCCGGGTAGAGAGCCACAGGTTTTTCCGTAAGACAGAAAGTTGTTCTCTCTGAACTGAGCTGACGCATCTTGATGGGTAGGAGAGTCTGACCCTGCATATGGGGACTGGAGGACGTTAGCCTGAAGGTGCAGGGAAGACAGCCAAGGCCCAGAGCAGGGAAGTGACCAGGAAGCAGTGCTTTAACAGGAGTATGGTCCACATCTCCCTTGGTCAATGAGAGCATCTCAGCGCCTTGCACAGAACCTGGCACACAGCAGGCTTTCGAAAAAGAGGTGTGGAATGAACTAGTGGATTGCAAGGTGGAGAGTTGGGCCAGCAGACCCACTGCCCCGTTCCTGACATGGAATGCCTCAACGAGGGCAGCCCTGCTGGGAAAGGAAAGGAAGAGTGGGTAGATTTTTTTTTTTTTTTTATAAAGGAACACTCAACAGGACTTCAAGAGTTGGCCATGGAAAGGACACGAGAGAGAGGAGAATCAAAGAGGCATACAGTCTTTTTTGGAAGAGCACTGCACTGAGAGCCGGGGCCTGACTTTGGATCCCTCTTGCTCATCTGTCCAGTAGGTATAATGTTGTGTGTCAGTTTGCTAGAACTGTCGTAACAAAGTACCACAAACAGGGTGGCTTTAGACCATGGAAATTTATCGTCTTAGTTCCGGGAGCCAGAAGTCTAAAATCAAGGTGTCGGCAGGGCCGTGCTCCCTCTGAAACCTGTTCTGGAGAATCCTTCCTTGCCTTCTGGAGCTTCTGGCGCTTGCCAGCAATCCTTTGGCATTCCGTGGCTGATAGATGCCTCCCTGCGGTCTCTGCCTTCATTGTTATGTGGCCGTCTCCTCCCTGGGGGTCTTCCCATCTTCTTCCCATTGTGTGTGTCTGTCCAAATCCCCTCTTATAAGGACGCCCTACTTATAAAGCCAACCCTACTCCAATATGACCTCATTGTAGCTAATTACATCTGTAGCAACCCTGTCTCCAAATAAGGTCACATTCTGAGATACTGAGAGTTAGTACTATCTTTCTTGGTGACACAGTTCAATCCATAACCTGCCTGATTACATTGAATGAGGCAATGCATGTGAAGTCCTTTATAACTTCATGAGTTAGGCAAGTATCGGGTGATTTTAGCTATGGGACCTGCTTTTAACTTCTTGTGTGCCCTTGTTCAAATCTCCTCCCTTTTCTGAGTCTTGGTTTCTTCATCACATTTGGTCTCTACATCCTTCTCCAGAGCTCTATCCTGCAATTCTTTGCCTCTGAGGCTGGGAGATTTCAGGTCTGGGATCTGGGGAGCTGTGGGCTCACTAACAGTTGTGGGGAAGTCAGGAGGGGGAGGGAACTGGCCTGAATATCAGAAGGTCCAGCGCATCATTTGGGTACCCAGCTTCCTTCTCCAGGTAGCTGGGACCCTGGAAAGTCCTGAGTATCTTCTCTCTGTACCCCCTGGGTTAGGATAGCCCTCACTTCAGCGAGGGCTAGGAGGGAGGTCTGCTATAAATAGCATTTTCCAGTCATGTCTTCCCCTGCAGGAAACACAGCAGCCTGATGAGGCAGGAAAAAGGTGTTTCCGAAAGAGAGGCCAGGAAAGGGAGAGGATACGTGAGGATTCTGGAGCCAGATGGGTTTCCCGGGTGCTGGAAGAAAGGTACCATGGAGGCAGCTCATAGGGGCTCAGTGTCAGCTGGTGTCAGCTTCTGGGGCTGGCAGGCATATGGCCCTGCCTGGGGTCTGCCAGTCACAAACCCCATGAGAACAGCCAGTGAGAAGGGCCCAGGTTGGATTTGGGCTGGGAGACTTAGGATTTCAGGTTGAGAGAGAGGATAGCAGGTGTCACATTCATTCACTTACTGATCTGTTCGTTCATTCACTGAGCATTTTCCACAGCTTGGGGCTGAGCTAGGTGCTAAGACAAGCAGTGTGAGGCTCATTTGTAAAAAAATGGGTCTGGTATGCAAGCCAAGGATTGCACCGGAGGCAGCACCAGAGGCAGCCTTGGACTGTGGGAGGAGGGAGGAGGGGATGGTAACTGCTGGAGCGCAGGCAAGGCCTCCCAGGAGTGAGTGCCATTGGGTGCAAAGAATGAGTGTGAAGAGGAGGGAATGGGGTGGCAGGGGGTGAGAGATACTCCACTCCTCACCTCTGCTCTCCTGGGCCCATCCTTTGTCCAACGCCAGTGTCCAGGAGGGGTCTGAGGAGCTGCCCTGTCTCCTCCGTGGAGACTCTGGGCCAGTCCCTGGGATCTGCCTCTGGAGAATTGCCCCTCTCCTGGCCAGCAGAGATACACCGTCATCCCTGTGTAGAAAACATGTTCGATTCTCAAGTGCCATCTCCTTGAAGAGCCCTAGAAAGTCATTAATCTTCCCCTATAAAAACAGGCTTGATTCTACTGAGGCCTCTGCAGTGGCAGATGTCACAGGCAAAAGCTCAGGCCAGCAGGCTCATCCTGGGGCAGGGGGCGATGGTGAGTCAGCCAGGAACCCAGGAGCCCCGACCCTTGGTCCCCCAGCCCTCCATGATCCGGCCAGACCACAGGGCCCCCCTTAATGGCTGGAGGGGACGGAGATAAAAAACAGGCTGTCCTTTCTGTTAAAAACCCCAGAGAGGGGCACCTGGGTGGCTCAGTCAGTTGGGCGTCTGACTTCGGCTCAGGTCACGATCTCACGGTCCATGAGTTCGAGCCCCGCGTCGGGCTCTGTGCTGACGGCTCAGAGCCTGGAGCCTGCTTCAGATTCTGTCTCCCTCTCTCTCTGACCCTCCCCCGTTCATGCTCTGTCTCTCTCTGTCTCAAAAGTAAATACACATTAAAAAAAAAAATTAAAAAAAAAACAAAACCCAGAGAATTCTGCTTCGGTGTCACGTTGAGATTCCTTGGCTTTCCCATGCCACCAACAGTGATGGTGAAATGCTACACTTAAACCCCAGTCATTCTTCCAGGACGGGTTGTAACTAGTACCCAACACAGGATTCCGGCGCCTTCTGAGGAATCTGGACAAATTTCAGCTTGTGTGCTCCCCTTTTTTTGTGAAACAGTGCATAGTAGTTTTGGAAGAAAGACAAAAGTTGGGGTATGTGCCTGTGCAGCACCTCGCGGTCCAGCCCATGGCACAGCAGTCAGACGTGTACGGGTGCTGAGTGTCCAACCATGCACAGGGGCCCCCATTAGGCCATGCTTTCAGGATATTAACTCTCCATGTGAGGATTACTTACAAATCTGACTGTGGTCCCAGAGGTCCCCTGGGTCAGCCCGAGGGAGAACTGAGGTCAGAATGACCCAGCCACCTCCAGCACACTCAACTATAACCTCCAAATTGGTACCATTCTCTGCTGGTAATCAGATGACGGGATATTTCTTGATCTTCCCAGTTTTCAGGTGGGTAAACTGAGGCCCACCTTGCCCATGCCACTTAGATGGGAAAGAACAAGTAATGAAAGCCCAGGAGAAGCTGGCTGGAATCCAGTCCCTTCACTGTAATAATACTGAGAAATGTCAAATAGGATTTTTGTTTCAAAAGAAGGGGAAGGAGTGAGGAGAATCAGGGAGGATGCATCTCTATGTAGTGTCTGGGGTTTGCTGGAGAAGGATGAAAGGGCTCCTCGGGGCCTTGGAAAGGAAGCTGTGTCCTGGGCAGTGTCTGGGGTGAGTGTGGAGCTCTGTGTGAGGGGCTCGGAGGGGCAGGAAGGAAGAGGTCTGGGTGTCCAGAAATCAAGGATAAGAAGAAGGGTTCTTGTCCCCCTGCCACGTCTTAGTTGCAGGACTTTGTGTAAGTTATGTGTTCCTTCAGTGCCTTCCTCTGTGAACCGGGGATCACTTCAACCCAGCTCACCGGGCCAGCGTGAGAACTGAACGAGAGAACCCACGGAACACACCTAGTGTGGTGCCAGGCGTGCAAAGTGGTTGTTGTTAAATGCGTGGTAGCTCTTGGTGAAGCCTTGGGACCTTCTGAGCCTGCGTTTGCTCTCTGTGATTGGGGGTGATTTTTGGTCCTGCCAGCTCAGGTCAGCTGGGAGGCTTCAGTGAGATGGCAATCATAAAGTGCCAGCATGACCCAGGTTCTCAGTCACTGTCATCTTTTATCCATTGCCTCCTGCCCTTGGGAAGCTCCCAGTGCAGTCAGAGATACCACACCGGAGACTGGACACAGACATAAACCATCAAACGGTGGCTCTTCCAAGAGCCGCTGCCTTGGAGCCTCAGCTGCCTTGGATGGGGGAGGCTGAGGGCCTCTGGGCAGAGTTGGCTTCTCTGACAAGAACAAGAACGGGAGCAGAGTTTTGAAGGAGGTGAGAAGCCTGCTGTGGCCTAGATGATGACCGAGGGGCCTCGCCGGTGGGCAGAGGGGAGCAGATTTGCCTTTGTAGGATTCATCCCAGAAGGGAAGGCCTGTTAGGCCAGAGCTGTGGAAGGACTGCTTGTGTCTCTCCTGTGTGGGTTTTGTTTAGAAGCCCCTGAGAACAGGATGGTGTGGGTCCACTTTGCACAGGGCCCAGTGCCATCCAGCAATAGGTGCTTAATAGAGGCTGCGTAGAGGGATTCTGGGAAAGGGAGAAAGGATCTGGCTCGCCCTTTGTCTGCATGTCCTCGCATCTTCCTATTGCTACCACCAGAGGGTGCAGTTGCCTAGCAGAAGCCAGCCAGATCCCCACGCCCTCCTTTCCTGTGCTGGCAGAAGTGAATCTTTTGGGCTGGGGAAGCAGGCCGTGCGTGTATCCCCTCTTCTCCGGACTCAAACTAAGTCTGGGGACAGGAGGTTCAGTGGCATGGGGGATCTAGGTTTGCCTCTGGTTTCCTGGGCGGTGCCAAAAAAGTCTTGTATTCTTGATTTTGGTTCCACCTGCCACTGACACTGTCTCCCCACCAAAACCCAGCGTCCTTACCTTCTCCTTTTTAGGCTTCATTCTTCAGGATATAAAGCCCATTAAGTATCTTGGGTGACAGGACACGGAGCAGGCTAGGATGCTATTGGTTGGCAAGAGCAAAAGGTCAAAGATTTTCCAGCCTGGGCTCTTATTCTGGGATATGCTTCCCTTTCGTTTACGAGTCTCTCAGCCGGGGTCAGCCTTTCCTCCACCATTGGCACAGCCTTCCTGCTAGGCCAGGACCACTTGCCCCATTGCAGATGGGCAGAAGCCTCCCTAAACCACTCAGGCTGGTGGCTCTCCTGGGCCAGGGGCCCACAGGCAAGAGCCCAGTGACCCTGCATCTGGAGTGGTTTGGGGTACCAAAGGGAATGACATACCACAGAATGAGGCAGGGGAGGAGCTGGGTTGGCGATGGGCCCTGGGTTCCTTACCCCCCAGCAGGCCCCAGGAGGCGGGGATTTAATGAAACCCTGTCTCCCATTCCTTTAGGGCCCAAGTCACTGTTCCCATGGAAAGAAACCAAGATCTCGACAATCTGGATCTCTGTTGCTGCGTGGCAACATTTCTGTCTCCCCCTCTCCGCAAAGCCCCTTTCCTGAGACAGAGGAGCCACAGAGAGCTTTGGGATCTGTGCCACGAGCCCTGAGGCCTCCCAGGACTCCTGCACAATGACGGGAAGGCCAAGCTGCCATCCCAGGCCAGCCTGGGTGCCACAGTACAGACAGTGGGCTCGGGGGACGTAGTCAGCATTTCTGCTGCATTTTCCACCACCACAGGCTTTCCCGTTGTGCTCCCCAGTCATTATTCTTTCCAGACGTCCTGAGCCCTGCCTGCATCCAGGGACTGGCTGTGGCCAGCATGGGGTGGGGCCTTGGTGCTCTGAACCTTCTCTTACTCAGACCCCAGAGAGTCCTTGACCACAGGAGCCTCCGTGGTGGACGAAGCTCACAGGTGACAGAACTTGCTGGGAGGACAGGAGTTCTGCTGTGAGTCCTTCTCCTTGTTTTAAAGACAGTGTTGGGGGTGACTGGCTGGCTCCGTTGGTAGAGCCTGATCTTGGGGTCCTAAGTTTGAGCCCCACATTGGGTGGAGAGTTTACTTAAAAACTTAAAAAAAATAGAGTCTGAAAGAAAGAAAGAAAGAAAGAAAGAAAGAAAGAAAGAAAGAAAGGGAAAGAAAGGGAAAGAAAAGAAAAGAGAAGAGGAAGACCGTGTTGGCAGTCCCTCTTGTTGGTGGGACAGTGGGATATTGTCAACCACTGAGCTTGTTCTAAATGTAATCATTTTTAATACAGTGATCACGGTGATTTGTGGACAGGAAGGAACTACCGTTCCTTCTTCCTGCTGTTCCTTTATCCTTGGCCCCCAGGATAAAGGATGACAGGAACAAAGGCAAAGGCATCTGCCCCCGTCATAGGTGGGGTTATACAGAAGCAGGGTGTGGACACGCAGACCTGGGTTTGATTCCTGGCTGTGCTACTTTCCAGCTGCGGAACTGACCTCGGCGCTTTAGCTTCCTTGACTGTCAGTGAAGTTACCGTGAAGACTGAAGAGAAGTCAGCCTACCAAGTAGCTGGCACGTGGTAGACAATAAAAGTTAGTTTTATTTTCCATCATTTACATTTCTAGGTTTTTCCTTCGGCGTCCTTTTCCCCCACATACTGGAAAACCAGCGACAGAAACTGTTTTTCCCTGTCAGCCTATCGGCTCCCTTAGGGCAGGGCTCTGTCTGCCTCATCAGTTTGGGGTTTACTGGAGAGCAAGGGCTATATTTCCCCCAATCATCCTTGGGCCGCCATGAAGTTAGCGACTCTGCCTTGCCCATCTGACTGGGAGCTCTCTAAAGGCAGGGATGCATTTCCTCCATCAGACTGGGAGCTGCTATGCTTGGACGCTTAGGCAGCAGGCACCGTTGTAGAGTAAGATTTCCAAGGTTGGAACAAAGACACCTAAGAATTAGAGGCAATTAGTTTTGAGAATCATTGATCGACCAGAGGGCAGGTAATGAACGCCACCTACTTGGTGAGCTCTGAAGGTGTTTTTCAGGCGACAAGTATGCCCCCTGACCTTGGTGTTGGGTCCCTGTTGGCAGAAGGTGTTTCTGAGATGGAGACATCTGGAGGGCAGATGCCGAGCTGGCTGGGTTGGGTGGAGGCCTGGAAGGCTTCAGATTCCAGGCTCTGTGACTCACCCCTCCAGCACAGCAGCCAGCCAGCAGCTGGGCTGCCGGGGTTGGTGGGGCAGGCCCGGCTGGACAGTGGTGCCCTCCCATTGGGCACAGCCGCATCTCAGCAGGAAAAGACCGAAGGGACCCTGGCAGGGACTGACTGCTTGGTGTAACTGCCTTCCCACACCAGTCTCAAGCTTCCCTGTGAATGGGGCTGAGAACGTCGTTCTTAGCAGGTCCTTCCGAGAACATGCATAAACGTAGATTGTGGCCACTTCTTTCTGTGGGCCCAGGGGGACTCCCAGGCTGTTGGTGCTTATGGATGGCAGTGAGCTGGCCTGGAGGGGGCAGGCAGGGAGTTGTGGGACAAGTCCCATCTATGGTGTTTGTCGATAAGAGACCAGTGACTCACCAGGAAGGAAGGTGGGTTCCGAAGTCAAACACCTGAGTCCAGATCCCGGACCCTCCTTGCCTGGATGATCTCGGACAATCATTTAAGCATCAGTTTCCTCTGCTGAAAAGCGGGGATGAAAACAGCACAGGGTGGTGGGTGGATCAATGAGGTAATACAAAAGCAAGTGCTTTGTAGACAGTTTTGCCAGAATACATGGTTATGAGTGTTAGGCTGACCCCCTGACTGAGCTGTCCCGATCTTGCGGTGAAGTCCTAAGGGCAGATATGTGGGGGAAGTGACAGACTAATCGAGAGGTGACGGGAGAGTCAGAGGGTGTAGACGTGCTTAGCAAGCCCATATGGGAGCTGAGGGTTGCTGCCTCTGGTCCCACGCCTCCTGCGTGCCCACAACAGCAGGAAACATTTGTTCCCCGGGGAAATCTCCTCCAAGAGCCTCCGGGCACGGGACCCAGGCTGGACGACAGAGGGCCGCTCGCTCACTTGCATAGGCTGTCATTACCCCGATGTGATTTTCTCTGGCATCGCCCAGTCCGGGAGAAGCTGTTGGATCTGGGCCAAGGGGAAAGTACTCGAGGCGCTGACTCCCAGGTGCAACTTGTGTCTGCCTCAGGTGCCAGGGGCACGGCAAGGTGAACCCCAGGACCCGCCAAACCTGAAAGAGAGAGGGAGCCAGGGAATCCGATGCCCAGATTGTGTGCGGAGGCCACCTGCGACTCTGGGACTGTCACCCTAATTCTGAGTCCATTTCCTCATCTGCAAAGTGAGGGCATCGATTCCTGTTTCAGTGGGTGTTGTAAGGATAAAAGGAGGGAACGTGGGAAAGAGAAAGCTTCGGAGGGCAGGACGCTGCGGTGGCAACAGAGTCTCTGTAGGCCGACTGAGCCGCTTGGGATTCGAGACCCTTCCGCACCACCGAGCCTTCAGCCTCGCCCTGGGGGCTGTCCGGGGAGGAATAGTGAGTCTAAGCTCCCCCGCTTTTTAGCAGTGAGGCTTTACCCTTCTGAGGCTCAGTGTCCTTACCTATAAAGGGGAGTGTATGTTTCTTATTGCCGCTGTCACAAATTACCACAAACTTAGTGGCTTAGAACAACACAAATTCGTTACCGCGCAGCTCTGGTGGGGGGGGGGCGGTCACGAGGCTAAAATCAAGACCCTGGCAGGGCTGCTGCGTTCCTTTCTGATTCGGTTCCCTTGCCTTTCCCAGATTCTAGAAGCCACTCTTACTCTTTGGTTCTTGGCCCCTTCCTTTAGCTTCAAAGCCGGCGACAGCAGGTCAAGTCCTCATGCTGCCACATTTCTGCTACTCTGCAGCAGGAATCGGTCTCTGCTTTTAAGGACTCGTGTGATTAGACTGGGCCCACCTGGATAATCCAGGCTAATCTCCCCATCTCAGCGTCCTTAACCCTGAATACATCTGCAAAGACCCTTTGGCACTTCAGGCAACATTTTCATGGGTTCTGAGTACTAGGGCACGGATAGCTTTGGGGTCCATTGTTCTGCCTCCCATAGGGAATAATAAAGGTCCCTACCATACAGGATTCTTGGGACGAAGAAATATACATTTTAAAAGGATAATACGTGTAAAGTGACTGACGTATACTAAGTGCTCCATGAATATTTGGTTATTTATTACCATTACTCTGTAAGTTACTAATGGCACTTTTCTAAGGGAGAAGGTACAGGTTCTGGTTTCCACTAGGCCCTGTCACTCTCCCTGTGCCTCGATTTTTTCTGCCAGGAGAGGAGAAGCGGATCCTGATCTTGGCAGCTGTGACTCCAGGCCTGGGAGATACACAAAGTTTCCCTTGTGTTGTGTGAGAGCGGCTGCCAGCAGCGGGCACGGGGCCCGGCCCATGGCTATCCCAGGGACACAGCATTCACCGAGATCACAAGGGAACAGAAGGGCCCCTTCTTCAGAGGGCAGAGAGGTTCCAAGCGGATCCCTGCAGGAACTGAACCCCTCTGTGGGAAAGAATCGCTTCTGTTGTGAAGCAGCCTCACTATTTGCAGAGCGTTTTACAATCATTTTTATTAGCAGAGCCCCTGAGACCTGAGCATAATAGAAGGGCTGTCACCCACCCCCTGCCTCTCTGGGGGAAACTGAGGCCTGCACAGTTGGAGGCAGGACCCCAGGCCACGAGATGAGGTGGATTTGACCTTTAAGGGCCTTATAGATTCAGACCAGCATTTTACAGGCGCCAGACACTCCCCCCAACCCCCAGTTCACTGAACTCAACCAGAAATTAACACCCAATGCCTCTCAGCACCTCTCAGACTTTTCTTTAAAAGACCAATTTGAAATGCAGCCACCCTCTTTCATATCCAGGCTCCGGCTGGTCCTTTCTTTCAGATACTGGCTGTGCCCCCTTCCCTCTGAACTTCTTCTCAGAAGCCCTGAACTCTTCTCATCATGCCCAGACTCCTTCCTATGGGCTCCAGGGGACTCACATGCTCTACCCCACTGCCCAGCACTCTTCCAACACGCGCACTGCGTGATGGTTTCTGCAGAGGGGCCAAGGGGCAAGCTACCTCTCCTGGCACTTCAACTGCTCATTGTGTCCTCTGAGGACCCCCTCCCCATGCCCCACGGAACAGCCAGTAGCTGCTTCTACATCCCAGTTCACTGTGAAGGCCTGCAGGTGGCCCAGTGCCTTCAGAGAGGCTTCCCACCAAGCCCACCACCACCCCTCCCCCATCACCCCTCCCCGCCTCGTCCCCCACCACCCTGAACTCTTGGCTTCCCCTGCCCCTCAGTGCCCAGGGATACTCAGCTGTCACATGGCTCTGTACCCCTCCCTTGTACTTAGGCTGTGCTCCTCCGCAGGGAGATGGAGATACTACCATTTCTATCCGGCAGCCTGCCCCTCCCTGGGTCTGTCGTAGTAGCATTCGCCCACAGAGCTTTCATACACAGACCACCGGCCTCCCTTGGGAAACGGCAGTGTTGCCCCACAGGTCCCCCAACCCATGGTTCCTTTAGTCCCCTAAATTCTAACTAGGGTTTTCTTTCCTGATTGACAGACGCATTACAGGAAAATAGAAAAGCATTAAATAGCCATAATCCTCCACTCCAGAAGCAGGTGCTGTTCACATTTCCTTCTAGTCTTTTCTCTTTTTATTTTTTTTAAGTTTATTTATTGATTTTGAGAGAGAGAGAGCTTGCAGGGGTGGGGGGGGGAGAGGTGGAGAGAGAGGGAGAGAGAGAATCCCCAGCAGGCACTCAACACAGGGCTTGATCCCATGAACTGAGCCAAAATCAAGAGTCAGATGCTTAACTGAGCACACAGGTGCCCCATAATCTTTTCTCTCTCTCTGTTTATTTTTGAGAGAGAGAAAGAGAGACAGAGCATGAGTGGGGGAGGGGCAGAGAGAGAGAGGGAGAGAGAATCGAAGCAGGGTGCAGGCTCTGAGCTGTCAGCACAGAGCCCAACGCGGGCCTCAATCAAACTCATGAACCACATGATCATGAGCTGACGAAGTCAGACGCTTAACCCACTGAGCCACCCAGGCGCCCCTCTTTTCTCTTTTTAAAGACAAGTTTGTCTCCTCACAGTTGGTATCATACCCTGCATACAATTTCCTGGTTTTGCTGTTTTACTTAATATGATCATAATATTTTCCATATCGAAGCTCCGTATGCATCGTTTTTAACATTTTTTCATATGGATATACCATAATTTGCTCAACTATTTGGGATTCCTCCTCGCTTATAATCCCCAGACCACAGGGGGATGACTTCATCAGTGTTTTGGAATAGTTGCCTCCTCTCCCCTACCACCCCAGCCACCAGAAGATAAAAGACATGACCAGCTGCTCTTTATGGGACTCTGATTAGGATCTTAGCATCACACTCCCCCCCCCCCCCCCCCCCCCCCACCGCCCTTCCTGCCTCACACCATGGGAAAGCCATCAGCTGCAGGGGGGGAGCTGACAAACACCCCACCCTGTTCCCGGGGAACCAGCTTCTGTTGGTGCAGGGGGTTATCTCTGTTGTTTGTTTTCTGATGGTGCTGTTCCCACACTTGGGGGCATGGGCTAGGCCAGAGGGACCTTGACCTGCGGAGATCACTGCCTGCTCTGGAGGAAATGGGCTACCAGGTGCAGGGCTCGACAGGTGTAGCTGGATGGGCTGTGCCGCCCCTGTTGGGACTACTGGCGGTAGAGGTGAAAGAGGCACCTCCGGGATCCATTTGGTCTAATTTAACCAATAGTAAAGATCTACTGTGTGTATACATGGCATTCATGTGGCCAAGGCTGCCAGAGGCACGGAGAGGTGGAACTTACAACTCCCTGGGATCTCTTCGAATGCAGCTTGGCCAGTGTCCACCCAGGAGATGCTGTGGCTTCCTCCCAATACATAGATATACCTGCTTTCTTAGGGTCTGTACCGAAAGCTTTGCACCTTTCATATTTGTAAGGCCCTGGATTCACATCTACAGTGTCCGCTCTCTGTATGATACAGAACAAAGGCTACCGATCCACATGAGGATCAAAACCGGGAGACTGAGCCCCACTGAGTGCTTTGACCAGCCGTGTGGTATGTATCACCACCCCCCCTCCATTGAGACCCCGCGATGAAAAGCTGCATAGCCACCTCTGAGAGCCTGGACGGTGTGCAGTCATGGGCTGCCCCGGCTGTGCGTCAAAGGAGCAATGGAGTGTGGGCATCCCAGGCTGACAGAGAAGGCAGACCTTGGGGGCTGGAGTGAAGAGGTGCTGGGGGGCAGCTCCTGAGGGCCTCCCTCTGCTCTTCTAGCCCAGAGCAAGCCCCCGGTGCAGTTGTGGTCCTGGGACAGCTCATCTTTTCCCTAGTTAGCCGTGTCCTGTGCATAGATCTGGGCTGCCAACCCCAGAACCCTGGAACGCTGCTTTCCATGATACTCAAAGCCTACCTATTAACATAGCATCAGCAAACCCCTCCGCACTCCCCAAGGCTGCAGCTTGTTGGGTGCTGTATGTGTTCTTTCTGAGTTGTGGGTGCTGACATGGCTGGTCACATCTGGGTCCAGTACATTCTTGTCAGGGCCTCCGTGGCTGCAAGGACACACATGACCACAGTCATGCTACCCACATAATGGGCTCAGGCACACGTGGGTTTGATAACGGCTGTGACTATTAGGCATGTAGTTTTAGCTTCTTGGCCTCAGTTACCACATCTGTAAAATAGGAGTATTAATCATACACACTACATAAAGTTGTAAGGATTCAGTGAGGTGACACAGGCAACACATATTTGCACAGGTCTCATCCCAAGAGTATGTGCTCAGGAAAGAGGGCTTGGTTGCAGCGGTTTCTGGGTCCTCATGCTGTTCATTGATCCCTCTCTTCCCTAGAGCATCTGTCTGGTCTGAAAGTCCAGATGTGCCTCGTGCACACACAGAAGTTTCTGGAGGTCCCTCTAGGTCACTGGGCTTGAATGACAGGCCCAGGGGAGGAAAGTCAGACTGAAAGGCACGATAGGTGGGCCTGGAGCCCAGACAGCTGTGCAGGGTGAGGCCTCCTAAGCTCCCCACTCCTCCCAGCTGCTTCCCGTTTGTTGCAGGACACCTGGGGAGAACCACATTTCCTCCCTGCACTGGACAAACCCAGGCTCTTCCTCCACCCCTAAGACTTCTGTTCAGAACCATCTGCAGTCCTCAGGGCTGAGAGCTTGTCTGCAGTGAACAGCCAGCCCTGGCCAGAGATGCTCAGACCCTTCAAGGTCTGTGGCTGATTTTGGGTGGGTTCCTGTGGCAGCTTGGTCCAGTGGGAGTCTGCCTGGTCACCTCCTGCCACCCCAGGGCAACAAGGGGTCACTGCTGTCAGCTATCCGGCAGGCTCCTCTGAGGCCAGGGCCTACCCCAAAGGGGCTTTGGTTTATGAAGGTCTTGGATGTCTGAAACTAACATCACCTCCAGTTCTTGAAGCAGATGACTCCAGCCATCTGAAAGCATGCATGTTCACATAGCACCAGGGATGCTCAAAGGGGGTCGTGGACCTCTGAGGTGGATAAGTTAGCCTTCTCTTCACTTTTGAGGTTACTGAAGATCTCCTCTTGCCATCTGACAACATATAAAACATTCTGGATCGCCAAGATTATGTCTGTGTTAAAAAGAAAATTACCTAGGGAGAAACAGGGCAAGTAAACGCAGTTGCGTGGGTTTGAACGGGGTTTCTTTGCTCAACAGGACACTATAGGCAAGGGGCGACACTGGAAAAGAATATGAAAATTAAATGACAAAATGCAATGGCATTAATTTTCTGACCCTGAAGTTCATAGGGTAGTTACGCAGAATGTCCTGACTCTTCGGAAATAAACATTAAAGGGATCAGGGACGATGGCAGAATGTCAGTGATTTGCTCTCAGATGTTTTAGGGGAACGCAGTTCTTTGTACTAAACCTTGGAACTTCTCTCTAATTTTAAGATGGCTTCTAAAAAGTGAATCAAAAATAAATAAATAAGTAGAAAAGGTTAAACAGGCACACACACAAAGTAAAACAAAACAACCTCCCCCACCCCAATACAAAAAATCAGTAGCTTTCCATAGGCCTGGCCTGAGCTTTTTTTCCTATTTGGAACATCTGGGGTCATTTAGGTATATCTCCACTATCTTTTGCTATTTTAGGCATGGTTTGAATTCATTTGGTCCAAGTGATTGACCCAAGACAGTGTTGAGGAATACATTTATCACGAATCAGTCACAAACCTAGGGGGGGTCAGGTTCTCGCCACAGATCCAGAGGTCATACATAGGCACTGGGGGGGAGGGGGCTTAGGGTGAAAGCAGTTCATCACCTCTGCATTTGGAAGTTCCCTCCGTCTCCCTTGTCACCGTTCTCCCTTAGCTCAGCTGGACACCTCCCAAGACCAAGGCAGTATAAAAAGAATGAAGGCTTGGAGGCAGAAACCCAGATCTTTTAACCATTGGGCAAGTTAGTGTACGTCTGTAGTTTTAAATTTGCAGTTTCACCTGTGAAATACAGATTACCACCTGGCCTGCCTAGCTCATAGGATTATCATAAGAGCCAAATGAAATAATACATGTAAAACTGTTTTAACTGTAAAATACCGTATTTGTTTGATTTATTATGATTTATAACTTATTGTTTATTTGACTTGTTATTTATTATACTAGAGAAACGATAGCCATCCTGGGTGGGACCTCCTCTAGATGCTTGTGTGTCCTGATTAAGTTGACCTGGAAAACACCAAACAAAAAAATTGGAGCAGGTGGAAGGAAGCATGTTCTCTCCCTACCTGGTAGGAGCCCATGGCCTACATGTAGGCTGTGCCCAGGGCACATCCAACAACCGCAAAGATCAAGCAAACTGCCAGGGTCAGGCCCCTCTTTCCAGCCATCAGGGGAATGCCTGGCAAAATAGCCCTGAATTCTGTCCCCCTCTGGTTCCAGAGGGCATCTGGTCACAAACCCTGATCCTTGCCTCTGGCCTCTGCAGGTCGGCCCCATGGGAAGTACAGGTCTGCCTATGGGAAGAGGCCCCATGCCAACTAAGAGTGTCTGTCCTCAGAGTGGACAGGGATAAGCCTTCAGGGCTGTGCATAGTGAAACCACAGACTGGGGATGTTTGCCTGGTGCCCTGGGGGTGGGATGAAGCTGTATCATCCTGTTTACAGCTGGGCCTATGCCGGAGGGTCTCTCCACTTCTGCCTCAGAAGAGGCACCAGGCGTAAAGTCTCCCGCCCTCTCTGGATCTGTTCTCTGAGTGGAGGCTTGCTCCTGGAAGCCCAGGTACAGCAGGAATGTTGCCTCCGCGGGTTCTCCACCCGCGGAACCTCAGGCCTGACGGCCTGGCCTATTTTCTACCATTAGCCCTGCAGCTGCCTGTGCTCTGCTGCTGACCCTGGTTGTTCGTTGCTAAGGCAACAGAGCCCTCCAGCTTCCTGAGCTCCACAGAATCTCAGGCACCCATTTCCGCCAGGGTGGAGGTGCCCTGTGACTACTTCTGTCCCAGCCAAAGGGCTGTATCAGGCCTGCTGGGTCTGACAGCCATTGATTTTGATAGAACACAGTGGTCAGCGTGTACCGTGGGCTATAGGACCTCAGAGGCACCCAGTCCTGGGTCTCTACATTTGCCGTTGGGACTAAACATAGCTGCAGTGGCAATGTGAGACGGTGGAAGTCAGGCTGACCTCCCTGAGCCTCATTTTCATTAGTAAAGTGGAGATAGTGGCTGGATTGCCATGAGAATCAAATGAGATAATGGACGTGATGATGTAGGCAGGGTTCCCAGCGCGGTGCCTGACACATGGTAGGTATCCAATAAATAAAAGACAGCTCCCTTTCCTAATGTTGTCATGGCACAGACCAATGTCAAGCATCTATCGAGCAACCTTCCATGTTCCAGGTACTGCCAGGCTCCAAGTGTGAGGAATGCAGACCCTGCCGGGCAAGTGTTAGCAGCACAGCTGAGGAGTCAGGCCTCTTGCCACGCTGAGATCACAGTCAAAAGGGGACCGCAGATTAAGCGCCCTGGACCCGTCCTTGGGTCTCTGGCTATGGCAGCCCAGCAACATAACCGCAGGGACCCCTCAGTTATCCACAGTCAAGATCTAGGGGCCTGGCCTGGCTTTCTGGCCTGCCTAGAATCACTTATAGCTTTTATTTTTCTTTTGTAGCAAATTTCCCTTCCTATTTTGGTTTTGTTTATCCACTCTTAAAGTGGGATTACATAGGAATTTATCCTAAGTAAGTGATCAGCAATGTGTACAAAGATCTAGCTGCAAGAATGTTCTCTGCAGGGTTGTTTATCACAGTGGAGACGTTACACACAATCTGAGTGGAAACAATAGCAGACGCGTGAACGGTGCCTTGGACGGGCCATCTAGCGGAAAGGGGAGTCTTCGCGGGTGCTGGTGCCCACATCGGGAATTATCCGCAGCACGTTCATTCCACTCACATTCCGTGAGCACCTTACGGGCAAAAGGCCTGTGCAAGAGAGTGTCTCAGTCCAGTTGTTCATAGACAGCAGTGTGGTCAGAGATTAAAGGGAAAAAGCGTGGGATCTCTGATGGGAGAATCTTTGGTCACCTCAAGCCTGAGGCAGGCAGCATGCCATGTGGTGGGGTTCCGTGGTGGCCGGACATCTCCAGTGCACAGGACTGTGTGTCCCACGCTGGCTTCCCGAAAGCAGTTATGAGGCAGGGTAAGTTCAAGACTCGGAGTCTAGATACCTGGGTTCTAATTCCCCTTGGCCTCTGCTGCCGTCACCGAGGGGGGAGCAGTAATACCTGTGTGAGCTACTGCCAACAAGTCCTTATAAGACCACAAACGAGGCAGTACAGTGGCCCTCTCTAAACTGGGTAGGGAGGGACACAGATTAATTTTTCCAGAACAATGAGATCCTCCTTCTTGAGTAGATGCCCTGGGACATGGGGTGGTATCTGGCTTTGTTCTTTTTGGGAATTACTTCTCTTTCCACCCCAGTAGCCGTATCCTCTCTGGCCGCCTGGCTCTTGTCCCTCCCTGTCCCGTCCCATCTTTTCCAGTAGTATCCTTGGAGAAGCCTGGGCCAGGCACTATTAGCCCAGGGCCGGTGTGGTCTGAAACCACTGTCATCACTGGGGAGGTTCCATGGATGAGCCCTCCCCTTGAAAGTCAATAAACAAACTTTGTTTAAAGCCCTGACATAGTGTTTATTTGTGTCGGTCGAGCTCAGATTGAATTACATGGGCACAGGGCCTGTCCCTGAGGAATTTAGCATCTAGGCCAGACACCCTGACTGATTGAGAGAACAAACAGACAGCAGGACATCAGGGCAAGGCAGGCCACAGGGAGCTGACACTTGAATTCCCAGAATATGGCTGCTAACCCCAGAAAATTTTTCATCTCCTGATGAGAGTGTGTGTGTGCACACGTGCACACACACACATGCGCGCGCACGTGCATGCCCCTATGCCATATTCACATTCTTTCAAGGGGAAGGAAGGAAGGAGGGAAGGAGAAAAAGAAGGAAGGAAAGGAAACCAAAACAAATCTTTGAAGAGGGGACATGTGACTCCAGATAAACCCATATGCTGCTCCCGCCCTGCCCTCTAGACCAGCTCTTCCTAGCACAGCCCCTAACCGGGAGCTGTTGTCACCTCCCCCACATCTCTGTCACACATACCTGCCTCGCTGTCTTGCAGTCAGGGCCCTCCATAATGATAGAGGGAGGCCCAATTTGTCTTCTGCCCCAGGCCAGCCTGCTTTTCCCCTGTGGTTGGCTCCAGATGTGGCTCCCCGGGGCATGGCCACAAGAAAGCCCAGACCAGCTCAGCAGTGGGCTTGCCAGCTGCTGGCCCTGGCAGCTTGGGTGGCTTACCATGGTCTCCACTGACGCTGGGGACACACATTTCCCAGGAGGCAGCTGGTGTGTGGCTATATCAGAGCCACTGCCCACCCTGCCCAGGGGGGTGAAGGGGAAATTTGTCAGCAGACCTCTAGCTGCCCTGACCCAGCCCTGGGGCCCACCCAGTCTCTAGACAGCCCGGTTAGCCCAGGCCACCAGGAGTCTCTGTCCAAGAGATTCCAGGACAGGCTGGTATAGGAGAGTGGACACTGGGGCCAGGTTCGCTGAGTGCAAATTCTGATGTCTGCTCTTTCTAGCTGTGTGATGTTGAGCACGTTATTGAACTTCTCTGAGCCTTTGTTTCTTCATCTATAAAATGAAGATAATAATAGTACCTACCTCCTAGGGTTCTTGTGATGATTTAATGAGCTAATGTATGAGAAGTATATAAAATAGCGTCAGGTATATTATGAAAGCCATGGGCATTGTGTACAAAACATATGCATGCCATTCAGGGGATGCCTGGATCCCAAGAATCCCTGACTTGGGCAGACTGTGGAGTACTACTTATAGGCATTTATTGATCACTCTTGAGTCTGGGGAGTCTCTCCTGGACAAAGCCCAGGAGGGGAAACAAAATGTAGGGTTAGCTTCAGGGGTTCACCATCGGACAAAGAAAATAAGCCACTCGTATTCCATAATCTAAGGTAGGAAATGTTAAGTCCCTGAGAATCAGAGGAGTTTCAAGGACAGGGACATTATTTCCCTAGAGAAATCCAAGAAGGCTGCACAGAGGGGGTGGCATAGAAATGGACCCGGTAGGATGACGGGTGTGAGCCAGATGGCTGTTCATGCAGAAGGAGCAGTGTGACCCAGCGCCGAGTCAGAGTGGGCAACCCAGAGAGCTTGAGCTGGTCACCTGTACCAGCAGGTCTGCTGCTACCAAACAGGGAAACCCAACCCGGCTTAAGCTCACAGATTGTTTATTGGATACAGTGGTAACTCAGTGAACTCTGGTGGGAAGGCTGGAGAACGAGGTTTGGAAAACCTGCAGGTTCTAAGGGAAGCTGGCGTCCCAAACCCCAGCCTGAGTCATGCCACACAAGAAGCCTGCTCGGGCCAACTCTGCTACCACTACCAGAAACTAGATCGAACCACCAAGATGCCTGCCGCCACCACCACCAGCCATGTGAGTTCGGATCCTCCCAGCCTCTGTTCATTGTCTGCACAGCTCAGAGTCTCAAGCATAAGGGAGCCGAGCTGCTGCGCTTGTTGTCAGCCCCACATCACTCTGGCCTCTGCTCTCTGCTCAGGGCACCTCTTAGTTTCATGACAGTTTCAGAAAGAGGAAAGTGTTCCCTTTTCTATTTTCTGGAAGACATTATGTAAAACTGGTGTTAATTCTCCTTTAAATGTTCGTGTAATTCAGTGCAATCATTTGGGCCGGGAGATTGCATTTGGGGGAGTTTTCAGATTATAAATTCAATTTCATTCATAATTGTAGGCTATTAAAATTACCTACGTCCTATTAGATGAATTACGGTCGTTTGTATTTTTGAGTAATTGGTCAGTTTTGTCCAAGTTGTCAAATTTATTTGCGTAAAATTGTTCATAGCATTTCCTTATTATCCTTTTGATGTTTGCAGGGTCTGTAGTGATATTCCGTTTGATTCCATATATTAGTAAATTATGTCTTCTGTCTCTTTCTGTCAGTCTTGCTAAAAGTTTGTCCATTCTACTGATCTTTTAAAAGAATTAGCTCTTTGTTAAATTGATTGTCCTTATTGTTTTTCTGTTTACAATTTATTGCCTTCTGTCCTTTTTTTTAAGATTTTATATGATTTTTAAATGTTTATTTATTTTTAAGAGAGAGAGCACAAGCGGGAAGAGGCAGATAGAGAAGGGGAACAGAGAGTCTGAAGCAGTCTCTGTGCTGACAGCAAAGAACCCAGTGCGGGGCTTGAACCACAGGCTGTGAGATCATGACCTGAGCCGAAGTCAGACACATAACCAATTGAGCCCCCAGGTGCCTCAAGATTTTATTAAAAAATTTTTTTTTAATGTTTATTTATTTTTGAAACAATGTGAGAGACAGAATGCAAGCAGCGGAGGGGCAGACAGAGGGAGACACAGAATCTGAGGCGGGCTCCAGGCTCTGAGCTGTCAGCCCAGAACCTGACGCGGGGCTCGAACTCACGAACCGTGAGATCATGACCTGAGCCGAAGTCGGATCCTTAACGGACTGAGCCACTCAGGCGCCCCAAAGATTTTATTTTTAAATAGTCTCCACACCCAACGTGGGGCTTGAACACACAAACCCGAGATCAAGGGTCACACACTTCACCGACTGAGCCAGCCAGGTGCCCCTGATTTCTGTTCTTTATTATTTTCTTCCTCTTGTTTGTTTTGGGTTTACTTTGCTCTTTTTCTGGGTTCTTGAGATGGGGGCTTAGATTATTGATTTGTGATTTTCCTTCTTTTTTAATGCATGCATGTAGTACTATAAATTTTCCTCTTGGCACTGCATTGGCTGCATCCCACAAGTTTTGAGACGTTATATTTTCATTGTTACTCAGTCCAATGTGTTTTTTCATTTCCCTTGAGTTTCTATTTGACGCTTAGATTATTTAAAGTCTACAGCCATACCACCCTGAACACACCCGATCTCGTCTGATCTTGGAAGCTAAGCAGGATCGGGCCTGATTTGTACTTGGATGGGAGACTCTTAGATTATTTAGAAGTGTGTTGTTTAGTTTTCAAGTGTTTGGAGAATTTTTTGTTATCTTTTTTTTTTTTTTTTTTTTTTTTTTTTTTTTTTTTTCAACGTTTATTTATTTTTGGGACAGAGAGAGACAGAGCATGAACGGGGGAGGGGCAGAGAGAGAGGGAGACACAGAATCGGAAACAGGCTCCAGGCTCCGAGCCATCAGCCCAGAGCCCGACGCGGGGCTCGAACTCACGGACCGCGAGATCGTGACCTGGCTGAAGTCGGACGCTTAACCGACTGCGCCACCCAGGCGCCCCTGTTATCTTTTTATTATTAATTTCTAGTTTTGTTTCATTGTAGTTAGATGACACACTCTGTACAATTTTAATTCTTTTACATTTGTTGATTTTTTTTTAATAAGTCAGGATATCTTGATACATGTTTTAAGGGCACTTGAAAATAAGGTATATCCTGCTGTTGTTGGATGGAGTGTTTAAGTGTTGATTAGATTCTGTCAGTTAATGATGTTGAGTTCTTCTCCATCCTTGCTGATTTTCTGGCTAGTTGTTCTACCAATTCTAGTTGTTCATCAGCTGTGATTGTGGATTTGCTTATTTCTTTTCTCAGTTCTATCAGGTTTTTCTTCATTTTGAGCTCTGTTGTTTGGTGCATACACAATTTGGATTGCTGTTTTCTTCATGGGTCCATCCTTTTATCATTATGCAATGTCCCTTCCTGTCTCTGGTAATTTTCTTTGCTCTGAAGTCTACTTGTTCTGAAATTAATATAGTCATTTCTGATTTCCTTGATTAGTTTTGAATGATAATCCTTTTTAACGTTCTTACTTTCAACCTGCCTATATTGTTATATTTGATGAGTTTACTATAGACCACATATTGTCACATTATGTTTTTTACTCCTTTCAGCTGATCTCTGTATTTTAAATAATACACTTAGACCATTTACAAGAATGTGATTATTGATACGTTTGGGATTAAGTTTGCCATTTGAGTTTTTGTTGTCTGCTATTCAGGTTTTCTGCCTCTCTTTTTTTTTCCTGCCTTCCTGTGAGTTACTGGAACATTTTTTTTAGAATTCTGTTTTATTCATCTGTAGTGGTTTTTTAACACATTTCTTTACTGTTTATTTTTGAGAGAGATAGAGAGAGAGAGAGAGAGAGAGAGAGAGAATGAACGGTGGAGGGAAGAGAGAGAGGGAGACACAGCATCTGAAGCTGGCTCCAGGCTCTGAGCTGTCAGCACAGAGCCCAGAGCAGGGCTCAGACTCAGGAACCGTGAGATCATGACCTGGGCCGAAGCTGGATGTTTAACCGACTGAGCCACCCAGGTGTCCCTGTAGTGGTTTTTTAAATTGAGATATAATTGACATATAACATTATATTAGTTTCAAGCGTACAACATAATGATTTAATGTTTGTGTATATTATAAAGTGGTCACCACATTTTTATGAGTAGTGTTTTTGGGTGCATATCTTTGCATAGCTTTTTTAGTGATTGCTATAGATATTAAAATATATATATATATGTGTATATATATATAACGTCACAGTCTATATAATGTTGTAATATTACCAGTTTGAGTGAAGTACAGAGTATTACCTACCTTTATATCTCTTTATCTTCCCCTGTTTATAATATAATTGTCTAAAATATTTTTATATGCATTTAGAACCACATCAGAAAGTGTTATAATTTTTGCTTCAACCATCAAATGTAATTTAGAAAATTGAAGAGCAAGAAATCCTACTGCATCTACCCATATTTTGGCTTAACAGGTTCTTCCTTCCTTCCTGATATTCCAAGATTTCTTTCTTTTCATTTCCTTCCTGTTTAGAAAAATTCCTTTAGCCATTCTTTTAGCGTAGATCTGTTGGCAGCAAATTCTCTTAGTTTCTCTTCAGCTGAGAGTGTTCTTGACTTTTCTTCATTCCTGAGTGATATTTTTACTGGGTGTAGGACTCTGGGTTGATAATTCTTTCTTTCAGCATTTGAAAAATACTGTGCCACTTCCTTCTGGCCTCCATGGTTTCTGATGAGAAATCCACTGTTGTTTTAATTGTTTTTCCCTTGTAGATAAGGTTTCCTGTTTTTCTGCTGCTTTTAAGATTTTTGTTCTGTCCTTAGTTTACAGTTTAATTGTGATATGGCTTGTGGATTTCTTTGGGTTTATCCTGTTTTGCATTTGTTAAGCTTTTTGGATCAGCAAATTTATGTCTCTTACCAACGTTGGAAAGTTTTCAGCCATCATTTCTTAGGGCACTTTTTCAGCTTATCCCCTTTCTCTTTTCTTACCAGAACTTCAATGACGTGTAAATTAGATTTTTTTATTATAGTCCCACGGGTCCTTAAGGATAGAATTTTTTTCAGTCTATTTTCTTTGTATTGTTAATATTGGGTAATTTCTGTTGTTCTGTCTTCCATCCACTGAATTTGTTGTTGTTGTTCTCTCTTCTCCATTCTGCTGTTGATTCCTGAGATTTATATTTCAGTTATTGTGTTTTCAGTTTAAAATTTTCCATTTGGTTCTTCTTCACGTCTTCTGTTCGCTGCTCGTCATTATTGCTGGTCGGGGGGTGGGATTCCAGTTCCCCACTTGGTACCTGCTGACCTTAAAGAGGGGAGTTTTGATTTAAAAAAAAAAAAGAAAGAAGAGAACGAGGGGTGCCTGCATAGCTCAGTCAGTTGGGTGTCTGACTTCAGCTCAGGTCATGATCTCGTGGTCTGTGGGTTCGAGCCCCGCATCAGGCTCTGTGCTGACAGCTCAGATTTTGATTTTGATTCTGTGTGTCTCTGTCTCTCTCTCTGCCCCTTCCCTGCTTGCACTCTCTCTCTCTCTCTTAAAAATAAACATTAAACATTTTTTTTTAAGAAGAGGGGAGTTGTGGCCTCATTACCAGCAGATGGGCCTGTCCTGCTCGCTCCTTACTACCGGGAGGGGTTATGAGGGCGTCTCATTGCAGCCTCAGCCTGGGGACCAGGGACTCTGCTTCCCACTCAGCCTTTCCTGGTATGAGTAGAGGTGGAGCCACAGTTCTTTCTGTGGCATTGCCTGGAGGGGAGCAATTATTGTCTAAAAGTTTTCCGTCTTGTGAGACTGCCTCTTTCCTGGTCCTTTGGCTGGGGAGAGCAGGCTTTTGTTGAGGCTTTTTTTGTTTGTGCCTGTTGGTGTCTGAGTTGCTGGCTTCCTCAGTTCCAAGTCTAGGGTGTGTGAGACAAAAAGAAAACCCAAGGACTTCACCACCATGTCAACCCCAGAGTCCTGAGGTTCCCTAGTCATCTGCCTTTTTCTCTCCACCTTTCAGAGTCTTTTCATGTTTGTTTTAGGTAAATGCCCAGGGTTTGTAGTTGTGCTTCATGGGAGTCATAGGGAAAAGTATTCCAGATCTTCCTGGGATGTGTGTTGTTTTGTTTTGTTTTGTTTCTTTAGCACCTATCTATGCCAGCCCTTAGAGATACAGACTAATGAAATTTATTTTTGCTTTCAAAGAGCTCAAAGCCTAGCAGAAGAGAGAGACATGCAAACAAATAGATCAAGTCCTGATTCTAAGTGTTTCAGTAGGAGACCATGGGAGGTATGCTGGAGGCTTGAAGGAGACAGTGGTCACCACCTTACCTGGGATGGGGTTAGGACAAGTCTGGCTTCCTTCTTAGAGGAAGCCATTATACTGAAGCTCCACTTTGAAAGAGAAGCAGATTTCTGGATGGGCACCATGGGAGAGGGCATTCCAGCTGGGAAGACAGCGGGTACAAAGGCTTAGGGGCATCACACAGCTTGAGGACTCAGAGAACTTCACTGCAGGCCATTTGCTGTGGCTGGAGCATGGTGTGGGAAGGGAGTGGCATGATGAAACCAGAGAAGTTGGCAGAGGGAGGGGAGGGAGAGGGGGACCAGATCGCAAAGGGCATTGTGTGCCGTGCTACCCCTTGAAAGGGTTTGAGGCATGAAATTATATGGTCGGGGTTGCATCATACTGGGAGGGACTACACAGGAGGTGCAGAGACCAGTGAGCAGGTTTTCATCATGGTTCAAGTGAGGTTAAACATAGACGGTGGTGGAGATGGGCTGAAGGGATCCACTTGAGAGATATGTGGGAGACCAGATGCACGGGATGGAACCGCTGAGGGAGGAGGGAGGAGTGTGGCTCCTTGGCTCAGTAGCCCAAACTGGGGAAAAGAAAAAATGAGTATCAGGTTTTGAGGGAGGAAGCAAGAAAGCACGTTCAGCTTTGGATGTGTTGAGTCTGGAGTGTCTGAACGGCCCAGTGTGGATGTCAGGCAGACACATGTCTCGTCAGGGAAGTTAAAGCCGGAGAGGGACGGAGGTGGGAGCCATCACGTAGAATTGTTAGTTAAAACTGTGGAGCTCACTGAGAGTGACTTTGAGGATGAAAAAAAAAAAGACCAAGAACAGTGCTGCCACGTGGAAGGGGTGGGATGTGGCGAGGGCCCTGGGAGGACGCTGTGGGGGAGTGCGAGAAGGGAGGGGCAGAGCCCGTCACAAGCTTATGTCCATCAGTCTTACCAAACCCACGCTCGTATTTACAAGAGAGGAAGTGTAGTGCAGGCAGTCGGCTACATGAGTGACGGAAGAGCCGAGGGGCCCCACAGAGGAGGAGGCAGCTACCGCTTCTAGACAGAGAGACCCCAGAAGCCCGTGGAAGCTGAAACCACAGAGGGCCAGTCTGGCCAGGGCTGGGGCCGCCGAGGAGACTCGGATGCTTCCAGAGATGCCTCCTGAGGTACAGAGGGAAGGAGAGAAGTCCCCTGGCTGCTTCCTTCTGCTCACTCTCCATGTGGAGACAGTGCTTCCTGCCGGCAGAACTTGCCAGAAGGCGTAGATCAGTCCCAGGACAGGCAGCTTCGGCAATCAGCCAGCCGCCCCCCACACCTGGAAGAGCAAGAATGAGGTGAGGGCAGTGCCCAGGACTGGCACGGAAGCCAAGGAGCAGGGACGTTCAGGAAGGGAGTATCCCGCAGCATCCGGTGCCACAGAGGTTAGCTGGCCTGAGAAGTATCCTGGGGTTGGGAGATTAGGAGAGCATGGGGAACGTTAGGGGAAGGTGCTGAGGTCCAGTCTGAGTCTGGTACACAGCCCCCGCGGAACTGCTGACCCAGGGCCAGGTCTACGTTCCCCCCTCAGTAAGCTAGACCCGATCCCAGACACAACCGCTCTGCTACTGAAATCTAAATTAGCATCCCACCCTTGACCTTCAGCTCGTGTCCTTGCTGCTCCCTACATCCCCAGCCTTTGGAGACAATGTGTACAAACAGTATCCCACAGTATCCCCTGCCACACCTCTGAGACCCAGGCCCCCTGCCTGGCTCTGTGGGGCTCAGCCTGAGGCCTGATGTCCTGGTGTCTGACGGGGTCGAGCATGGGGGCTCTGCACCCTCTGAGGCTCAGCCCATTTGGTGATTTCTCAGCCTCCTCCCTGCCCGGCTGATTTCTTTGTGCGCCTCTGCCCGGCTCACGCTGCGCCAGGCTCGCCTGCATTGGTGTAATAACCCTGATCCCGTGCTTGGCGGCGAGGAGACAGCAGGGGCAAGCCCCATCCAGGGCTCATCAGCCCCTGTGCCCCAGCTGCGTTAATGGCCCAAGCCCTCCAACAAGCCGATCCTGTTTCTTCGTCTGCAATTAAGACAGAAAGCTCGTTATCTCTCCTGCTCCCATTATCTGCAGACTGTGCTAAGGGGCTTTTTTCTCTAGAGCAGCACCTGCAGAGGCCAAGAGAGGTTGACATTAACTCCTTCCCTGCTGCTGTTGGGAGCGTCTGGGTCAAAGAAAGCAGCCTAAGGAGGGAGCTGGGGCTGGTTGGAAACGCTCTGGGAGAGAGGGAGGCACAGGGGCCCGGGCATGACTCTGTTACAGTCTCACTAGGTGACCTTGGGCAAACAGTTGACCTTTTCTGAGCCTTGGAAAGCCTTTCCCCCCTTCTGCCTGGGAAAGCCTTTCCCCCCTTCTGCCCAAGGAAGCTATGAAAATGAATAAGAAGCTGTTTGGTTATCAGCTCCCTTGAGTAACTGTACAAATCCCCAGTCTTGTATTATCATGGCAGCAATACTGCCAATAGTCAAAATACTGGGCCTCAAGATAAAGCATGTAAATAGCCTAGCAACCAGTGGTGGTCATGCCTGGGGAAGATTTGCTGGTTGGGACCTGGAACTGCCCAAAGGGACTTGGATTTGGTGGGGTTTGCAGGCCCCCTTTGCAGTGTGTCCTTCACCAAGTCACTTAATCTCTCTGTGCTCTAGTTTCTTCCTCTGAAAGTTAGGGAATCCAACTGGATAATCTCCAAGATCCTTTCCAACTGAGAAATCCTATTACCCTCAATGGTTCTTCTATACGACGCAATCAGTGGAGGAAGGAAACCAGCATTTACTGAACCCCTAATATGTGCCAAATCTTTCACATCTATCATTATTTCCATTTTAAGTGTGAGAAAAATAAGGTTCGGAGAGATGAAATAAGTTGTCCAAGGCCAAACATCCAATACACAGAGGACTCTCGATTCAAATCCACATTTATGAGGCTGTAAAACCATCACTCTTTTCATGACACCCTGTTTTAGGAGAGCTGCCCATTTAAATGGCTCCTTACAAGGTAGAGCTGAGTGGAGAGGGGAAAAAAATAACCTAACTAAAGACAGAGTGTGAATTCTGACCCCTTAAGTTCTCTGGAATCGTAGTGTCCTTAGGGAAGAATGATCGAAAAAGAGCCTTATTCCCTTTGGTCTCCCCATGTGACTGAGAGATTGCCTAAGATGTGTGTTCAGACTCTGAAAGTAAAAAAAGTGAGTATAATCTTTTGGCATTGAATTCTTGTTGTCGTCTGGGTAAACTGAGACCCAGAGATGGAACATAGCTGCTAATTCAGCAGCCGTTCCAGACGAAGATCTGTTTGTGGGTAGCAGACCCTGCTGTAGCCTAATGAGAGACCTCTTGAGCCCATTTGTAGAATCTCCTCGGAGTCCACCAGAAACTGTCAGGGCTTGCTTATCCGTCCAGCCGACAGGCTGGGACAGCTCCGATGCGCCACCAAGATCTGGATTTGGGACCTTTGGCTTAGGTCTCTAATCTGTTCCTGAGTCATCCAGAGAAAGGGGTCTGGGGAGAGTCTGGAACAAACAGGAATGGAGGGGATCCAGGAATCTCTTGGCCAGCTGGCAGGAAGCCCAGACCCTGGCGCCCCATGAGGGAGGGGTGGGGGAAAGAAGAGCCCCTACATTTTCTTTCTTTTTTTTTTTTTTTAATTTTTTTTTTCAACGTTTATTTATTTTTGGGACAGAGAGAGACAGAGCATGAACAGGGGAGGGGCAGAGAGAGAGGGAGACACAGAATTGGAAACAGGCTCCAGGCTCCGAGCCAGCAGCCCAGAGCCCGACGCGGGGCTCGAACTCACGGACCGCGAGATCGTGACCTGGCTGAAGTCGGACGCTTAACCGACTGCGCCACCCAGGCGCCCCGAGCCCCTACATTTTCAAACTGAGTAACTCAAGAGAGTGAGACAGTCCAAAAACCCTTACTTTGGAAGCAACCGACTGAGGCCTCCTACCCAGCCCCCGCCCAACTCTAGCCCCGTGCACAGGTGATAAGACGAATCCTCCTGACCTGGGTTCGCCATTTGGACATTTGTCCCAGCAGGCTGTTTTTCTCCCTAGTCCCTCAGGCTCTGAACAGGTCCCTGGTACCTTGTCCCTGGAGTCAGGCCCTAGGCTGGATCTCCCATCTTCCTGGTTTTGGGATTTGAATTTGTGATATCTCATCTTTTGCCAAGAGCTTTTTTATGGAGTACTAAAGACCCTGGGTGCCTGGCTGGCTCAGTCAGTGGGTGGAGCATGTGACTCTTGATCTTCAGGTCGTGAGTTCGAGCCCCATGTTGGGTGTAAAGATTACTTAAATAAACTTAAAAACATAAAAATAAAAACCCTTAGTGCAGCAAATCTCCAAGCATATTCTGTGGCTTTTAATCCTGCAAGACACTCTGTGGTAGGGCATAAGATGGCGGGGGGAAGCACACGAATAGTTTCCTGCAGAAAAATCTATCTGCCTTTTGGAATCTTGATCTACCCTATGATCCCATTTATAGGAAATTTCCAGAATTGGCAGTTCCGTGCAGCCAGAAAATAAATGCATGGTTGCCAGGCTGAGGACATGGGAATTGACCACTAGTGGGTATGGGTTTCTGTTTGGGATGGTGAAAGTGTTCTGGAATTAGATAGTGGTAATGGTTGTACAATTTTGTGAGTATACTCAAAGCCGATGAATCACGTACTTAAAAAGGATGAATTTTATTATATGTGAATTATGTCAATAAAAAAAAAAGAAACCCAGAATTTCTCCAACTTCTTTGAATATAGACCCATTCTATCTCAGGGCTTTGATTAACACCCAGTGGAAACGCTTAAAAATGGCGAGTGTTGAAAATTGCCATTTTACAGATGGGAGAACGAGAAAGAAATAGACATCTGTGCCTCAGTTTTGTCACTTTTAAGATGAGGATAATAATAGTTAGCACCTTGTCGGGTTGCTGTGACACAAAGTGAGTTAATATACGTAAAGCACTTAAAACAATGCCTGCCCAGTAAGTGCGGAATAAGATGTCTGTTGTCATTGTTATCTGAGTGAGCACTGTGGGATGGTCACCAAATGTAAGCTATGTAGCTTGGTCCTCAAAACCACCCTCTAAGGCAGCCATCATTATCTCTGGTTTACAGATCTAGAAAGTGAGACTCCAAGAGGGATGCCTGGTAGTCCCTGTGCCACTAGTGATGGACATGGAGGGGGAGATTGTCACCGGTCCCTCTGATTCCACCCTGTCCCTGAGGTCTAATCTAAAATCCCCTAAAGTCCCTGCCTGACTTTCTGTGTGTGCAGGTTTGTTGAGGTATAATTTACACGAAAGGAAATTCAGTGAGTTTTTACGAATGAATACAGTTGTTTCACTACCAACCGGATCATGATTTAGAATATTTCCCTCTCTTCAAAGAGTTTGCTCCCTGGCCTAGGCAGCCCCTGCCATGCCTTTTTTGGCACGGGTGTCAATGGCGACATGAGAGGTGCCAGCAGAGGTGGAGGGGGGGGCTGCAAGGGGAGCTGCTGTTTGCTTGGGCGGGGCCTGCGGGGCCAGGGGACAGAGCATCAGAGTCACAAGCCAGTGGGCTGGGCTGGGCCTCGCTCTTATCAGCGGAATCAGCCAGGGTTCTTGCCCTTCTGAGAACTGCCTTTTTGCCCCCTTTCCCAGCATGGCCCTGGCAGAGAGGGAGGGAAGGGGCGGCAGGTGGGATGGGCTACTGCGGTGTTGCGTGGAGCTAGGAAGCCCATGTGCATGTCTGTTTCTGTAACTGACTCACCAAAGACCCTGGACAGTGACTTGTCTTCCTAACCGTCACTTCGGGCCCACCTGGCACTCCCTACACCCTTCCTTTGCTTTCTTTTTCTGCTTAGCCCCATCTCAACTGCTACCTGGCTTCTCTTCATCACATCTTTTCCCACTAGGATGTAGTTAGCTCTCTGAGGAGGAGCATCTAGGGCTGAATTTCTAGCCTTTACAATGAGGGCCCAACCCCCTCCTTCTCCTCTTCTATAAGACAGGGTGTTACTCTGATTTTCTAATCACTCTGAAGGTACCATGGGATCACCTGGGAGAGAAGAGACAGAGGAGGGAGGCTGCGGTAGCTGTCACCCCTTAGCAGCAGTGACAGTGTGGTCAGAAGAGGAGATCTGTGCCCAGAGAGCCTCTTTGTCAAGAGGTAGGGAGGGATAGGTCAGTTTGCACAACCTCCCTGAGTCAGGGCCCGGCCCAGGGCTCAGTGGCAATGGGGTGGCCCCCATGCTCCAAGCCAGGGGTTCAGCCTACCCTGGCAGGGGCCGAGCAGGTCTGGCATAAAGGAGGGTATGTGAGCTAGGTTGGCACCAGGGAAAATAAGTATGTGTAAATGTATGCAGATGTATGCAAATCTCTGCAGCCCTGTGGACTGCAGTGCTGGCTCAGGGTAAGACATCCACAGCCCCACCCTGGGCCCCACCCCAGGTGTGACCTCTCTCCTCTGGCTCAGGAATCCCTTCTTCCTGCTTCTCTCTCTCCAGGGCATCTCTTCCCTCTCAGTGCTCATGCCCCCCCCCCCAACTCCCGCCCACCCCAACCCCCACAGGAGGTCTGGGAAAGTGAGAAAGCTGAGTCCTGAGTTGGGGGAAGGGAAGAGACATGGTCCCATACTGAGGATGTGACAGCACCTGAATGTGATCAGACAAAGCTACCATCTCCAAACTCTTGGTTGCGGTTCTTTCTTACTCAACCCCAGACATCAAAAATGCCACCTTCGAGATGGGACAACACTGCTCAATCGTAGGCAGAGCTTGGCAATGTCTCAGGTGCAGGCTAAGCAAAGGGAATAGTCCGTGACTGAGCCACTCTACCTCCCCTCTCAATCCCCCATCCCCCTTTGTCCCTGCAGCAGACCCCCACCCCCACCCCCCCACCATCAAGGGGCAGGGAGAAGGGCCCTGAGGTGTAGGAAGCTGCCCTACCTGGGTGGGAAGCAGACTCCCTTGGTTTGGGCTTCCATATTCTATTTTTATTTTATTTTTTAATGTTTATTTATTTTTGAGAGAGAGCACGAGTGGGGAAGGGGCAGAGAGAGAGAGGGAGACACAGAATCTGAAGCAGGCTCCAGGCTCTGAGCTGTCAGTACAGAGCCCAACGCGGGGCTTGAACTCACGAACTGTGAGATCATGACCTGAGCCGAAGTTGGATGCTTAACTGACCGAGCCACCCAGGTGCCCTGTGGGCTTTCATATTCTAAACCCCTGCCAGCCCTGTCCTTTCGGCTACCGTGTACCTCCCCACATCTGCCATCAGCAAATCCATGAGGAACCAGCAACCGCAACACAATCCTGGCCCAGAGTTGGAGGGAAAGACATATGGGCCTTGCCCTGAAGAAACCCTACGGTCCCCTGAAAGAGTGCAGGTGGGGACAGAGACTCAAGAACCAGCAAATTCCATCACTGAAGGCCTGGAGTGGAGTCTAGAGAGCTTCCAGCTCTATCCCTCATGTGATTGTTCATGAAACAGACCCAGAGTGTGGAAGGGACTTCCCGAGAGCCACACAGCAGGGCCGTAGGGCTGGGCTCACGGCGCTGGAACTGGAACCTGCCTCTCCTGATTTCCATGCCCTGCTCTGTAGGACACACCCTTCTCACTTACTCCATTCAGTGGCAGTGAGGGGGGTAGTCAGTGAGTCTGGCTCATGAATTGAAGAATGGGTGGCCTGACCCAAAAGGCTTCCTGGAGGAGGTGGTGTCAGAATTGTGCTGTAAAAGCTGAGATGCATGAAGAGTGGCAGGAGATAACTAGTTGTACCCAGGGACTGTGAAGGAAAGCTTCATCTTGTGTTCCAGGTGGCAAAATGAAGTTCACTGTGGGAAGGGGCAGAAGGCCCCATAGCCAAGTGGGATGAGGAGCCAGCCCTTACCTCACAGCTCTGAGCGCTACCTGTCAGACCAGGAGTGAGTCCAGTGGTGACTGGGGATTCCCTTGGTGGCCCTCTTCTGTCATTCCCATCTTGGGGCCATACCCCCTCCCAGTCACATCTTTCTACTCTTCCTGATTTCTAGGGGCCTCTGTAGACATTGGTTAACCTGCACAGGGCCTCCCCATCATCAGACATTGACAAGCCCTGCCTATGATTGCCCCAGACCCTGAGCAGCGTTGTCCCATCTGGAAGATAGAAATTTAGCTCTCTGGGGCTGAGTAGGGACTGCAACCAAGAGCTTGGGGCAGGACTGGGGAAAGAGGTGTTTGATCATGCCCTGGCTCTGGCTTTCTGAGGCCTTAGGTGACTGATGCTTTTCCCAGCCCCAGACCATCTCCAGTGGCAGTCGCCATTCATCCATCAGCCCCACGGAACCTGTCAGCAGGTTGGGGCTACTTTGGTTCTCAGGCTTCAGTGCACTCTTGGCCAGAGACGACTTCCCCTCCCCTGAGGGGTACTAATGCAGGCCCATAAATTAAGACATCTGCTTTCCCTCCAAGCCCCGGGAACCTGGGCCCTACAACATCTACCCCTGTTTTCTTTGGCCCTGTTCAACTTTCCTCCAATTAGTCAGGCCCTGGGGCAGTGGCTAGACACAGATGAGTCAGAAGACTGCAGAACCACATCCAGAACCAGGAGTTTATCCAAATGTCAGTGACCTTTCCCTGCTGATTCCTCCTTTTCTCAGCCATTCTTTAAGCTCTTTTGTCCTGGGCCTGCACCACTGTATTTGTAGTTGCTTGTAAATTTCTTTGACATATCTCTACTGGTATTATCACTAGAAGGGAGAGCAGTTTACCAGTGACCCAGGATTCTGTCTCCTCTGCTGCTAGCAGACTGGGGCTCCCAGTGGCCTCAGCTCTGGCTCCTCCCCAACTGAGAGCCACAGCCTCTTCCAGGCTATCCCTCCTACTTCTGTTCCAGTTGCAGGTGCAGGGAGAATCAATGAGTCTGAGGCCATCAGGGGCTCACTGAGATGGTTATGGATTAGGAGCATGTGTTAAGACTTCAACTTTTGGCCCTCGGGGTCACTGTAATAGGACCACCCTCAGAACAGGTAGAAAAAGGCCAAGTGCACCCAACTGCTCCGAGAACACCACCAGCCAAGAGCTAAGTGCCAAGGAATCTAGCCTGTCTACTGGTAAGTGAGTGGTGCATCCTAGCCTGTTGATGGCTCACAAGGCCATCCTGGGCCCTGGCAATTCTTAGCCCCATGCTATGGAGTGCATTATGAAGGCAAGGGCTTATCTTCGCCTTACTTGTGCACTTCAGAGCCTCCAAGGTTGGAAGGTTGGGGCTCTCAGTATGACCCAGGGAAAGCGGGGAGGGGGGGGGCAGGGGAAGAGGCTGCAGGAATGAGAAGATGTGAAATGCTCCCAAACTGCACAGGGTCTGGCAAGGCTTTGCAGGAGGAAACATTAGGAGCTGGCTTATGGGAGAGGTCAGACTAATTTTGAGCACATCTCAGCCCAGACTGCTAACAGAGCCCTTTGTGGAGCCCTCTTTCAGCAAGGAGAATTGCTGGGGCCTGGCCTTGTTGGGCCTTGGGAGAGCTGAGGCTCTGAGTTATTAAAAAGGGGAAGGAGGGTGGAGGAAAGGCAGGTAGAGAGGTGGACGGTATGAGGGAGGATCAAAGATGGATTCCCTCTGTGACACATGGATAGCAAGTGAGGTGAGGTGAGTGAGGGGCAGTGGGGAGAGGGACTGGCCCTTTCATCAGCCAGCCTTGGCAGAAGCTAGGGCTGAGCAGCTAGATGGGAAGGCAGCTCTAGCCTCCACCCGGTGCTGGGGAACTGGGAGCTGTCCAGCACAGGAACCTGCTGAAACCAGAAGGGGCCTGGCCTGAAGGAGGCCTCAGGGGAAAAGTGTGGTGGCTCTCCCAGGGTGCCCTCTGTGGCTCATGCCCCTTCTCTGCTCCAAGGATTAAGAGGCCAGTTGAGAGGGCCAACCCTAAGAAAGGGAACACTGAGCAGAGAACCTTTGCATTTTCTCTATGGAAAGGGCATTGGCAGAAGACGAGAAGGAACAGGGTGTTCAAGAAACGCACCAGTGTTCAATTCTAAACATTAGTCAAGTATGAGGTACTTCGCACTACTCTTACATGTCCTGTGCCGAGCACCGCTAGGAAGCCCTCCAAGGGAGCGACATGAAAGGATTTGAAGATTGCTTCATGCTTCTAGTGCTAACTGTATAACCAACAGTTTGGCTGTTGGGCCTGCCACATGGCTGAGGACTAATGTCCAGGCACACCACCAAGTCTCCAGGAGACCGGGAAGGTCCTGAGACACTCATTAGTGGGACCTCCAATCCTACGTGCTGATAACCTAGGCCATCTCTGGTGTCTGCCTCTGCCACAAAGCTCACTCGTGTAAGCTCGATTTTGTCAGGCTATCCTATGGGCTTCAGTGCTATACTAGGTACAGGACGTGTAAGAGTAGTGTAAGGCACTTCAGTCAGACGGATGCTTAAAACTGAACACTGGGTGCTTCGTTCCCACACCTGCCCTCCCAGTTGAAGCTGTCTGAATCACCCGTATCTTCAGAAGCCCCACCTAGCTCTCTCCTTCCCTCTGCTCTGATCCCATACACCACCTTTTCTTCAAGTGCTTCCTTCAAGCTCCCTCCTTCCCCCAAGTGCCAAGGGATGCTGAGTCTGTTTCTCACCTTCATTCACCAGGTCCCTCCTCTCCAGGCAGGGACTGGGAGTGGAGTGGTGGGAGGCTGGAGCAGCTATGCACGCTGTCACTGCAAGTGGGGATCAGGGTTGGAGGTTGGTCCTCCATTGTGGCTACTGTCTTCCAGCCAAGGGAAAGGGGAAGAAACCCCATCCCAGTGCTTTTTGGCTGACGTGAGAGCACCATTCCCTCTTCCCTCAGTCATTGATGCATCTCCCCTGCAACCTGGATGTCTTTCCCCACTCGGTGTAGTACCTCCCATGCCAAGCCCGATCCTTCCTGACCCAGCACTCTCCTCCTCTATGAAGTTATTAACTAACTGTGGTCAAGTCCCCTTCATGATTGTCTCCTCAGCAGTTCTGTGTGTCACTTGTACCAGACATACTGTGGGGTAGCGGTTAACATTGGCTCACAGGGTGCTGGGTGGCTCAGTCGGTTAAGCGTCCAACTCTTGATCTCAGCTCAGGTCTTGATCTCAGGGTTGTGAGTTCAAGGCCCATGTTGGGCTTCAGGCTGGGCATGGAGCCTACTTCAAAAAAAAAAAAAAAAGGGGCGCCTGGGTGGCGCAGTCGGTTAAGCGTCCGACTTCAGCCAGGTCACGATCTCGCGGTCCGTGGGTTCGAGCCCCGCGTCGGGCTCTGGGCTGATGGCTCGGAGCCTGGAGCCTGTTTCCGATTCTGTGTCTCCCTCTCTCTCTGCCCCTCCCCCGTTCATGCTCTGTCTCTCTCTGTCCCAAAATAAATAAACGTTGAAAAAAAAAATTTAAAAAAAAAAAAAAAAAAAAAGAACATTGGCTCAGGGCCAGCAGCCTGGCTGAAGTATTACCCACCCCACTCCTTAGTTGTGTGATTTAGGCAAGTGCCTTACCCTCTCTCTGCCTCAGTTTTCTCAGCTGTAAATAAAATGAGAAGGATAACATTATCTACCTTGTGGGGTTTTGTGAAGATGGAATGAGATGATCCATGTAAAATGTGTGGAGCAATGCCTGGCACATGGTGAGTATTCCATAAATATTAGCTTTGTTATTGCCTCTTCCTAGCCTTGGACCCCAGCTCTCCCAGCAGGCTGGGAAAGGTGGCCGAGAGTACATTCACTTTATCTCCCATCAGCCCAAGAGTTTCCTGATTACAGGGACTCTTCCCTTCACCCTGAGGTTAGTCCAAGTTAGTCCAAGGCTTTGGACACACTGAAGACAGAGTATGATCAAGCCAGTCCTGTTACTGGCTGGGCTCATGTAGAAGAAACTGAGGCAGCTTGTGGGCGAGACTTGCAAAGAAGTCCTCAGTTTTTCTAGGTTGGGCAAGAGTTGACCTTGTCATTCTTTGACTCTGTCCTTGGCCCAGATTTGGTGCCTGGTTGTGAGATTCCCTTTTCCATCATGCTCCATCATTACTTCGTGTGGTTATCTATTCGACCATGTTTACTGAGCATCTACAATGTAGACAGGACTGTACAAGGTATGGGAGACACAGTGGTGAATAAAGTACAGTCTTCTGCTTCAAGAGAGCTCCCGGCCTATTCATTGGGAAGATACTGAATAAGTGGGATGGGTTTTTACAAGGGAGAGGCAGTGGGAGCATCGATATGGTGTGGAGGTCAGGGAAATTGTCGCTGAGAAAGGACCTGTGACAAGGAAGGGGGTCAGTGAAGAGGATGAGGAGAGAGCGTAGTCGAGGCCTCCTGTAGCCCCACCTGGCTTCCCAGCCTCCACCCTCCCAAGGCACCCAATATTTCTCAGAATTCACACAAACCTACCTTGGCCAAACATCTTCCTCTACTTTCCTTCCCGCCCCTCCCACCTCTCTCTGAAGGTGGCTCTGCTGTCTTTCTGGGAGCTGTGTGGCTGTTGTGACTTGGGGCTTCCTGGTCAGGTCTCAGTGTGCAAACCACAGACTATCACATAACTTCCTAACATGCCCCTGGGGCCCTCTGGTTAAAGCCTGTGGAGAGGGTTTGCAAAGACACCTTCCTGTAGGTTGTGGAGCCCCTGCTCCACTGTGCTGAGGGCTGAGCAGCCGATGGCAGCGAATAGGGCCAGATTTCCTCCCTCCCACTCCTCAGGAAGCTCTGCCTCCAGCACTCCACCCTGCTTCCTGTTTAGTAGGGACGATTTCCTGGCCTGTTTCCTTGCCAGCGGTGTCTCATTTCCTCCTCTCCCTCCCCTCTCTTGGAGCCCCTGCTCAGTGTGATGAGGGAGGCAGGCCCCTCCCCTGTGCAGTGTGCCCTCTCCCTCCTGACTCCATTTCCCTGGGCCTCCAGAGAGCAGTGGGAGGGGCAGTCTGCCCACCCTCCTCTGCAAGGAGGCAGGGCACAGCTCTCTGTAAGAGAAGGCAAGCCCAGCTACAGGGCATCAAGGCGTCCAGTTCCCTCAACATCTATTGAACGTCTGCTATGTGCCAGGCACTGTACTGGGTGCCAGGAGTCCAAACTGAGAAGCCAGTGCTGTGTAGACTGTGGAAGCTTTGGCGGAAGGGCAGTTGGGGGAGAGCAGAACTTAGCTCTCCAAGGAAGGTCAGCGAGGCCTTCCTGGAGAGGATGATATCTGAGCTGAACACAGCACGAATAGAAATTAGCTAAAGAAAGGCATGAAACCACAGGGTGTGTAGATAAATGATCAACGTTGAGACCAGGAGGGCTGGGAGATGAGGCTGCGAGACAGGGAGGAGTCAAGTCAAGGAGGGTCTTAGAGACCCCTCCAAGGAGCCTGATTTTATTACATGGGAGAGTTATAATTAGATTTACAATTTGGCCAGGTCATTCTGGCCTCAGTGAATAAATGGTGCGAGTGGACCAGTCAGTGTGGGGCCAGGACACCAAGTTGTGTGTCCCGGTGAGAACTACCAAGGGCCTGAACTAGGGCAGTGGCACTAGGGTGCAGGGGTCAAGAAAAAATGGCTGGACCACAGGACTGACAGGACATCTTGGCCTGACACTGGGGACCTGGGTTCTGGCCAGTTCTGGTTCTGGCTCTGTGACTTTGGACAACCCCTTACATTCTGCAAACCACAAGTCCACCATCTATCAAGTGCCTTCCCCACCTGGTAGAAGGAACCGAGATGATGGAAGTGAAGCAGCAGGTGAGGGGGGTCATTGTGTAATTGCCATTTATGATTGGTAAAGGCCGTGGGGCTGCAGCCTGATAGGAGCCCAACCCCTCTGTGATTCCTCAGGTCCACGGCAGGGGTAGATGGGAGGGAGCAGTTGTCTCTTTCTGTGGCTGATCCTGGAGCTGGCCAGCTCTACAGAGGTCGTTGAATCCCTGTCCCTTCCTCTGGACAGGTGATCTTCATTAGGGGGACACCAGAACCAGGAAGGATCTGCCCTTAAGAAAACATTTTTGGAGCCACCCATAGGGACAGGGACTTCTGTTGGCCCCACCCAGCACATGAGGAGGGATAATGCGGGATCCCTGCCTACTGGCAGACACCCACCCTTACAGCCTCCCCACCTGGGCTTTGCCTGGCCAGGGTGAGACCCCCAAGAAGCAGAATCTGCAGAGGAGGGCCTTCTGGCCAGATGAGGTCACAGTTGTCTTGGATCACGTGTTGCAGTGTTTCCCAGCTCCTTGTCATTTTCTGGTGTCCAACCCCAATCTTTCTGGCTGGAAGGGGACTTCCTTTTCCAAGGCCCTGTTTTCAATGGAAATGGAGAACAAAGGCTTCATATCTGCAAAGCTCATTAGCCAGCTCCCCTTGACCTTCACTTTGGGGATAAGCCACCCCAGTCCATTAACCTCTCACTGGCTGGCCCCCACTCTGCACACCCCTCTCCCCCAGATGCCATTCCAGTTCCCCGTATCTCCTCACAGAACACCGAGCACAACACTAATTGGCTGCAGGTTTCATAAGGCCGTGACCCATGGCTGGTTCAGGAGGATGGATTTTTCTGGCAGCCCTGCCTCCGTGGCGCCCAGCCAGCCGAATCCAGGGCTTAGGGTCCACTCTGCTGCTTGTCTTGGGAGCTTCTCTCCACGAATCTTGCGACTCTAGGAAATCAAAGCCTTTCCCATGAGCCTCTCTTGCTAGGAGGGGGACCCATCATGCAAGCTTGCTAGCATCTGCTCTGATTCTTATTCAGCACCACTCACGTAATTGCTATAAAAGAGACCAGGCTAAGGGACAGAGGGAGGATGGGAAGGTGTCTGTGTCATAAACAAGGAGAGATATTTAGTGGTTTTTAAGCGCCATAGTCATCTCCAGGGAGAGCTTGAGAGGAAAAAAATAACACTTTATTTGGAAACAATTCTGAGATGTAGGCTCATCTCGGCTTCACTTTCCCTGCTGTTTATTATGAAGTGTTCTGTGCTCAGAAATCGGGGCTGCGTTCTGAAGTCACAGGCCAAGTTCTGGGCTCCAAATGACAGGGCAGCTCAGGCTAAGTTATCTGCCCTAGAGGGGAAGGGTCTGGAGCAGGGCAGCTCATCTGTGCTTCTGGTCACCTTATTCTTATGGCCCTCGGGGACAGAGAGCCCACAGTCATTCCTAAGAGCCTTTTACCATTGAATGAGCCTTTTACCATCCATCTGTATGGGAGGGAACCAAGGCTGGAGCTAAGAGGAGCCCCAGAAGAAGGAAGGTTCTCAGGGTGCCTGGGTAGCTCAGTAAGTTAAGCGTCTGACTTCGGCTCAGATCATGATCTCGCAGTTCATGGGTCGCATCGGGCTCTGTGCAAGGGGAGGATTTGGGGTTGGATCCTAAAACAAAAAAGACATTAGTGGAAAAAACTGGTGAACTCTGAATCAAGTTTAGTTTACTTTAACAGTAAAGTGCCAATGTTAATTTCTTAGTTTTGACATATGTGGCATGGCTGTGTAAAACATTAACATCGGGGGAAACTGGGCAAAGGGTTTATGGGACCTCTACTATCTCTGCAACTTTTCTGTAAATCTAAAATTCCTTCAAAATGAAAACTTCATTTTTAAAAAAAGTTGGGGGGGCACAAAAAATAGACAAAGACGAGTCAGAAACTTCAAGAGGGGTGAAGCTTTACAGCACTTGGGTCTCTGAGCCCTCAATCCCAGTGGAAAAGCAAAGGGATCTCCTGATGCTAAAGCCCTTAGGATCAAGTTTATTCTGAGATAACACACCTCCAGCACTTGACCAACTCCCTACCTCAAGTCTGGTTCTGGACACCTCATTTTGTCCATCTTTGGAGCCAGAGCTGCCTTCTGGGAGGTTTGCCCCTTCCTAGGACTTCTGCAAAAGATTAAATCTGATCCCCTGTCTGGCTCTAGGGACCAACTCGATTAGAGGGGTCTTCAAACTGTTTTTAGCAGTAACATGGAGAGCCAAGATTTAAAACAGATAAATCTGAAGCTAGTTAAAGCAGGGAGAGCCCTTTCCATTCCTTCATGCAGCCACAGTGCTGTCTCCAGCAGCCCTTTGGAAATGACCAAACCCTCTTTAGCTCAGGTTAGCCGCTGCTCCCCATAGCACCTCAAGATGAGCTCATTATGTACGTTTCTCACACTCGCCCCACACCTGACCCACCAGACGGAAGGAGTGGTTTTGTAAAAATCCACCTTTTAAGGGTCCAGAATGAAAATCTCCCTGATCTAAACAATTGGCCCATGCCATGAGTGTCCGAGGGCTGTTCTCTCCTACCCAGTCACTGTCAAGGCCAAGTTTTCCCTAAATCTCTCTTGCTGCTGTGGTTGCAGCCTTTTTTTCTTCTTGTTCCTCCCAGTGCAGGAGAAAATGAACTAGACACCATCAGAGCTAAAGCAACTCTGTGTTCTTGAAGCTGCAATTAATCCTTCTCTAAATTATCTTTTCGTATGTGAAATCACTTAAGGTCCTGCAGGCTCAGGCCACAGGGCAGACCTTCTGAGCCCCCTAAGAGAAGCACTCAGAGGAAGATGCTGCTCTAGGCTGGGGTGCTCTGAGAGGAGCAGAGCTAGGAGCCGGCTAACCCTCTGGTTCACACTCCCCCTGGCTCTCCCCAGGCCCACTCAGCCCCCACTCTCCGCCTCCCCCATCCTAGCAGGTCTGGCTCAGGCCAAGCAGAAGTGGTCCCCACATCCCACTGATGCCTATTGGCATTATTGGGAAAGTCAGCCTCGAGACCACAGAGGGATGTGGGGTGCTGGGGGCTAGAGCTCGGGAAGCACTGTAGACAGTGAGACAGCTGAATTAAACAGCATCTGTGTGAGTCACTGCCCTCCCGCCTGCCTCTCCAGTCCTGGAGTGAACCTAGAAGCTGGTGAGACAGTTGCCTCCTCAGCCAGTTAAATTGCTCTCTAAGGACAGAAGCAGAAAGGCTGAACTGAAAATTACAACAGAAAAAGTTTAGGCTAGACATCAAGAATAATCTTGTGAATTTCATGTGCCCCCAAAGGATTTGATGGTGTCTCTTTCCTGGGAGGCATCCAGTGGTTTGCCACAGCTCTACCTGCCCGGGGTAACATAGGTCAGTCCTGCCCTCTTCTATGACGTGGTGACTTCCATATTCATGAGCAGTCCTTATGTGGCCCCAGCATGGAAATGCTCGTCATTGTGAAATATACAGAAATGGTGGTTGTACACTTTTACCTGTAACTATTGTCAGGTCTCCCCCTGCTGCCTTTGCTCCTGGTGACAGAAGTCATTGCTTTGGCAAAATTAATTTACTTGGAAATGAACCTGGAGGATGTGCCTTTGCTTTGTCTTCCATGCCTCTGTGTTCTCTCTTCCACTCTCTTCGCCATAGTTACATGTGATTTGGGTGCTAGGAACGGCACCCAGGCACCATGGAACCCTTCCCTTCCTTGAAGAAGGATTGAGAGTGGCCCCAGCCCAGACCTATAGGTCTCCACTGCAGAGAGTAGACCCAGGTCTGGTGTTAGGAGTCAGAGCGCCCAGCATGTAAGACATCCACAGGTGCTCAGGATTGGGATAGGTTCTTGACCAACCTAATTGAACATGATCCTCCTGATGACACTCTGAGGGAGAGATTATTATACCCATTTCATAGGTGGGCAACTCAACCAAGAAAGGTTAATAGTTTGCCTGAGTCTCAGACTGTAGGCTGTGTTGGTACAGGTAGAAGCCAGGTCTTTGGACATTGGGAACAGGGCTCTTTCTACCCCACCACACAGCTGTCAATTCTGGTCATAGTCATGGTAATTAAGACAACAGTGGGTAGTTGGTCACAAAAGGCCAACAACTGTAACCATGTGATTGACCCCTTCCTGAGCTCCCACTACGGCCAGTGCTCATCACATTGGCACTGAGTCTTGCAGCAGCCTTGTGAGATACATGTCGCTGTTCCCATTTTGAAGATGAGAAAACCGGAGCTCAAAGAGGTTATGTCGCTTGAGAAGGCCACACTTCAAGGACTGGATAGAGTGGAGAGTCAAATCCATGTGTTTTATCTAAAGCCTGTCATCTTTCCACTGTGCAGTAGAGTCTCCCCCGTAGAATTTCCCCACTCTGATATTTAGGAACTTCTTTTTGTCTAAATCTCCACTCTTTGTGCTACAATGTCAATGCAGCTATGAAAATATATTAGTATGTGTTTGTTTTGCCTTGTTGTTTTTGCTGAGGGCATCCAAGCAAATACACAGTTGGTGACCCAGCCCCAGGGAGGTTGTGTGTTCTCTCTTCTCGTTTCTATTTTTCTCTCTTCACCCTGGTCCTGTCTTCTGCTCCTCTCCTGTGCCTTTGTGTCCCCCCCAGGGTATTTCTCTACTTTCCCACCTTCCCTTATCATCCTTTCTGCTCCCTTAGACCTCAGCAGCCAATCCTGTACCTCCAGCCTCTCGTTGCCAAGCAACAGGCTTCCTACCTGCCCCATTGTGTTAGAATCTCCATGACAACAAGTACTGCCAAAAGAGAGGGGAAAAAAAAAAGTTCGGTGATGGTAGGAGGAGGTGGTGAGACCCTGTATTTCAGGACATTCATACAGTTTTACCAGCAACAACTTGCTTGCTCTCAGGGCCTCTGGAGAGCATCACAAATAGCTTAAACCAAAACCTCATGAGATATCAAGTCAGGAGAGTGACAGTCTGCAATCAGAGACATAGATTCTAGCTTAGGGATATTTATACGAGGGCCAAGGATGAGGTCCACAGGCGTTTAGTGTTTAGATAGAGTGGGGCTGGGCCGTGTGATCACCTTTCTGTGGGTCAATTCAGGAAGGCAGCCTGGATAAGGGAGGATTTTTCAATAGTTGCTTGAGTGAGGTAATGGAGAGTGTTTTTCACTAGGAGATAAGTAGGAGCAGGGCCATGCCTGAAGCAAGCAGCCTTTAGGGAAGGGCTAAGGCTAAGGATAGGAGGTGGAAGACAGGGCTGTCGTAAACAAGATCTCGAACCACCCAGCCCCCAGCCCAAGGACTGTGGGTGTGTGTGAACCCTGTGAGATTTTCCTGGTCTGTCTGACTTCAGGCAGTGGTTGATCTCAGTAGCCTCTTCCTCCCTCTGCCTTCCACTTTGCCTTCCTATTCCAAAGGTCTGGAGGAAGCCTGCAGGGAAAAGGAGGGAAAGAGCAGGTGGGGAAGGAAGTGAGGACAGCACTGGATTTCCAGGCACCCGGACTGATGTTCGCAGAGGGGGATCTTACAGCCACAGTCCTGAGGACCTGACAGACATTCACCAGGTGACTATAGGCCACCTAGGATGGTGGTTGGGTGATGGACTCAGAAACAGGAAGGACGGGGGCGCCTGGGTGGCTCAAGTCAGCTAAGCGTCCGACTCTTGATTTCGGCTCAGGTCATGATCTCGTGGTTTGTTGGTTCAATCCCCGCACTGGGCTCCATGCTGATGGCGTGGGGCCTGCTTGAGATTCTCTCTCCCTCTCTCTTTGCCCCTCTCCCACTCGTGCTCATTCTCTCTCTCTCTCAAAAATAAATAAAAACCTTAAATAATAACAATAATAAGAAGAAGAAGACTGAAAAGAAAGGGGGAGGAAGCCTAAGCTGGCCAGAACATCTAGGAACTACCTACCTGGACAAGTTGCCAGGGACCAGCCAAGGTCCTTCATGAAGCCAAAGCAGGGCCTTCTTGGACTTACTTATTGTTCAAGGTAGATAGTGCATGGAAGACCCCTCTAACCCAGTGGCTGGCACTGGTAGGGACTCAGTGATCCCACCCAATCACCTTGTCTTGCTGGCATGTTCCTCACTGGTACTGCCGGGTACTTCAAGCGTATATACTAAGGCCAAGGCTCATCTTGTCATCCTGTTCATGCATCTGGCCCTGAGCATTCTCTGCCCCTCCAAACCTCCAAAGCAGAAGAACCAGAAAGGTCCCAGTTCCTGTATTTAGTGCTCTTCATGGACAGAAAGTCCCTCCTCGTTTCCAACTGAAATCCCCAAAGTAGAGCAGTTCCTTTGTTCTGCGCTTTGTTCGGAGGGCAAGGCGAGCAGGATCTGCTCGTGGTGGGGCCACCCCATGCGGTTTTGCCTCCAGCTCTGCTCCCCTGCCTGGCCTGACTGTTCAGGAACATTGCTAAAGCTCTTGGCATGTGTGGCCACATGGAAGGCCAGGCCCCCAGCAGAGGCTGCAGCCCCACTGCTGAACTTGGCCGTTCTGATGTACGCCCCTAATTGCTGAGAAGGGTGCAGTGAGTCAGACACTCAGACATCACTGGAGGAAGAACACGTTGCCTGAATCTTTCTGAACAGCGGTCTGTAGTTTATGACCAAGAGTCTTTATAAGATTCTCCCCTGTATCCAACAATTCCCCTTCTGAGAAAGAAGCCTGAGGAAATAAGCTAAGGCTCAAGCAAAGCTTGTTTGCGTGTTTATCACAGTGTTCTACGTACTGCTGGAAAATTGGAAACAACCTGAGTGGCTAGCAATGACAGAACGGTTAAGTAATTTCTGTATAAAGCTTTTGCGTGATGGTTTGTTATCTTTTTAAATTTTTTTTAATGTTTCTTTATCTTTGAGAGACAGAGAGAGAGCATGAGCAGGGGAGGGGCAGAGACAGAGGGAGACACAGAATCTGAAGCAGGCTCCAGGCTCCAAGCTGTCAGCACAGAGCCCCATGTAGGGCTCGAACCCATGAACCACAAGATCGTGACCTGAGTTGAAGCTGGACGCTTAATCGACTGAGCCACCCAGGCGCCCCATATTATCTATTAACAATTACACTTTTGAAAACAATTGAATGAAAAGTAAAAATGCTTAATTCATAGTAAATGAAGAGACATGACATGTATGTATAGTGTAATCACAGTTTTATGTGTGCGAATATGAATAGTAAAAAGCCTGGAAGAAACCAAAACACCTAGCAATGCTAAATGTAGACTAGTATGTTTGTAGATGATAGGCTTTTTTCTTCTTTGTGTCGTTCTAGATTTTCCAAGTTTTTTCTAATAAGCGTGTTATTATTTTTATAAGAACTACCCTTGATTAAGCACGTTCCACATGCTACTGTGCTAAGCATTTTTCACACTGCTTTAGATTGAGTGTTTGTGTCCCCCCAAATTCCTATGTTGAAATCTTAATCTCCAAGGTAATTGTATTAGGAAGTGGGGTCTTTGGTAAGTGGTTATGTCAGGAGGGCAGAGCCCCTCATGAATGGAATCAGTGCCCTTTAAAGAAGAGACCCCAGAGAGCTCCCTCACTTTTCCACCATGTGAGGACACAGCCAGAGGCAGCCGGCTGTGATCCGAGAAGCAAGTTCTCACGAGACGGCAAGTCTGCCGACACCGTGACCATGATCACAGCCTCCAGAACTGTGAATAAGTTCTGTTGCTTATAAGCCACCCGGTCTGTGATATTCTGTTAAAGCAACCCAAATGAACGAAGACACACATTATCTCATTTTATTTTTATAGCAACTCAGTGAGATAGATACCCTTATTTTTCAGATGAAACAACCAAAGCTTGCAGAGCGTAAGTAGCTTTCCCTACACCGCCCCGTTTATAAATAGCAGAACCACATCCTGAACAACACCCCCAAAAAAGTTACAGAAAGTTAATGCAGTCATTCAGGGTGGGCGTGGGGTGGATAAGTAGTGCTGATCTGCCTGGCTTTTGGGTTTCTGGCCTAAATGTGCAAATGTTAATGTGTCCCACCTCAGGGGGCCCTGTTACCTCAGCCCTGTTTGCTGGGCAGTTCTGGTCAAACCTGACCAACCTCTCCAGGCAAAGGTGGCCCCCCTCGGAGACCCTGTACCGGGATGTACAGGACAACGGAGGGAGGCCCCGGGTGTAGACAGGGTGGGACAAGTGCACTCCTAGATGTGTTCGGCATAATAGGAGAGGGCGGGGCGTGGGGGGGGTTGCGATGCTTCCCCATCTTCGGCTCGCGTGAGACCCCCAGCTCCCCTGTTGGCGTCCTGGTGTCTGGCAGGACTCTGGGCCTTGGGAGGCTATACCCTGGGAGCCTCACAGCCCATCGGACCCTTTCCCATGATTGAGGTCAGCAGGGGGAGGGGAGGATTCTCTCCTGCAGCTTGGCCCCTTGCCTTGGGCTGTAGTGAGGCCTGGCCTCTCCTCTGTGCGTGACTCCTACACGAATGTGCTGCTGAAGAAAGCGGGGGGTGGGAGACGGGCAGGGACACGTGTCCTGGCTTGGCAGCATTGTACTGGCAGGAATGAGGCCCAAGCATGGTTTTAGCTTGGCTCTGAGGGTAGTAGCTGGTGGAGCCGGCAGGACAGGGGTACTCCGTTTTGCTCAAGACACGTAGGCAACCAACACTCTTATCTCTCCACGGCTCAGGAATGAGAGGAATTAGGGAAGTTGAATTCTCTTTTTTGCTGGAATTGCTTGCCCCACTTCTCAGATGGAAAAGTTAAGGCCTGGAGACTGAATAATTCAGAGAGATACTTAGCACTGGAATCCAGTCCAATGGTCACATTCCTGGGCTGCTCTCGACTGTTGGGCCTGCCCCCAGCTCCGCACTCGTGCCTCTTAGCCCCACCCCCACCCTCGCATATTCTGAAGTCTGTGAGGAAAGTAGAGCTGGCTTATTGCTAGTGTAGCCAGCCTAAAGCTGACTTAACTAGGCAGGAGGTCTGGTCTGCAGCTCACAGCTCAGTCTGACTGATAGGTTTGCAGTCAGATTGAGAGTCCAGTCCTCTACAGATGCCAGGATGTGGCACCCCAGCCAGGGTACTAGCCTACACATGACAGAGTGGCAGGGCCTCTGGACAGGAGGGCTTTAAGAGCAGTCCAGAATCCCCCACGCCTCTCCTACCCCAGCACCAAAGAATTTCCCTCTCCTTGCCCCAGCCCAGTGGCCCTGGACTTTGGGGCCTGGAGAGTATGTGGGGCATGTTGAGTGATAGGTCCTCCGTCTGCCTGACTGGAAAAACCATCGATGGAAGCACACTGCAGGCTTTAAGTTGAGGAAGAAAAATAACAATAAAGTGAGTGTGAGAAAGTCGGAGCTGACAGGTCTGGTGGGAGAGGCAGTCATCTGGCTGGCTGCCTGGGGGTCTACGCAGGTTCCAGTTTCTCTGTCTGAGATGAGTTCCCCCACCCCCAAGGCTCCATTTACTCCTGCTCCTCCCCCATTCATTAGCTCTAGGGTCCATCTGGAATCTAAGCTATTGCTTGGGAAGCCAGAGCTCTAGTAACAGTGGCCTAGAGGAAGTAACCAGACACACACACACACACACACACACACACACACACACACACACGCACAGACCAGAGAGAGAGAGAATCAGATGCGGGTGAGACATGGGCTGTCTTTGGAGCAGCTCCCCAGGGGCCTAGGCAACTGTACTCTAGTGATACAGAGCTCCCAAGCTTTCATTTGCCTCACAGGAGAGCATACCACATTCTAGAAACAGCCAGAGGGGGTTTTGGAGCTGGGGGTGTGGAGCAGGAGGTGTTCTGGAGCCGAGCGAAGCTGCGTGTGGCTGCACATACTCCCCATGCCAGCTCAACTTCCTGGGAGGTATTTATAACCCAAGCCTCCAGCCCCCTGTGATTTGTGGGACAGCTTTAAACCATTGATTTTCATTAGCACTAAATCATTTCTCTTGGCTAATTGAAAAGGAACCAAGGATACTGACAGTGGAGCCGTTTATACGGATCAAATCGGTGAAAAATGCCAATATGCTGATACAGTGCAAGTCTTCAGTTGGGCATCTCTGGGGCCCCTCCCTGGAGCTCAAAATTCACTTTTCTCTCAAAGGCCAGAGGCTGTGAGAAACTACTCCCTATCCACACCCTCCCCCGCGCCCCGTCTTGACCCCAAGACTGGAAAACCAGGAAATGGACCTGATTCTTAGCAGAAGGGATGGAGGTTAGACATTTGGAAGATCTTCAGCATTGAGAGATGGGACAGGAGGTTCTGAGAGTAGTGTTGGTGGAACAGTGAACATTTTTTCTATATAGGTTGTTTGAATTTTACATATGTCCTGTCTGTCAGCCTGGGCTTAGCACAGAATAGGCATGAGGCTAGGGAACACTCTTTGGGAGGGTGCTGGAGTTGCTCTGAGAATGCCAAGTCTGGGCAGTACAGTATTTGGAAGCCATCTCGTGGGAAAGGGGGTTGGGCTCAGCTGGACTGGGCCTGAAAGGTGGGTTGTTGGCACCAGCTTGATCATTTACTATAAATGCCAGGAAACCAAACTGTTTGTTATTACCTGAGATTAACTTGGCCAGTCCCATCTTCCTCTGTAAGAACATGTTACCATCTGGCCAGAAGGAAGACCTTTCTACAGTTTTACAGTTAAAGGAGTTCCTGTGGATGTTGGCAGAGCCCTGGGCCCCAGGGGTGGAGAGGGGAGGAGAATAATGAGTTCCACTACTGTGGACAATCCTAATCCCCATTCTGAGCCAGGAGCCAGCCAGGCGGGCGCTGAGAGTACTGAGCCCCCACCTTTTGCCTGCCAAGTCCTAGCCAGCAGACCCGTTTCCTTGCCTCCTGCCAATGCTCTGCCCACTCTGTCCATGCTTGCCCTGAAGAGACAACGCTGCTGGCTGCCCATCCTGTCCCTTTCTCAGGACTGACTGGGGTGATCACCTTCTCTGCCAAGGAGCAAGCCAAGCTACATGGTCCTTAGCTGGTTTACTGGAGCCTAAAACCTACAGGCTAAGAGCTTGGGGAAGGGGGCTGGCTTCAAACCTCCTCTACTATGGCCCCACTACCATCTCAGACCTTCCTTGATCTCTGTCCTTAGAGACTGGCAGAGATAAGAGGCTGGAAAAGAAGGAGAAACATTTAGTAAGTAGTCATTGCAGTCCTGTCCTTAGCCCAGGGGACTCCCCCATGATGCCCAGCCTTACGGTCTTATGTGGAGGGGAGACTGTGTGGTGTGGGGAAGAGCACCGGACCAGGAGTCACCCCAGGCACCACCATTACTCGGTGGTGTGGCTTGGGACAAGTTCCTTCCTCTAGGTATAGGGATGTTATCAATTGCCTTTATCCCCCATCCCTAACTCCGTGTGAGCTGTAGAAAATCTATAATCCACAAATGTTAAATGAAAATTGTGGAGGGGCACCCGGGTGGCTCCAAAATTGTGTACACATAGCGAAGGTGTTGGGCCTATTTTTCCAAGGAAAGCCTGTGAGCACACTGCTGGAGAGCCCAGAGCCCTTGAGATGGACAAAGATAGGAGGACACAGAGTACCCCCTCATCTCTAGACTGGATGGGAAATGGGCCAAAGGGAAGGGACAGGGAGAGGAAGACAGACTGAAGCTACAGACGTGTGTGTGTGTGTGTGTGTGTGTGTGTGTGTGTGTGTGTATCAGTGTGTGGATATGGGTCGGTGTGAGTGACTATCAGTATGTGGATGTGGGCAGGTGTGGGTGAGTGGGTGTATGTGTGTGTGAGCATGACACTATATATGTGATACTTGGCCGAGAGGTGAGGCAACACAAGTCACTTCTTTGCTGGGGCATCAGAGGACACAGGTCTCTGTTCCCTGAAGTGTTCAGCCTCCATGGACCAGGCTGGGCCTCCAAGCTGAGGTTTGGCCCTGGGAGGAGCCAGTCAGGCTTTCAAGGACAGAAGACAGTACGTGGCAGGTAGAGGAAGAAATCTTGCATAGAGGCCTGCGTGAGTCCAGTTTTGTCTGTAGTGTGTGGATCCCTGAGAGTCATCCTGTCCACCTGCTGCCTCTGAAGACGTTGCCCCTAAGCCACCCTCCTGCTGTCAGGACTGCCTCAACCTCAGAAGGGGCCCCGCGAGAGAGGTTTCCCCATGTCTCTCACTAGTCCCTGCCACAGTTTATTTCGGAAAATTCTCCCACTTTGTTTATCCTCCCTACCCCAATCCCATGTAACCTCTGTCCTACTCATACTCAAATGAGGAAATAGAAATTTAGGTTAGAGGGAAATATATGTGATAACATTTATGTTGTTCTGACTGTCTGTGACAAAAGATGCCAGTGGGACGTGAGTAGAACAGAGAAGGGAGATACATGCTGTGCTGATGCTCTAGCTGACTTAATAACTAACATTTATTCAGTGATTTGTATGGGTTTGTATGAGCCAGGCACTGTCTTAATGATTTTCCTATAATAACTCACTGAATTTTTATAACGACGTTATATAGATATTGTTATTATTATCATTCCTATTTTACAGACGAGGAAGCAGACCAGGGAGGCTAAATAGCTTGCTCAGGACCACAAGCTAGGAAGCTGCAGTGGAAGCTAGCTTTGCATGGGGGTGGGGTGTTGGGAAGATGCTCCAGGTCCTATGTTCTTTTTTGAAGTTTTTTTTTTTAATTTTTTTTTCAACGTTTATTTATTTTTGGGACAGAGAGAGACAGAGCATGAACGGGGGAGGGGCAGAGAGAGAGGGAGACACAGAATCGAAAGCAGGCTCCAGGCTCTGAGCCATCAGCCCAGAGCCTGACGCGGGGCTCGAACTCACGGACCGCGAGATCGTGACCTGGCTGAAGTCGGACGCTTAACCGACTGCGCCACCCAGGCGCCCCTCCAGGTCCTATGTTCTTAACCACTACCCTCTACTGTGCAGCATCTGTACCTCAGTGCTTGAGTCTAGAGATACTGCAAACTTTAACCATCTTTCCCTCTTCCTGAGAAGCCAAGTTTTTCCTCCTTATGTTTCAGCCTTTCAGTAACAAACCAGGGAAGATAAATCATTTGCCCAAATTCACTCAGCTCATGATGGAGTCATCTGACCAGCACCCAGAGTCCCACTTCCCAGACATTTTTTTTTTGCTTTTCCTTCCTCCCTTTCTTCCTCCCTCCCTCCCTCTCTCCCTTCCTTCCTTTCCTTCCTTCCTCCATTTCTTTTTCTTCTCTTTCATTTTTCTTCTCTTTTATTTTTTATTAAAAAATTTTTTTTAATGTTTATTTTGTGAGAGAGCGCATATGAGCAGGGAGTGAGCAGAGAAAGAGTGAGAGAGAGAATTCCAAGCAGGCTGTCAGCACAGATCCGGTCGCCGGGCTCGAACTCTCAAACGTGAGATCATGACCCGAGTTATAATCAAGAGTGGGATACTTGACCGATTGAGTCACCCAAACACCCCCTTTTTTCTCTTCTCTTCTCTTCTCTTCTCTTCTCTTCTCTTCTCTTCTCTTCTCTTCTCTTCTCTTCTCTTCTCTTCTCGTCTTCCATATCCACCCTTTTGATGCTGTGGTTAAAATGTTCTGACTTTTTGAAATGGGCATCCTAACCACATTCACAAAGCGCAGACGCGGCTCCTTTAACGGGGCCACTGCAGGAGGAGCTGTCCTATCAGCACCACGGCCGCCGCCCCGCGCACAGCGCGCGCCCCGCCCACTCCGCCACCTCTGCGGGAGTCTCAAGGGCAGAAAGGGCGGCAGAGAGTCTTGGCTGGGAATCTGCAGCCTGGCTAGTCCTCCAGACCTGGAAGGGACCGCTGAATACAGTGCCCGCCTTCCCTCCCCTCATCCCGCCTCTGACCCCGCAGATCTGAGGGAACTGGCGCTTAAGCTCTCCCCACATTCCGAACTAGAGTGAAATATTTATAGGCCAAAATTACTTCCTGGCTCTGGGGTTTACAGAGCATTGCGGAGCCAGGGGCCTCTGTTTGTCCTGATGGGGCCTGAGGCCAGAATGATTCAAGGCTGACAAAAGCTGGGAGGTTGGGGGTGCAAGGGAGTCAGCTGTGAGGCCTGGATTGAGGCTGTAGGATGAGCAACAGAGCAGGGTAGTTACAGGCACTGGCTGGTTCCACTGTCTGTGCTTAATCTTGGCTCTCCCATCTACCAGCTGTGTGATTACGAGCAAATTCCTCAGCCTCTCTGTGCTTTGCTGCCACTTGCCTGTGAAGTGGGAATGATAATATAATAGCACCAACTCGTAGGCCAATTGCAAGTTAATGTAGGTTAAAAAACAGAACAGTGCCTGGCATGCAGTCGGTAAATGCAATTAAAAAGTGTTGGATTTAAAAATAAAGCAAGACCCCAGGGTGAGGATGAGAGAACAGACAGTTGGGGTGTGGACTGAAAAAGGTAGAGGGGGACAAAATGGAAGTACATGTTGGGTAGGGCTACACACTGTGTTCAGTGGCTGGGACTGTGCCACTTCTCCCTGGATGCCACCAGCCTCTCGACTCACCTGCCATTTATCAGATTGTCCCAGTCTGTGTCTGAATTTGTCTCCTTCCCTTTTGGGAAGAAGGGCAGCTGTTCTCCTCAACATAATTTTTGCCATTTCTTGGGTATCTACTATGCGCCAGGCACCGTGCTAAGTACCTTATCTTTATTCTCTCATTTAGCCTTTACAAAACTCTATGACTTCTTATTTCAGATGAGGACTTTGGGCTCAAAAAAGTTGAATAATTTATCTAAAGCCACATAGCAAGAAGTAGCAAATCTGGGATTTGAACCCGGGTCTTCCTGACTCAGAAGCCTTTACTCTTTCCATTACACAATTTCCAAACTATCTAGTTTCCTACCCCATCCACTGGTGGGTGTTACTGCATCCATCATGGGCAGTGTTTTTCCTGTTAATGCTACAGGTTTTTGATCCAAGCCTGGCAGGGTCTCTGATCTCCTTTGCTCTGCTGGAGGCTCCAGAAGAACCAGGCAGCTCAGCCTCCATCCCTGGGCATCTAGGATGGAAGGACACTTGGAAAAAAGTCCTTTGTCCCTATGATCATAATAACAATACTTGTTGAGTCCTTATTATGTGCCAGGTTCCGTTCTAAGCACTGCATGTATTAACTAATTTACTCTTCAAAGCAGTGAAGAGGAGATCCTAGTCTCAGCCTCATTTTACCAATGAGGAAACTCAGAGTTTATGGAATTTGCCCAAGGCTACACCATCAGCAAATGGCAGAGCCAAGCTTTGGACCTAGACACTGTGACTCCAGAGTTTATTCTGTCACCACTACACTGAAGAGCAGAGTATGTGTTGGAGCACTGATGGATAGACCCCTGGGCATGGGAGGTTCAGTCATCAAATCTGCTGTTTGCCAGATCTCAGACCAACCCCCCAGCCCTGCTGTTGCCTCTTCCTTGTAGCCTTCCCTGATTCTACCTTATTGTCAGACTGATACACACACAGCCCCATAGCACTTTGTTTTGCCTCTTTTGACACACCGCATGTGTGCTTGTGATGACTGCGCATGTTTCCTGCTTCCCCATACCAGATTGTTGGCTCCCTGAGAGCAGAACCTAGGTCTCAGCCATGGTGATTGCCACAGCACCTGGCAATGCACCTGGCATGTGGAAGGTATTCAACCAAGGTGTGTGTTGTTGAACAAAGGGATCTTGCTGTGAATCCTTTCGAAAGTGCTACGAGCTTTTGTAATGGGGAGTACTAACTCCCTAATGTAATTTATTGAGGACAGAGATCCCTGGAATGAGTGAACTAAGAAACAAGGTCTCAAGTGAGACCCTCTTCTTGAATCTATTCACTGAGGTTAAATGAAATTGCAGATCAGGGCGGAAGGAAGAAGGGGAAGGAAGAAGAGAGAGCATGTTGAGGAGTAGGGGATCTGGTAGGATTCCCCAGCACCACATGTGCATGCACACACACATTCACATAAGAAAGAAATGGTCTCCTTGTTTCCACTCCTAGCTCCTCGCCTTCTGCCCTTGAGCCTCCCCAGATATATTGTGAAGGTATCACAAAAGATGATTAGTACTGACAGCCAGTACTTGAACAGGGCCTGTCCAAAAGAGATATAGATTGTCCTGCTTCTCTAGGACATTTTTGTCTGACAGTGAGCACCAGGAAATGGAAACCATTACAGCTAACCCTGTACTACCCAGGAGGCTGAACATTTTCTAGATACTACCTCGTTCAGCCTCCTTAGGACATGAAGCTATGGAGAGCAAGGAGGCAGAATTTCCCCCTCATTTGACAGAAGGAGAAACTGAGCCCCAGAGCAAGTATGGGAGCTTCCCAAATCACTCGGTCCATTAACAATGCAGCTTGGGTGCCATGGCCAGTAGATAACTTTTGGGGCCGCAGCAGAGATCATCTGCACAGAGGCCTCACCCTTGAGATACTATTGGAGATACTATTGTCCATGTGTCTCAGTTAAGACCCTGCCTCCCATGAGCACTCTCTCCCCCCTTTTCCCCAGGTCTCCCATCTACTGTAATCTTGTAATTCCATAGTCTTCCTCCTCAATTCCCACCTACCCCAAGTATGCCATCTGCTGCCAACTGGGCATATTAAGCATGTGGCCAGGCTGGATTTGGCCCATTATCTCCCTCCCCAGCCGCATTCATTGCCTATAGCCTCTTACAAGGCAGTGCCCTGAGACCACCTTGACCCCTAGTACCACCAAAGGCAAACAGGATATGAACAGTACAAGGGTAGCTGGCTAGATCTGAGGAGTGCTGGAGAAAAAGAGAGGAGGAGGAGGCCTCCAGAGGCCCGTGACTGATTTCCTTTTCTGTTTTCCACCCTGTGAACTGGATTTACGCCCCCTTCTACCCTCCCCCCCCAATCTCTGGAAGGCCCAGACCTGTCAATCACAGCAACAACAGTGTGGATATGGAGGCTGAGGAGTACCTCCTGAGGCTGGACTTGCACTGGTAGCTGTGGTCTAGGGAATCCATCCTTGGGCCTCAGGGTCCTGCTCATCTGCTTTTGAATCACAGTTTTACTGCTCTCTAGCTATGTTTGTCGTTTGGCAGCTGACTTAACCTTCTCAGCCTTGTTTTCCTGACCTGGCAAATGGGGATAATAAGCTACTTTAGAAGGTTGTTGTGAGGGTTAGAAACCATGTCTCAATGCAAGAGAGATACTGATACTGTCTAGGGAAGAGGGATTTGCTGGGTGTCCCCTTGAGATCTCTGTAAGGATACTGAAGCACCTGGGAGTTCCCACTCTAAAGGCAAACCAGGAAGGCTCCTTTGTGCCCCCTTTCCTGCCAGGCTAAAAGAGCTCAATGTATTTGGGGATCCCTCCTCCACCACCTGATTGTGGACCTAAGGGTGGTCTGATTCTCCTAGGCTCCCACCTGGGAGAGTGGTTGTTACATCCTGTGTGGTGCTGTTCCTGGTCTAGGTGAGGGCTGTCATGGGCATGGGCGGGGTGTGGGAGAGAGCAGGGCCCCAACTGCAGTGAAGAGGGAGGGGTGTGGCTCCTGTGACCTACCACAGGAATGTTTTTAAATCTTCTTCCATCAGCCTTTGAAAAAATGATGATCCAGTGAAAGCAGCAACTGCATCTGCTCCATTAGCAAGTGAAGTAGAATCAGCTTTCTCCGCCTTAGGGCTCTCTTGGCTGGAACTCTGGTCAGTCCTTGATGTAGGGCTTGGGGGAGTCTGGGGATGCTTCAGGGACAACGTAGGTGAGTTGGGCTCTTGGGGGGTCCCTGGGCATTACAACGTGGGTAGGGGAGCGGTTCCCAGGAGAGGTGCAGGTGGAGCCTAGATACAGCTCTAGGTTTCATCACAGAGGTAGTCTGTGCGCTCAAGGGTGGTCTGGTGCGCTCATGTGGCCATGGTCCCCTGATGGGGACTCAGCCCAAGGGGAGAGGCAGAAGTGGCCTGTGTGGCACCGTGCCAGTGCAGGGATTAACCATGGGAACGCTGAGATCTCGGGGGTATGGCTGTCATGGGTCAGTGGTCTTGGGTCCTTGTCGTGGGTGGTCAGCTGATCAGCTCAGTCGGCCAGTGCATGGCTCAGCTCTGCGCTGGACGCCAAGGTCAGCAGGTCAGGGACCACACACACCTTTAATCGGGTCCATTCTTGTCCCTTTGGTCCTGCTTGGCATTGTCAGTGAGGCACGTAGCTGATCGTTAGTGGAATGGCAGGATAGGAGAAGGATGACAGAGTAAATCTGCTCTCACCGCTACTGGGGAGGAATTCTCACTACGGTCTCAAGGCCAGGCTAAAGCATAGTGCTCCTTCTTATCTTAAAGACCCTCTATTTCTCCACCTGGCAGCAGTTGCTAGATTTTATCCTGTTCTTATTTTGCAGGCTGAGCATGGAGATTCTCACAGCTGCTGTTAGTACCTACTTGACACATTCTGAGATCTCTTTGTGAAAGTACTTCTCAGGCCCTCCAATGGGACTGTCTTTGGCATGCTGGGGGCTGGGGACAGGGCAGCACGCCCTGTATGGGAGACGGTGGGCAGGCAAAGGGTGACTTAAGAGCGTCCTTTCAGACTGTGGCCTGGTGGGTGGGAAGGAAGTAGGAGTCAGGGAAGCCTTGGACGGGGTCCTACGGGCCTAGGTGATGGGGCAGCCACTGGAGGAGTGGAGGCAAGCTGGTTGTGCGCGTCTGAACACACACGGCTTTGCCCTGTCTGCTGGAGGACATTCAGCTCATTCAATAGTGGCATCAAGTCATTCAGGTACAAAGTAGAGGAAAGGAGGAGGAGGTCATTGTATTTCTCTTCCTAGTGGAAATTATTTCATCCGTGAGTAGGGCAGTCCTGAAGCCCTGACTCTCAGTCATTTCGCGCTGTAGTTCTATAAATCCATCAATGTTTAGGGGTCTACCTTGACTTCTCACAGTTTAGCCTGTAACTGGTCCCGGGCCACAGAGTCAAAGGTCAGAGCAAGGCCGACAACAGCCAGAAACAATCCCTTGCAGTTGCCGACAGCGTTTTCCACAGTGTGAAAGGGGCCACCCTAGTGGTCTTGGGCAGACCAGCCATACCGTGGTGGTCTTTTCTCTGCCCACATGTCCTCTGTCTCCGTCTTCACCCAGAGCCCGTTTACCCCTGGAGAGTCAACTTGAGCATTTGCCTCCTCGTACATAAACATTTGCCTACATTTTCAATCCTTTCCCTAGGACACATTTCTAGATCTGGCATTGTTCCCACAGCAGTGTATGAGAGCCCTGTGGCCCTGTACCAATGGTGGATAATATGCATTTTCTAAAAGGTAGTAAATTTGATAGCAGAAATGATAACATTTAACGGGCATCTCTTCGATTTTAAGGAGGCCTTTTCTTTTTGTTGGGTTTTGGCCAATTGTATGTATTATTTTGTGAATTCCTTGTTCAAGTCTTTTGCTTTTTATTCTGTGGGGCATTTGCTTTCTTTTATTGATTTGGTAGAATTCCCTGTGCTTAAAGGTATTAACTCCTTGCCCCCCATATATGTTGCAAGTATCTTTATAGTTTCTTGGTGGCTTGAACCTTTTGAAAGGGCTCTTGTGTTCATACAGAGATTTTCATTGTTATGCACTCAAGTCTATCAGTGCTTTCTTTTGTAATTTCTGCCTCTGACGTGGGGCATCTAAAGGCCTTTCCCACAACAAAATTATGGAAGCATTTATGTGTGTGCTCTGAAAATTCTTTTATGGTTTCATTTTGTACATTTCCTACACTTCACTCTTTCACCTATCTGAAATTGATTGATTGTGTCTTTGTAAATGGCTTCAAATTCCCTTGGGAATGAAAGTGATTAATAGAGCAATTAATTCATTAATTAACATGGCAGGGAAGAGAAGCTGGTAGAGGAGGAGAGGTTGAGGGTATGGGAGAGAGATGCGATAATTAATGGATCAGGGTCTGGGAGGGAAGGGATTGAGTGCTGGGGGAGGGGGGTACCTAGAGGGTTCTGCCTGTATCTAAACGTGGGACACTTAATCTGTGAGACCAGAGGCCCAGGGTGGCAGAGGTCACTTTTGCTAGGTTGGGAGGTGGATGGGGAATGGGCTAGAAAGGAAGACTGTGAGTCCAGTGCCCAAATCTCCAGTGACTGAAGGGGTGGGGGCAGTGGATAGGGACCAGGAGAGATGGGCATCAACGAGGACCAGTGAATAGTATGAGCCAGGTGACAGAAGCCCGAGGTCAGAGAAGGTTCGAAAGTTTATGATTGGTGGGGATTGGGATCGGCTGCTCCGCCTTTGGGCCCAGTGGGATCCGGAGGATTACACTCCACTGGAGAGGTATCCTGGGCACTTTTGTCAGATAAAGTGGCAAGTGGAAGGAACATGCAGAGCAAAGGCGGACGGCACAAGGAAGTTGGTTTACCGTGGTCAGTGCCTTGTAGACTCAGGGTACGAGGAAGGGTCTATCCCCTATCAGTGGAGGGCAACAGAGGCAAGGGAAGCCAGATTAACTCCGTTTGTAGAGAGCACCATAGTTCCCAAAACACTTTCACATATGTGTCTGCATAGGAGACTCACAGCAGCATTTGAGAGAGGGGAGGTAAAGGGGTTTTTGTCCAGAGTCAGGCAGGGAGGCACTGACTGAATCAGGATGTGAAGCCAGGAGTCCCAGTGTCCAGCCTGGATGCTGATGCCTCCTCCCCTGACCTCATCATCATCTTTATACCCTCAGGGACGGAAACTCAGGATGGTGCCTAACGATCTTCTTTTCTCTCCTCTCTCTGCAGGACAGTAGTCCTCATTGCCACCTTGCTCACCATGAATGGGATGGCCAATGTGAACTCGGCCAGCCGGCCCCACTATGCCTCCTCCATACCTGTGCCTCGGGCTGCTTCCCAGACCAGGATTCATACACCGGGCGCTTCTCCCCAGCTGCGGCCACGCCAGGCCGGCCTGGCCCTGAGCCCCCAGCGTTCGGCCTCCCCGAGACTGGGCAAAGCAGGAGGCCCTTCCAGAAACTCCTCTCCTAAGGCCTCTCGGGGGAGAGGCTCCCCCAAGACTTCTGGGGCAGGGAGAGAGTCAGCTGAGGGTGGTGAAGGCCTCTCCAGCTCCCCATGGAGCAGTCCCAGGGCAAGCCCAAAAGCTGCCCTCTCCAGCCGGGCTGGGTCCAGAAGAACTGGGGAGACACAAGGCACCCAGGGAAAGAAGAAGGTGGCTCAGGAAGGGATTCCAGTCCGCCAGACCCGGGGCAGGAGCCCATCCCGAATGAGCTCTCATGGAGAAACTCAAATACCAGCGGCTCCTGAAGGTCGAAAACCTCCTAACCACCCGGGAAAGGACCAAAGAGATACAAACTACAAAAGTCCAGGGGTCTTGAAGTCTTTGGAGCCTGATGCCGGGGCAGCATCAGGGGCTTCTTCCCCAGTGTGCAGCCCTGTGCAGAGCAAGCGCCCCTCCCCCACCCCAGGGGCCATCAGCTTCGCCTCGGTCCATCAGCAGAGTCAGCCAGTCACAGCCACAGTAGCCCCCTTCCAGTACAGGTGAGCTGGGGTGGGGGGCAGATGGGGAAGAAGGGAGGGAAGCATGGAGCTGGGATTCAGTGGCAAGTCCAAAGAGGAGGGAGCCTAGGTGATGAGTAGCTGGTGGAGACCGGGGGGCCCGGAGTATAGAGGAAGTGAGGCAAAGAGTTGGGAGAGCGGAGATAGGATTGGGGACATAAAATGTGGACCAGGATCTAAGCAAGGTTTTTGGCAGAGGCCTCAACTCTGGGGACTGTGTAACAAACAGGATCATAAGGAGGGTACCATCCCAAAATGTCCATCTCCCTGGGCTCTGAGACAGTAGATTAGGGTGTTGTGGATGCTTAAGCAGCTAGAGGTGCAGGTAGGTAGGTCAGTCTCACCCAGCTCATCTGGGATATTTGCCACCACTGTGAGTTAGACTAACTGCATTGTCACGGGCATGGTGCCTTCAGTTCATAGTGAGTGAAGTCTTAACTGTTCCTCCTGGCCCTCCCATAATACTCTGTATCTGTCTGTCTCTCAGTCTCTTTCTGTCCACTTACCATATTTCTTTATACATAACTGTTTACCTCGTGCCTGGCCTACCAAGGACAGTCAGTATTGCTTTCTAAATGGTCAGACAGGGGTCGCCACCTTTGGCGGTGGCCCAGCCACCATTCATAACAACATGGTCAACAAATTAGTCTCTAGTTTTCTTCAGACATGCAACTTGAGTGCATAGGAAAACATGTCCATCAAGTACGTATGCTTCTTTTTCTTTTTTCCTTTTTTTTTTTAAATGTTTGTTTTGAAAGAGTGAGTGAGAGAGAGAGAGAGAGAGAGAGAGAAGGGGATGGGCCGAGAGAGAATCCCAAGCAGGCTCCACACTGTCAGCACAGAGCCTGACGTAGGGCTCAAACCCACGAATCGTGAGATCATGACCTGAGTTGAAACCAAGAGTCGGTGGCTTAACCAACTGAGCCACCCAGGTGCCCTTAGTATACACGCTTTTTAAATAAAAATATAACTTTACTGGGGCGCCTGGGTGGCTCAGTCGGTTAAGCGTCTGACTTTGGCTCAGGTCATGATCTCATGGCTTGTGGGTTCATGCCCCGCGTCGGGCTCTGTGCTGACAGCTCGGAGCCTGGAGCCTGCTTCGGATTCTGTGTCTGCCTCCCTCTCTGCCCCTCCCCCGCTCATGCTCTATCTCTCAAAAATAAATAAACATTAAAAATAATAATAATAATTGAAAAAATATATATATAGCTTTACTAAAATGGCCACATTAAGGAAACCAAGTTTTTTTTTTTCAATATATGAAGTTTATTGTCAAATTGGTTTCCATACAACACCCAGTGCTCATCCCAAAAGGTGCCCTCCTCAATACCCATCACCCACCCTCCCCTCCCTCCCACCCCCATCAACCCTCAGTTTTTTCTCAGTTTTTAAGAGTCTCTTATGCTTTGGCTCTCTCCCACTCTAACCTCTTTTTCTTTTTCTTTTTTTTTCTTCCCCTCCCCCATGGGTTTCTGTTAAGTTTCTCAGGATCCACATAAGAGTGAAACCATATTGTATCTGTCTTTTTCTGTATGGCTTATTTCACTTAGCATAACACTCTCCAGTTCCATCCACGTTGCTACAAAGGGCCATATTTCATTCTTTCTCATTGCCACGTAGTACTCCATTGTGTATATAAACCACAATTTCTTTATCCATTCATCAGTTGATGGACATTTAGGCTCTTTCCATAATTTGGCTATTGTTGAGAGTGCTGCTATAAACATTGGGGTATAAGTGCCCCTATGCATCAGTACTCCTGTATCCCTTGGGTAAATTCCTAGCAGTGCTATTGCTGGGTCATAGGGTAGGTCTATTTTTAATTTTCTGAGGAACCTCCACACTGCTTTCCAGAGTGGCTGCACCAATTTGCATTCCCACCAACAGTGCAAGAGGGTTCCCGTTTCTCCACATCCTCGCCAGCATCTATAGTCTCCTGATTTGTTCATTTTGGCCACTCTGACTGGCGTGAGGTGATATCTGAGTGTGGTTTTGATTTGTATTTCCCTGATGAGGAGCGACATTGAGCATCTTTTCATGTGCCTGTTGGCCATCCGGATGTCTTCTTGAGAGAAGTGTCTATTCATGTTTTCTGCCCATCTCTTCACTGGGTTATTTGTAAGGAAACCAAGTTTTAATTACTGAGCGTCACATGGTTTAGAGAGGCTCAAATGCAAATTAAGTACCTCCCTGACTAACCTGACTTTCTGGGTTTTCTCTCTGTGCTAGTGTGAGGAGAAACCCACTTCCATTTGGGGTTTAAAAAGTTGGTACAGGGGCGCCTGGGTGGCTCAGTCGATTAAGCGGCCGACTTCGGCTCAGGTCACGATCTCGCGGTCCGTGAGTTCGAGCCCTGCGTCGGGCTCTGTGCTGACAGCTCAGAGCCTGGAGCCTGTTTCGGATTCTGTGTCTCCCTCTCTCTGACCCTCCCCCGTTCATGCTCTGTCTCTCTCTGTCTCAAAAATAAATAAACGTTAAAAAAAGTTAAAAAAAAAAAGTTGGTACACCATTCCTGGGACACAGGGAGTCTCTGTGGTGACAGAGCGTCTGGAGGGGGGCACTGGAAACCGTGAGGAGCTTTGACTTTTATTAGGAGCCAACAGTGTGACTCAGGCTCTGAAAAGTTCCGGCACTCTTACACCTCAGCAGTAGATGTCCGGTGTCCAGGACAAGGAAGCCAATATTCCCACTCTGTTCACCATGTGGTCAGGCCTCTTTTAGAGTATCACTTTGGGACATCACATTTTAAAAGGACACTGATGCACAAAAACACATTTCGAGAAAGACGGACAGGTTGGTGTGGGATCCAAAAAAGGTGTGAGAAGAATGGTGAAAGGAACCGAGGCAGTTTACTTTGGAAAAGGAAGGCTTCGCGAGAGGCTCTGAGAGCTGTTCTCAAATATTTGAAGAGCTGTCATGTTGTAAGATAACTTAGATTTACCTGGTGCAGCTCCAGAGCACTAAGCATCATGGTGGTTGGAAGTCGGTTTGAGACAGACCGGAAGGTGAGTGGGAAAAACTTTCCAGCAACTGGAGAGGTTTACAAATTTACCGATAAGGCAGTGAGCTTCCCGTCATGGCAGGCATTCTAGCTGACTCCACGATCAAAGGACATTCTTACCTGGGCGATCCCTGCCTCTCGGAGCATCTCTTCTGCCTGAAGGACTGCCCACGCAGCACTCCGTGTGGCTTTTCCGAAGGAGCTCCTCACTTCTGTCCCTCGTGCCCTCCACGTAGATTCTCCCGCTGATGAGAGAACGCAAGGAAGCAAAAATGCAGGGCAGACCTTCCTTCGCCGTGGCCTTTTCCCAATTAGTACGGTGTTTCCCTGGTGACTCTTTGACTTTCTTCTCCTACCTGATCTCCTTCATTTTGAATTCAATCTTTGGGAAAAGTGTCTAGGCATTAAATTGTTTAAGATTTTACATTACCTACCCTACAAGTCCCTTGGCAGATTTAGACTCTGACATTTTTCAAAGAGGTCAGAACTCCTTCCTCGGAACATTCCAATGCAACACTTTACTGCATGTTATGCTCGCCTTGGCAGCACATGTACAAACATTTATTGCATGTTTGCATTTGAAACAGAAGTGGAAATGTGTTGTACCAACCCCGGAGAGGAGGTGGTCCTTTACCACGCTCCCTCCTTCACCCTCCTCTAATCCTGGCCCTGGATTAGGGTGGTAGGGAGGGTCATGGTTTGGGCAAGGAAAGATTAGGACGAAGGCACCCCTATGTGCCCCAAGCAGGCTGGTGGGAGCCCGGTACGCCCCATGGGACCTGGAGCTGCTGCCCAGGGCCAGGCTGGGCTACCTTTGCAAGTTTCATAGCCAAGGAGGTGCCATTTGCTCCCTAGAAGTCACAGATCTCCTGTCTTCATGGAAATTTCCTGCCCCCACCCCCCAGCACCTTAGCCTTTACTTTGGCCTTCTGCAAAGCTCCAGCTGATCACAGAAGAGAGGTTATCATGCTCCTCTCCCTGTCTCCAGCCTGTCCTGCCTGACCTGCTTCTCCAGGGAACAAATCCATCAGCCATCTTTTTCCTTGCCCATAACCATCTCTTTCCTAGGATCTGAGTGTGGCCCTTCCCAATGAAGTTCATCTCCTGCCTCTTCTCTGACCTGCCGCTGCCTCCCTCTGGTTGCCCCTGCTCGCTGGACCCAGAAAAGGCATAAATGCCTCTCAGTCTGCTCTCCAGATCCTCTGGTCTCATACTTGTGGTTCTCTCAGTTTCCCTCAGGTTTCCTCAGGTCTTCAACCTCCTTCTCCTCTGCTCTCCTGGAAAAAGGCCGCCTAAAGGATCACCACCCTGTTGCTGCCTTTTTCCAACTGCCAAGTGTTTTCCTTTTCTCACAGTTCTCTCCTTCCCTCCTCTGATCAGACTTCAGTTAGGAGGGTACAGGCAATGGTGTCAGGATAGGGTTACTGGTTTTCTTCTCTCAGGTTCAACCTCTAGCCAACTTCTAACATAGATGAAACTGTCCATTTGGGCTGGAAAGTGAAAGTGAGGAGAGACAGAGGAGAGACACTGGGGTTCCTGGCTGAGTTGGGGGGGGAGGGTGGAGGCAGGCAGAGATGAAAGTGTGAAATCAACTGAGGTTAGAGCGATAGAGGCTGCCTTCCTCAGTGTTCCTGGGCCGGTGCAGGCTCTAACAAGCATGAGAGCAAACTATTTGTAATTTTTTTTAAATGTTTACTTGAGAGAGAGTGGACAGAGTGTGAGTGGGGGAGGGCAGAGAGGGGGAGGGCAGAGAGAGAGAGGAGGAGACACAGAATCTGAAGCAGGCTCCAGGCTCTGAGCTGTCAGCACAGATGCAGAACTCGAACTCGTGAACTGTGAGATCATGACCTCGGTTGGAGACTCATCCAACTGAGCCATGCAGGCGCCCCAGGCGCCCCAAACTATTTGTATATTTTTGAGACAGAGAGAGACAGAGCATGACTGGGGGAGGGGGGGAGAGGGCCAGAGAAGAGAGGGAGACACAGAATCCGAAGCAGGATCCAGGCTCTGAGCTGTCAGCACAGACACAGAACTCGAACTCATGAACTGTGAGATCATGACCTCGGTCGGACGCTCATCCCACTGAGCCACGCAGGTGCCCCAAACTATTTGTATTTCCTTAAGGTTTATTTATTTTTGAGACAGAGAGAGACAGAGCATGACCAGGGGGAGGGCCAGAGAGAGAGGGAGACACAAAATCCGAAGCAGGCTCCAGGCTGTCAGCACAGAGCCTGACGCGGGGCTCGAACTTACAGAGCGCGAGATCATGACCTGAGCTGCAGTCGGACGCTTAACCGACTGAGCCACCCAGGCACCCCAAACTATTTGTATTTCTAACGCTAGTTACTGCCTACCTGCTCTGGGTCAGGCAGTGCCTAGCTCTACATATACAATGCTATTCAGTGAAACATGTATACATTGTATAGAATTCCCTCTCCCCAGTTGAATGTCCTATTACTTTCTCAGCAGTGTGTTGCATTCCTTCAAAACCCCAGATCTATACTCATTTCTTCCAGGAAACCAAGCGACTTCAGCTTTTCTTTATCCCCATAATACTCAAACATCAGGCTGACATTGAATTGATAGTAGTACGTGGTGAATGACCCCATCATACTGAGCAGTCCCCAGGGCAAGATGAGGTCTCCTGCTTTCTCGGAGTACCCCCACCCAGCTCTATTGCAAGCACCCACCTTAGGGGCCTGCAAACACACAAGAACTCAATACTGCCTGCATGGCTTAGAAAGAGCCATCCAGGGGCAGCAAACACCTCACACAACCCTGGACTCTCAAACTGATCTGGGCCTTGGAGATCATCTCTTCTGTCCCATGATGGAAGCGGGACCCAGAGAGAGAAAAGATTTGCTCTGCATTGCACAGCAAGTTAACAACAGAGCTGAGCCCAGAGGCCCAGCCATCTAGGTTGAAAAAAGGAAAAACTGGAGAGAGGAAGACGAAATTTCAGTCGCACTGGAGACTCACAGGGTCCCCTGACCCAGCCCCCGTCCCCAGGACCAGCCGTCAACTTCCCCTCCTGCGTGTACAGCTCACCCCTCCCCCTCCTACCAAGCTGCCAAAGGGTCCATTTAGCTGGAGACAGCGGGCGGACGGGTGGGCGGGCCAGCTCTGAGAGCCCAGGGTAATTGCCTATAATAAAAGCTCCCACAGCCTTTGTTCCTGGGAGCGACTGTACGGTTAGGGTTGTGCTCAGAAGTCTGCATGCACTTGGGAGCTGGTGCCCGGAGACCTCACCCTTCCTTCCTGCTGCCACACTGGCCCAACATGAACTTATCCTCCTGGAGTCATTGTGACCTCAACTAAGCCTACCCCTCCATCTTCCCCGGGGCTGTGAGCAAGCCCAAGGAGGCCTGTGTGCCCCCTGAGCTGTCATAAGGAGTCAGTGACCTCAGCTTCAGAGGGAGCTCTTCCCTCTGTGTGTGCATGGCTATAATGCAGGCATGGCCCGAAGGCAGGGATCGAAGCAGGAGGAAGGACCCGAGGCCTGGAGTTGCTGTGGGTTTCCTCTGTCCTGTGGGTGATTTGTGTTCCTGGGAATGGGTGGAATACCAAAGGGTGACTGGCATCGGGCATCCCCGTGCCCTCTGGAGATCCCCCCCCCCGCCCGAGCCCCTACCACTGGCCAAAGTTTGCCCAAGGCGTGCTGCGTGCTGGAGTGCACACGTGTGCGTGTCTGCCAGGGAAGGTCCAGCCCAGAGGCGTGCAGGGCACAGCAGAGGAGAAGATCCGAGCTCCAAGGGGATTTCCTTAGCTCCTTGGAGAAGCTTTGAGGCCAGGAGAACCCCTGCTATGAGTGACCACCCGTTCTCTGTCCCACAGGCTTCAGACAGACCAGGAACCTGGTCCCGTCCCCCAGGCTAGCTGGGCCCTCGATGGCTATTCTGGCCCCCCTGGTGGGACTGAGGAGAGCTTCTCCTACACAGGTAAGCGTTCTGGGGGAAAGACTTCCTCTTGGGGGTGGAGAGGCCACTGGACTAGATGTCTCCCCACTGCCCATGTGGAAGAAGTGACTTTGCTAATACAGGTCCCTCTCTTAACAATGAGACGTCAACCTGTGAATTGCACTTTGAGTTTCTGCCATGCTTGACTCAACCCAGGGTTGGTCCATCAAATCAAGCAGCACTTCAGAGTCAGGCTAGGAAAGCGGCCAGTGGGTGCCCTGTTTATCCAGGGGTCGGTTTCGGGAGCCACCGAGGGCCTGACAAAAAAGTAACAAGCTGGGAGATTGAGACGCAAGAGCCAGGTTCCAAGCAAAGCCCAGATGAACAGTGAAGGTGTACTGGGAACCAGCAATGGTGTCCAGAGCCGTTTGGCTAACTGCCTGACGACTGCTTCCCGGGACCACTTTTCACAGGCCGCTCCCGCACATATCATCTTTCCTGTGGCACCCTATAGTCACAACATAGTGACCTATAGTCACCTGATGCTTTGTAGTCCTGGTGACTGAGCCTCAGGAGCCAGAATGTGAGACTCACCAAGAAGACCCCTGAAAGTCGGATACAGTGATAATTCTGTAAGAGCAGAGACACTGCTTGTTCCCAGGTGCATCCCCAGTCTGGCCTCTGGCCCACGGCAGGTGCTCAGCAGGTGTCTCTGAATGAGTGACTGGTGAATGAATGGACGGGTGAATGCCTGTTAGGCACTACATTGGTCAGAATCTAAACTCTCGGCAGCGTTTGGGTGTGTGTGCTGATTTTCTTGCAACATTTAAGAAATACCCAGAGGGTGACTGTGGTGCACACGAGAGATACAGGAGACTCCATCCTGCCAGGCACCGGCTCTACCTATCCTTTGGTTGCCCCAGGAAGAGAATGAGCTTGCTTTTGGCAAACCTGGGATTGTCCAGAGAGTTTGTCTTAGCTTCGTCTCGGTGTTTTGCTCTGGTGGGCAAAGCTGGGGCATAGAACACAGCCTGACCCTTGTCATTGGACATGCCATTTCTGCCTTCTTTGTCCCCTGTATGCTTGTGGTTGGGTGTTCCTCTTGGCTGGGGGCTGGGCCCTTTTGAGGCTTCTGCTGGCCTGGGCCCCAGTAGTGATCTTGGGACCATTGTGACCCTGAAAACAGAGCAGCAACACGCACTCCATGGCAAGACTTGTAGAGGTTTACGGGGGTAGAGACTGGGCATCTAGAAAGTAAGCCATTGCCTCCCACAACAAGTACACACGCAGAGGAACCAGGGCATGGCGGGGGACAAAGGAAACCAAATTTCACTGGCACTGAAAAACCATCAGAATTAGAATGTGGTAACCAGGAAACTATGTGGAGCTCTATTTTTACATTTGCAGTTTTGTTAGTGTAATGGCTTCCTTATGTGTATGCCACGTTGTTGGAGGCTAATGATCTCCACCTAACCAGGCACTCGGTCCTAATTATTATCTGATGAGTTGGTGAGAGGACTTTCACTTTTAGCGTCTGCTGCAGACTGGCTTTAGGAGTCCCCCAGGCTTGTCAGCCGGAAGACCATCCTTCCCAGCTAGCTGGGTTGGGTTCCACTGTGGGGTGGGGTGCCAATGAGCCTCTGGAGGCGATAAAGAAAGTGAGAAACCCTTGCTTCCTCCAAGGCTCCTGGGGAAGAGGAACAAGGTTCACTGCACGGCTTCTGCCCTGCACTGGCTGGTCGTCATGGTGACCCATCTCGGCCAACGATATACCAAGCTCTTTGAAGGGTTGGATGGAGGGAAAGATTCGGGGTCTGCCTGTGCTTTGTAGGGGAGCCTGTACTCAAGCCTGAAGAAAACAGATGAGACGAGAGATAATGGAAGACTTCCGTTTTATGCCCTGCTCCCCTACCTTTGAACTTCACTCCTAGCATGTGGTGACTCATTCATTCATTTCTCCTTTCATTCAATCAACAAACCATCAGTGGGTGTTTGTCTTGTGCCAAACACCGTGCTCAACCCAAAGGTAGAAGATGAATAAGGGGCACCTGGCTGGTTCAGTCGGTAGAGCATGCCATTCTCGGTCTTGAGGTCGTGAGTTCAAGCCCCACATTGGGCATGGAGCCTGTATTTTTTTTAATTTTTAAAATTATTTATTTTTGAGAGAGAGAGAGGCAGAGCATGAACAGGGAGGGGCAGAGAGAGACACACACACACAGAATCCGAAGCAGCTCCAGGCTCTGAGCTGTCAGCACAGAGCCTGATGCAGGGCTTGAACCCACGAACTGCGAGATCATGACCTGAGCTGAAGTCAGATGCTTAGCCGACTGAGCCACCCAGGTGCCCCAGTTTTTTAAAAAAATAAATAAATAATTTAAAAATTTTAAATGGCATTTATGTATAAAGATGAATACGACTTTGACCTGTTTTCAAGGCGTTCATAGTCTAGGGATTCGCTCCAGTGAGCCTGACCCACAAGTTCTGTTGGCATCCCCAGTGACCCGGTGACCTGCCCTTGTAGGAGTCAATAGGACAGCCCAGTCAGTCCTTCCCTGACGAGGCCCTGCAGCATGAGGAAAACGCCGGGGTTATGCTGTCCAATTTGTAGAAGGATACTTGGGTGCCTTGGAGAATAGAGTGCCGTATCCTATATCGGTGTCATTCACAGAACCCAGCCCAGTCATTTCAGTTATCGATCCTGTGATTCCCATATCGATTTGTAGACGACAAGGGGCCGGTCTGCTTTCTTTTGTGGTTCAGATGTCCTTCTTGTTTGTGAGCCCATCTTGTTCCCCATGACGTAGCACCGTGCCTACTGGTCAGTGTTTGGTGAAATGGTGAATTGAGTGAGTGAGGAAGGAATCGAAAGTCAGTGGTTATGGAATCATCTACCCTCTGTGGGCCTGTTTCTTGCCGGCTGAGGAGGAGCAAGCAGCCTTTCTCTGCCCTCTTCCCAATATGGTCCTTTCTGGCACCCAGGCACCTGTGTGGGGGTGGGGTGGGGTGGGGAGGGAGACACAGAAGCCTTGAGGGGAGCAGGAAAAGGGTAAGACCTTTCTCAGCCTTGTACTACTTTCTTACTTATGCTGCCTGGGAATAAAATCCAAACGAGGTGGAATAAGCTCTGTAGAACAGGAAGAGAATTTCCCATGATGACTCGGTACCAAACAGCGGTGTTGGGGTTGGCCTTCCTATGTCCCAAAGGTGTTCTGCCCCCAGCCCATGGGTGTTGGTGTGTGTGCCCTAACCCAGTCCTGGTTCACCTGGCTGTGCTGGTCAGGGCCCTGTGCTGGTCCCATCTGCTAACACTCAGCGCAAAAACATTGCATAGGCCACCATCAGATCTTAATTTGGAAAGCCAAGGGAAGCCAGTGCTGACATTTCTGTGTGCCCACATGTGTGAGGCCATGTGCAGGAGGACTAGGAGAGGTTGCCCCAAGGTTGACACAGATTCCTTAATTACTTCCACTTTGTGGCGTGTTTGAATGAGCGCTAAGTGGACACGTAATGAGGGGATCTTCTCTCATCGTAGCATGTGTCATTGGGGAACAAGCCAGAGCCTCCTCCCTGCCTTGCTTCTCACACAAGGGTTGATATATATAGAATGGGAGGGGCAATGTGGAGTTTGGCCTTATGCTGGGGTTGTTTTGCTTTTCTCCTTTCCTCTCCCTTGTTGAGCTGACGCCATCTTTAAGCCATAATTAAGTTTTTCATGTTTTCGTGTGGATTTAGGAATGGGGATAGAGTCCCCTTCTGAGAAAACTTGCAAACCTGGTGTGCCCTCCGCCAGGGCAGGGGAGAGGTCTGGTCACTGGACTCTGGGAGAGGAATTTGTTCTGCGCTTTTAGGTGGCTCCAGCACAGTGGTGCAAGCCCACTGGGCTCTTCTGGGAGCTTCAGGCCAAATCCAAGTACCCCAGGGCTACAAATGACTTGGAATCAAAGAACACAGGAAGTCAGAACTCTAATGAACTTTATATATCACCCAGATATGGCCCCATTTTTGGTGGGAAGAGATGAGGCTCAGAAGGGAACAGACTTGTTCAAAACTCAAGACTGCCTAGTTAGTTCGCAGGTGAACTGAAGCCGGGACCCCTGCCTTCCAATGTCCCAAACGCTCAAATGACCAGATGGTAACAATGCCTACCATTTATTGAACACCTGCTGTGTGCAGAGCACAGTGCTGGATCCTTCCCATAAAGTCCTTCATAAGCACCTTACACAGCCCTTTGTAGGTGGTACTCTTGTTCTGTGTTATAGATGAGGAAACTCCAGCTCAGAGAGGTTGCATGAAATCGCCCGTCCGAGGACACAGAGCTAGGGGGCTGTGCCAGGATTTGAGTCCAGGCTTGTCAAAAAGTCATGCTCTGCTAGTGTTACTCCCCTGCCTTCCCGTTGCTGCCTTTACTCCCTGTGTCGGCTGCACACTGTTCAAGCTCGACGCATTCTCCCTTAACCTCCGCCAAATGACGGGGAAGGAAACGGGGTCAGTGAGCCACAGTCCTACTGACATCCCCTCAATGTGAGCAAGCCCCGGGATGTCACTGGCTTCTCTGTCATCCCAAACCTGTGTCATTTCATGCTGAGTTCACACCGCCATGTTCCCTGCCCTCTGGGGACTTTCGGGCTAAGCTGAGCCTGATGTCCCAGCCATCCGTGGAGAGAGGACGTGCAGACAATTGACTAGAAAACACAGACCAAGTTCAGGGGCAGATGGCATTAGCTATGTTGGCAGGACTCAGGCGGCTCCATGCTGCTGTAGGCCGGAGGAGGCTCGGGAGTTCAGGGGCCTCTGGAGGCCCTGTTTGGATAAACAGGGTAGCCGTCTGGGACCAAGTAGATTTCTAGGAGCTGGGAAGGGAGGTAATAATAATATTGTGTAGCTGTGGCTAACACTTGCTATGACTTCCTCTGAATCAGGCACTGCCAATAAGCACGTTCAGTCCTTCTTTTTCCTTTTTTAAGCTTATTTATCTTAAGAAAGAGAGAGAGGGAGAGAGAGAATGCGAAGCAGGCTCTGCATTGTCAGCACAGAGCCTGATGCGGGGCTCGAACTCACGAACCTGAGCTCATGACCTGAGCCGAAACCAAGAGTTGGACATTTAACCAACTGAGCTGCCCAGGTGCCCCAGCACCTTCCACCCTTCTAAAAACTGTATGAGAGTTGGCACAACTCTAGCTTTGTATCACAGCTTTACCACTGGCACTGTGCAGCCTTGGGTAAGTTATTTAATTTCTCTGTGCTTCCATGATGATGATAGTACCTTCTTCTTAGGGTTTTGTGAGGACTTAACACCAGTGTAAGCACAGTGCTTAGAAGAGCACCCAGTAACAGTAAGTGCTTAATGCATGTTCGGTATTGTTTGTTATTGAGGGGAGTGCTGTTATTAACATGCCCACTTTACAGATGAGGAAAGGCTATGTGATGTGCCTAAGGTGGTCTAACTGGGATGGGAACCCAGGGAGCTAGATTTCGGAGGTCATGCTCGTAGCCATACATGCCACAACCCTGCCAAGTCCCGAGGTGCCCCAGCGAGGCTGGGAGAGGCAGTGGGAGAACCACTTACAATGCACCAGGTACTGCTCTAGACACTTGAGGTACATCCATGGACAAAACAGGCAAAGACCTTGTGGAGCCTAGTATGTAGCAGTCTGGAACGGTGCAGTGTACAGCCTGTGCAGCTGTATGTGATCTCCATGATGGCCCTGAAGAAGCCCCAAGTCTGGAATATGTCTCCCATCCCAAAGACATCCCAAAGAAGCCAGGCCAGAGCTCTGGCTTCATGGCACCCCATGAGAATACAAACAGCAGCAGTCTGTGGGCCACCCCACTTCACCCCAAATCTTCAGTGCTGCAGTAGATGAATAGAAGAGGAAGGTGGTAAACTTTCCCTCGTGGTTCTCCTAGAGAATTGCCCCTATACCTCCATACCTGTCTGACCTAGACTCAGCTTCCTCCTGCAGGTTTCTGGAGATTCAACTCTCCCAACTGAGATGAACTGCTTTAGTTCTTCCTGAGAATTCCTGGCCATTTGTTAGCTCTCCGTGCACTTGCGGGCCACAGGAAGGTCCTGAGGATAAGGATACTAACTCGGGGGAGGTCGGCCTGGTGACTAGGAATCTCTCCAGATCCGACTACCCCACAACGACTCGAGAGTGTTAGCCCGAGAGCTGCAGGGCTGCTAGACATTTCAGCCCTGGGAGGAGGAAGGACCCTGAACCATTTGCTAAACTTCCATGACTGCCCTTCCTTGAACCAGTGGATAGAAACTTCCATGACCAATCCGGAGAAACCCCACTTCAGTGTTGCCCTAAAGCCTTGGCTTCGCAGGTCTTTGTCCCACCCCTTTAAGCAAAGGCTGGCCAATGTTCTTCATAACTTCCCAGAAACAGGGTCTCCCTGGGAAGGCCCAGGGCCTTAGTCCCTCCCTCTGGCACCACTGAATGGACAGAAACCGGAACACAGGAACACAGCGTCTCCACCCCTCCCCATATGCCTCCCCATCCCCTTGATAAGAGGATTAGGGTCTCCTACTGAGAGACTTCCCCCCCCACAATAAGGTTGCTCAGCAGGCTTACACGGAAGGAGCTCTGGGAGAGGCAGTTGAAGAGAGTGAGGCGACACAGACACAATAAGGGGAAGATTAAGTGCTGAGAATTACCCCAGTCATAATATTCCTCGTCCTGAGTCCTCTAAGAGGCGGAAGAAATCAAAAACCCGCCTGCCTGTGTGTGGCTCCCGGGTTGTGGGAGTCCTGTGCTTCAGAGAGAGCTCAAGATAATTAAAGAGTCAGGGCAGAGGGAAGGTCAGTGAGTATGGGGTCACCCAAGCCTTTTGGGGGGAGGGCGACAGGACAGAGAAAGGGTTAGTCTCAGTCGTCCCTTCTCTCCAGAAAATCATTCCATATCCACAGAGGGCTGGAAAAGGAAATAAGTGTGGTGAGAATGATCGAGGTCACATAGATAAGAGAACTTCCGAGCTGGAGGAGGGCTCTGCCCCCTTAGAAGCGGAGGGAGGGCAGCCCTCGTGTTCACATAAAGACTGGCACAGGGGTAGGAGCTTGACCCAAGGAGCCCAGGGCATCCTTCCTGCCTGAGAATCTGGGTTTCCATGGAGGCAGGACGAAGCACAGTGGTGGTAAGCTCCTTGTGATGAAATCAGGCTGTGTGAAAGGCAAACTTCTCATCATGCTTTGAAACTCCCACCCATCACACCAATGAATATTCTTAACATTTGCAGAGCAATTTTTATAAGCTAAGTAATTGCCAGTGATTATTCTATTAAAATTCAATGAAATATGAATCCATAGCATTCCTCTGTTAAGTTTAATTTCTCGTTTAAAAGCCTAACAAAAATTCTGATAAACCACAGAGGTGCCAACTGAGAGCGTGTACAGCCATGAAACGGGAGTGGCTTTCCCTCCAAGGTGGTGACAATGTTCCCCAGCTGGTTCGGGGTCAGGTGGGCAAAGGTTTCTTCCTACTCCTACAGTTGTTGTGGTTTTTTAAAAACTTTTTGGCATCAAGAACCTCTTTCAGAACCTGGTTAGCATTATGATATGTCTGCCCAGGCAAAGGGACATAGTCACAACACAAAACTCATATTTGATGATTGGTTTTATGCACCTTCTGAATCTGGTTTGTGAACACAGATTAAGACGCTCTGATCTTCAGGGGTGATATCATCATGGCGTTGGCCAGACAACCTCGGTTTGGACCTTACGTGTTTCTCTCACCAGGTTTTTGGGTTTCCTTGGCCTATAGTGAGGTAATAGGATTTATTACAAATGGGTCAGTTCTGCTCTAAAGCAGAACATTGAGTAAATTATCTTTGAGGTTCCACTCAGCGTTGTGATTCAATGACCTTAAAACAATCTACTGTGCATGGGCGGGTCGGATTTGGTTCTAGGTTTGCCCACATAACAGGATACATGCACTTCGGGTGTCTTCAGACAACACATGGGCACAGCTGCACATATACAGTCTACCCTCCTCTTCGCCTGCCTGGTGTTCCCCCTCACAGGCCTGCGGTTGCCATGACAACGGATCTGGGCTGGTCCTGGTCTAAGGGCAATGTACCTGGGTGTTGCAGAGCTCATCTGGAGCCCAGTGTGCAATGAACACCCCAATGGATGTGTCTGGGACAATTGCCATGGCGACATACAAAGCCAAACACATGTGGGAAACATCTAAGACTTCTTATCCCGGTCTCTTTATTAGCCCGAGGAGCACAGGGATCTAATTTTAAATGAATGCAATTTCAGGGGCGCCCGGGTGGCTCAGTCAGTTAAGTCTCCGACTTCGACTCAGGTCATGATCTCACAGTTCATGAGTTCGAGCCCCGCATCGGGCTCTGTGCTGAGAGCTCGGATTCTGTGTCTCCCTCTCTCTCTGCCCCTCCCCTGCTCGCACTCTGTCTCTGTCTCTCTCTCAAAAATAAACATTTAAAAAAATTTAGATGAGTGCCATTTCAGAGTACTCTAGCTTAGGTGCTTTCCCTCGGCCTTCCCCTGCTCTAAGGCCATGAGCAGAGGGAGTAGAGATTTTCCACCTAATTTCTTACATGACCAATGAGAACACATTTCATTACATGGGGAATGTAAGCTTTCTCTTAAGACTACCCAGCAAGTCAAGAAGAGAATCGGGACCCCGAAGACTTGAGAATAGGGAGGTTCCACAGGGATCCTGGACTTTTTGGTATTGCCAAGTCCACTGGAAGTGACCAGGACTTCAGGACAAAGGTCATGAGGTGAACTATCAAGGGACAGGTGGCGCTGTAGATCACCACGGGAGTAATCCTTTGTCCTTGTCCCCACTCCCAGGATTCTGTGGGCCAGTTTTAATGTGGCTGCACTCCTAGACCCCCATGTAGACCTCAGGTACAGTGGGCTTCCAGGTTACAGGGAGCAGGGGTGGGATTAGGCCTGGACCAGACAGCAGGCAGGAGAGCATGAAAGGGCAAGGTTACCAGGCAGTGGACCCAGAGTGGCGAAGGCCTTGAGTGCTGTGTGAGGTCCTCATTGGCCTCTAGACCACCAGGTTTCAGCCTTGGAGAGCCCTGTCCTGCAACCGGGCACACTGGGCTTCACGCTCGGGTCCTGTTTCCTTGTATGATAAGAGGTGACTTCCCAGGGCCTACTGTCTGCCCCTCCCGTTTCACAGAACAGGTAGGCTCATGCCTGCTGCATCCCCATCCTGTTGGCATAGAGGCTTATGGGAGATGCATCCAGGCTGCTGTGAATGCTGAGGAACTCTACAGTTTAGAATCTCAGCCTTTCTACCCTCCTAGAAGCTCTCTCTCCCTGAGACAGGCCAGAGGGTAGACTAAGGCCTGTGGCTCCACTCCCAGCCTTTAGTTTGCTGAGCCTCACTTTCTCCAACAGGCAGGCAAATAGCACATCTCTGCCGAGCTTACACTCCTGACCTTGTGGCCCAGAAGAAAAATTTCCAGCCCTTGGGCTCAGAGAGCTTCCTGGGGACCAGAGAGGGCCTTGCAGAGCTTCCTGGGGATCCAGCCAGGGCCTTGCAGGATCTATAGAAATGGCACAACTACCAATGCCCTGGCAAAGCAAAGGTAGCGCCCAGGCTGGGAGGAGGCAAGTGGATCAATCTGGGAACGCTTCCTGGATGAGGACCTTGGAGGTGTGAGTAAGCTGGCACATCCAGGTTGGACCACTATGCCTACTGGCCCTTTTCTTCTGCAGATGGCAGTGAAGGGTGGAGCTCAAATTCCAGTGGGGACTGTCAACATGTGTCGGGGAGCCTGGGCTCTGAGGACACCTGGTCTACTCTTGCCTCTGTCTCCCAGAGGTGTAGCAAAACTCTCCCCACGCCTCCGAGTAGAGCAGAGGTAGAGATGTCGGGAAGGAGAGGGCCTCGGTTGTGCTATGTCCCAAGGTCATTCCCCTGAAGAATTGGAGCTTCCCTTGAAGGGGCAAAGAGAGGGTCTGCTGGCCTCCCTGTGGCCCAAGGGCTGCAGAGAAGGAAGAAAAGACGCTGCCAGGCCATCATCCCAGGGCCTGGTTCCCATTCCAGCACACCAGCTGCAGTGTCTCTCGCCACGGGGTATTGAGAGGTCACCGCTGTTTACAATCCCCCACACATCTGTTCTGAGTCACGCATTCATTCACTTAATCAGTCGTCATTTTCCAGCTATTTCTGAGAGCCCACTATGTGCAAAGAGCTGTGATGGGTTTTGAGAAAAAATTCATCGTCGGTAGACCAACCAAAGATGGACCCTTGGGAAACACAAATGAGCGAAGAAAAAACGTTTGAAGAAAAAGCGCTGGAGGTTAGGAAGTTACTAAAGTGGCTGCGGCGAACTGTGTGGAGAGGGTCGGAGAAGGCGTCCTAGAGGTTCCATCTGGCCTCGGGAAGGGCCAGGGAGAACAGAAGACTCCAATCCTTTTTCTAAAACCGGCTGCTTCTAAAGTCTTCCCTTGTGATTGATGGCAAGTCCAGTCTTAGGATTGTCCGGGCCAAAATCCTTAGGATAAGTTCAATTCCTACCAGTCCCACACACCCACTCCCGGTCTATCAGCAAATTCTAATGGCTTCAAAATATAACCAGAGTCACCACCCACTTCCAAGCCACTGTCCTCTCTTACCTCAGTTGTTGTGACTGCTTTTGCCCATGGGCCCAGCACAGCAGCCAAAGTGACCCTTTTGACGGGGGAAGCCAGGTCATGTCACCCCTCTGTTCCAAACCTGCCAGTGACTCTCCATCCTACTCAGAGTAAAATGCCACGTCCTTGTAATGACCTAGAAGGCCCTCCACGCACTGCCTCCAGTTACATCTTGGACTTCACTGCCCGTCACGGTCCCCTCCTTCCTTTCCAGCCACGCTGGTCTCCTTGCAGTCGTTCTGATGGGCCAGGCTCATTCTCCCACAGGGCATTTGCTTGGGCTGTTCCCTCTGCCTGAACATTCCTCCCCCAGATAGCCATATAAATTGCTCCTTCCCTTCCTTCAGAGTTTTACTCAAATGTCACCTTCTTACTGAAGTCTTTGGCCATCATATCGAAAATTCAACCCCTGCTCCTGGATATTTCATATTCCCCTTCCTGCTTTGTTTTATTCCTGAGAACTTTGCAGTAGCTAACATTGCTGTCTGATTTACTGCCCGTGTCTCCCTTAGAATGGGAGTTCCACGAGGGCAGGCATTTGGGTCTGTCCTCCACCACTCCTCATGGCTGGCATATGGAAGGCACTGAACAGGAGGTGAGCAATGGGGAGCTGGTTCTCTGGACGCAGACAAGACTGTGCCGAGCATCAGCTAGGCCAGCAGCCTCCAGCCTGGCCTTGTGCACATTTTGAGCGTCCCGGAGGTCCCTACTGATGGGTGAAATGATGTAGGGGGGTGACACGGCAGAGAAAAGGGCAGAAGGAGGTGAGGAGCAATGCTGGAGGACTTTCCACAGAGACATCGGTATTGGAATCTGCTAGGGAGGTGATGAAAACAACCTCATCCCAGGGATCTGAGCAGGGCAGACTTAAAGACGGTGCTTGTCACTCGGTTGGCCTGGCCCCAGGTGGGTGGGCTAGGCTTGCAAAGCCATGTGACTAGGCGCCTAGCCTTTGCTCTCCAGATCATGACTGTGAGCTCATATCAAGAAAACTCTTCCCTCCTCCCTGCTCTGACTGGGCCCTTGGGGGAGCCACGTGTGGGCTCACCTGCCCACTATCCGCTCCCTCAGATCCCCTCTTCTCCCAAGGTCACCTTTCAAGGTCAGCATGGTAGAGGCATCCTAAGCTCTTCTTTCTACCTTCTTCTCTCCTCTCTCCCCAGTCCAATGGGTAGGAGACCCCCCACAGACAACCTGGATTGCATCTGTTTCCCGGCACATGGTGTGAGAATGTAAAATCACACAGCAAGCCTTTCCTTGGCTGTCTGCCTATATCTTCATTCCCCAGATTGCTTCAAGTTCTTGGTCAACACATGTGGTCAAATCACTCATCCCACCCCGTCACAGAAACTGCTATTACCTTTGGAGATAGAGGAGTGGAATGGCGAGTGCTTCTGGGGAGCTGGGACCTGGGGACTTTCATGATTCTAAACCAGCCTCTTTTCCCACCTCCTCTTTGGAGACTGGGCAGGATCCAGTTGACCTCCACAGGGCACTGACATCACCAATACCCACTTCCTGCCCAGCCAGGCCTCTCCCTCATCACATAGGATCTCTCTCATCGGACCATCGCCAGCCTATCTGTTCTGCAGCTGGGGAAAGAGGAAATGGCAGAGTGGGAGGGGCTCGGGGCGGGTTTGGGGATGGTGTGACAGGGCAGGTCCCTCTCTTTTTAGGAATCACTCTAGGAAACATTCTGCACATATTGGCTTTATCGACTGATGCTGGAATGGCTGTTGCCACGGCAGCAGAGGCTCCCACTGCAGTAGAGGATGGTGGGAAACTCAAGGGATGTGAAAGGAATCAAAAAAGAACCAGATAGAGGGAAAGGTCGCATTAGGGAGCATCTGAAAGTTCCAAGATGCCAAGGTGACATTTTTTTTTTAATTTTTAAGGAATATTTTATTTATTTTTGAGAGTGAGAAAGAGCGTGAGTGGGGGGAGGGGCAGAGAGAGAGAGAGAGAGAGAGAGAGACAGAATCTGAAGCAAGATTCAGGCTCTGAGCTGTCAGCACAGAGCCTGATGCGGGGCTCGAACCCATGAACCGTGAGATCACGACCTGAGCCGAAGTCTGTTGCTTAATCCCAAGATGGCTATTTAAAGAGGCTACCACATGGCCATGGCCCTGCCCTTTAGAGAGTGGCGGCGGGAAGATGAGCAGTACCAGGCGGATGAGAGAGGACTAGCACTCAAGGGGATTAGCACTGAATTAACTCATGAGATGAGCATGGAAGGTGTTTTCTATCTCATAAGCTGACAGGTGGCCTCTCATGCAGGAGTGAGTTAGAGGGGAGGGCGGAGGGGGGCAAGCGCCTCACTTCTGGACAATCTTCTTGAAGGAGGCAGAGTTTCAGGAGCTGCTTATTGAAGGAAAAGAAAGGACTTGGGGTTTGGGGCACAGGATATCCCTCGAGAGGAGGCACAGAGGAATAAAGAGGAGGATCAGACCAGGCTGGAATACAGGAACCAGTGAGGGTGGAAGATGACTGGAAGAAAGGAGGATCAGGGGCAGTGGGCCTCTGGGGACGAGGACGTGCAGGTGACGGAGCAACAAGTGGGAAAGCGCTTCATGGCAATCCTGAAGATTAATTTTCCAGGAGCAAAGCTACAAACCTACCAGAGACAGAGGCCAAATGAACCTCGGGGAGAACGTGTCAAGTTTGCCTGCAGCAGGAAGCAATGGGTGGAACGGACCACAGCCAAAATAATGTTTCTTCGGTCCGATGGCAACCAGTCACTCTCTCCTTGTCCGCTAAAGAGATGATTCTACGTGCAGGGAAAGAACCTAGAGACAACAAGCAAGGGCTACTGTAACCTGGTCAATCAGAGAACAAGTGTCCCCAGATTCTTGAATTGCTATTTTTAGGAAAGGTGAGGTTCCCCTGTGAATTAGGTGTGTGTCCTGCAAATTAGGGAATTGACCTCGGAGTGAGGATGAGGACTTTATTTTTTTTTTTTTAATTTTTTTTTTCAACGTTTATTTATTTTTGGGACAGAGAGAGACAGAGCATGAACGGGGGAGGGGCAGAGAGAGAGGGAGACACAGAATCGGAAACAGGCTCCAGGCTCTGAGCCATCAGCCCAGAACCTGACGCGGGGCTCGAACTCACGGACCGCGAGATCGTGACCTGGCTGAAGTCGGACGCTTAACCGACTGCGCCACCCAGGCGCCCCGAGGATGAGGACTTTAAAAGCGATGGATTGTTTGCTATTTCATTCAAGGTGGCCCAAGGGAGGGGGAAGAAAGGGCGTGGTTATCCAGAGACTTGGCACCATCAATCGGGCTCAGTCCGTTCCTTGAGCTGGGATCTTGTGTTTGGGCATAAGCACGAGTACCTCACGTGTGCCCAGAGAGAAAATTTCAAGACTGGCTTCCTCCTTTGGGCACTCTCTGTGCCCAGGGCAAGTTCTGACATGATACCGCCTAAGTCCCTTGAACCAGATCTTTATTGCTTGTCATTTCCTATCTGAAATCACAAGCCTTGGTTCCACCCCCGAGTTTCCTAAGCGCTAGACACAGACTCCGAGGCCGGTCTGCATGTGCCCTCTGGACCTTCTGGTAAATTTTTGCACCCAGCCCCTTTCCTCAGCTCCTTTGAGGTCTCAGGGCGTGAGCCTGGACAACCTCCTGCTTCCTGCTCTCTTGATCTGAACCCTTTCCTTACTTATACTGCTTAGTATTCTAGAAAGCCTTCACCACCTCCTCCACCTGTCCTGCCTGCCAGCAGTCTCTTATTGTTACACTCACAGGTATCCAGCACCTACTAAGGAAGTACCAGACTTTGGGATTACAGCAGTGAATGAGACAGCCAGGGTTCCTGCTCTCCAGGGTTCAGTCTCCCTCTTGTCATCCCTGTAATTAATATACATGGACCTGTGTCTGCCTATCTGTGATGAATGTGTTGGTGTATGTGACATTGCTTTTTCACAGGGTCAGGATGATTGTTTTCCCAAATCTGTATTGTCTATTTTGTATTCCCTGTTAGATACCGAGTTCTTTCAGGTCAGAATCTCCATCTTTCTCTGTATCAATCAAGGCCCAGCCAAGGGCCCATGTTTCTTACCAAACACCCCTCTGCTTGAGAACTCTGTGTTCTTGGTACTGTGGTAAGCACATCCTCTTGGTTATGATCCCTGTCCTTGCAGAGTTTGTGGCATCTCAGTCCAGCCCTCGGATTATGGAAGGCAGAGTTCTGGGGACACTATCAGGACCCAAGGGTCATACAGGGTACAGGCCCCGTGTATAGCGCTTGGCCCTCCAAATCCATTTTACTGACCCAGATGCTCCATGCAAGGTGGTGAGAGACACAGTGCTGCATGCAGAAAGCTCCAGTGCTGGTGGGGGAGGCAGACATGTACACAAATACCTCTCACACCAGGCGGGCTGTGATGATTAGTGCTAGGAGAGGGGGTGAACCATGAGACTCAGGCACAGGGTTCTTTAGAGTCTAAGGAGACAGGCAGGAAGCTAGAGAGAGGGAGGCTGGGGACGGGGTGGGCAGATAATCTGACAGCTGGCACGTTTTGGCAAAGAGTTCTTGGGATGCCTGGCTGGGTCATTTGGAAGAGTATGCAAGTCTTGATCTCAGAGTCGTGAGTTCAAGCCCCATGTTGGGTGTAGAGCTTACTAAAAAAAATAAACTTAAAAAAAAAAAAAAAAGAGTTCTTAGGGCTTTGCAGTCCCTAGTGTGTGGCTCCATCTGGGGCCTACCCCTCCTGGAACAAACTTTGTTTCTAGAGACACCCCCTCTGCTTTCTCCTGTCCCTCACTTTCTTTTTTTATTTTATTTTACTTTATCTTATTTTATTTTATTTTATTTTTTTATTATTTTAACTTTACATCCAAATTAGTTAGCATATAGGGCAACCCTGATTTCAGGAGTAGATTCCTTAGGGCCTCTCCCCCATTTAGCCCATCCCCCCTCCCACACCCCCTCCAGCGACCCTCAGTTTGTTCTCCATATTTATGAGTCTCTTCTGTTTTGTCCCCCTCCCTGTTTTTATATGATTTTTGTTTCCCTTCCCTTATGTTCATCTGTTTTGTCTCTTAAAGCCCTCACATGAGTGAAGTCATATGATTTTTGTCTTTCTCTGACTGACTAATTTCACTTAGTATAATAGCCTCCAGTTCCATCCATGTAGTTGCAACTGGCAAGATTTCATTCTTTTTGATTGCCGTGTACTACTCCACTGCATATCTATACCACATCTTCTTTATCCGTTCATCCATCGATGGACATTTGGGCTCTTTCCATACTTTGGCTATTGTAGATAGTGCTGCTATAAACATGGGGGTGCATGTGTCCCTTGGAAACAGCACTCCTGTATCCCGTGGATAAATGCCTAGTAGTGCAATTGCTGGCTCTAGGGTAGTTCTATTTTTAGTTGTTTTTTTTCAACGTTTATTTATTTTTGGGACAGAGAGAGACAGAGCATGAACGGGGGAGGGGCAGAGAGAGAGGGAGACACAGAATCCGAAGCAGGCTCCAGGCTCTGAGCCATCAGCCCAGAGCCCGACGCCGGGCTCGAACTCATGAACCGCGAGATCGAGACCGGAGCCGAAGTCGGACGCTCAACCGACTGAGCCACCCAGGCGCCCCTCTATTTTTAGTTTTTTGAGGAATCTCCCTACTGTTTTCCAGAGTGGCTGCACCAGCTTGCGTTCCCACTGTCCCTCACTTTCTTGCCTCAGAACCATTTGCTCAGGCAGCTTGGTGCTGACTTGGGAAGCCATGGGAAAATGGGTGGTGTCGCCCTCTACTGAGGGACAGCTCTGGGCAAACTGCTGCCTGCTCCAACCCTCTTGGTCTCTGTCTCTTCGACCCAATCTTTCCTCCCAGAGCCCAGGTGGGAGGGGGTTAAAGGGGCTAGGAAAATGTCGTCTTTTTAAATTGCTCTGCAGTCCCACTTTAGATCAGCCTGGCAGGGGACCCGTCCTAAGCCTCCAACTGATTTGCTAGGTTTGACAAAGCGCTTTACGGTTCCAAAGTCCTTTTGCCCATTAAGCTGGTGTTATAATCACTGTAAGAGAAGAGAGCAAGCCAAAGGGGCACAATGACTTTGACAAGGTCATGCAGTCAATAGAATGGGAACCTAATGTCCTGATCCCAAGAGTTGGTCGCTTCCTCCATGCCCCTCCCCAGTGAGTTCTGAGCCTGTCTTTCCCAGGCCACATCAGTCCCATCCCCTTTGCCCTACCTCAGGAAGTATCCCCTACCTCAGGAGGGCGGCCATGAACCTCCGAGACTGAAGTAAGATGGTACCGGGAGTTTCCAGGAGGGAAACCGCAACGTTTTGGAGTGAGGGTGGGGGGAACCAGCAACCTGGATACTACTGCTCCCCTATCCCTCTCCCAACATCTCTCCCGGACCCCACGAACCCACCTTTCCTCCTGCATCATGAGCTGCCCGGTCTCAGTCCCTTTTCCCTGCGCCCCACATCTCCTCAAGAGATCCTTTCCACGGCCCCCCACACTCTGGGCGCGGCAGGAGATTACCGTGCCCTGCGAGAACCTGTCCCACCTCCGCGTGGAAAGCCAGGAGAAAAACTGGTGGGATCCTTTATCTACCCCCGACCCCCTACTCATCCGCCCCTGGATCTCCGCAGCAAATACCACCCCCTCCCGAGCCAGAAATAGACACACGCTCGCTCTCCCCCACCTCCCTCCCTTGCGCACACTCCTCCCCTCCGCCTGTTTGCTCCTCCGCCTTCCCCTCCCCTTCTTCCTGCGCTCGGAGCTGCAGCCTGCAGCCTCTACTCAAGCTGGCGGGCGGAGTGCCGCGAGGGCGCTGCCCGGCAGTGCTCTGCCTGCAGGACTGACAGGCGGGCAGGCGGAGGGCCGGGATCCGGGCCTCGAAGCACCTCTGAGCGCCCGTGGAGCTGCCGTGCTTCCTTTCTTCCTTTGATTGATTTGTAAATTTTAATTTGTATTTTCCCCGCCCCGCCCCTTTCCCTCCGACCCCGCCCCATCGCTCCACGGTTTCCTCGCTCTTTCCTTTTCCCCGCTTCCTTCCCTGCGTTTCTTTCCCCTGCGCCCTCGCTCGCCTTTCTCCCTCCTCCCTCGTTTCCTCCCCCTTCCTCTCCCCATCTTCCTCGGTTTCTTCCGTCCTTTCTCTCCCCCTCCCCTCCCCCGCCTCCTTTTCCCTGCGCTCCCGCCCCCCCCCCTCCGCCCCCGCCCCCGCCGTGCCTGCAGACGCGCGGATCGTCCATGCGCTCCTCGCGGGCAGAATGCTGGGCAGCAGCGTCAAGAGCGTGCAGCCCGAGGTGGAGCTGAGCGGCGGCGGCGGCGGGGACGAGGGCGCGGACGAGCCTCGGGGCGCCGGTAGGAAGGCTGCAGCGGCGGACGGCAGAGGCATGCTGCCCAAGCGCGCCAAGGCGCCCGGCGGCGGTGGCGGCATGGCCAAGGCCAGTGCGGCCGAGCTGAAGGTCTTCAAGTCCGGCAGCGTGGACAGCCGAGTCCCCGGCGGGCCGCCCGCCTCCAACCTGCGCAAGCAGAAGTCGCTCACCAACCTCTCGTTCCTCACCGACTCGGAGAAAAAGCTGCAGCTCTATGAGCCCGAGTGGAGCGACGATATGGCCAAGGCGCCCAAGGGCTTGGGCAAGGCGGGGTCCAAAGGCCGCGAGGCTCCGCTTATGTCCAAGACGCTGTCCAAGTCGGAGCACTCGCTCTTCCAGGCAAAGGGCAGCCCGGCGGGCGGCGCCAAGACCCCCCTGGCTCCCCTCGCGCCCAGCCTGGGAAAGCCGAGCCGGATCCCGCGCGGCCCCTACGCCGAGGTCAAGCCGCTCAGCAAGGCTCCTGAGGCAGCCGTGAGCGACGACGGCAAGTCGGACGACGAGCTGCTCTCCAGCAAGGCCAAGGCGCAAAAGGGCTCCGGGCCGGTGCCCTCCGCCAAGGGCCAGGAGGAACGCGCCTTCCTCAAGGTGGACCCCGAGCTTGTGGTGACCGTGCTGGGAGACCTGGAGCAGCTGCTCTTCAGCCAGATGCTGGGTAAGTCTTGCCTCCCCGCCCCACCCCTGGCTTTCTCCTGGTCAGCTGCAAGGGAAGGTGGGGGAGAGCGGAGCCCCTTCTCTTTCTCCTCCTCCCGAGAGGGCTCTCCAGATTTCGGCCAGGTTGTAAGGGGGCATTGGGCCCAGATGTGCAGGGCTGGCCTACCTCCAGATGAGCGTGGCTAAAGTGCATCTTCTTAAAGATGTCACCAGGCAGGAGCCCAGGCTCAGCTCTGGCCTGCTTGAGGTGAGACTGGACAATGGTGTGGCGCTCACACGTTCTCAGAAATAGAGCCTATTAGCTTCCTCTATTTTTAAAGCCCAGAATCCTAATATGGCATAATCTGGGGCTGATGGAGACCTCGGTTGTGTTGTGCTCTGTGCTTGGCGAGAGAGCATCCAGCATTGCTAGGGGAGAGTCCAGAGAGAGCCCGGATCTAGAGGACAGATGTGGGGAAAGCAGATGTGAGGGCTGTTTGGCCCCAGAGCCGAACTGAGGCTCCACTTCCTCTGTGGATCCCCGATGGGAGCGCGAGTCGGATTTCCCGGGTGTGGGGGTTCTGGCAAGGAGACACGTCTGGGGCCAGGGGGCGGGCGGGCGGCCAGCTGCGCGCATCTGGATGTGCGTCCTGTACCTCGGCCCAGGCTTGGGCCCAAAACCCTACCCCCAGGTTTTTTTGTTTTTGGCTTTTATTTTTTATTTTTTATTTATTTTTTTTTTTGGAGAGTGTGGAAAGGTCTGGGCTTTCGCGCGGAGACTCCTGGTTGACTGGGAAGCCTTTGCCCTTTGGCTAATAGAAGCCGAGCGGGCGGGAAGGAAGGAACAAAGCTTGCCCGGGCGGAGGAAGCGCAGAGAGCTGCTCCATTGTTCTCCGAGCTTGAAGAGTCTATGCAAAAAACCCGGAGCGGGCCCCGGAACTGCGCTTGCTTTCCCCGGAGAGCCCTCTCCCTGAGAGAGATAGATCCGGGATGTGCAGGACTCAGGGCTGCCGCACCTCGGGGGCAGGCACGGGTCGTGCCGGGACCATGGGAGGGCGGCGGCAAGGCCTGGAGCCCGAACGGGCCGCCTTGGCTCCGCGGACTTGTTGCGGTGGCTGGGATGTGGGTCCTCCGGCGCCGAGGGACCCGAGCTTCCCGGGTACCAGGCAGGCTGCCCGCCCCGCTGGGGGCTGGGAAGGGGCGTGTCCGTGCGCGTGTGAAGGGGCGGGGCCGACGCGGGCTGCGGTCCGGGGACCGGCTGGACGCGGTGGGGCGGGTGGGGGTGGATGGAGGGTGGGGGTGTTCGACTGGCAGCTCTGGAGAAGACTGGTTGGATCTGCTCTTGTCATCCCAGGATCCCCAGACCCCGGAGTGGCCAGCATGAGGAACCGCTGACCTGGGGCAAGAGGCCTTTGGAGCTTTGGATTGGGGGCCTCTCATAGCAGGCCGCGTGTGGGCTTTGCAGGGACAGTCAGGAGACAGGACAAGGGCAAAGAGGGGAAGAGCAGCCTTTTCCCTCGGAGAGCCCCTCCAGAAGGCCTCTGCGGGGACAAGTGGGGATTGGGGGGGTTGCGGGGGGACAGAAGCTGACAGGGCAGCCTCTCCCTGCAAAGGGAGTGTGCCACCCCTGTGCTGAGTGCCCTCCTCAAGGAGCTTACAGTCTAATGGGGTGAGACAGATAATGAAGAAATAAAATAATTCCAGACACAGAGAGGACTATGGAGAAAATGAAAGGGGACCCTGTGTTAGAGGAGAACTGGAAAGGAGAGGTCTTTAAGCTTAAGGAGGTGATAATTGAATTGTGACTGAGGCCAGAGGAGGCACCAGGCAGGCAGACTGCGGGAGGAACATTCCCCGGGCACTAAGAGCACTAAGAAGCGGGTGTGGATGGGGTGTGGATGGTTCTCAGGAGAGGAATCGAGTATCTGACTGTCTCCTGGGGAGAGGAAGGGAGTGTCAGGGACTCAGAAAAGTAGAGGGCACAGCTCTCCTTTCAAGGTCAGGGCTTCACCTGTTTGGAATGACTTAGCCAATCTAGGCTGTCCCCAGGCCTGCAAGACCCAGCACCGTCCCAGGACCTGGCTGCCTGGTTGAAGCTCTCTTAGTTGCTCTTCAAGAGGCAGTAACCTCAGAAACCCTGACAGATAGTTCTAGAGCTGACTGGGGATGGGGATGGAGGGCAGGAGTGGGGCGGGAGCTGAGCTGGGGGCCCTTACTCCTGTTCAGCAGTTGTCATTCCCAAAGCACACTGGTGCTGCAGCCTTTCAGCAACCTTGGAGATAAGGAGAGAACACCTCCCTCCCCATCACTTCCCAGTTGGGGAAATGCAGAGTAAAAAGCCTCTAGGGCCTTAGGGCCACCTCTAAGTTAGTGATGGAAGGCAGGTTCTCCTTGTGTTCCTAAGCACTGGCTTCATTTGGGAGGCCCGATTAAGAAAGGGGAGTCAGCAGGTCAAGAGGGGCCTGACCAAAGCAAGTGTCTCTGGACATAGGCCACCAACCTGCCCTGATGACCCCATAGAGGGGCTGAGAGGCTAAGATCTCTGGTAGGCGGAGAGAGGTGGAAAGTCTGGCAATCATGCTGGACTGTTTAGGGCTTCGAGAACCAAGGTGGGGGTGGGGCATGCAGGTAGGTCCTAGAGGGACAGTGCATGGGCTCACAGGGTGGTGGGGAGGGGAGGGAGTGGGAGCTGCTGTCTTTAGGTAAAACTTCTCTTCTGTGTGAAGGTGGGAGTTGGGGTGGAGGGTAGACGGACGTGTTTGGGGGCCAGGGGACAATAGAGCTGGATCAGTCTCTCCAAGCCTATGAAGGTGTTCCAGGTTGTCAGGACTGACCTTCACTGGAGAGCAGGGTGGCTCCTGAGGAGAAGAACGGCTGTCTTGATGCCTCAGGATGTTGAGTAAAAACGGAGTATTTGTTCCCTACCTGAGAGGCTGAGGGTCAAAGGTTACATACTCCTTAGCACCATCCCAGACCCAAAAAGCTGCCAAGACCCAATTTCTTGAGGAGGGTGGGGAGGGAAGGAGGAGTGAGGCAGCCCCAAATAAGAGCCTTTCTGGAATAAAAGAGAAGAGCTGAAATTTGATCATTCTCTTCCCAGAAATCAGCTGGAACCCAGATGGTCTAGGCAGGCTCCCTACCCCTTCCTTTGCTTTGGAAGCTGCCAAATAACTAGGGTCCCACTGGGGAACCCTGGAAACTTGGAAGGCTGAGGGGTGAGTGCCCAGGGGAAAATGGGCCAATCCCAGCAATCAGATGCCTTTGGACCCTGGCATGATAATCTACATCAAGCAGTTTGGCTCTGAGAGGAAATGTCACCAGGCCTGGAACTGGGGACAGGGTCAGAGGCTGCAATCTTGAGTTCCCTGTCCAAAAGTTCTAAGCTCTGTGACCTCCCCTGGAACTCAGTTTCCCCATTTGTGAATGAAAGAGACCCCACCCCCATGACTCTTCCCTACTTACAGGGCTGGGGAGGGGGATGCAGATTAAGGTGATCAGAACTTGAAAATGTCCCAGGCCATTTCAATACACAGTACCATCCCAGACCCCACTCTTCCTGCCTTATCAGCCCTGGACCTAAGGATCTCAAAACAAAATCAGTCTGTTGAGCCCCCACACAGTCAGTTTTCCTTTCTTCAACCCTCTAGGCAAAGGGACAAAATAGGACAGCTAAGGAAGCCCAAGGTCAGGGTGTAAAGAAGCAGAGGCCTCTGGAGTTCCTAGCCCCACTTCCTCATGGTGTCTGGACCCTTGTGAGGGGTTGCCATGACAACAGTTAGGCCCTCAGAGGCTGAGGGCAAACAGAAGAGGGGAAGGAAGTCCAAGAAGCCATCCATCTCTAAGCCAGTTGGCTGATGTGGGTTTTGGAGGCGTGGTGAGGGTGGAGTTTAGTCTAGAGAATGTGTCGCAGGCCGAAGCAAGGACTGTGGCAAGGTGTGGCGGTCTGCAGGTGAGCATGTATGTGGAGAAGAAATTGGCATAGAACCTTCCAGTTGTGAGGCCTCCTGCCTTCCTCAAGCTTAGCACTAAGGGGAACATTTCTTTACTCACTGCTCGGAACTTTTCCTTCCCAGTCTAGGCTTTAGTGCTTTTGAGGGGCCCCAGTCGGGTCCTGGTCCTAGCCATTGGGCATTGCCTTGTTCACGCTGCTGTGGCCAAGGCTCTGCTTCTGCGAGTAAAGGATGGATGGATGAGTAGGTCTTGGGGGTAGTTCCTCTGCTCTGGGGAGACAGGCAGATGGAGCACAAGTGCCTGAAGCGTAAACCAACCCAGAGAGATGCCCTCCATCATCACTGGTGGCTCCAGCCCCAGGCCATCGGCCCCTTCTAGACGCGGACTGAATGGGTAACAGGACCAAGTCACCTAGAATCCTGGGGTGTTTCCTGATGCTTCCCGTTTGTTCTGCCCCCCACGCCCCACACACCTCTGACCCCCCCTCCTGTGTCCTGTCCCCAACCCTAGGCTGCCAGCCCCAGATCCTTTCTCCTGCTAACTTCCAGGCTCCCCTTCTCTACAACCGTCCCTCCACACACACATACCCATACCTCACAGCCTCTGACCCCAAGGACTGAAGGGGCAGGTTGCCTTCTGGGGTTCAAGGGAGAACCAGTCCTGCATTGACCAGGCTGAGCAGAGCCCCCAGGGCTCCTAACTGCAGCTCAGCCCCCTGCCACCGCTCCACCTCTGCAGACACTGCCGTGTCTCCTCATACAGCCAGGGAGAGAAAAATCCCCTTCTCTGTGCAGAATCCTCCTCCTCCCCCACCCTTCCCTGGGATTTCACAGAACCACAGAATGGAAATTGTCTAGTTGAGCCACCCACCCAAAGCTGAAGCTAATCCCTCTATAGCATCATAGGCAGGTGGGTGTTGTGTTTACACACTCCTAGTGACACAGGGCTCACTACCTTATTTTCCTGGAAAGTGCTCATTTTTGGAGAGCCTGTTGAGCTAAGCGTCTTCTTTCTGAGAATTTCCACCCGTGGGTCCAAACCTACTGCCTAGATCCTTCCAGGTTAAGCTAGCCTGCCTTTCACAGCTCTCTTATATTTGAGGTCAGACACATAGCCACATTCCACCGCATCTTTTCTCCCGTTGTCACCTCCTTTAATTTTCCGTCCATTTGTCTTTCCCTTTGGAATAAGACTTGCTAGGAAGAGGAGCCGATCCGTCACCCTGATTCCTGGGCCCAGCAGAGTCCTGCTCCCCACCTGGACCCCACCCCCGCCTGCTCATAATATCTGCATCTGGGCACCTGGCTGTGTGTTCTCTGGGTCCAACCTGGCCTTCTCCCGCTGCCTGGAAACCCTGTGCTAGCCAGCCAGCAGTGGGGAAACGGACGCCACATGTTTCTCATTTGTGCTGGCTGACCTCCTCCCACACCCTGTTTGGATTACCCAGATGCGTTTGAAGTCCCTGGAGCCTGCAGCCTTCCCTCTCGTGCACAGGAAGGGCCGGGGGCCAGGCACAGCTCACTGGCCCTCGGTGGGCATGCTCTGTCCATAGAAGCCCCTGGAACACTGGGTCAGCCCTCAAAGTGGACTTCATCTCCGACACCTTCTCTCCCAGTTGCTTTTGGGGACTGACCCTCCTGTAGGGAGACAAAACCAGAGCCCCCTGGGTTCAGTTCTGCCTCGTTCAGTGCACACAGGTCTCTTTTCCTTCTGACCAGCAGGGATCAAGGTGCAGACTGGGAAGGTGCCCCAGGAGCTGCTTCCGTCTCCCAACCGGAGGCTGAGGAAGGATTAGTGTTGTGCCAAGGGTGTGTCCAGCATGTTGGCGGCCGTGGGCTAAGTGCGGGCACAACACGCGTGCCTGGAATAAGTGGGATGGGTCCGGGCTTTTCGTCTTTCCTCAGCACCTATGCCTCTCGCAGGAGAAGGAACAAACTGCAAGGGTGGGAAGCTTCGCGGAGGAGGATGGAGACCTAGTGGGAGCAGGGCCCCCAGACTCCTCAGGCCTGTTGTAGTGCTGCAGTGGGGGTGGGAGAGCACGGAGCACAGCCCATCCACGGGCTACAGGTTCACCCCTGAGAGCTTTGGCTCCAGCAGGTTCCAGGCTCTTGCTGCCAGTGCTGTCGTACATCATGCATTTGACACACAGCTCTCCAAGTCCGCTCCAGCCAAACCTCAGCAAGGCGGCCAGGGCTCTGCAGGGGCTGGGCCTTGGCCTGGGCCATGGGCAAGTCTATTTTGGACGTCTCAATGACACATTTCAGGGCCACTGGAGCGGGCGGGTTCTCCGCAGCCCTCTAATTCCTGGGCCACGGCTCTTGCTGTGGACTTGTCAGGGCGCTCACTCTTTTGCGCTGGGGATGTGGAAACGGAGAGCAAGCCCGGCCCGGCAGACCCGCGGTGTGCTGTCCCATGCTCCCAGTGTTGGTCCCCAGGGTCGTCTTGCAGGCTATCTGGTCAGGGTGTTGCCATTGGGTGTGATCTGGTCTGGGAGGTGGAATAGTGTCATAAGCCGCAGGTGTTAACATGGAGAGCCAGATTGGAAACGAGGACCTTGGGGTGGGTAGGAGGGTAGCACATGTTGAGGAGCAAGACTTAGGTGTGTGTGCGGAGGTCCTGGGTTCAGAGGGGGTGTGGCATATGGCCGGTAACCCTAAGATGAGCTTGGGAGTCAGGGTGTGAACATGGGGTGTGCAGGGGATTGCATATGTCATGTGGAGCACTGACTGTCCTCCAGCAGATATGCACGTGCTCAAGGTACATTTGCGTGCATGCGTTCTGTGCATGCAAGGACTGGGCAGGTTTGAAAGAGTCTGAAATATGACCAGGGTGGAACGATTTCCCTCAAATAGACCCCCAGGCGGAGGCCGCAGGGGTTCGGTCTCCCTGGCTTCTCTCCCAGAAAAGCAGTATGAGTGCTGGTGAGTCCTCAGACTCTCAGGACACAGGCTCCCTTTTGCCCTTGGTGACTAGCTAAACAGGCCGTTCCCTTTGGGGGAAGCTGGCAGCCACCCAGGAGGCCTTGGCTTTTCTCTGCAGGCTTCATAAGCTGCCACGGGGCCTAGGACTCCCACCATCCCACTCTGAGGAGCTGCCTCCTGGGAGCTCTGACACCTGACTCTCCTAGGGGGGCGTGGAAAGTAGGCCCGGAGAATACAATAATCTAATGATAATAACGAACACGTATCAGTCACCTGGTGTAGAAGAGGCATTGTTCTTGTTCCTTATGTGTAACAAGTCATTTAATGTTCACAGTAATCCTGCGATCTATAGGTAATCTGCCCAAAGCTAGTAGAGCAAGTGAGCAGCAGAGCCAGGATTTGAACTTACCCCCTATGCCATGCTGCTTCCAGGAGCCTCAAGACTCCTCCCACGCCCTGGAAGTTGAGTTTCTTTGCACTGAGTTCAGAATCAATGTGTCAAGCAGTCTCTGTGGGCAAAGCACTGTGCCCCTGACATTGAGGCTTTGGGCCCTGCTTGCTAGCTTCTGACAGGCTAGAGCGGAGGTGAGAAGGATCGCGCTCCTTCCTGTACCAGGCGATGGTAGCAGGTGCTGCGACAAAGTTGGGCAAGGCCAAGGAGAGCAGGAGTCGGTATGTGGGGCAAGTGTGCCCATGCGTGCAGTGGGTGAGGAGGGGAAGCTCTGGAGAAGTGATGTGGTTTTGAAAGAAGGTTGAAATCCCAGCCACAGAAGTGGAAGGGACTGGAAAAGGAAAGGGGGAGGTAAGTGATGGGCTTCATCATGGGGCCCTGCCTGCTGGGAGAGAGGTGGAACAGGAAGCGACAGAGAGAATGAGACTGGACAGATAGGTCCGGAGGGGACATGACGGAACCGAGTGGAGCGCACTGGGGCTTGACCGTAGGCTCTGGGCAACATTTAAACAGAGGAGAGCAATCAAGGTTTGCCCCAAAGGATCCCCAACAGAATCCTGTGCTCACTGGTCCTTTGGAGAGGTTACTGTCTGATGAGATCAGTCAGTCCAGGGCCTCTCAAGCTCTGCATCTGTTTGCTTGAGTGAGGATTGCCCTTGCTGCCCCTGCAGAGTCCAGAGGCACGGAGAGAGAGGACGTCTTGATGACCAGAGATTGTTCCTTTGATTAGCAGCAGCTCTGATTAGGCCTGAGGTACAGCTAGCTCTCTGCCTTGTCCGGGGATCGGCACTGCCCCACCCCAGGCCTGGGGAGTGCCCACGGCCAGTACGAACCAGACGGTGCACGACGGAACCAACACACAAACCGATCAGACAGTAGACAGAGGAGAATTTCGTTCGCATACAATTCAGAGACCAGGCATAAAGAGGGTGTGGGCCACATCTCAGCTCCTAGCTCACTTGTCCCGTCCAGGATGCCTTCTGAGGGAGTTGGAAGTTGGGGAGCTATTTAAAGGAATCAGAAACACTTGGCACAAGGGGAGATGCATTCCCGTCATCCAGCTTTCCTTGGATGCAGTAGGAGGACTGGATTGGGACTAGCTGGCTAGGCGCCCTCGGAACAGATGGTCCTTCGGGGACTGAAGGGAACAGCCCTCCACCCTGGGGTAGAAGGACCCACAGGGAATGAGGGTGCCCTGGTGAAGGATTAGGGACTTATCCTCCACTCAATTTTAGTATATGTGCTGCCGAAGCGAGCACTTATCCTCCACTCAAATCTTTATCTTCCTCTCTTCTCCGAGATGCCACCGGACTGTCCCAGTGGCCGTGCCCCGGATGTTGCCATGGGGTTCTGTTGTTACAGGAGCTAGGGTGTTTTGTCATAGAGGACTTGGCTTTTTCCTGGCATCTCTGGGTATCCCCAGGAGGTGTGGTCCTGGAATTCAGGGGTTGCCTTAGCAACAGTAGATACTATCCTACATGGATCCTCCCTGGCCTGGATGGTGATGTGGTGGCCAGGGGTTGCCGCGGTGCTCAGTGCACGGCTTCCCTGTCATGCTGCTCCTTTGCTGCAGCTCCAGAGACGGGGGTCATGGCAGCAGAGAAGGCAGGAGTGCCCACCTGGGGCAGCGAGACCGGCAGGTGCTACAACTGCTGCTCCCACTGTCAACAAGGACAGCAGCAACCATGAGGGGCGGCCTTCCTCAGTGCAGGGACAAGACTCCGTCCCTGTGCTGCCTGACACCCGCCCAGCCGGTGGGGTTTGCTCACAGCAGGCAGTGCGGAGCGGCTGCCCCTGTTCTTGCTGCCACTGTGAAGGCACTCCTGGGCTCCCAGGAGCTCAGGGCAAGGCCTCCTTGCTTGGCGTCTCCACTCAGCTTGTAGCTTTGGGGCTGCCGAGGGCCTGGCTGCAGGGTTTGGGCTCCCCAGAAGGAAGCACTCAGTGCCCGAGACTTTAATTGAGGCCTCTGACTCTGCAGGTGGGTCAAAAACCTTCATCCTGGGGCGCCTGGGTGGCTCAGTCAGTTGAGCGTCGGTCGTGATCTCGCGGTGAGTTCGAGCCCCACATCGGGTTCTGTGCTGACAGCTCAGAGCCTGGAGCCTGCTTCGGATTCTGTGTCTCCCTCTCTCTCTGACCCTCCCCCGCTCATGCTCTGTCTCTGTCACTGTCAAACATGAATAAATGTTAAAAAAAAAAAAATTAAAAAAAAACAAAACAAAACAAAACCCTTCATCCTTAGGACCCGTGGCGGACCGTTGAATACTCACAGACAGTTGTCACTGGAGATGTAGCAAAATAGTGACTAACATTTATTGAGCACTCACTGTTTGCCAGCTGTGCTGAATGCTTTGCTTGCATAAACCCATTTCATCCTCACAATGAGATATTAATCAAGGGTCACGTGCAAAATATTTCACAACTCTCTCAGGCTGAGGAACTGGAGGAATCCTGGGGGCCCTCTGTTACGCCAGATGTTAACTCTGTGGATGCTGAATTGTAGGGGTCCCAGAGGAAGGGCCCACGTGACCAGGGTGGCAGGAGAAGCAGTTGAGGGCCCAAGGAAGCACTTAATTTGCCTACTGGTGTGGGAGTGCTTTGTATTTTTTAGCAGCCAGTATGCCCCTCCTGGTGCATTTCTGTAGACTGGTAACCCTGCTATTGCACAAGACTGAGGTATGTGGAAACATAGAGGAGTCCAAGGGAGGCCACACAGCTTGCTCAAGGTCACATGGCAAGTTCATGGTAAAGCTAAGATTCAAATGAGGCTTGATTCAAGCTCATCCATTTCACCGTAGACTCCACTGCCTCTTGCACAACAAGTAGGATCTTTCTGCTTCCCATGCCTTCCAGACATTCTAGAACCTTTAGGCTGAACCAGCCTTGCAGTGGTCCTGAGACCCCAGGTCTATAAGAACGTATTCTCTTCTGCCTGGGCAAACGTTCCTCAGACGTTTGGCCCAACCTCTGCCTCCCAAGGCTCTTACTGTCTAGTCCGGGAAGCAGACCACAGATGGGCAATTGTGATACAGCGTTATGGCCAGTGCTGTGACAGAGCGGTGCCCAGCTGCAGGAAGGCTCTTGGGGAGAGGGCCTTCCTAGAGGATATGAGGGATCAGCCCGTGATGACTAGAATGATAGGGAAGAATCAGCACCCAAAATATCAGCCTGGGACAAGCTCTTCCTCTAGTCCCTACAACCGTAATCCTGGATCTGTCCCTCTTTTTTTCCTTTAACTTTTTAAATGTTTATTTTTGAGAGAGAGAGAGAGAGAGAGAGAGAGAGAGAGAGAGAGAGAGCAGGGGAGGGGTGGAGACGGAGGGAGACAGAAGATCTGAAGCGGGCTCTGTGCTGACAGCAGAGAACCTGATACGGGGCTCAAACTCACGAACTGCGAGATCATGACCTGAGCTGAAGTCTGACGCTCAACCAGCTGAGCCACTCAGGTGCCCCGTGGGTCTGTCACTCTTAATGGTGGATCTTGAATAAGCCACTTAGTGCCTCAACCTCAGCCTCCTTGGTGGTAACACAGGGGTCAGACTTCCCAGCTCCCATATCTGGGAAGATGCCTTGACATCTGCATGTGTGGGAAAGTGCTGGTGCGTGGCTGGTGTTGCAGATTCAGCCCTATCTGCATTGCAGGGCATGGCTTCTCTTTTCCTTTCTTGTTCCCCCCTGGCCAGTGGCCCCTGATTTCTAGATTTAGAGAGTTAGCTACATGGAAGATCCAAGGACTCACAATAATGATATCTATCATTTATGATGTGTTATGTATCAGGCACTGTTCTAAGCATTTTACATATATTAATTCATTTAGTCACCTAGAACAACCTAGTGAGTTAGGTGCTATTTTTATTCCCATTTTACCGATGAGGAAACGGAGAGGTTAAGTAACTTCCCCAGGGTCACACAGCCAGGAAATCAAGGAGCCTGGGTATGACCTCCAGGCAATGTGGCTTAAGCACCTGCCTCCTAAGCACTGTGCTCTAGGGCTTCTCACTAGCAGAGAGCACTGGCCTTGCAGAGTCCACAGGCATAGCCAACCCTCCTGGGCGGCTGCCGAGATCCTTTATTCCAGAGGGGCCCCGCTCTGATGACCTCTGTAGAAGAATGGTGGCCCAGGGAGCTGGGAGCCAAACACATTCCCTGGACTCTCTTGGGTACTTGCTGCAGGCAGTGGACGGTTTATGGAGCCTGTGGTTGATATGCTGTCTATGCTTTCATCACCGTCTGTGTTCGCTTCTCCAACCCGCACACCTGCCCTGGCAGTCCAGAAGGGCCGGCCGGCATGAAACGTCTTAGAGGACAGGGATGCATCAAGATTCTGCCGTCTGCCCTTGGCCTGGAGCCGTGTGTATCTCTGGGACCTTGACTGCATGGGGTAATAGAAAGTTGTCGTGCATGTGAGGATTCAGATAAACTCTGTTGCCCACCAGCTGGCTGTCCTTAGCCCTCTTTGAGCCTGTTCCTCTTTGAGCCTGTAGAATGGGGCTTATACCCACTACATGGGGGTGATTGTGAAGATCAAATAGAAGAGAGTATGGAGCGCCTGGCGTATCACAGATGATCATTAGAGTTAGCTCTGTTGCTTACAGACACCTGTCCTTCCTCATCCTAATCACCTTGGCCCCGCAGACACCAGGGTCAACCAGGGATTCCAATGGCTTCATTCATAGATTGGCTCTTCAACGTTTATTTATTTTTGGGACAGAGAGAGATGGAGCATGAATGGGGGAGGGGCAGAGAGAGAGGGAGACACAGAATCGGAAACAGGCTCCAGGCTCTGAGCCATCAGCCCAGAGCCCGACGCGGGGCTGGAACTCACGGACCGCGAGATTGTGACCTGAGCTGAAGTCGGACGCTTAACCGACTGCGCCACCCAGGCGCCCCCATAGATTGGCTCTTTACTGACCCTATTTCAATCCAGCTCCGATATGTTTGTGGAAGACCCCCTGGAGGCAGGTTGAGCCAAAGGAGGAGTTTGTTATAGAACACAGACACAGAGCTGTCTTGCAGGGATCAGCCAAGTTTCCAGGGTGAAGGAAACTCACTTTATTTGAGCACCCTCACCTGCTCAGTGTTCTTGCTCTGTGCTCTGTTCCGCTCCACACATCTGATCCAGCTTTTGTACCCCAGACCAGCATTTCTGCCCCCACCTCGCGTGGCAGAACACGGATGCCCACAACTCCGTGCCTTCCCTGTGCAAGACGTCAGCCAGTCTCCCCGCAGGGGTGTGGGGCGGGCTCTGACTGAGCCATCACAGGGATAGAGGAGAAGCACGTTCTCTAGAAATTGGCTTTGCCAAACGTTCTTAAAGTAATACATAAGCCTGGTGGTTGTTTAGACTTTGATGAAAACAAAATAGCAAAAACAGTATGAAAAAGTGGTTGAACCAGAAGTGGATGTGAAGAAGGTAGTCAAAGGTTGTTCAAGTTCATTACCCACCCCTAGTCCTTAACTCAAGACCTGGATCCTGTCTAGATCGGGGTGAAACTGACCATGTCCTGACCTCTGTGTAAGGATGGGGACTCTGACCTGACCCATAGCTTTACCCAGGGCTTATCTGTCCCTTCTCCACCCCAGGTCCCCGGAAACAGTCATACCCTGTCCCCAGTCCCTGCATTGACCCACAGCCCCCCTGGTGGTCCTTGAAAGGTCCTTCCAGGATTGAGGCATGAAATCCACCCCAGTGGCCTGTTAACACACAGCTGGAAGGACATCTGGGGAGAAATGAGGCCAAGACATCCTGGCTCCTTCCCTTATCTCAGGGGAGAACAGGTGGATGAGTTTGATGCTAACCCATTATTTCCACAAGCCTGAGGCTGAGGCCAGAGTGCTAGGGTGAGGGGAGGCTCCCCGGCTTTGCTTTAGGGGTGGGATGTCCAGTGGGGGATGGGAAGGAATTTGCCACAGAGGATCTAGCCCTGATTCTGAGCCAGAGGAACTCATGCTAGCCTAGGGCTGGGCAGGGGCTGGATTTCTGCCATTTTCTCACATGCTGCATAGAGATTGGGTTTCCTGCTGAAATTCTATCTCTGAATCACAATCATAAAGTCCCCAGCCTCTCAACTCAAGCTGTTTGCAGCAGCTCTGTATATCCTAAGCCATCACCCTTACCCGCCTGGGGTCCTGGGAGGAAGGACACAGAATCTAGTGGTCAAATGCATAGCGTATGGAGTCAGTCCTGAGTTCAGATCCTGCCTGTGTATTAACCAACTTAGAGACCCTGGGCCAGTTATGCTCTCTGAGCTGCATTTTCCTCCCCTGTTGAATATGCCAAATAATACTATCTCACAAGATTGCCACCAAGATTGAATGAGATAACGTCCATAATGCACTGAGCACAACGCCTGGCACCTGCAGACACCCAATAAGTGAAGGCTTTGTAGTATTATTTCATTTTTGTGTGTCTACCCCCACTGTATGAGGTTGTAGAGGAAGGAGACATGGCCCCTGACCACTGGGAGCCCCTAGTCTGACAGGGAGACGTAGGCCTTGCCCTCAGGAGCCCCTGTCCTGCTGGGGGAGACTCAGCTCTGTGCTTAAGGACCCACCACTCAGGTGGGGAAACATGGGTATTGCCCTCAGGGAGCTCCCCTTCTGGTGGGGGGAGATTCAGCCCTTGTGCCTGGAGGCCCCAGACTGTTTGTCCTCGGATCCCTGTGTTCTGGGCCCTTCCTCCTGAGCCTTAGCATGCCCCCAACTGCCCCGTTTGCCACTAGCCTCCCACCAGCCCATCCACCTCCTCCCTTCCCCCTGTGGCCAGGCCCATCATCTCCAGGATGCCCCTTTCTCTCCTTTTGGTGTTCTTGGGGCCTGCGTCTGTCGTGCTGCCTCATCACTGCTGAGTTAGTTCACCAGATGACTCGTTTGTAGGTCTTTTCTGTGTGTGCTGAGCAAGTTCTCAGGAAGCATCTCCCCCAGGATGCTCGTTTCTTTCCAAACACCGCCCAAACTGCAGACACAAAAATTAGACATGTCAGTTTGCATGCCGTCTGCCTTAAATTTGCATTTGATTAAAAGACGCCAGCATCCTCCCACCCACATTTCTTCCTTCCCCACCTTCCCCTCTCCAAAGCGCACCCCGCATTCTCCCAACCCTCTGGCTTGGCTGTGCTCAGGGCATCCTCCAGCCAGGCCCCTCTGCACTGCCTCAGCCACTGCCACGGATCTGTATGAGGGCAAGAGCCATAGGTGGGCGGATAGAGGGAGGGCCTTCCCTCCTGAGGACGGCTGGGTCATCATCCCTCCTTCCTTGGCTAATAGACCAGCGTGAAACCACGGTGTGTGCTCAGAACTCCCGGCTTCTTTTCTGCAGTCACACTGTGTGAGACTCTTCACTAAAAGGCCAGAATTGCCCGTGCCTCCTGCCCACTCCCAGCCTGACAGCAAACCTGCTGAGGTTTGGAGTTTCTACCGCCAGCACTGCAAACACGCTCATCTCTCTATTATCTGTGCCAATGTTAGAGGTAAAAAAAAAAACAAAAAAAAACAAAAACCCCGTCTGTCTTGAACTACGCTCCTTGAGATTTCGGGGATAACAGTTTTACTTTTCTGGTTTCTTTTGGTCTCTTTTGACTATCACTGGTATCGGTTTCCATTCCTCAAACTCACGTGTAAAAAGAAGCGAAGGAGCGGGGAGCTCTGAGTGGGCAGGTGAAGGCCGCGCATCAAAGGTAAGGCCCGTTTGGATGGGGATCCGGGGCCCGAGGGAACAGGTTGCAGAACTGAGAGAATGGGGCTCCAGATCCCCACCATTTTCCCAGACAGGCCACCTTCCCGACCCCTCCGTGCCCAGCCACCCAGGCTCCTTGGGTCCGCCCGTGGCAGAGGCTGGGGTGGCCGGCACCTCTTTATCTCTTGCCTCCTTCTTGCTTCTCAGCTCCTACGTGTTCGGGGAATGCAGACTGACACTCGCATCAGCCTGAGCCAGACATAATTGGAAGGGAATCTGTCCCCACACCCACTCTTGTCTTGCTTCCCTCCTTACAAAAAAAAAAATTATATATTATCTCAAGCCGCTCTGAGTGTAGGAAACATAAGTCTGGGAGGAAAGACAGATGGGGTGGGGGATGGTGTGTGAGGGCGGCAAAGCAACTGTCCTTTATATCCACGGAGGAGAGATCAAAAGAAAAATGATAGTAGCAAGAAGGACTGAGGTTAGACTCGAAGAGCTTGCTTTTAAGATAGAGACCCAGGAATGACGCATGAAGGAAGCCAGTGACATCTGTGTCCACGCCCGTCCCTGGGGCCCTGGAAATGCTCGGCTTGTGGCTTGCTGGGAGGATATCGCCCACCTTGTAACCTGGAGAAGGAGGCAGAAGCAGAGCAGGGGTCCTGGACGTTCTGCGTTTCTCCTGGTCAGGCCGGCGGGGGCTCCCTCTCACTCTCAGCTTCCTCCTGGCCAGAGATGTTGAGGGCCTTCAGATTTGAGGATTGCGGGCCTTCTGACGCCTGGCCTAGCACTTTCCCGCACTAAAGTTTAGTCATGCCGTCCGTTCCTCAGGCTTTAAAGTTAGGACATCCCGGCGTGGCACTCCCAGCAGATCCTTGAAATGGAGGAGCGGGACGAGATGTCTCTGCCGGTAGGTACTCTTCACAGAGAGGAGGGGGTGGGGCCCCAGGCGGTTCTTAGAGTGTCAGAACCTGGAGGGACCCCAGGGATCAGTCCTCGTCACCCAGTCCCGTTTAAAAGTTGAGGGCACTGAGGTACCGAAAGGCAAAATTCGCCTAAGGTCACCCAACCAATGAGTGGCAGATCCAGGACCCAAATCCAGGTCTCCCAACTTGTATTCCTGTCCCGCGATGCTTCTTATTTTGGGAGGTCAACCCAGGGAGGGAGGAGGAGGAGGATGTTGCCTGTCCCAGCGACACTTTAGCTAGCCAATGGCTGCCGCCGGCTGACCCATCAGTTTTTTTAAACTGTGTCTGCTGAGGTTTCAGGGTCAAGTAACAAACGCACCTCTCTCTCCCTGTGGCTTTGAAACCTCATAAATATGCTTTTAAAAGTCACTCCACAGTTCTTCCCACCCACGGAGACTCATATAATCTCTCCGTGAAACCTGAGGGGCCGTCAGAGCTGGCTCTCCCTGGTTGTGGGGCTGGTTGAGAGAACCTCTTCTGGCAAATGTCCCACACGTAAGGAAATGCCATTCCCTTGAGGAGGGAGGACGGAGGCCCCAGCCAGGCATGTGAAGGGCCAGTCTGACTGACCAGAGGACCCTCACAGGCCAGGAAATTCTGGGCCCGATGGGCTCAGCGTGAGGCATTGAAACCACGGAGCCTATGTCTTCTTCTGGCTGAGTGTTCCTGGGGTCTGGAAGGCCGCCTCAGTTTCCCTCCTCAGAAAAATGAGGCTGGTAACAGCAGGAGGCAGGAGAATGAGGTCATGTCTGCCGAAGTCCAAGCCACACGCTCAAACAGCAGGCCGACCAGGGTTTGGTATTTCAGCCCCAGAGCCGGGAGGCTCGCATTCCCCCAGCCTCACTGCCCCCCCAAGTCCCCCAACACCCCTACTCTGATGGCTTTAGCAGGCTTCGTGCTCAGATGGAAATGAGCTGTGCTTCTGCTGCCTCTTCATGGGGTGATTTTTTTTTTTAGGATGAAACGTGATGTTTGCTCGTGGGCACTTTAGAAACCTTGGCACGTAGCATGGCTTGCCGTGGGCAGGGGCCTCTCAGCTCCCCCTGCCCATCCCTCTTCACACACTGCCCAGGCCCGGCTTTCTTCCTGGGGTCTCTCTGCCTGCACCCGAGCCCCTCCCCGCTCCCCTGTGTGGGTGCTGTCATGAAAGTCACCCAGGAACTGAGACTCCATGGGGAGGTGAAGTGGGGCTGGGATGTCCCAGGGGTCATCGTGACCCCTAACCCAGCTGCTGGGAAGGCTGGTGAGAGGAGGGGTGACTGTGGCTTTGGAGCCGCCCCTGTGGTGGGGGATCCCGGTCCCCTTGCCTAGCCGGCCCTGCCAGCCCTTCCAGACTCCTGTCCCTACACCTTCTTGCCTCACCTGCGTCCCTCGCAGCCCCATCTTCATCATCGTGCTCTCCCTCGACTGCTGGAGTCTGTTTTCATCGCGTCTGCTTCCTAACTCCGCTGAGCAGAGCCACGGGCAAAGCGATATCAGAATCAGGTCCTTGGTTGTGGTTTTCTAGAGAATACACAAGACCGGTGCCTAAGTGTGGCTGGCCCTAGAGGTGTCCCGGGCCGGGGCTGAGGGAGCCCACACAGTATCATGGTTAAGAGTCCAGGCATGGCTACCATCAGGCCAGTGCCCTCAACATACGGAGACCCCCCCCCCCCCACCAAATGTGTTGGTCATCTACTGTATACTAGGCAGTGTTTTAAACGAATTTTGTCCTTACGTCCAATGGAAAGACAGGAAAGGTTTTAAGTGGGAGGAGTGACATCAGGTTTGTGGTTTTCAAAAGCGACTCAGGTTGCTGTGGGAGAATATAGGAGGCAAGAGCAGCGGGGCCCCAGGTGGAGACATCCAGGGGACGCAGAAGTGGCCTGAGGTAGGGAGCAGGCAGTGCAGATGGTGGGCATTGGAGGGCAGCGAATGGGTCTCCTGCAGGCTCCAGAGAGGGAGCTGAAGAGGAGAGGCTGAATAAGTGACCAGAGACATTCTGGGGGAAGGGACAGGAGTGCCTCATTTTGCCTAAATACAAAAGTTTCTTATGGGCAAAGCACAGAAATTTAACAACAAAATCCTCCAGTTTTTTAGTGACAATGCCTTTTTCAAAAGGTAAGTTCATCGGGGGCACTTGGGTGGCTCAGTCGATTAAGCGACTTCGGCTCAGGTCATGATCTCACGGTTCATGAGTTCAATCCCCGCATCGGGCTCTCTGCTGTCAGCACACAGCCTGCTGCAGATCCTCCCCCCACCCCCCGCCTGTCTCTCTCTGTCTCTCTGTCTCTCTCTCTCTCTCTGTCTCTCGCACGTGTGCGCGCATGCTCGCTCTCTCTCTCAAATAAACATTAAAAAAAATGTAGAAAAGGAAAGCTCAACTGAACGTAGGACTTGTGAGATTAACACAGGCTGAACTCAAGGAAGGGGGAGGGACAGTCAGTGCCCTGAGAAGGCAGATGTGGTCGTGACCATGATGGTAGCAGTGGTAGCAGCGACGTGGTGGGAATGGTGACGGTTGTGGTGGTGGCAGCAGCAATGATGGTGATGGTTTTGGTGACGCTTTGGTGGCAGCAGTGGAGGTGATCCTGGTGATGCTGTTGGTGATGGCATCAACAGTGGTGTGGCCGGAACACCCATCCCACCTACGGCCTCAGAGGCAAGGTTAGCGAACCGGGGCGCTGTTAGGGCAGCTGTGACGCTGATTGTTTCCGTCCCAGTGTGCCCGGTTTTAAGAGCTGCAGGTGACCTCCAAAGGGCCTGCTTTCTTCACCGCAGTGGGCAACACGTACCCCTGAGCCCAGGACCGCGCTGGATGCTGTGGGATGACAGCAGAAGTGTAGAAAGGCCCCTGCCCTTAGGGATTTTGTCATCTTCCCGGGATATAACCAAGTGCTAAAGGTCAGCATTCCGCCTCGTTGGGCTGGTATTTCCCCTCTCCATACCTTCCTTTTATGGACTGAACTGAGGAGCTCCAGATATGCTGGGAAAGCTGACACCTTCCCCCTTTCCTGCCTCCTACCCCATCTCATCTACATACACCTCTGTGCAGGGTGGGCAAAGGAAACTCTGCTGGACAAACGGGGAGGCCGTACTGTTATTATATGAGGCCGACCGTTATTATATGACCTTGAGCAAATCTTTTGGCCCCTGGGGGCCTCGGGTTTTCTCGTCTCTTCTAAATAGGGGTTCATTAATTTCCCCACCCTTTCTAGCTCAGGGAGCCGTTGGGGGGACCAGATGAGGTCATGGGTGTGCAAACTCCTTGTAACGCATGGCGTCCCTGGGAGACACAACACAGAGCCGGGGGCATGCAGGGGTGGGATGGGAGGATGAGCCGAGGCCTCTGCAGGCAGTGCATGTTTCTCTCCGAGTTTCCCTGCAGTCCAGTCAGCAGACCTGGCCCACAAAGGGGCTCTTGTCTGCTAGTTCCCATGGGGAACCAGGCCACTGGTCATATTGTGGATGCCTGCCTTTATCTCTGGCAAGTAACGTAGAGCTGTCTTGGGGTAAAACTCGTTCAAAGGAGGCTTTTCCAGTCCTCCATGGGGAATAGGCTCAGCTTCGGTCAAATGACAAGACCGTCACTGCCATCCTGAAGCTTCCGCGTCCTCTTTCCCACCCTCACCCTATGAGTGGTATCCTGTAGTCCGTCAGAGTGTTCCTAGCTCTTCCTTCCCCACTTTCTCTCAGCATCGAACCCTGAGCTCACTCACACTGAGGTGGTCATTAACTGGCAACACCCTAAAGCCATGCATTTTAACCTCTTATCTCAACCCCCAATAAGAAATACATTTTCAAGCAAATCCAGTGTGTACGTATTGTGTCGAAAGTTTTGTGAAACAATACTGACTATGCCCAACGTACTTGGTGTTGTTTTATCGTAGATGGGCTTCGCTTTTTCGTTGTTGGTTGCAATCCACTAAACTGATATCATGATCCACAAAACAATTAGAGTCTGTGATTTGAAAAGCCTTGGCCTAAAAGGACCTTCTTTCCCAGCACAGAAGGTCCCTGGGAACTAGGTGTCAGGACGCTTTACTGTAACTTGGGGAAATAGAGCATTTTCTTTGTGCCAGGCACTGTGCCAGACAGGGCTTTGTCTATAATAGTTCAGCTAATCTTTACAAGCACGCTTTGAGATAGATATTATTGTCCTCATCATTCACGTTTTATGGACTAGGAAACTGAGGCACGGAGAGGTTAAGTGACAGGACCCCAGACACTACATGCCCAACCACTGAGCTGTGCTGACTGCCAAGATGCCACAGAAGCTGGGTGGTCTCTCAGGAGATAGTCATGATGCTTTAAGAAAGCCAGCAGCCCCGGGTGCCTGGGTGGCTCAGTTAAGCATCTGACTTTGGCTCGGGTCATGATCTCACAGTTCGTGGGTTCGAGTCCCGTCTGTGCTGGTAGCTCAGAGCCTGGAGTCTGCCTCAGATTCTGTGTCTCCCTCTCTCTCTGCCCCTCCCCTGCTTGTGCTTTGTCTCTTTCTGAAAAATAAATAAACATTTTCTAAAGATGCGTAAAAAATAAAAAAGAAGGCCAGCAGCCCGTATCCCTACAGCCGGAGACTGACTTCAGGTACTTCTGGAAGGCAGGCCTGATGAATCTATAACACAGACTGGGCCCTGGGAATCCACAGCCTGGCAGACGGACAAGTTTGGCTGCCCTGTGGACACACACAGACCAGTGCAGATCAGAGACAAAAGAAAGCCCTTCAGGGGTGCCTGTTAGACCCAGATGCAGAACTCTGCCCACTGGTCACTCAGCAAGTAAGACTTCTCTGAGTGGAAAGAAAAGACTTGACTTTAGTCTCTTAAAAACACACACACACAGGGGCGCCTGGGTGGCGCAGTCGGTTAGGCGTCCGACTTCAGCCAGGTCACGATCTCGCGGTACGGGAGTTCGAGCCCCGCGTCGGGCTCTGGGCTGATGGCTCAGAGCCTGGATCCTGTTTCCGATTCTGTGTCTCCCTCTCTCTCTGCCCCTCCCCCATTCATGCTCTGTCTCTCTCTGTCCCAAAAATAAATAAACGTTGGAAAAAAAAAAAATTTTAAAAACACACACACACACACACACACACACACACAACCTGCTATTAATTTTAAACATAACACTTTTTGCAGGCTAAAAAAAAAAAAGAAAAGAGCGAGCTTAACCACTTTCACTGTGTTTTAGCAAATTTATTGTTTTAGGCTCCGTGAGAATGCAACAAAAGTCTTAACAGTTTATTTCAGGGCACCGTAAGAATGTGTCCCCGCATCTGATGGATTGCTTCTAGGATTTGAGCCCACCGCTTCCGGCACGTGGGCAGGCAGGGCCCCACAAACGGGCCGTGGCATATAGGATCGAAGCGAGAGTTGGTTTGTAAGAGATGGTCGTGGGAGGCACACACTTATCAGATTTCGTTTCTGCTCTCTTCCCTTGGCATAGTAGCTGGTGAGCGGTGAAATGGGAGGCAGGGAGCAAGGGAGACTGAGAAACAGCGAAGCAGCTGTTCGTTTTCCGTAGACTGGATTGTCGGTCCCCCCAAAAGTGTGAACTGACCTCACGTCCTCCCTCCTTTTTACAACCAGGCGTGTCAAGCCCATCGTCACCGGCCACTCCCAGCCCTCTGCTTCCTCACCTAAGCCCAAGGCAGAAATCCAAAGCAAAGAAAAAGGCCCTGCATCAGAGAGCCACCAGTCTGATGGCAAGGCAAGGCCCGCCAACCAGGGCAGGTGTGGGCATCAGGCAGCTAGAGTGGGTGCAGCCACAGTGGGCACACGCGAGGCACACAGCAGGTGAATACCAGCCCTCCCAGAGCCTCGATGTGGGACTGTTGATCATAAGTTCTGTGAACACTGTGTCAGCTGAGTCTATAAATACTGAGAGAATGTGGAGGAGTCGAGCTAAGTGGAGTTTGGGAAGAATTCTTCGAAGGAGGAAGAGCAGGCCTTGGACAAAATGGTTATGGAGAAGGTGCGCCTCATCTGAAAACCCAGGTCAGGCAGTACCTTGGAGGGAAAACCAGAGAAGAAAGGGCCAGAGCCAACATTTCTGGGTCCTGTGGGGGACAGGGCTCAGCACTGCTCCAAGGCCTCCCTGCCTGGCCTGGCGGACACGGTAGGTCCAGGCCGCTGGGGCCCGAGGCAAGCTCAGGCCTCGGTCCTCCCTTCCCTTGGTTTTCCGGAGCCTTGCTTGACAGATAAGGTGTAAGGGCCCTCCTTAGCTGTGGACCCGCAGCCAAGTTAAGTCTCCATGGTAACCCTCTGGCTGATAGGGACTTGGGTTGCTATGGAAACTTGCCTAAAACCAAAAAGTATTTGGGGGGAGGGGTTTCAGCAGAGGGGCAGAGTGGCGGGGGACCATCTGTGGCAGTGCCACGCTGCCCGTGACTCTGCTCTCTTTCCTTCTCAGGGTCCTCTTTGGGATGGTGGGGGGCTTCTCCAGGACCCGGGTCGGGGCTGGTATCGAGCATGCCCACAGAGGAGCCTCCACAGCAAAACATTTCTTCCATTTCTCTGGTGAATGTCTAACGATATCTTTCTGGGCCAAATCTGCTTCTTGACAACGCTACGACAGCAGCAAAGTTGATGTCCTTCTGCTGCCTGTCCCCTCTCCCTGAATCCCCTGCCCCAGCCCCCTCCTATACTTGCTGTCTCCTTTCTGACAGGGCCCTTCCTGTCACAAGGCTGGGACCAGCCAGCCTCAGCGTCCTCAGCACCACAGTGGGGAGATAAAAGTCCTCACTCTGTGGACTGGCTGGAGAACTACATGATGCACTTGAACCCGGGCCCCCCCCTCAAAGGAGCTGCTCTGTAAACACTGCTGTCATTTAGCCTTAATTTATAATAAAGCATAAGCGAGGCGGTTGGCAAGGTATTTATTTCTGTTTTATCCATACCAGGGGAATTTGCATGTTTAAATATCATCATCCCTTTCCCTCCGTCTCCTTCCCCCAGTTCCCTTTTCTCAAGGTGGGCCAGTGTTTAAAAAAAATTTTTTTTAATGTGTATTTATCTTTGAGGAAGAGAGACAGAGCATGAGCAGGGGAGGGGCAGAGAGAGAGAGAGAGGGAGACACAGAATCTGAAGCAGGCTCCAGGCTCCGAGCTGTCAGCACAGAGCCCGATGCGGCCCTTGAACCCATGAACCGTGAGATCGTGACCTGAGCAGAAGTCAGATGCTTAACTGACCGAACCACCCAGGTGCCCCTCAGCCCCTCTTTCTGAGATAGGGCTGCTGAGAGACCTCGCTGGTACCCTGGGCGCCTCAAAGACCCCAGCGGCCTCTGGGCCAGAGCAGGCACATGAGGAGAAAGGAGATGCAGGGCGGTTCCCAGAGAGGTCCCCTGGGGAAGTTGGAAGGGTCACAGTGTGGAGACCTTGGTGTCCTAGTGGCTGTCCCTCTCCCTGTGCCACTTAAGAGGAAACTTTACTCTGAGAGAGTCTGACTCCCTCCTGAGAATCCCGTTACTTCAGCCAGGCTGAGCTTGTTTTCTGGGCTCAGGGACTCTTGTCTCTTTCTCTCCCCTGTCTCCTTCACGAGACTTCAGTGCAGCTGCCCGGGGCTGCTGAGGAGACTTCCAGGCACAGGCACAGTGCTCCCGCTGGCGGGGAGGGAGGAATCAGGGAGCCCCAGGAAGGTCAAGCAGGCCACACATTGTGGAAAGTGGCCGGAGGAAGCTGAATTGCGAGGAATAATTTCACCTGAGTGGGCAAGGCCAGGGTCCCTAGTGGGTCTTCTGCCGTTCCATCCACCACATCTAGTCAGCCCTGCTGAAAGGTAAGCACGGTCTCTCAGGGGCTCCAGCCCACACCCCTGCTGGCCTTGGTGAACCTTTCCTATTCTCCTCCTGCCAAGCATTTTTATACCAAAATAATTAGGTAATTAATAATCATGTCATGTACTGTGTTTCTGGCACTCCACACTTTTTAAACTTTGGAACCTGTGTGTGATAGATATGAATGTCAGTCCACAAACTCAGTCATTCAGGAAACATCCCATTCTTGCTTGTCTTTAAATCAACTTAATTATGATTCTGAGCCCCCCACCCCTGCCACTGGAGCGGTGGGACCTCTTCCCCCAGCCCCCAGGCTTGCACCAGGGACAGGAAGGCTTCGGTGGGGCTTGGAAAATAGGCTAGGACTGCTCTGATGTGGTCCCTGCAGATGTCCTTGGCACCCAGACCCACCGTGGCCTTCAGAGGCCAGTGGCTCTCCAGTGCTACCATAGTGGGACAGGACTTCTTTGCCAAGGCTGGCGGGGGGTGGGGGTGGGGAGGGGGGTGGTGTGGAGCACATGCCCCCCTTCCTCTGTCCTTCCCCAGCACATGGAAGGGCATCTGACTGCCTGCTCCTGGGCCTCACTGGCCTCTTTGAGGTATACTTCTGGAGAGTTCTGCCCCCTTTCTGCTTCTCAGGTGGTCCGTTCCTTTCCTCTAAGATCCCCTCCTTCACAGCCTGGTAATTCTACCACATCCTCTGGCTGGTTCAGCTCCTACCCTAACCCGTCCATGTTGTTGAGTTAGGAGTTTTGTCACCTGTGGGCCTTGCTGGGGAGCGGAGTAGAGAGAGTATCTCAGAAACGTATCCTGCCACATGGCCTCATTATTCTCACACCGCCCTTATAAAGCAGGTGGGACAAGTGTTAGTACCCCATTAGACAGATGGGGGAGCTGCATTATGAACTGAGGTGGTGACAGTCTGTGGCAACGTGGGGAGAGGAAGCCAGGCCTCTTGCCTCACAGCGTAGGCTGCTGCTGTCGAAGCAGGCCTTCCTGAACTCTCCATGGAGGCCTCTGACTAAAGGTGGCAACAGCCAGTGTGTTCGAGGGCTTGCAGTGTTCAGCACCTCACATATCGTTATTTGCTCAGTCTTCACTTCACCTCTTGCCCCCATTTTACAGATGAGGAAGGCGAGGCACAGAAAAGGTGAGCACTCTACTGGAGGTGACAGAGTTGGTAACCAGTGCAGCCAGAGTTTGAACCCTGAACTCTTAACTCTTCTCCTATAATGGGTCTCTTAGTGACTTCAGCCCCCTTTAAGGAGGAGGAAACCCAGTGAAAAAGAATAACTTTATCGGCAATATTTTTTTCTGCTTTCTGACTTCATCCAGCCTCCAACAAAAGAGGCTGCTTTCCAAAGTCCCAGGCTCCATTCATCCCTGTTAATTCATTGCTTCTTACCACCCACTCACCACCACTAGCTCAGACTCAAGGACACACCTCCTTCTCCCTCTGTCCTCCCCTCCCAGCCCAGACTCAAGAGCATCAGTGCCGACAAAAAAGCTTGGAGGAAGAAGGACCCTGCCAGAGGGCCTTTGAGAGATCCCTTGGGCAGAGGGAGAGGTCTGGCAGCCCCTCCTCTCCATCTGCTTCCTGCTGAGGCACCGGATGCTGGGGAGGGGGAGGCCCTCGTGGAGACAAAGGTCCAGGGGACCCAGAAGGGAGGAGGTGGTCAGGTTGCTGGGGGGGGGGGTCTTGGGGCGCCCCCCTCATCTGTAGCTGGGAGCCAACCTCCAGAGCCTAAGGGCAGAAAGCGGCCAATTGAGGCAGAGGGAGACCAGCTGGCCCTCTCTGGCACCTTCCTGCTCACAAAGCCCGGCTGTGGTTTCATTCACAACTCATCCCCCTGAGGGCCCGGAGGTGTTAGGAGAGTAAGGAACCCTAGTCCTCTAATTACCGGTGTGCATCTGGGGAAGTGAGGTAGCCGGATGCAAATGAGCGGCTTCTACCCCATAAAGAGAAAGGAAACCCTTGTCCTGATTTCTCAGCCTCAGACTCTGAACCCCAGCCCTTGAGCACCTCCACTACTGAGAACGGTTTGTGATTAACCCCCTCCAGGGGGTCACAGGCTCCTTTCTTCCTTGCAAAGCCCACGTCCTGACCCCCCTCCCCCCTCCAAGTCAGGATAGTTACTGATACTTACTGTATACTATACTTACCAGATACTATTCTAAGCACTTTACATGTATTAATTCCTCATAACGAGCCTACAAAACTGCAATTATTATTGTCCTGCTTCTGCAGATGAGGAAGCTGAGGCCGAGAGGTGGGGCAACTTGCTCGAAGTCACCGGGCTAGTCAGCGATAGAAAAGGGGTTTGAACAGGTGTCTGGTTCCTGACTGGAAAGACCACGCCTTGACTTTGGGGGAGGCTTAGATTTGAAGTGCTCTAAAGAGTGGGTGGGTCATGGGGTACAGATTCTGCATTATTATGCAGATCGTAACTTGTAAATTAGTTGGGAGATTGATTGGTCTTTTCTCCCCCATTTATTTATTTATTCAGTCACTGATTTATATCGATATATACTCATTGGTGTTTGTTTTATACTCTGAGTTATAATCCAACGCTAATCTTTTTATTATTTTGTTATGTCCTTTGCCTGTGGGGGTGTGGAGATGTCACTCTAGGCTGGGATGGAGAAAGGAGTAGAAGGATGGGGAAGGCCTGATACAGACCACCAGGCTGTGACGTCCCTGGCACCGTGATTTCTTCCCCATTTCCTCTTCATTTCTCCCTCTCTGGCCCCTGACCCCCTCCCTCAGTTCAATCACTCATCAAGTCTGTTTGCCTCTACCTCTGAAATAACCACATCTTTCTCTCCATCCCCCATCCACAGCCATTGTCTTAATTCAGACCATCATTCCATTGTGAATGCTCCTTGTCTCTGCTGTCCCCCTCTCTTCTGGTTCATCCACACACACTGCTCAGGGGGTGCCTTCCTGGTGCACAGCTGAGACCCTGTCCCTCCCTCCCCAGCACAGTGGCCCTCAGTGGTTCCCCACTGTATAACATTCTGATTTCTTATCCCAACATTCAAGGCCCCCGGCAGTTGTACATTCCTACCTTTCTAGCTGCTGTGTTCTCTTTCTTACCCAGACTGTCTGCTGACATTTCCCTGAGGGAGTTGTGTGAAACTTGTTAATTGACATTACTTGAAAATAAAAGATCTGTGGTCACATAAATCTAGGGAACTCTTGGTTGCCAAGGTTAAACAGGTTTCTTTATTGTAGGACTTCACCACATACTCATCGGCCTTATGATTCCCTAGGAATGGGTTAACGGTATGCAGAATTTGCCCTATTATGGCAGAATATTCCGTAGGGCCAGTGGTCCATGGAACCGTGTGTGGAACACTGCCCAGCCTTTGGACAAGGTGGATACCTTGTGGTTCCCAGAGTCCGCCCCCCCCCCCCCCCGTTTTCTGGCCTCTGTGTCTTGATCAACCCATATTCTGAGGCTGAAAAGATCTACTTCCTCCATCCTCACCTGTAAAAATCTCACCCATCCTTTAAAAATATTTTTCTTGGTTGGGGCGCCTGGGTGGCTCAGTCTGTTGAGTGTTTGACTCTTGGTTTCGGCTCGGGTCATGATCCCAGGGGTCGTGGAATCGAGCTCTGAGTTGGGCTCTGTGCTTCTCTCTCTCTCTCTCTCTCTCTCTCTCTCTCTCTCTCTCCCCACCCCCGCCCCGCCCCTCTCCCCCCACTGGCTTGCACACACTCTCTCTCTAAAATAAATTTTTTAAAAATTAAAAAAATATTTTTCTTGATTGTCCCCCTGCCCTCAGCCATGAACAGTACTTCTGACAGCACACATCCGTGGAAACTATTTATTTTTGCTCTTTTGTCTGCTCGTCTGGCAGCAATCCCCCATTCTGTCTGATCAGACTCTGTGCACCTTGATGGCAAGGGCTGTGTCACTTGCTCATGACTGTATTCTCTTCAGTTTCTTCCACATGATAGATCACCCTGGCGGTGCCTCTGAATCATCAGTGTCGTTTTTTATTTTCTAATAAACTTAATTTTCGAATAGTTTTCGATTTCCTGAAAAGTTGCAAGGATATTGCAGAGAGTTGCCATACCCCTCACACCCAGGTTCCCCTATTTCTCACATTTACTGTGGTACGTTTGTTACAATTGATGAGCCAATACTGATTGTTACTAACTAAAGGCCATGCTTTATTTGTATTTCCTTAGTTTTTACCTCATGTTTTTTTTTTTTTTTTTTTTTTTTTTTTTGTTCCTGGATCTCATCCAGGATACCACATTGTGTTTAGTCATCAGACCTTGTTAGGCTCCTCTAGACCATGTCAGCTTCTCAGAATCTCCTTATTTTCTTTTTATTTTTTTTAAAAACTTTTTTTTTTTAACGTTTATGTATTTTTGAGACAGAGAGACACAGAGCATGAACGGGGGAGGGTCAGAGAGAGAGAGGCACAGAATCCGAAGCAGGCTCCAGGCTCTGAGCTGTCAGCCCAGAGCCCGACACGGGGCTCGAACTCACGGACCGCGAGATCATGACCTGAGCCGAAGTTGGACGCTTAACCGACTGAGCCATCCAGGCGCCCCAGAATTTCCTTATTTTTGATAGCCTTCACAGTTTGGAGGAGCGCTGGTCAGGTACTTTGTAGAATTTCCTTCACTGTGCATTGGTCTGATGTTTTTCTCGTGGTTAGATGGGCTTTATGGGTTCTGGGGGTGAAGACCACAGAGGTAGAGTGTCATTCTCGTGACCTCATATGAAGGGTATATACACACGTGGCTTGTCATTTTCGGTGTTGACCTTGATCATCTAACTAGAGTAGTGATTGTAAAGTTCCCCACTGCAAAGTTACTCTTTTCTTCCTCTTTCCATACTGTACTCTTCAGAAGGAAGTGACTATGGGGAGTCCACATTCCGAAGTAGGGGTGAATATCTACATAAATTCTTCTGAGTAGGAGATTTGTATATGCTTCTCCATTTATTTGCTTAGGTCTGTATGTACTCAGGATGTTTTGTACTCTGGGTTATGATCTAATACTGCATTTTCAAATTTGTTGTTTAGAGTATTTCAGTGTTGCCCGTTGGCGGAGCTCTTTCAGTTGGTACTCGCACCCCTTTGACATACCCTGATCTTTTTTTAAATACTTAAAAAACACTTTTTTAATGTTTATTTATTTTTGAAAGAGAGAGAGAGAGCAAGCTGGGAAAGGGAAAGAGAGATGGGGACAGAGGATCCGAAACAGTCTCTGTGCTGACAGCAGAGAGCTTGATGTAGGGCTTGAACTCACGAACCATGAGATCATGACCTGAGCCGAAGTCTGATGCTTAACTGACTGAGTCACCCAGGTGCCCACCCTCATCTTTTTTTTTTTTTTCCCCTCTTGCTTTTTGGCCCTATAAGGATGCTCCAGACTCATCTTGTACATTCCTGCCTCAGTCCAAGAAACAGCTATTTCTCCAAGGAGCCCTTGTTCCTTTAATTGAAAGATGGTATTAGAAACCAAGATTTGGGTGCTGTGTGTGCTCGTTGCTACTAGGGTATCATTGCTTCTAAACCCTCTCAGTGGACAGAGCTAGGATATATTAACATGTGTATACACACATAGGCATAATTGTATTTATAATTAACATAAAAAACATTAGTCAATGCTGATATTTCTAGCTCCAATCTAGTACCACGTGGTTCATTCTATCCTTTCCTTTCTATAGCTTTTTAAGACCCCATTTCTCCTGAATCACAATCTCCACGGTTGAGCCAAAGACTGCACTCCAAAGGCTGAGAAACAGTATTGCAAGCACACAAATGTTTCCTAAATTTAATTGAGTTTAGAGAAACCCCAGGCCTGCCCCAGCATAGATGTGCAGCATTTCCAGACTTGTATATCTCTTACCCCTGGGGCTGTGAGGCAAATTAGCTCTCAACTTCCCCGGAGGTGATGCTCTGTAGGAAACGGCCTGTAATCCTCGCCAAGGTGTCCATTACCCCATGTTTGGGTGTTTCTGTTCATTTCCCCCTGTATCTGGTTCCCTGAACACCTGATACTTCCTAGTGTGAGGCCAGACTGTCTGCGATGCATTACTGCCTATAGCAGAATCTTCAGTGACAGCCCTGCCTGTCCCCCTTGGCCCAGCAGCCAGTACTTCCTTTCCCTGCAGTGACAATCAAGGCATGTGCATGACTCTAAACAGAGCCCATCAACTTGAAATGGCTTTCAGATCATTTTATAAACGAGGAACAGGTCCAGGAAATAGCCGATTAGCAGTAGAAGTAGAATCCAAGCCTTCCATGCTTTTCAAATCCACTCTGTCCCCAGTCTATCCTTCAGAACGTCCTGAGCTGGAATAGTGATACCTGATGGATACATGGGGAGGCTGTCAGCTGCATGTCTTTAAGGCCACTGTGAACTAAAATACCACCGAACTCTAGGCTTGCTTTCTGCAAAATGTCCCTGTAAAGAGTGCCTGAGACTTTTACGCAGATCAACAGTACATGATGTCCTCAGCTCGTGATTTTATTCCACACTCACCTGGCCAGAGCCAGAGAAGAGGGTTGGGAAATGTACAAACAACCTGCGCTGCCCGCCTAGAGGGGAGGGAGTCATGTTAACCCTAAGTAAAATCATGGTGCTTGTCCTTACCACCTTTATCCCTCACCTACCCCTGTGTCTGCCCCTCTTCTTAACCCCCCAAGATCTCACTTTTCTTAGGCCATTGTCTTGCTGCCCTCATCCCTGCCCCTTCAGTATTTCTCCTCCTGATCAGCCCTTCCCCAAACTCCCCATCAAAACACACATTTCTTTAGTCAAGGTGTTGGGAAAGCAGTCTGATTAAACTATAGGACAAAATACTTTCAACCTTTGGAGATTTGGTAATCCATTTTGGATATTTGTAGTATAAGCCCTCTTCTCTTGTTAACTACACGTGATACTTTGTCTTCAGTGCGTCCCAGGCATTTTCCTAACCACATTTCTTCATGCTGCACTGAATGTCTTGTGAATTTATTGCAAGGTTGCATTTATCTGCATCTGCCTCATATTTCCCCCCCGCACCCCCCACCCCTGTTCATTTGCTTATTTCTCTAGCTTCCTTAGGTAGATTCTTCTCTTGCTACTTATCTCGCCACCTTTGCCTCCTAAAGAGCCCTTAAATTGCCTTCTGGGCAGCGGTCTATCGTTTTCTTTCGGGAGAATAGCCCAACCCCTGCAGCCTGCCTCTCCTGCCAGCCCTGGAACGCACTCCCTTCCCCTCCCTGGACACTGCGGGAAGAACTGGGGGTAGGACAAGGCGCACTTTTGCTGCCATTGCAAAAGCTCGCCAGCAACTGCTGCATCACTCAATTCAGAAGCTCCTTCCTGGTGTGAGAGGTATTTTGCGAATATGCATAGTTAGCCATTAACAGAAACCTTTTAGCTCCTTGCCAGCTTCATCCTAAATGTCTTTTCCTTTCTCCCTTTAGAAGTCTTTTTTTTTTTTTAATTTTTTAATTTGGGTGTCGTTGACAGGCACCTTCAGAAGTATTTATAAGCTTACTGTATTTAGGAAGGTCTCCTTGGCCAGTATATACAGTATTACATAAATTACACCAGGGAATGACTAACCAATGACCCTCACTCGAAGGATTTTACCACTGAATCTAAATATATTTCACGGACTGAATCCAGGCAGTTACTATAGGAGGGTTTTATAGATGTCCTTTTTTTTTTTTTTTTTTTCTTCCCCGAGGGCAAGTTGGGTGGAAGGCGGGAGAGGATATGTCTTAAATCATACCGCCACTCAGCCTGGTATACTAATACTGTATATCCTGAGGTGGAGAGAGTGGAAATGAGTGTTATGTCCTCCAGCAAATTTCCCCCATTGAGGTGGAGGATTGGTGTGAGCTTAAAGCTGAGGACCCTCTGGAGACCCCTAGGTTCATAACCAAAGTGGACCAAGATGGATGGGCTTTCCCACTTAGAATGATAATGATCATATTAACTACTACCGTCTGAATACCCACCGTGTGCTAGGCACTATGCTAGCACTTGAACGTGCTCTCTAATTCAGTCATGAATTTACTGAGAAGTAAATATCATTATCTCCATCTTACAGGTGAAATAAAAATGAGATTTTAAATATTAAGACTCTCGGCCGAGTTTACACGCTTCATGGTGGAGCCAGGATTGAAACTCAGATCTGTCGGATTGCAAAGCTACCCACCCGCCTACCCTGAATATTGGTTCAGTGTAGACTGGAACCCTAAAACTGATTGATCTGGTATCCAAGCCTCTCCTGAAACCTACTTCATTTTAGACGAGAGGCTGATGGCAAGAATGAGAGTAAAAGCCCGTTTGGGGGCTCCTGGGTGACTCATTCCATTAAGCTCAGGTCATGATCTCACGGTTTGTGGTTTTGAGCCGCACGTGGGGCTCTCCGCTGTCAGCACAGAGCCTTCTTTGGATCCTCTGTCCCCCTCTCTCTTTGTCCCTCCCCCACGTGCAAGCGCGTGTGTGCTCTCTCTCTCTTTCAAATAAACATTAAAAAGGAAAGATAATAAAAAATATATGTAAAGAATAGAAGCCAGTTTCTTTACCTTACCTCCTGTGGGGACAGGGGGAGGTGGGAACCAAAGGTTCTCCTTCTGCCCTAACCACCTCCAGCATTGGGGTCCTAAACATTCCTCATTGGGCTGTACATAATTAAAGGAGGGTCTGCCCAGTCATTTTATATCTAATTGCCACATAACATGAAAGAGAAGATGCAGATTGTTGCCTGTGTCAGATCAACTTGGTTGTAAGTTTCATTTAAACTCTAAATTCTTGGGGCGCTTGGGTGGCTCAGTCGGTTGGGCGTCCGACTTCAGCTCAGGTCATGATCTCGCGGGTGGTGAGTTCAAGCCCCACATCAGGCTCACTGCTGTCAGCCTGTCAGCGCAGAGCCTGCTTCAGATCCTCCGTCCCCCTCTCTGTGCCCCTCCCCACTTGCATTCTCCCCCAAAGTGAATATTAAATGAATAAATAAATTCTAAATTCCTTTGCTATACTCTCAGTCTTTGTAGCCGTTCACACAGCAGGGTTGTTGACTCTTAATTTAAGGAAAGAGAGAGTGCCAGAGGTACCCTCAAATGCTCTGAATAAAGTGGCTTGCTGTGGAGGTGTGCAGGTTGTAGGGACTCTTGCCTCACTGGTGGGCTGAAGGTGGCCAGGGAGGTGACACAGGAGGAGACTGGGCTTTGGGCGGTTAGGTATGCGGGGGGGGGGGGGGGAGGGGGGCAGGTACCCCTCTCCCCCAGGAAGGATGAGAATTCACACAGCTTGTGGTCTCCCTACTCCCATGGAGTCGTGGACTTCTGGGAAAAGTGAGAGTTGTTTTGAAAAATATGCTGAATGAGGATGTGAGGGAGGTTATTAGAAGTGATAATATTAGATATTAGAAGTAGGGTATTAGGAGTGATAATATTTCCTGAATAAACGATTTCAACGCGAAATATGGGTACCATATGACCAGACCAGAGCTGAAACTTAGCCACCTGTGGTATTTACATCCTGCCCACTGTTCAAAACCAGGAATCCCTTTCTGCAGGCTTTTCGCTCAGGGGAAGAGGCTCAGATATCACACAATTATCACTGACACCCGCCCCGATAGAAAATAATTATTCAGGGGATTCTGAGAGCCAACGTAATTAGCCCAATTAATCTCTGGCGATGAATTGTTCTGTCCGATAATCGTCTTCGGAAGCAAAGGATTCATTAGCATCTCTGGCTGACAGCGGGGAGTCAAATGCCCTTTGATCTCTGTTGCCTCTCCCTGACATGACTGAATGAAAGTGACTGTCACTTTGATAAATTCTGTGTCCATTAACAAGGAGGCTGGTTAGGGCAGTAGCAGAGGCTGGGACCTGGGGTGCTAGATGTTATCACCTTCTTACCCATGACCTTGAGTTTAAGGCCTCAGTTTGCCCAGTGGAAACATGGGGAGAATGGAGTACAAGTTAATGTGATCCACCAGCAGATTAACTGGGTATCTTCATGGGCTTCCCAGAAGCAGTTAATCCCAGCACACCCACTGAAAGAACATGCTAAAGCATTCTCAAGGAATTCTAAGGCCAAAGTCCTTCTCCTTTTTGTTGGAACTTACTTTACCTAATTCAGTGTCTTGAACTCTCCAAGTGGAGGGGTGCTAATGGTGAGACTCCACAGAGAAGCCCAGGGAAGGGGGCTGTGCCTGCTGCACTTATCCTTCTGATCAGAATCCCAACTCCAATTTGAAGAGAGGTATGAATGGTCATGGGAGTGGGCTGGAAGCTCTGCCAGGGCTCTCAGAGCAACTGGGTGGGGGTTCTGCCCTCCAGGCTCGCTCTGTGCACTGTATACATAGCCTGTCCACGTCACAAGACTGGGCTGCAGCTCAACGCTGCTTAGCTTTTCTGGTGTCGGACTGCTCCCCAGAAAAGTGAACATCTCACATGAGTACAAGATCCTGCATATCCTTTCAGGGAGTTTCTGGACCCTCTGTAGCTTTGCACGAACAACTCCAGATACTACAATACATGGATTGTGCCCTCAGGGAGCTTAAAATCTAGGGAGTGGGGAGCAGGCAGAGGGAGTCGTTAACATTGAGAGTACTTAACGATACTATCCATCAGAAAAGAGTTGGCGTATAGTGGGATCATCCGTGGCATTACTGACATTTTGGGTCATTCTGTGTGGTTGGGGGCTGACCTGTGCATTGCAGGGTATTGAGCAACATCCCTGGCCTCTATGCACTGGATGCCAGCGGTACCCCATCCCAGGTTGTGACAATTAAAAATGTCTCCAGGCGTTTCCAAATGTGCCCTGGTAGGCACTGTCACCCCTGGTGGAGAACTTCTGAGATACGGGCACAAGCACTTGCTCAGCTGCAGTGGAGAGTGTCATTAAGTCTCAGCGGGAGCATCAAAGAAGGTTCCCTGATAAAAAGGTTTGGGGACCAAACCACGAAAACAACTCCCTTCCTCGCCCCCAGCTTTTTATCCCTAGAGCCTAACCCAACGTTTGGCACCAAGAAGATGCTCAGAGTATGCTCACTTAGTGGATAAACAAATAAATGGATGGATGAAGAAGGGGAGAGCATCCAGAGAATGGGGAGGGGAACAAGGCGTTTCAGGTTTCCTTAAACCTGAAACTAGCACTGAGCAGAGGCACAGAGGGCGGTAAAAGAATTGCCCGTAGCCCAGTCCCTATTTCCTGGCTAAGGAACAGGACTGTGGCTTGTGCAGCTCGGGTTTAGGAAACTGTGGAATCCCCTTTTCTGGAGATCCTTAAAAGAAGAAGTGGGTAAGCCAGCTGTAAATCCAGTTCTGCCTGTAAGTTATAAAACCTCTGCTAATTGATCACAGCACGCCTCCCTGGTAAACTTGGACTTGACTTTGGAATATATCGGAGTACAACCCTCCCAAAGTTACTAGCATCATTTAGAGTTGGAGCACAGATGTCACCTGTTGTTTTTCCCTCCCCAGCCACGGTCCAGGGCCTAATGGCAGAACTGGGGAGTGGTGTTTGCCCAAAGCCAGCCCAGAAGGGAGCGCCCCAGCCCCTCCTAGCCATGGGCCATACTTGTGTGTTGCTTACTCTCCAGGGCTATGTCTCCTCTCCCTCTACTCCGCCCTACTTTTTCTCAGCCCTGGGGCCGCTCTGTGGCTGTCTTTTCTTCCTGCCATTTGACCATTTATTCATTCATTCACAAACATATCGTGAGCCTGGGTTATGTGCGCTTGAGATACAGCAGAAGACGCAGGTGCTCGTCAGGGGAGGATATACACAAGCAGCCAGGCAACCTCATTACAGCGTGGGGAGTGCCGTGTCCTGTGTTGGGGGAAACCGGGTGCCCTGGGAGCCCAGAGGAGCCTTGCCTAAGAGCTGGCTGCGTAGGCTTGTTGGCACTTTTTTTCGGGAAAGAATGTCTGTAAGCTGGGCGCTGGAGTGAGGTGACAGAGAGCTCCAGCTTTACGAGTCTGGGATGGTGAATTTTATTGTGTTTTTTTTCAATGTGTGTTAAAGAGTTCTGTGTCCAGTAAAATATATATGTCTGCCTGCCCAGGGAAAATCACTGTGGCTCCCTGGTAATAGGAGTTTGTAATGGCCTAGAAAATGCAGGAAAACCTTTAGAGTGAGTTTCTGATCTCCATTAAAAGCGTTTATGGTGTCGGGGGAGCCATTTCTCTCTGATTTGTGTCTGACGAGGGAGAACTGAGGCTGAGCCGTCAGGGAGGAAGACAAAGGCCCACGTGTGTGACTGGACAAGTCAGGGTTCGCTGGGCACACCATGAGGAGCAGGCTATCTGGAAGGCCGCCTGCAAATGGGACCCGACACGGAGCCCTGGATTACGCACCTGCAGAAACAGATTACAGAACAACTTCGTCCCTGCCTTTGGAGAGTCAAGCCAGATACTCGCAGAATCAGGAGAGACTGGCAGAGAGATAAGAGCTGCTGGTGTTTGAAAGTCAGAAGGCAAGACTTGAGACAGTAGGTTGGAAAATTGGGGTGGGAAGGATGGCATGAGAGGTTCCTGAAGGGAGTGAACTGGAGAGACAGGATGGTAGTGCAGGAGAGGGGAGGTTATGGCGTGGGGGCATGAGGTTGCCTCCCTGCCCATCCCGAGAACCTGAGAGACCCAAGAGGCAGGATAGGTGTGGCAGATGGGTGGAATAGAGGACGTACCATCTGACGACTTGCCCAGGGGATGCATTGTGTAGCAGGCTTTTATTTAGGACCTACTATGTCCCAGGCACTGCATTCTCCCTGGAAGCAGAAAGATGTGTGAAGAAGTATGGGCAATAGTGAGATACAGAGGCTGTGGAAGAAGCCTGTTGCAGGCTCCAGCAGGACCCCTAAGACAGGACGAGTGATTCCTACCTGAGGGCAGGAAGCCAGGCTTATAGGCAAGTCTCCATTTTCCAGGGGACACAGTTACTTACTCCATCAGTTAAATATTTCCTGGGCACCTGCTGTGTGCTGTCTGGTGCTGTTGGGGTGGAGGTGGGGCTACATACGAGGTGTCATGTCTAGTCAGGGAGGTAAGACCAACAGCCACCAGGAGTTGTCACTGCAAAGATAGGATGTGTGCCTTGATAAGAGTGGCTCAGACATCAAATGTTCTAGAGCTTGAAGAGCTTCTGTAGCTTGAAGAAATGATCACTAGGATGGCCTAGGAGGGCTTCTGGGAGGAGGCAGGACTTGAAGTGGACATTGAGGCATGGGTAGAGGTCACCCCAGTGGGAAAGACCCTCTAGATGGGAGCAGTTGGGGGGAACGGTGGAGCAAGCAGAGGTATAAGAATGGGAGGCAGCAGAGATCAACCTGAATGGGTGGAGGAAATTGTAGGGAATTAATGAAGATCAGGCCAAACAATTATGGTAGAGGGCCTTGAATGCCAGACCAAGGACTCGAATGTCATCTGAGAGATACTGAAGTCTAGAGGCCCACGGTGGCATGGGTGGCATGCCTTCGGACTCCTTGGGTTGAGGGATGGGTCTTCACCATCCAAGCCATCTTCCAGCCTCCAGCCAGGGCTTGATACTCCTGTACACAATTCTCTCCCCAGCCTGATCCCCAGTTTGGCTTCCTGGTGGGGGAGGGGACACGCACAGACATCAATTCAGTCACGTCCGCTTACCTCTGTCTCCAGGAGTGACCACCCCTGTCCCCAGGAGTGCAGCTTTGGCCAGCTGTTCCCATGGCAACCGCCTGTCAGTACAGAGCACAGAGCTGGAGACGCACGGCAGCCCCCGAATCATCACCGGGGCTCATCCAGTTAGGACCAGGGGTACAGGGGAGCTGCTCACTGTAGTGGGGAGTGGGAGCAGTGGCCAGGAAACCTGGAGGGCCAGAGGACCCCTTTGTCAACAAACTTCTGACTGGAGCTAGAGCTAGGCACACGCATTGATTCCCCATCTCTTCTCTGACCGTTTTTCTGAGGCTGGGGTGCCCCCTCCAAGTCCTCTGTCTCGTTAAAGATAGATGACCCCTGGGAGGGTGGGGGCAAAGGTCACCAGCTGCCAGGGCCCCTTGCCCCGAGACGGGCTGGGGATCATTTGCAGGGAGAACACATCTTGGACCCCCAGCCCTGACTGCAGTGGCGGCAGGGTGAGCTAGGCTCGGAATCCCAGGATGATAGCCTTGGTCGGCAGTACGTCCCTAAGAATAGGTACATCCTATTGACAAACGCTAGAGGCCAATCAGGGGAGCCATAAATAGCTAGGCTGTTTATCTCTGGGCTCTGTTCTCTCAGGTTGCTTTCTCATTGAAAATCTGTGATGAATGAAACGCACGGTCACCAAAGTGACTCACTGGGCTGAGCCCCGGAAGTGGAATCAGAGAAGCTGGTTCTAGTCTCAGCCTTGCTGCTTCATAGCTGAGGCCAAAGGCAAATTTCTCTTCGGTCTCTACAGCTGCAAAGTGGGATCTCAAAGTGCCTGCCTCACAGGGATGTTATGGGGCTTAAATGACATAGGAATGTGCAGGGCCTGGCACACAGTAGGCATGTAGTAAATGTTAGTTCACCTCCTTGCTTCTGGAGAGGGGCAAATGAGATCAATTCTGCCAAAGGAGCCTATGGATTTCCAAGAGTCAAGACTGGCCAGGCCCTAGGTGCTCATTTTTCTTGTCCACTTTTCCTAGAGAACCTTCCTCCGAGCCTGGCCTTGTCCCAGCAATAGATCCACCCCCTCGCCCCCTCGCCCCAGGCCAGCCTCCTCCATGCTTGGGCTTCCTGCTTCAGTTTCCATGGGTCAGAGCATTTTCTTGCACCAGGGAGGAAGATAAGTAGCCAAGGGGGTCTGGCTGTCCCCTGTGCACCCAGGGCAGTGCCTCCCATGCCTGCACCGAGGGCATTCTTGAAGCATTCTCCTCCCCAGGGCCCCACACACAGGCCCCACTTCTCCTGTACCTGAGTGCAGGCAGCTCACTGCCCATGTCTACCTCCTCCCCAGCCCCTGCCTCCAATCCAGGAACTTCCTGTGGACAAACCGGCCCTCCCCCCTCCAACCTTGTGTATGGCTCCTGGTTCAAGCTGGACCTTACTCAGCATTCAGAGTAAGCTCTTTCCCTCTCACCCCTTCTCTGCCCTTCTTTTAGAGGGCTCCTGCAAGAAAAAGCCAGGCCAGGTTCTTCCAAGGGCCCTAATACATTGGCCAGCCAGGGGGAAAGTGAGGTCTGGGGAAGGGGCTGGGGCTCCACGCTGGAAGGATTTGTTGTCACTCAACTTAGATGTGGCTTTGTAGCTTGGCAGACCCGGAAGTTTCCAGGAGAGATCTTTCCCTGGGAATTCATCTCCATTCAAACAGTGACCTAAGTGTCTTGGTGGCTGTGGGACGGGACCTGGGCCACCGTGGGTTGTTTGCAGCCCCTGGGGTGCTCGGCCAAGGGCTAAGCCTGGGTTCTTCTTCCTGCCCCTCCCTGGGCTTCACTTTGATGTGGACCCAGGCTCTCCAGAGTGACTCGCAACCCTTGTCCCCCACCCCACGGGACCTTCTGGAGAAGAATGCCCAGTACATAAGCTCCTGCTTACTTCCTTTCTATTTTCCTATCCTTTCCCCCACTTTCACGAGTGAGGGAACGGGATTGAGATTTTTTTTTCTCTCAGAAGGGGAAACTGAGGCCCAGAAGGGCCGAGCAACTTGCTCCCAGGTGCCAGAACATGCTGGGACTGGGACCCAGGGGCCTTGGGTTCCAGCCTGGTGCTCGAGCTCTGAAGACACTTCCCTTCCAGATGTGTGGGGACCCCTTGGCTCTTCTAGTGAGAGGCCAGCTAGTGGGGGCAGGACAGGGTCAGGAGGAGGTGGGGTGGGAGCCTTCAGTCCCCCACATGTGTTCCCCATGAAGGGGAGGGTGGGAGGGCAGGAGGAGGGGGTGGTGCTGGAGCCCTGCTTTTGGCCACAGCTGGTTCCCAGGCTCCTGCCCTGGAATTGGGCAGGGAAGAGGAGGATTCTGAGTGATCTGATTAAGCCGCCGAGCATAGCCATTGGGGTTGGCAAGCGGGCCATGCAACCTGCCTGCCAGATGCTCTAGGAAGGTTCTTCCGAGGCCAGAAGATCTGCAGGTTCCAGAGCTGGGACGAAGCCCAGTGGGGAGAAAGTGCTCCCTCTAGGAAGTGTTGGGCAGGAGCAGTGATTGCCAGCAAGGCCTGGACTGGCTGGCGGCCCCGAGTCTTGGAGGTGGAGAAACGCTGACCTGGCCTGCGGCCCATTCCCCCCACCCCCCGCCGCCACCCGTCTCCTGGCAGTCCCATAGCTCATTCATTCCATGGCGTGGAGGACGGGCCTCTTCCTGTGAATGTGAGGAGTACAGTTCCAGCCTGTCAGTCAGGAAGGGCTTCCTGGTGTCGAGCGATATTGTCTTTGTTGTCATTTATCATTTATTTTGGAAAAAGCACAGACTGTCAGAGCCAGACTTGGGTTCACATTCTAACTCTACCACTTAAGCTGTGGACCGTAGGAAGTTAACTGGCCTCTCTGAGCCAAACATTTATAAAACGGAGGTGGTTATACTTACCCCTCATGGCTGTTGCGTGAAAGGACAAAATGTATAGTCACCCCCCCTTAGCCACAGGGGACATGATCCAAGACCCCCGGTGGGCCCCTGAAGCCACACCCTATATCCACTATGTTTTCTCCTACACACACCTACCTCTGAAAAAGTTCAATTTCGAAATTAAGGACAGTGAGGGACACTTGGGTGGCTCAGTGGTTTAAGCGTCTGACTTCGGCTTAGGTCATGATCTCACGGTTTGGGAGTTCGAGGCCGTGTATTGGGCTCTGTGCTGACAGTGAGTGTCCCTCTCTCTGCCTCTTCCCCACTTGTTCTCTCTCCCTCTCAAAATAAGCAAGCTTTGTACTTTTTTTATAATTAAAAAAAATTTTAATGCTTATTTTTGAGAGAGAGAGACAGACAGACAGAACATGAGTGGGGGAGGGGCAGGGGGCGGGGGGAGACAGAATCCAAAGCAGGCTCCAGGCTCTGAGCCTGGGTGTGAGAGAGAGAGACACAGAGTGTGAACAGGGGAGGGGCAGAGAGAGAGAGAGAGACAGAATCTGAAACAGGCTCCAGACTGAGTTGTCAGCACAGAGCCCGATGCGAGGCTCAAACCCACGAACATGAGATCATGACTGGCTGAAGTCGGCTGTTTAACCAACTGAGCCACCCAGGCGTCCCTAAATGGATGAACTTAAAAAAAAAAAAAAAAAAAAACAACTTTAAAGGAGCACCTGGGTGGCTCAGTCGGTTGAGCGTTCGACTTCGGCTCAGGTCATGATCTCACCGTTGGTGGGTTCGAGCCCCGCGTCGAGCTCTGCGCTGACAGCTCGGAGCCTGGACCCTGCTTTGGATTCTGTGTCTCCCTCTCTCTCTGCCCCTCCCCTTCTCGCACTCTGTCTCTCTCTGTCTCTTGAAAATAAATACATGTTAAAAAAATTTTTTTAAATACTTTAAAAAATAAATTAGGTACAGCGAGAGATTAACAACAATAACTTTTAGTAAAATAGAACAGTTATGACAATATACGGTAATGCAAGTTATGTAGATGTTGTCTCTTTCTCTCAAAATATCTTACTGTGCTGTGCTCACCCTTCTTCTTGGGATGATGGGAGATGATGAAATGTCTGTGTCGTGAGACGAAGCACAGGGAATGATGCAGGCACTGTGACCTGCTGTGGACTGTGTGTCAGTGTTTAGCATCATGCCCAGCACATAGAAAACACTAAGTAAATATTTGTTTCCTTCCCCTTCCCCTCCTGCCTCGGAGAACACTGCCTGCTTTTTAATAACTCTTTAGCCAACCCTATTAAGTTTCACTGTAAGACTTCTCTGCCTTCTTAAGTGGAAATCTTAAAGCTAACCTTATTCCTTCTTGCTTTAGTGTGTGCCCAAGCCATGGGGGGAGTGCCTGGGCCTTTGTCCAAGCTTGGTCCTTTCGGTGGGTAGTGGGACCGTCCTGAAGGTGGGGAGACGTGTTGGTGGCAGATGGGCTGAGCCTGAAGGTCCCCAGTGGTAGGCGGCAGAGGGTTGAGGGATCGGTGACATAGAAGGCTTTTCCAGAAATGTGAGTCCTCCAGGGAGGCAGCCAGGCAGGGAGACAACAGCTCTTTGGTGTAGGAGCAGATGCTCTGTAGGCAGAGCCGAGGCTCAGGAAGAAGGAAGTGTGAGCAGCCTTCTTAGGCAGAGAGACCTCCCCCTTGGGGGGCAGCCCTGCGTTGCTCACACCCTGTCCCCAACCTCCTCCCTGGAATCTCCTTAAAGCGTGACTGCTACCTCCTCCGGCCCCCAGCCCGGCTCTGAAATCTGCAAGCTGTGTCATCTTGACCAAGTCATTGCCACTCCGTCGGGCCTCAGTTTCTTCTTCCGTGAAACAACCTCCGAGGCTTCTGCCAGCTCTGTTGTCTCAGGAGTATTAGTGTCTACCCTTTTCTAGGCTTGCACAAGCAGGGGCTGACTATATTGGCACATATACAGACCGGCCATACCTCGTATCAGCAGCCCACATCTGCTCTTTCTCCCCCTGCACACTACCCCACCCCAAATCCACACCCCTCTCCCATTGCACTGTTTGAATCAGTGAGGGGAGCATGCCCTGGATTTGAGGTGTTGTGTGCAGATACAGAATGAATATGCCATGTCTCTGCCTTCCCAGAGGTCACGATCGAGTGGCGGGGGGTGGGGGGGTTGGGGGGGAGGATATGAAATCTGAACAACAGCTCTGGGAGGTATGTGTCATTATTTCACTTTATAGGTAAGCGTACTGAGGCTCAGGGGTGAAGTACCTTGCCCAAGGTCATAGGCTGATTGGTGGTAAAGCTGATTCTATGCCCCGTGGCCGCCTGCCATCCAACACTCAGTCAGTCCTTTCTCTCTTGTGGCTCAGCCTTGGCTTAGGCTACACCATTCCCGAATCAGGGGCTGGCTCTGTTGCCTGTGGTCACACTCACTCCTTCCCTTCCTTTGGTTTCAGATCATTGGCCACCTCTGTCAGGAGCCCCTCCCTGATTTGCTGAGTCCAACCCCACTTCATCATGCACTTCATGCATCACCAGTGCACTGGTGATGCATGCATGGCCACAGCCATTCATGCCAGCCTCCTAGCTGTGGCCTCCCAGAGGGCAGGCCCTGCGGGGATGGCTCAGGTGGACACCAGCAGCTCCTGGGGTCAGTAGGTGCTTCCAAAGCAGTGGTAGTCTATCCGTTCAACTTGTCCTCTCGCTAAAGTGCAGCCACTCCTGGGGGAGTCAGGTGGGGCACATAGCTGCAGAGGGAACTGCCAGGTCTAGGTGGGGGAACTCGGGAAGGTCCGTAGCCTGGAGTTCTGATACAGGCAGAGGCACGATGGGGGTGGGTCTCCCATCAGAAGAGCAGTAACTTCAGAGACAGTGCCTCTTGTCGCTTGGCCATTGGTAGGTCCTGGGAAAGGAAGTGATGTCAGGGGCACCTGGGTGGCTCAGGTGGTTAGGCGTCCAACTTCAGCTCAGGTCATGATCTCACGATTCGTGGGTTTGTGCCCCGCATCAGACTGTGCACGGTGCCTGCTTGGGATTCTCTCAATCTCTCTCTCTCTCTCTCTCTCTCTGCCCCTCTCCCAATCGTGCTTTCTCTCTCTCTCTCAAAAATAAATAAATAAACTTAAAAAAAAAACGAAGTGAAGTCAAAGATCTGGGGGAGCTAAGTGACAGGAGCACATAGCCAAAGCACACTTTCACCTTTGCTCCTGGCTGCCTTCCGCCACTAACTCAGATCAGTGCTCTGGCAAGTCTCTGTCTGACCTGCTCTGGTCTCCAGCGTCAGGGCACATGAACCTCAAGATGGACCCCATCTGTAGAATGGAGATGCCAGACTTGAGAGTTCCATCAAGGGCAAACACCTTCTAGAAACAGCTGGTATGTGAGTCCAGTCCAAGCCCAGTGGGCTTTAGCAGTGCTGTCCAATAGAACTTTCTGAGGCGATGGAAATGACCTCTATCTGGGCTATAGGGCTTACGAGCCAGCTGTGATGAGGTGGCTAGTGCAACTGAGGAACTGAATTTTATTTTATTTTTTTAAGTTTATTTATTTGAGAGAGACAGACACAGGACAAGTGGGGGAGGGGCAGAGGGGGGGAGAGAGAGAGAGAGAGAGAGAGAATGAATCCCAATCAGGCTCTGTGCTACCAGCGCAGAGCCCGACACGGGGCTCGAACCCACGAAGTCTGCAAGATCGTGACCTGAGCGGAAACCAAGAGCCTGACGGTTAACCGACTGAGCCACCCGGTCTTCCCCTGAATTTTAAATTTTATTTAATTTTAATTAATTTAAACATAAAATATGCTCAACATCATCAGTCATTAGGGAAATGCAAATTAAATGTATGGTAGATACCACTTTGCACCCATTTGGGTGACCATAATAGTAAGAAAAAAAAAAAAAACGAAACGGACAGTCATATGTGTTGGGGAGTATGTGAAGAGATAAAAACCCTCACACTTGGGGGGAATGTGCAGTGGGGCAGCCACTTTGGTTTTTTGGTTTTTGTTGTAGTTGTTGCTTTTTATAGTTTATTTATTCATTTTGAGGAAGAGAGAGAGCACGCATGCTAGTTGAGAGGGCGAGAGAGAGGGAGAGAGAGAGAGGGAGGGAGAGAGGGAGAGGGAGAATCCCAAGCGGTCTCCATGCTGTCAGCACAGTGCCCCCATGTGGAGCTCGATCTCATGAATCAGGAGATCTTGGCGGGAGCCAAAATCAAGAGTCAGACACGTAACTGACTGAGCCACCTAGGCGCCTTTTAAGATTTTATTTTTAAGTAATCTCTACACCCAACATGGGGTTCACACTCACAACCCCTAGATCAAGAGTCGCACAGTCCACCAGCTGAACCAGCCAGGTGCCACAAGGACAGCCACTTTGGAAAACAGCCTGGTAGTTCCTCAAGAACGTGAACCATAGAATGACCGTATGACCCAGTGTTGCACTCCTGGGCATATACCCAAGACAAAGGAAAATGTATGTCCACATAAAGACTTATATATGAATGCTCATAGTAGCTTTATGCGTACAATAGGCAAAAAGTGCGAACGGCCCAAATGCCCATCAAATGATGAATGGATAAGTAAAATAAAGTCTATCCAAGCAGTAGAAAACTGTTCAGCCATGAGAAGGTATGAAGTAGTGATACATGATACAGCGTGAATGAACGTTGACAACATTGCATTAAGTAGCCAGTCATTAGCAATCACTCTCCACTCTCCCCTTGCCCCAGCCCCTGACAGCCACCAATATTCATGATTATAAGAGATGTCCAGAATTGGCCAGTCTGTACAGATGCAAAATAGAGACAGGTGGTTGCCAGGGACCGGGCAAGGGGAGGGTGGTGAGTGATTGCTAATGGGTATAGAGGTCCTTTGGGGGGGGGGGGGGGGTGATAAAAACATTCTGGAATTAGATAGTGGTGATGGTTGTACAACTTTTGCAAACGAATTAAGAACCATTGAATTGTACTTTAAAAGGGTGATTGTTATGTAATGTGAATGATACATCTATGTATCTGCCTAGATGTCCATTTGTGGCTAGTGGCTACAATATTGTACAGTACAGCTCTAGAATCAGACTATCTGGGTCCAATTCTGGCTTCGCCATTTACTGCTGTATCACCTTAAGCAGCTTACTTAACTTCTCTGGGCTTCAGTTTTCTCTACAGTAGAACTGGGGTAATAGCTGGACTGCCTCAGAGGGTCGTCACGAAGACTAAATGGGCTGATGTACCTCCAGCTTCTAGACCAGTGCCTGGGACGCGGTGCTGTAGGAGAGTTCTCCAATGCTGATATTACTAGTTCACAATCAGAAATCTCTGGACACCTTTCAGCTGTTGTGCATGCCTGGGCCCAGCCCCCAGCCCTTTCCCGTGCCTCCTCTCCCCTCCTCGCTTTGCCTGCAGACAATCTCTCTGCTGTGTAAACTGTGGCTGTAACAACCACTCCCGGCTCCCCGGCAGCAGCAACGTCACTGGAGCTGGGTGTCACATGTAGGGTCTGGGCAGCATCACTAATGGAAAACATTGCCAGTAAATCTCGAGGTCCACTGGGCAGGAGAGGCAGGGCCTGTCAGGGAAGGGGGGACCACGTCTCCTGCGGAGGCAGGCAGTTCATTTTCTGCAGGAGGCCTTCCCTCCCAGCTGAGCCTGGAGCCCAGGTCTTTAAATGAGAGAAGATTGAATATAGTCGAGAATCCTCTCTCTTGATCCTATAACCTAACATGCGGAGGACGTGGTGGCGGGGAAGGGAAGAGGACAGGATTAGGAAACCAGCACCCCTTCCCCATAGGGCTTTATCCAGGCAGGCTGTCACTCCTGCTCCCGCAGCCCTCACCGCTGACTGCCCTCCGCAGTGCTTACCTAAGGCAATTATCTGGTGCTAGGCATGAAGAAGTGGCTGTGGTGGCATTGCTCTCTCCCTTGGAGCTTTAATGCTCACTCTCCAAGTTCACATCCAAAGACTGTACCTGCTCACCAGCTGAGCAAGGCTGAGCTGGCCTGGCCCCGGGCAGCCTTGTGGGGCTGCCCTCTGGCTCGCTTCCTCCCTCCCGCTCACTACAGAGAGAGGCTGCCACTCTCCCCCCCAGAAAGGGCCAAGCTGGGCATGGTGGGGGTGTAGGGGGGTGACTCATCTCCTTCCTCATCAGGCAAGCTTCCTGCCTCAGGGACATTGCAGAGGTGCAGAGCGAGACCTCCAGAGCACAGATCGGAACCCTTATCCACTTCCCACTGGCAACGCTATGTAGGCCAGCTGGAGTCTCTCTGAGACTTTGGCCCTGGATCTGAGCTTGCCAAGTGGAACCCAGAGATCCCCGGAACCCCTCCCCACCCCACCACCCCCCATGCCCAGGGCCAGTTGACTCCCCTCAGAAGCCAAGCACTGCTCACTCTCCCCATGAGCAAGACAGGGCCCCCCAAAGTAGGTGCTGCAAACTCTTGGCTCTTCTTCAAGGATGATAGTCGGGGGAAGGATGCCAGCCCCGGGAGTGCAGAGCCTGGGAGGAAAGGAGGTGTACTAAGCAGAATGCAGAGGGAAGAGGACCCTTCTAGTAGCTGCTTGCAAGCCTGAGAGCAAGACAGCTGCCCGTGTTGCAGCACTGCGGCAGCAGCAAGGCCAAGGCCGGCTGAGGGCCGGCAGCGCCCCCTTGTGGCCCTCCTCAGCAGCAGCGAACCTGGCAGGGGCTGGACTGCGGCTGGCATCCTGGGAGGAGCAGGACATAAATGCCTCCTGGAGATGGAGCAGTGGGCTTTCCCGGAGAACAGTGGGTGTGTGCCCAGGTGCCCAGGGAGTAGACTTGGTCTGAAGGCCCAGGACACAGCCCAGTGGCCTGGCATCGGGAAATCAGCCCCCATTTTGTGATAGACATACTGTTCTGGTGGTGTGCACCAAGATGTCAGAATTTCTCAAAATGTGACTTCCTGTATCACATCGTCCACACTGGGGGCTTGCAAAGATGCGGATTCCTGGCCCCCTTTCAGCCTGTTAAATCATAATCTCCAGGGGTGACACTCTTACACTTGATCTTTAACACATTCTGGGAGAAAAGATGCTTGTGTGAGGTTCACAAGATGCTTGTGGGGGGTTCACAAGATGCTGGGAGAAAAGATGCTTGTGTGGGGTTCACTACAGAGCTGTAGGGCCGGACAGTCAGAGTTGGTTAGAGGCCGTGGGTAACCCCTACACCAACTCCCTTATTTTATACATAGGGAAACTGAGGCCCAAAGAAGGGAAGTCATTTACCCAAGACCTCACAGCTAATTAGCGTGTGCCCTCAGAAAGGGCAAGCCAGAAGTCTGCCTGCTGCCTTCCTCCCCAACACCCCCTGCCTCACCCTTCCTCTTAGCCCAGTGCCCAGTGGAGACACATTGCCGAGGCTCTCTGACCCATGCCTTGTGATTCAATCAAAATGGAAACACTAGGTGATCTGGAGACACCTGCCTGGCAGTCCCGGGCCAGGAGTGACCACGCTTGCCCCTGTCTCTGGCCCCAGGTTTTGCTTCCATCTCCTGGTTTTCCCTTCCTCGCCTCACATCCATGTGGCCAATGTGTTATTTCTTTAGTCCTGGCTCTTTCTAGGTATTTTGCCCCGTGCAGCACCTAGTGGTAGGGCCATGTACACTTGGCTCAGTTCAGTTCACACGCTGGTTGGAAGGGTTCAGGATTCTCTGGGGCAAGGATGAAGTGCCCCCAGAGCTCCTCTAGGGAGCAGGAGCACTCAACAACCAGATGTGTGTCATTTGTCATGCTGCAGGATTCTGTGACAACCACCTCTGACAATATTGTGACGTACGTGGGGGGATAAGTGAAATGACAGAATTGGTAACAGAACAAATCGTCCCCCGCCTGCGTGCTCCATGGATGGGGGTGCCTCTTGCATGGAGGCCCACCCAGTGTTCTTTCTAGGGCCTCTGGGGTCATCAGAAGGTGAGGACAGGGGTGGCAGGAGGAGATGGGATTGTAGGGAGAAGTCTCTTGCTCTGCCTGAACTCGGGGGAGTTCGGTGCTGGGTCACCTACCGGTTTCAGTGCCTGCTCAAGGCCACCCCGCAGGACTGAACCCTCCAAGACTCCTTCCAAGATAGCAGTCAATCCAGTGCAAGGTTGCTGGCTGCAAGAACCACGTAGTGCAACCTCTGAGCAGTGGGTTGAGACCTGGCAGACGAAGGACGGCCCCGAGGTGGGCCTTCATCACCTGCCATGGATGGACTTTGAAGGTGCGTGTCCTTGAGTAGAGGAGAAAAATAAAAGTGATTCCACCTCCCAAAGCTATTTGACTCATTGGAAACACAAAATGTCATCCACAAATACTAGTTGTGATGTGGTAAAACACAAAAATCTCCCAAGTCATTTAGTCTAGCCTGGATATCTAAGTGGATCTATTCCAGAACATCCCAAACCGTAATTTACATTTCGATCACCCCCTCTGGTGACACGTGTCCTTGCCTCTCACTCCTAGCCCACAGCCCAGGGAGAAGACACAGTGTTCAGGTACAAAGAGCCCCGGGCCAAGAACGCACCTGCCCTGACGTTCGCAACCTGGGTGACTCTGGACAAGTCTTACTCCTCTCTGGGCCCGAGTGATGTGTTGTTTTCCCCCCATCTATAAAGTGAGAGGGCAGATGATTCTTCCGAGCTCTGAAATGCCATAGCTTGAAAACGTTCTTCCTCTTGAGTCGCCTCCATTTCTCCTGCTGTTTCTCACTGAGCCCAGCCACTCACAGCAAAAGCCAGTGCAGAAGTCAGACACGAACCCAGTCCTCTGCCCTGGGCTAAACTACTAATGTGGTTTCTGAAACACTGGTGGAAGTAATTAAGATTTCAACAGTGAGTTTACTTAATCGTCAGCTAATAATTAAAATTGTACCGCACCTGGGTAAATTTGACTGCTGGGTGATGGATCCCCTGGCATCCCTCCTCCTCCTCCCTGCACCTCCCTAGATCTGGTGGGGTTATTACCCAGCATTGGAGGCCCCCATTCATTACTACATCAGATTTCAGACTGGTGGCCAGAGAAGGCCGCTGAGACCCAGCATCTCCCATGGCTGAGATGGGCTCCAGGGGAGCGGGAGTTGAAGATGTAACATAGCTACGGTGCAGGGCTGTCATTGGGCCCGATGACTCAGGGACAGCGTTTTGTTGCCACATCATCCGCTGCCTACCTCCAAGTATGAGGGCCTCCGCCAGGCAGAGCAAGGGCCCAGAGGAGGCAGGAGGGTTCACCTGAGCCACGGGGACAGCACCACCCACCTGCAAATGGAAGGACCAAGAACCCAGCTGCAGCCCCAGTGGGAGCGTGTGCCCTTTGCTCACCTGCCCCCTTTACACCTTCTGACAAATACTGTGTGCCAAGCACTTTACGTGCAGAGCACTTTACGTGAATTAGCACTTTCACTCTCATAGCAACCCTCCCAGGAAGGCACCCCTATTCTCCCAGCTTTACAGAGGGGAGAACTGCAGCAAGCTGGGATGCCCTGTTCAAGGTCAGACCCGCTGGGAAAGCACAGTGCAGGATCTGAACTCCAGTCTTTCTGACTCTAAGGGCTATATTCTTGCTACTACACCACCCTGTCTGTTCTTGTCCCAGCGTCTCCATTTCTTGGAGTCTCGTTCAAGTTCATAGTCTTGCCTTCTTGGGGAAGCTTGTTTTCCTGATTTACCATCACATGCACAGTGCCTCCTCCCGGTGTGCCATCCCTTCTCCAGATAAACGACCCCTGTGCAACTGTTTTCATCTCTTGCCTTCCTCACCTACAATGGAAGACAGACAGGGGCACATAAATCTCCCCGTGCGAATGTCTGCAGAATTGCAAACCTGCACGTGTGTGATTCGAATGTGAGGGTTCCCACAAACTGCTGGCCGGACCACAAGTAGGTTGTGTGTGTGTGTGTGTGTGTGTGTGTGTGTGTGTGTATCTCGAGGCCCCATATTGCAGTGGAAAGAACAGGAGCTTTGGAGTCAGACAAACAGGGAAAGCACTCAGGTTCATGCCCACCGTGAAGTAAGCATCGGCAACTGGCATTACATGCATTTGCGTGTGCATGCACCTATGTGTCAGGTTTATTTGACTGCCGGTGCTTTGGCCCAAAGACTCATGACAAACTGTGCTCTCTGGTCTTGTAAAAGAGGCAGCAGTGTGTAGAAACACCATCCTACCCTGCAATGCCCAGTGCATGCTGGGAGGGTGATGTTGTTTGTGGCAGCTGTGAGTTACCATGGTGATGGCTGGGTTGGGGGAGACTGTTGCTCTCTCCTGAGCCAGAGGAGCGCACACACTCTTTTTGCAGGGAAAGGCTTGGAGCAGCGGCCCAGGACAACCTCATGAGCTCCACTCGTAGACCTCCCTGTCAACCCAGAGCTGCAGGAGCCCTGCGTGGCCTTTGTCCAACCCTGCTTCACAGACACACACACACACACACACACACACACACACACACACACACACCATTCTTGCAGCAGGACCCTATTCTGTAGCAGCTAAGAGTGAGCATCCCAGACCCTTAGAGTAGGGCCGCGAGAGGTGCTCTGATCAGAGTGTCCAAGGGAAGCGAAAGGGGTGTTCTGCTGGCCACACCATAGCCCTCAGCAAAAGCAGGACCCTAGCGGAGTCCACCTGAGAATGCCTTTTTCTCATCTGCACAAAAATGCCGCATAGGCTGGGAGTGTCCTGAGTGCATCCCACACAGAGGGACACTGAGGAGAGGAGAGGAGTACCGGGCCCTCCCTCTCTGCCGTGTCTGTACTCTATTGTGTCCCCTGTGCCTGCCCCACTCCCAGATCAAACATTTGACAAAGACACATGGAGGCGACCTCTGAGGCACCAAGACTTATCCAATAAAACAAACCATCAAGCTTTGCGGTTATCATCACAAAATATAGTGTGTACCTCAGATACCTTTCCCCCATCTCTGATCCTCATGGGAGATGGGGAGAAAGGGGTGAAGCCTCTTTATGGGATGGGGGTCAGAGGTGGATGGAGTGAAGGTCAGGAGTGAGCAAGGATGAGGGATGGGGTGGATTCTTCTGCCAACGCAACTTTATTCACATTGTTAGATTGAGTATGTCAAGATTTGCTTTGGGGTCATGGATATGAACATCAAGTTGCCCCCCAACCTAGGCAAAGTTTCTGCAGCCTCTTGAGCTCCAGAGGCCTTCCCTTTATGTGCACGTCAGTCCTTTCATCGTGGGGCTGCTGCTGTACCTCTAGGAAGGTATCCGTCACCCACAAATGCGGAGCACAGCCAGGCTTCTCAGGAGCCATCGTGAGCTGAGCCTTTGAGAAGTAGAGAGGTATGCCCAAGATGGCCACCAGGGGACAGTGCTGGGGCACGGAGGGAGCTTCAGGGTGTAGCCTCTGCAGGACCCATCCAGGGCCGAGAACACATGGCAGGTCCAGGTCACCCTCCAACAAATCAGGTTCTAACCCGGACTCCTCCTGTGTATGCCCCTAGCCTACAGTGCAGGGAGACCTGATGCCAGATCTTCCATTAATATCTCTCTCTGACCTCCAGCTAGTTGCCCCTTCACCGGACCCCAGGCTCCCATCTCTCCTAGGACCAGGTTGGATTGAGTCACTTCCAAGGACTCTTGTGGCTCTAATTTTTGGCAAGTCTGTGAGACTTTGGGGTATCCCCACCTTGCTCTACTGCTGTGGAAATGAGGTAGGGGCTAGGGGCGCCTTTGAGGGAAGAGATACAGGGGAAGAAGGCACTGTGATCAGGGCAGTGAGAAGTAGGAAGTAGGAAAGGGTCTCCCTTTCTGTCACTACTAGAGCATTAAGATCCAGATTCACACACCCATACCCGCCATGCCCCAGGGCCTGGAGCATTAAGGAGTAAGAGTGACCGTCCTGGGGCCGGCTACGATGTGGATTAAATATTTTTCCTTAAAAAAACAAAAAAAAAGACAACTTCCTAAAGGGACATGTATCTATCCATTCTTTTTTAAATGTACTTGACAATTTTTTTGGTGGTAGCATCCATCTATTCTTCAAGTGTCCATTGAGCACCTACTATGTGCCATCACTGTGATTGAGAGTAATGGTGCAGAAATGCCCGGTGATACATAATGAGAAATGGCAGTTTCTTCCTGGGCTCAACTCTGCTCTGTCCTGCGTGCTACGGTGTGTGTCCTTGGGCAGTTTCTTTCATCTTTTGGAGTCTCAGTTTTCCCATCTGTAAAATGGGGATGATAGCACAAATCTCCCGTGAATGTAGGGATTCAGCTGGATGATATATGCACAGGGTTGGCACACACACAAGTCTCTGAGTAACTCTTGGTCACCTTCCTCTTTGAGACCGCACACCCCTTGGAGTTATGCATGCCTTTCCCTCATCTCTGCCAAACCCATAGAAAGAATTGCCCTGGCCCAGAAACCCACATCTTGGCGCAATGTTCTTGGTCCCCACACAGGCATTTGGGAACCAAGCGTTAAAAATATACGTATACACATTCTGATCCTGTCTGTGTTCCATGCCAAGCCATCAGTTAAAGGCATGGAGCAGCTCACAAGGTGACATTGCCAGGATAAATAGGCATTGGCAACCTCAGAAGTGACGACAAGGCTGGGGACAGAGCTCAGAGCATGGAGGCCTGCCATTTGTCCCTTCTTGCCATCAGCATGGAGGGTGGATACATGATGTTGACCCTGAGTGATCCTACCAGCAGCTGCAGCGGCCTCCCATAGGCTCCCCTAGGGAGAGGAGAGGAGAGGTACTTGGGTCTGGATGTGGAGCTGGTTCTCAGAAAAGGTGCCGCCTGGTTTCCTACCCGCCCTCCCCAGCCTCCCCTCGGCTGACAAGACGGAGCAGCTGTCTACCAGCCAGCCTGAGCTCGTTCCTGGGGGAAGAAGTGCCTCCTGAAGGGATTCAGAAACATTCCCCTTGGCAGCAAAAGGAATCTCATACCCATGCTGAGTCTGTGGGTCGGGAAGGGATCGAGAGGGCAGTTTGACCAGGAGAGGACCGCGGAGGGTTTGGAGGGAAAAGGGAAGTAGCCTGAGAATGAGGATTCTTGGGTTTTCTCCATTGCTTTGCCATCATCTCTCTGTAGGTCTTTGACTCTCCATACGTTGTCTTTCAGGGAGGCATTGGGGGATTTGCTTCCATTCAGTGACTTTGGATCCCAAAGTCTAAGACAAACCATGGGACAGGGACAGGACCTCTTCACTTTGGTGTCCTCAGGGCCTGCTGTGGTACCTGGCACAAAGTATGTGTTTGATGAAGATTTACTGGATGGATTGATAGAGGATGGAGAAAGTTCTTTGAGTTCTTCATGCTCGGCACCCCTTGGTCTTTTGAATGTTATTTTCACCCTGGAAAGGAGATGGGATAAATTTGTTTGTTCTTTGTAGATTCTTCTCATCCGTCCGTGTTAATATTCTGCCTGGAAACCAAGGTTAGATAAAATGACCCCTGGTCATTTAGGATCCTGAGGGTGGCGGCCACACCCATACATCCTCCCCACTCGGGATTGCACCGTTGTCTGGGGTCTGAGTTGCCCAGAGTTCAGTCCACGCTCTTGGGAATGACTGCCCATGCCCTCCAGCTGCCTCACTTGTAGACAAGCACTCTATCTGCACTGGCTCTCCTGGACCCCACAGAACAACTCCAGACATTCCCCGTCAGTGCTCGGGGCTCCGGGAGTGTGACATGCTGAAGCTGGCTCGTCCCAGCTCCCCAGAGCCAATTAGTAGCATCTCTTCCTAACCCTGCAGTCAGTGACATCACGTCGGTAGCTTAAAAGGGCCACGGGAGGAGTATTTACACCACAGATATTGGCAAACGCTCCAAGTCAGGGCGTCCCGGCCTCCAAGAGCCAATTGTTAAACATTTACCAACACATCACTGGAGATGGGGTTTCGGGCAGACGCTCCACGTGACCTCAACCATGGGAACCTTGCCCAGGACCTCAGCTGTGAGAAGCAGGGCCTCCCCAAAGTGAAGCCAGCAGAAGCCATTCCTCAGGGGGTCTGGGAGGAGTGCACAACACAGAAGGCCCCATGCCTACAGCCCCCTTCCGGGGTCGAGACGTCAGGTGGTCAAGGGCATGTGCCCAGGGTGACCAGCACAGCGTGGGGAGTGGTGTCCCGGGGACATGATCAGTCTCCACTCCGTGACACCCTCAGCTCTCAGCAGCAACTTTTCCATTCACCCAACTGCGCTTTTCTCCCTCCAGACCCAGAGTCCCAGAGAAAGAGGACAGTGCAGAACGTCCTGGATCTTCGACAGAACCTGGAAGAGACCATGTCCAGCCTGCGAGGGTCCCAGGTGACTCACAGGTAAGTCCAAGCTGCGGAGGGGGCCGTGCCCCCCGCTGCTGTCTCTGTCTCCCACTCTGGAGGGCAGGGCTTTGGAGCGCCGTGGCACAGAGCCGCAGGAGCGGAGAATCGGCCGTCTTGGCGAGAGAAGCTTGGCTTGGCTGGCATCAGCTTGTGCTTGAGTGTGAGATTCATTGCAGGCAATGAATGTGAAAATCGCCAGAGTGGGGGATGGGAAGCGCAAGCCACCACATGACTCAGGGTGTGACCTGCGATATCCACTTTCCCTCCTTGGGTGTCAGCCTCCTCATTTGCTGCAAATGCTGTCCCTTGCCTGTTCCGAAGCGTCTGTTGTTAGAGGATTCTGGGATCCTGCCTGTCCCAGCTTCCGGCATCTTGTCAATCTTCTGTCAGGTGCCCTCTTGCCTCTTCAGACAGTGGCTGAGGGAGGCCTGGGTGCCCAGCCTCCATGTCATCCAGATCCATGCCATGGGGTGTGCCCCTCCACCCCACCCTGTAGAGACCTTGCTGCCTCCCGCGGCGCGGGGCACTTATCCCTCCCGTGGAACCTCTTCCTGGAGTGGCATGCTGGCCACAGCCTGTGCCATGACTCAGAATTTCCCCCCGCTGCCTCCTTGGGCTGCCCAGATGAGCTCATGCTGTCAGCTCCAAGGGGGATAGAGGGCCAGGCTACACTCTGGGGGTAGAAAGAAAGGGAGCAGATGGCCAGGATTGGGAAATCACGGGGGGTGTGGAGCAGGAAGGCTGAGAGGGATTAGGTGACCTCTCCAGTTGGACTGGAGATTGGTTCCTCCCCATCTCCTGGGGTTGGAAAATGAGAGCAAAGTTGGGACAGAAAGACAATAGGATAGGGGCTTTTCTTAGCCTAAGTGTGTGGCCAAGTGGTAGCCAGACTAAATTTACATACCTCCAACAACAGGGAACTCATTACCTGTCAGTCATCTCAGTGTGCTGTGGGATTGCCATGACTAGGAAGTGGAACTGAAATCAGGCCTCAGCAGCTCTCACCCATTGGCTCTAGTTCTTCTACTTAAGAACACCCCTCTCCCTCCCTCCACTCTTCTTCTGCCTAGTCCATCCTAACCTTCATATTGGACATTCAGCTCTTTGTTCCCAGATAACTGAAATATTTTAAATGCTAAATCAAAGCCTCTACTCTATGGGGTTAGGCAAGCAGAACCCAGACTACTGAAAGGGATGTGGTCAGGACATCTGAGGAAAAGAGTGCAAGGTGGGGCTCCCAGAGGCCCTGGGGCTCAGGCCCCCTTATATTTGACTCTATCCCTCAAAGCCCCGAACAGGACCCAGTGGCACAGGGGCCGGGCTCAGCTTGGCTCACCAGTTCAGGGACCCAGTGGATAAAATTTTGAACGTTCCTCCTTCCCCCATCCAGAGAAGTTGTTAGAATGGCTCTCAGCACCAAATCACATGCCAGCTCCATGCCAAAGAAGGCAGAAAGTGTTTCATTGCTGAGAGGGTCCCACCCCAAATGACTCAGCCACAGGGGAAGGCTAGAAGCAGCAGCTTCAGTGTCCCGGTGCCACTGACTCTAAGCAGCCAGCCAGTTAAGCAGGACAGCCTGACCTCTCTTTTTGCTTTCTGTTTGGGGTAGAGGAGAGTGAGGCTGAAAACCTTTTGCATAAAGCTGACTGGTTTGAGGGGGAGAGCCTCAGGCCTCTGGCTACTATCTCCCTTTATGGAAAAAAACAAAAAACAAAAAACCAAGAGCACTGAAGCTGGTTTTGCTGTTTACTGTGGACCCAGAGCCACTTCCTGTCTTAGCCTTTGGTTTATATTATCCCTATTCCACACTTTGATAGCCAAAACAATGATTCCTTGAGTTTTTATGGCTCTTTTACTTTTTAAAGTGCTCTCCATCAATCAGCATTTCCCTCAGCCCTGGGAGTAGACAGGATATTTTCATATCCTCTGGGTTAGAGAAGCAGCAGGCGAGGCTGGGGAGAGGGGGGAGTCCCTTGCCAGAGTCACACAGGCTGATTAGGGTGGGTTCTGTGTCCAGCAAGCTTAGAATCCATGCCAGGCACAGTGCTGGGCACCAAACCCCAGAACAAACACAGGCTTTATACTTGATGAGGAGCTTACCATCCAGTGAGTGCTTTCAGCAAGGTCATTTTCACTCTGGAACTTACAGGCTAACGCTAGATTCAATTCCTTTTTCAGAAATCTTTATTTCTGTCCTGCTTCCTCTATTTCTACTGGCTCGTTTCCCCAACAGGGAGAGTGTCTGGGTCAGGGGGCTGGGGCTGGAGAGGAAATGAAACTCTCTCTCTGCTCCAGGACTGCCGTTCTCCCAACCCCAGAGAGAGAGAGAGAGAGAGAGGGAGGGAGAGAGAGAGAGAGAGAGAGAGAAGCAAGACTGAAGGGCTGGATGCAGGGCTGGAAGTCAAGAACTGAAATTTTAAGCTAGAATCCTCCCCCCACTGACTTAGAGATGTCTGGAGATGTGTTTGGGGGATAGAAAAGAGCAGTGAAATAGATGAAGAGGCACTTTGAGTGCACAGAGCTAAACAGGAGTAGGCCAGGAATAGAACTGAGGAGTCTATATGCTGAGCATGACCCACACTCCTCACTAATTGTATTACCATGGTGTAGACTGACTATGAAAACTGGCCGTCCTGGAGCTCTCCAGCACCCTGTCACCATGGTCATCATCATCATCCCTTTCGTTTCCCTCCTCATCTCATTGTCACGGTCAGTTTGTTTTTATTAAACACTTACTGCGTGAATCCCTGTACTGAGTCTTACGACAAGAGCCTCCCTGCTCTTCAACTCAACACATCTTGGGTTTGTTCCTCATCGATTTGTCCTTGTGCGTGTACCCAGTACATGCCAGGCCCTGTGCAAAGTGCAGCAACACAGCGGTGAGCAAGGCAGACAGAGTCGCGCAGGCCCACAGTCTCCTTCAGGGAACTTCCACTCTCTCTGAGGTCCACAGTAATTAGAAACAGAAATAACGCAGCGTATGACAAAGCGCACATAGAACACAAAGGAGGGCCCAGAGGGGAGAAGTTGGGTGTGGACCAGGTCAGGAAGCCCGTGAAAGGGCCAGAATCAGCAGTCACCGATCGCCCTGCCCAGCCAGGGTTCCCCCAGCCTTGTCCACAGGACTTCTGTGGGGACCACCAGCATGCTCAGGTTCAAGGGTCATTTGGCTCCTCCTGTTCTTCTTTAATTTTTTTTAATTTACATCCAAGTTCGTTAGCATATAGTGCAATAATGATTTCGGGAATAGCATCTAGTAATTGATCCCCTACATATGACACCCGGTGCTCATCCCGACAAGTGTCCTCCTTAATGCCCCTTGCCCACTTAGCCCATCCCGCCACCCACAAGCCCTCCAGCAACTCTCAGTTTGTTCTCCGTATTTAAGAGTCTCTTGTTTTGTCCCCCTCTCTGTTTTTGTATTATTTTTGCTTCCCTTCCCTTATGTTCATCAGTTTTGTATCTTAAATTCCACATATGAGTGAAGTCGTATGATATTTTTCTTTGACTAATTTCGCTTAGCATGATACACTCTAGTTCCATCCCCATAGTTGCAAATGGCAAGATTTCATTCTTTCTGATTGCCAAGTAATACTCCATTGTATATATATACCACATCTTCTTTATCCGTTCATCCATCGATGGACATTTGGGCTCTTTCCATACTTTGGCTACTGTTGATAGTGCTGCTATAAACATTGGGGTGCATGTGTCCCTTCGAAACAGCACACCTGTATCCCTTGGATAAATACCTAGTAGTGCAATTGCCGAGTGTAGGGTAGTTCTATTTTTAATTTTTTGGGCTCCTCCTGTTGATCAAAAAATAACCCCTTGTTTTCTCAGGGTTGGTAGAGACAGTTTGGGAGGATCTTCTTTTTTTCCAGGAACTTTACAAAAGTTCATTCATACCTCATTCATACCTTAACCCCTGAAGTGGCTAAGAAATAGATGTGCTCACGGAGTGAAGATTCCTGTGCTTTGTGTAACCCATGTCCAGCCACAGACTGCCTTAGCTGCCTGGCTTTCTCGGCCTAAAGATCCTATTTTGGTTAACTCAGCCCTGCATGGTTTTAGCTAGGCCAAGCCGCTGAGACCTTACCTATGGTTGATTTGGGCCGGGCTGGGCGGGATTATCAGTTAGTCTCTGTCTGAACCCAAATCTAGGCCACCTCTCCAAGCAGATCCCAACTGGCCTTTCTCTCTGCAGCCACCATGGTCCCTGAGGGAGAAAGGCAGCTCCTTGTTCAGCTCCCATACCCCCTCAGGTTATCCCGCAAAACCTGCGCATGCTTCCCTGGCCTGGCCTAGCAGGGCTCGCGGCGTAGGACGCTCTTGTCCATTTCCATATGTTCTCTCCTCTTTCCAGTTAAGGCTGCTTCTGTTCTCTGGTGAGGTTCTGCTTCTGTCTCCTCATGGCCCAGACCTTTGGCTGGGCCTAGTCTTACTGGGAACCAGACACATATCTCAGGTTGCCAAAGCTTTTCCACACCCTCTGTACCCTACTCCAGACTTGGCCATCTCCGGTTTGGAAATCAACTTGCTCCCAGCTCGTTAATAGAGAGGAGGTGATAGACATGCCCTGAACAAATGAATGATCAAGGTCTTGTAAGCTCAAGGTGACCAGATTATCCCACTTCCCCCAAGAGATCTCAGTGGACCCTTCCCATTTATTGAGCAACTTCTATATACCAGGCACTGTGTTAGGCATTTACATATGTGATCCTTACAACTGTATGGAGTAGCTGTAGTATCTCCATTTTACAGATGAGGAAATGGTGGCTTAGCAAGGTTAATTACTTCACCTCCAGCTCACTTACAAATAAATGGTAGAAAAGGATTAAAATCCAGCTCATATTACAAAATCTGTGCCCTTAGCAGTGTACATAATTGGTTCCCTCACACTTCAAATCCCTTTCCTCTGACAACCTCAGGTAACATATAACAGGGGCGCCGTACCCAATGAAAGGCCTCCTGGAGAAGGTGGAGCCCACCTGGACAGGTGCAGAGGAGGCGGGAGGGCACGGGAAGGGAGAAGGGTCGCTGCGGTGCGGTCTACGCGGGCAGGGCACAGAGTGGCCCTGCCGGAATGAAAACCAGTGCCCTTCTGCCCTCTGCCCTTCTGCCCTCTGCCCTCTGCCCAGCTCCCTGGAGATGACCTGCTACGACAGTGACGACGCCAACCCTCGCAGTGTGTCCAGCCTCTCCAGCCGCTCGTCCCCTCTGTCCTGGCGCTATGGCCAGTCCAGCCCGCGGCTGCAGGCTGGGGACGCGCCCTCGGTGGGCGGGGGCTGCCGCTCCGAGGGGCCGCCCGCCTGGTACATGCACGGGGAGCGGGCCCACTACTCGCACACCATGCCCATGCGCAGCCCGAGCAAGCTCAGCCACATCTCCCGCCTGGAGCTGGTCGAGTCCCTGGACTCGGACGAGGTGGACCTCAAGTCCGGCTACATGAGCGACAGCGACCTCATGGGCAAGACCATGACGGAAGACGACGACATCACTACCGGGTAAGGTCTCTTGCGCAGCTGGGCAAGGGGACTAGAGAGGGCAGGGGGACGACCGGTGGAACGGGATTCCTTGAGGCGAGCGGGACTCATGACAGGAGTTTGGGTAGCCGCGCTGTGACGGGAGACAGCCGGGCAGGGCCTTCATACACTGGTTGTGGCCGCCCCTGAAATTTGATGTGGTTTATACCAAGCTTCGGTGCGGTGGGTGGGGCCGCCACCTGAAGAGCTGATTGGTTAATGGAGAGGCCTCCCTCTCATTGGCCCGTGGGGCTGTCGTTCTATGGTATGTCCCGCCCTCCTCCCTCGAACCCGGAAAAGGCAGGTAGGAAGGGCCCTGGGAAAGGGCGTCAGTGCCAATTCCGCCAATTCCGCCAACTCCGTGTGGACTTCGGACAACCTCATCTGCTATCCCACTTGGAAAAAGAGGATGATAGTACTACATCTGTCTGCCTCGGAGTCTAACAGGAAGAGAACACGAAAGCGCTCAGGGGAAAGCACTGCTGAGACAGAAAAGTGGTAGTGGTGGCTCTCCTTCCTTCGCCGGGGTTCCCGGCCCCTCTGGCCCGCGCCTTCCCCCGTGGCCCTCAGGTTCCACTCCTCTGGTTTCTTCCTCCGCAGACCTGCCAATCATGCAACTTCCTAGTTCCTATCCCGGTCTGTTAGTTTACTTACTTCCTGTGCTTTGCCCCACAGGGACCCTCATCTTCTCTTTTCTGCCCCAACTGGCAGGGTTGGGTTTGTGGAGCGATGCGGATGTAGGTGACAGTCTGGGAAGTGAGGGGGAGAAGATGGGAAGAAAGAAGTGGGGGGAGAGAGGGTGTAAACGGTCCTGGCCCAACTGTTCCAAGCCTTGAGACTAAAGAGCTGTAGTGGTTCTGGAACCTTCTCCAGAGCATCTTTCAGCTCCCTGCTACTTCCGCTCTTCCTTCTTGGTTTGCTGGGACTTTCCAAGGGACCACACAAGTAGCGACAACACCCCTTCCCCCTATCCCTCTCAGGGACTACCTCTTCCCAATAAAAATCCCAAACTGGAACAGAATGAAAAGTAGCCCCTCCTAGGAAAGGACTGAGAGCTGAGCGCCAGGCCATCCACTGTTCCGCACCCCTGGGGACAAACTTGGAGGGACTAGGCAGGGCCTGTCCAGCTGATGAAGCTGCTCTGGAGCAAAACAACTGACTCACGAATGAGACTGTTTACTGCCTCTTAAATCCCAGGGGCCGGCCGACCTCACGCTCAGATCCACCAGCTTGGAGCTGGGATCGGAGAAAAGCCATCCAGCTCCTCCTGTGCTCAGAGGGCTTTGCTGGGCAGGAAGGAGAGCGAAGGTGTCTGTGCTCTGCACAGCCCCTGTGCCAGGAAGCTGCTTCTCTGAGGACATGTCCAATTCCTGCCCTCTGAGAGCTCCCAGTTGGATAGAGCAAAGGGAGGCACAACCCCTGCAGGGCAAAGAGCTCTGAAATTTCCTCTTTTGGTGGAAGGACTAGAGCCCCAGCCGTCAGGGAGCTCCCAGACAGAGGGAGGTGGAGCCGTCCCCCAAGGTGCACACAATGGCCATGGCAGAAAATTCCCCAAACATCGGAAGGCACGAGACTCCTGACTTTGGGGAGATCCCAGCCTGAGGCAGGCCGCAGGATTTCCTAGCTGTGTGAGCTTGGGCAAGTTAACCTCTCCAGGCTTTAGTTTGTCTACCTGCTAAATGCAGATAATAGGACTTATCTCAGGATGGTTATAAGGGTTAAGTAGATAAATATATGTAAAATGTTTGGAATAATTCCTGGCTCATTCTAAATGCTCACTAAATGTTAGCTTTTTTTTTTTTTTTTTTTTTTTTTTTTTTTTGCTATTATTACTGTTAATTGTTAAAATGCCATTGTGAAGGAGGAGAGGGGCTTTTGCACTCTAGAGTCCCAGACTTGCCCACAGGGAGTGTGCAGTCTCACCACAGTGGCACTCAGAATCAGCAGCAAAGACAAATGTAGTGGCTGCTGGCCAATCCTGGGAACATAGATTTGAGGGGACGTGGAGGTAAAGGTATGGAATACTGGGCAGAGGAGGGCCAGGAAAAATGTCCTTAATCCACCCTCTAGCACCCTTTCTTTATCCCTTTCCTCTGGACAGTGTGCATGCCCCTAAGTCATTGAAAAAATAGACTTCACTGAGGCTAGAGCATGAATGAGAACTTGCCCTTCCTGCACATCCACCAACTGACCACGGGCCCAGGGAAGCCTCAAGTTCATAGGGGGAAGAAAGTGCTGGCATGGCAATATCCATAAAGTGGACCTCACTATAAACTGCAATGCTGGTTTCCAAGATAATTTCATGTGTGTTTTTTATGGTCAATCCGCAATGAGCAGGAACTCTTTTAACACTTACAGTTTTAAGGTTTCTCCGTTTGTTGACTTCCTTGCCCAGACTGCAAACACACCCAACCTTAAACGTGCTAAGGAAGTCCGAGATGAGGGAAACCCACCTATAATCCCAGTAATTTTAATGTAAACAATCCCTCCTCAATTATGTGTTCTCATGGTTAAGTGTTGTGCTATTTCACTGGAGACTGGGCATCCTGGATTCCAGCAAATCTTGAAGAGAGTGCTCCTTGCTGGACCTCTTGTTGGCCCTCCTGTCCCCACTGTGGGTTCCATCCAGGTTTTATAATTTAGAAAGTGTCCTGTTTCTAAGAAAATTGTTTTCCGTGTTCTTGAAACGGGTAGGGCTGTTCCCACCCGCACACTGACCCCTCCTCAGCCCCTCCCACTGCCATTCACTTTGCTGCCTCCCAGGAGCTCCCAGCACTGGGCCAGAGACAGAGGTGAAGCCTCTGCCCTCCCCACTGAGCGACATAATCAGCCACGAGCCATCTGAACGAGCCAGGCAAGAAGACAGTGATTCTAAGTGCTCTCGCTTATCTGCTGGGGTAGCAGCAGCCCCTTGGGCGCTCTCCCCAAGCCAGTGCTCAGTCCCACGTCAGCCCTCCCTGCTCCCTCCAGACACCAGGCCTTTTTCCTGGGTTGCCAGTCTGGGGGGTGGGGTCAGAGCAGGCAGATTCTTCAAACTGCAGCTCAGCGAACTAGAATGAGGAAGGTGAATCTGCTGCCGAAAGAATCCTATTTTTTTAATGATGTTTTTTTTTTAATTGTGGTAAAATACATGTTTTTTATATATGGTTACTATGTCAGCCACTTTCAAAAGTACAGTTCAGTGGCGTGGAGTACATTCATAGTGTTGTATAACCGTCCCCACCATCCGTCTCCTTCACCTTCCCAAACTGAAACTCTGTCTCCATTAAACGCTGACTCTTCATCTTCCCCTCTCCCCCTCCCCCCCACCCAGTTCCTGGCCACCACCACTTACTTTCTGTCTGTCTGAACTTGACTGCTCTAGGTACCTCATGTAGATGGAGTCGTACAGTATTAGTCTTTCTGTAACTGGTCTGTTTTACCGGGCATGATTGCCTCAAGGTTCATTCAGGTGTAATATGTATCAATTTCCTTTCTAAGGCTGAATGATAGCTTACCATATGGATGTACCACATTTTGTTTATCCATTCAGCTGTAATCCTGCTATGAACATTGGGATACAAATATCTGTTCAAGTCCTTGCTTTCAGTTCTTTGGAGTGTATACCTAGACGTCTTGAATCATATAGTAATCCGATTTTTAATTTTGTGAGGAAACTCCATACTGTTTTTTCCACAGTGGCCATACCATTTTACGTTCCCACCAGCAATGCATGAGGGTTGCAATTTCTTCACATCCTTACCAACACCTTTTGTTTGTTTGATTGGTTGGTTGGTTGGTTGGTTGGTTGGTTGGTTTTTTAATAATAGCCATCCTGATGAGTGTGAAGTGGTATCTCGTGGTTTTGATTTGTGTTTCCCTGATGAGTGGCAGTGTTGAACATCTTTTCATGTGTTTATTGGCCATTTGTATATCTTCTTTGGAGAAATGTCTATTCAAGTCCTTTGCCCATTTTTTAATTGGGTTGTTGTTGAGTTGTAGGAGTTCTGTATATATTCTGGATATGAACCCTTATGAGACACATGATTTGAGAATATATTTCCCCGTTCTGTGGGTTACCTTTTCATTCTGTTGATCGTGTCCCTTGCGCACAAACGTTCTTCATTTTGATGAAGTCCAATTTATCTATTGTTTCTTTTGTTGCCTGTGCTTTGGGTGTTGTATCCAAGAAATCACTGCCAAATCCAATGTCATGAACCTTTTCTCTGTGTTTCCTTCTAAGAGTTTTATAGCTGATGGGACTTTTTAAAAATATGGATTCCAAATCTCATTCCAGACCTACCAAGGCAGATTCTCTGCTACTCAGGAAGCCATATTTTTCTAAAGCTTCTCAGTGACTCTGGCCTAGTCCATCTTCCCATAAAGTACAAGAATCTTCTTTATAGCATTCCTGAAAGCCAGTCTTTTAGTCTTGTCTTGCCTAGACATAGTGAGCTTATTCTATTTCAAATAGAACAAAATTATAAGACAGTTTCTAAATATTCATCCGAAATCTGGTTCACTTCTGCCTATTGACTCAAATGCTGCCATCCAAGAAAAATAGAATAAGTATAAATCTTCATTCAGATATTTCAGCATGTTCTTAATGATTGCTCAGATAGTCTCTTCTCTAACCGCCCCCCCCCCCCCCCCCCGGCCAAAGAAGTCCCCAGTTTATTTCATTACTTTCTTAAATGACCCACTTTTCCCGATTATCCTGGTCACTCTCTCCTGGAAGCTCTCAAGCTGTCAATGATCCTCTTGAAATTTGGCACCTGGACTAATCACCGCCTGACACTAGTCCTGCCCAGGGTAGTATCCAAAGCATGACACCATAAACAACTTCAAGTTGGCTGCTGACTGTCCTAAATGACAGTTCGAGACATTTTTACCTCTTGCAAAGAGAGCAGCAATTTGTTTTTCTAAAAATAGGAAGGTCTGGAATTTAATCTAAGTAAGAAGATAAGTTCCACAGCCATCTGTCTGTCCTTCCCGTCCCTGGCACCCGGGGTTAGAGCAGAAGGGGAGGAGAGGATGGGCTCCCATGCAGAGGTAAATACAGGCACTGGGTACAGGGACCAAGTGTGCCTAGCAGGGAAGGAGGTCAGACGGCCCTCCATCCCTTCCCTGTTTTAACTCGGATTTACTTCTCGATGCCTCCGTTTCCACCCACGTAAGTGGCGGCTTGGGTGGGCTGCATCTGAGCTGTGCAGCGGTTAAGGAGCGGGAGCCCCGGGCTTGGCTGGCAGCAGCACTCCTCTAGGTGCTGCATCGCACACCTCCAGTGGGTGCCCTTCACACCGTACAGGGTTGTGTCTTCGGCAGCCCTGGCAGGGCTGCTGTCCAGCGACCTGTGCCAGAGGCCGCAGAGCCTTCGACGGAACCAGCAGGCCCCATCTTGAAAGAGCTCTGTGGCTGTGTCTCAGAGGGGCAGCGGGATTTCTCGAGACTGTCTGCCATGCCCTGTGTCTCTCCTCAGGTGGTTTCCTGCTCCATGTGTGTGGCTGGATGTTCCAGTCTTCTTGTTCCCTCCTCGCCTCCCCTCCCTTCTCCAGCCTGTCCTCTTGAACTGTGCTTGGGGGCTCAGGAACAGATGGGATTCGTTTCCTTCTTGGCTCTGAAGTGTCCTGACGTTGAAAAATGTCAACTAAAATAAACTGTAGGCCCCTGCCTTCTCCCAGGCTGGCTCTTTGCTCCCAGAGGCAGTGAGCCCAAGCCTTAAAGAGACACCTCCCAGCCTTGCTAAGCGGGCCTCAGCATCTGTCTGCAGCCACCCTCCTGAGAGGGAGCCTCATTTGCTGCTCTCCAGTTTGGCTGTCTGACTGGCAAACCCAAGATGCCCCACCCAACCTTCAATGCGAAGAATTCTCTTGGAATGGGCATCAGGTTTGTAGGATTTGTACAAAGAGAAGAGAACCTTTCTTAACTTGAATGGGCAGCGGGGAGAGTCGGCAAGGAAGCATGGATATTTACCTTTCCGCTTTATCTTCTGTTTCCTGGTAGTCAGTTCTTTAGGTATCCCACCTAGTGGGCAGCTGGCCCAGGCCTGGCGTTTGCCCACGAAACACAAGGGTTGGGGTAGAGGGTGGTAAGGGATCATTCTGGAGAAGATCCAACATTCAAGCTGAAGACGGAAACTCCATGTCTGTCCTTGAAGGGCTTCAAATCTAAAAGGGAGACAAGATGCCTCCTGGGTCAGTGGCCAAAGAAGTGATGTGTAGTTGAAGTAGACAGTGGTTGTTGCCAGTTGGGGGATAACAATTACAGTATTGACCCACAGATTCATACAGGCAGCTTTGTTGATACTTCTCTGTGGTGCAGGGGGAGGGGCATCTGGAGCTCTGGAGTTGTATCCAAAGCACTCCTCTAGCTTGCTGCGTGTCACTGAGCAAGTCCCGTAACCTCTCTGAGTCTTAGTTTGTTCATTTGTAAAAGGGTCATCATTTTTGCATTGTGAGGATCAAGTGAAGGAGCACATGTAGGGGTGCTTTGAAACCTATAAAGAGCTTTGGTTCGAAATACATTATTCTGATCTCAACTTACTGTCCTGTTCATTTAGCTGGTGGCCTCTGGCTGAATTAGGAGCGGTTAAGAGTATCAAAATGAGATTTCTCCAGGTTGGCAGATGGGTTCACTGAACTTGGGCTTTGACTTCCTTTGCATGGGATGATCTTGTTTGGCTTTTCAACACCATCCAGCTATTCTTTTAGTCCTGTAGTGTGCAGTTAGATCAACAGATCTTTGGTACCAGATCTTATCAACATAAGCGTCCCACAGAGTGGGAGGGCAGTAGTGATTTAGCGTGATGGCTTGTAGCTCCTGGGTCTGAGTCCTGGCTCTTCTTATTAACTTTGTGAGTTTGAGTGAATGCTTATTCTCCCTCTGCCTCAGTTTCCTTAGCTGAAAGACACGGACGGTAACGGTGCCTACTCTGTAAGACTGATGTGAGGATTAAATTTGTTAACATGTTTATGTATAATAAGTGTTCAACAAATGCTGGCTATTGTTTGTTAGCCGTCTGATGGCAGACATTCACAAATTGATGGGCCTAACCTGTCACGTGCACATTCAAAATGATAATATTGGAATAGTGTATTTTAACATTCACGCTTGAAAATGAGTTCTTTTTTTTTTTTTTTTAACGTTTATTCGTTGTTGAGAGACAGAGACAGAGTGTGAGTGGGGGAGGGGCAGAGAGAGAGGGAGACACAGAATCAGAAGCAGGCTCCGGGCTCCGAGCTGTCAGCACCAGGCCCGACGCGGGGCTCGAACTCACAAACCGTGAGATCATGACCTGAGCTGAAGTTGGACGCTTAACCGACTGAGCCACCCAGGCACCCCGATATTTCTTTTTTTTTTTTTTTAATTTTTTTAATGTTTATTTTTGAGAGAGAGAGAGAGAGAGAGAGAGAGAGAGAGAGAGAAAGCATAAGTGTGGAAGAGAGAGAGAGAGAGGGAGACATGGAATCTGAAATCGGCTCCAGGCTCTGAGCATGTGCCCCCTACCCACCTCCTCTCCAGCAACCCTCAGCTTGTTCTCTATAGTTAAGAGTCTCTTGGGGCGCCTGGGTGGCGCAGTCGGTTGGGCGTCCGACTTCAGCCAGGTCACGATCTCGCGGTCCGTGAGTTCGAGCCCCGCGTCAGGCTCTGGGCTGATGGCTCAGAGCCTGGAGCCTGTTTCCGATTCTGTGTCTCCCTCTCTCTCTGCCCCTCCCCCGTTCATGCTCTGTCTCTCTCTGTCCCAAAAATAAATAAACGTTGAAAAAAAAAAAATTAAAAAAAAAAAAAAAAGAGTCTCTTATGGTTTGCCTCCCTCTCTGTTTTTATCTTATTTTATTTTTCCTTCCCCTTAATTCTTAAAAGAGTAGTGGTAGCACTCTACAGGCTGTGTGGGGTTAATCTAGATCACAGTGTCTGTTCAAACCCAACAGGGCTGATAGAAGGCGGGAGTAAGCCAGGTATTCCAGAGGGGCAGCTGGATGTATGCTAGTTGCCATGGCAACCGATGCAGGCTGAGGCGTGGCCCCTCCTCTGATGTGTCCTAGTAACCTACAATTGAGCTGCTGGGGTTTTCACTGAGTTTTGAAGACATACAATTTGGTCGACAATCAGGATGGATCAGGGATTGAGGAAGCTGTTGAGATGGGTTTGGCTTTTCCCCACCAGCCCTGCCCACCTGCCTGCCTGTCCACTTCTCTCTCCTCTTTAATTGTCAGCTCCCTCCTCCTTTTTCCCACAAACCTTATATTCTGTGATAAACCAGCTGGGCTCAAGCAGTGTCTGGAAATTCCATGCAATCTGATATTACAGAAGGAGCATAAGTTTGGAAGTATGACAGGCCTGGGTTCAGATCCCAGCTCTGAGGCTTTGGGAAAGCTGTGAATCCATTCTAGTAGGAATAGTTCTATGGGAATAGGATTCCTATAAGGATGTTATAGAATATGTTGCATTAATGGACTGGGTATGCAGTGGGGGCTCAGTAAATGTGACCTCCCTCCCTTCTCTTGGTTGGCTCCTGGAAAATTAAAGTGATAAAAGTCCTAAAGGACATCTGTAGAATGGAACGTTTCCACCTAGATGGTGACACCCAGTTGCCCACTTGTCTGCCAAATCCTCTCCTTTCGGGAAGCCTTCTCTAATTCATCCCATTGCAATACTACCTGACTCTGAAAATCATCTTGGAACTTGTGTGTATAGTTTATACTGTAGTAACTTGTGCTTTTATGATTCTCTAACAATTGCATGGCATATATGGTTTACAAAACACTGTGTCTTATTATTTTATTTAATCTTAACACTGAATTAGATATTCTTTCCCCCGGTTTGCAAGTGAGGAAACTGCTTAACAGGGTTGCCAGGATCACATAACTTAAAAGTGGCAGCAACCAGGGGAAAACCCAGGCCCTCTGACTGCCTTGTCCTCTCCTTTTTTTTGGTATACCTACTGCCTCACTGGGTATACCATGAAGCCCTTTCCCTCCGTGTTCAGCCCATGTGCCCCTTAAGCCCGGGAGGGGGCAGGCATCATGTGCCTCCCACTGGAGTAAGAGCTTCCCAGGGACACAGACCTTGTCTTCTATTTTTTTCTCAACACCCAGCAGAATATGTTCTCAGGTCACGCTATTGACTGGCCAGTGAATCATCGTTAGAGGTCTCCACTTGGAATGCCCCTAGGTGACCTCTCCATCTTCCAGGATAGGGTCTTGCTTTGGAGAGCCACAAAGTAGCCACAGCCAAGAGCTCAGAACCACAGGCACAAGGAGCAACCCAAGCCTCTGTGAATACAAGTTCTTGTTGACTCTGGCTCAAAGGCTAAGCTGTCCCAGGATGTCCATGAGGGGCCAGCTCTGGCCTCTGGGCTATCAGATGTCTCTGACCAGGCAGCAAAAGACCATTCATTGCAGCTAAGAAAGGCCAGCAGGCTAGGCAGGCAGACTTACCCACTGAGCTGTGCATAGGGGTGCCCTAAAGAGTCTGCAGGACTGGATTGTTCTTGCCTATATGTTGGGACAAGCTCAGGCAGATGTACAAAAGTCTAGATTTTGAAAAGCAGGCAGAAGGAAAGAGACAGTCCCAGAGAGACCCAAAGCACGTCGCTGCATAACAGATCAACATTCACTGAATATGCAAGACAGGGTCGTGGGGAGACAAGGTGGGAGAGGCTGATGTTGGGGCATGTGCCATAGATAAACAGAGCCAGCGTGTTCGTGATGTGCACGCCAAGGAGGGGAATGAGAGACAGACAGACACTGTGTGAGACCCATCCAAACACGTGTGTGAGAGGCGGCTGGGTACAAAGAGGCTGTGTGTGCACTAATTCCAGTGGCGGAGGGGGGGGGGGGTGTGCAAGCTTGCCGATGGGCAGTGGGTAGCAACCAGCCGGGCAGAGAGCATGTCTGGGAGGTGGAAGGACTCTTCCAGAGAGGAGTGAGTGATGCTGTGTTCAGCCTTGAGGCCTGACCCAGAGCAGGGCAAGCCCTTCTCACCAGCCTACCCTTCCTGCCCTCTTTGGCCAGCTTGTGTTAAAAGAGTTCTGTTCGGTGCCCTGCCCTTCTTTCTTATGGGACATCTGCAGCCTGAAAGAAAGAGTCGCATCTTCAAGCTCCTTCCCACCCTCTTTTCCTGCCTGCCCACTCTCTTCCAGCTCCTTTCCCAGCCCTCTTCTCCTTGGTCACCTTTCTTAGTCTCTCTCCCATCCTTTACTTCAGCGTCTGGCTTCTGTCTCAGCCCCTGTGGATTTGATGATAAGGCGCAGTTCAGAAATGACACCATCTTCACGGACCCGGCCATGTGGACAGGCTCATGGCCAGGTTTGGGTGGTAGGACTTCTACCAGCAGGGGTTCCCAGGACTGCTGACATTCTGCCGAGTGTTAATAGAAGAGGAGGGGCAGAACTTATCATCTGCCTGTCACCATCCCTTTCTGAGCCACAAATCTGTAGAGGGGCGGGCAGGAAGAAAAGCCAGCTCCCCTGTGCCCTTCTGGAGTGAACTTTCCTCAGAGGATCCCTGTTTACCGGATTTAGCCAGGGCAAAAAGCTCCTTGTGTGAGGCTCCAGCTAAGAGATCCTGCTTTTCCCAGCTCTGAGCAGGTGCCCCTGAAGTCTGGGAGGCAGCAGCTATATGGTCTCTTATGTCTCTACCAGTCCCTGTGGTTAGTTTTCTGTTCTTGGGAGACAGGTTGGCAAAGTCGCTTAAACATTCCGGAGTCCAGGGGCGCCTGGGTGGCTCAGTAGGTTAAGCGTCTGACATCGGCTCAGGTCATGATCTCGCGGTTTGTGAGTTCGAGCCCCGCGTCAGGCTCTGTGCCGACAGCTCAGAGCCTGGAGCCTGCTTCAGATTCCGGGTCTCCTCCTCTCTGTGCCCCTCCCATGCTCATGCTCTGTCTCTCTCTCTGTCTCTCAATAATAAATAAACCTTAAAAAGAAAATGAAAAAAAAAAAAAAAACATTCCGGAGTCCAACTGACCTGGATTTAATTCTCGTGTTTGCCACTCACCATTTGCATGACCTTGGATAAGTTACTTAGCCTCTTTGTGCTTCATCTCATTGTCTGAAAGGAAGGATGATAATGCCCAAATCATGATATTTATTAATATATTTAATAAATATTTGTAGAGTACCTACTATATACAAGACATGTGGAGCTAAAGCAAGAGGACAAAAATAGACATTGTTCTTAAACTCATATATGAAAAAGAGCTGGCAAATAAATAAATACCTACTAGATTAGGTGGCGCTCTGTGGCATCAGGAAATAAAGCAGGGTACGGGGCAGAGACTGACAGGGTGGGGGCTATTTGAGATCCCGTGGTCAGGGAAGGCTTCACTATGCACAGAAGAGCATGTGCAAAGGACCTGAGGCAAGAAGGGGCACGTGTTCAAGAAACTGCCACGAGGTCAGTGTGGCTGACACAGAGTAAACAAGGAAGAGAGTAGTTAGAAGTGAGATCAGCAGGTAGGCAGGGGCCAGGTAATAAAGGGTCTTCTGTACCAAGGTGAGGACTTTGACTTTTCTTCTAAGTGAGAGGGGAAACCCACAGGAAGGTCTCAGGGAGAGGAGTGATGAGGTCTGACATGTTTGGTAAAGGGCCTGCCTGGCTACTGTGAGGAAAAGAGCCACAGGGAAATCAGGGAGAACCTGGACAGGAAGGTGCTACAATAATCTAGGCAAGAGAAGGTGATGGCTTGGACCAGGGAGGGGGAGGCGGACGTAGACATGGTGAGAGGGGTTTCGAGGATAAAAGGGACGATACATTGACAATGCCTCCTCAACGCGTATGAGATTTCTATTCCTCTCCGGATATTAGAGCCCCAGCTCAGTGAAGGAGAACCTGGGGCAGTGGGTGCTGGGGTTGATCTGAAGTCATTGCTTCTGGCGTCAGGGGTCTGAGCTGGAGGCCTTACAGACACATGCACGCATACGCACACATCTGCCCACAGAGGCCAGCTGAGGGTCTGTCGAGTCTTTATTGGGATGATTCCCATGATCCCATCTGTCCCATGTTCTCAGAGCCACACAGAGAGCCTGCGGTTGGGGATGGTGGCAGGAGGATATGAAGCTAAGGACTGCTAAAACAGTAGCTCGCTGTTTAAGATTTGATGGGGCTGCCTCCTCTCTGCTGCCTCTCCCAGCTGCGGGGCGGTGAGAAAGGCAGGTTTCCTCAGAGGTCGTGTAAATATTTGCAGAGCAGTAACACAGCTGGGCGCGGGACCCTCTCTTCTCGCTGGCCCATTTGCTACCCCAAAGACTTCTCAGCTGGGATCGGCACTGGGCTTTGGGACACTCCCCTGTGCGTCTACTGACTCCAGGGCCCCCGATCCAAACTCTCCCCCACCTACCCTCAGAACCTTTCTGTCTGAGCCTCAGTTGGCCCTGGGGAGGGACTTGGTGAGAAGTGGGAGCACAGAACCAGTGAGATCACGGCCCTGGGAATGAGGAAGCCTGGTAAAGAGCCTTGAATGAGTCACTTGCACTTTCAGAGCCCCAATTTCCTCCTCTGTGAAAATGAGGGACTTGAACCAGTGAGCTTTACCTACCTTTTGGGCCCTGACATTCTGGATTATCTGACCCCACGAAGGGGGTCTGTCCCAGGCTACCTGGCATGTCCTCTAGGAAGGGCCTGGAAGTTGGTGAGGGAAGGTACTGCCTTAGGAGGTCAAGAGCAGAGAGAAGCCCACCAGGGTAATGCACAAGGAGCTCTTGAAAACTCAGGCATCCCTGAGAAGAAATTCACTGGATAAAATCCAATTCTTTTTTTTTTTAATTTTTTTAAAAGTTTATTTATTTTGAGAGAAAGGGAGTGAGTGCATGGGGGAGGGGCAGAGAGAGAGGGAGAGAGAGAGAGAGAGAGAGAGAGAATCCCAAGCAGGCTTTGTGTTGTCAGTGCAGAGCCTGACACGGGGCTTGAACTCACAAACCGTGAGATTATGACCTGAGTCAGATGCTTAACCAATGGAGCCACTCAGATGCCCATTTCTAATAAAGAATGATCCCTGGCCTAGAACTAATGTCATCATGGCTTCCGTACCTGTGGCCAAAGTACCTGAGGCCACTCTCTTAACCTTTAATGTTCTAAAGCAAGCATAGTAACATCTGCCTCACCTTAGAGCATTAGGTTGTTCGCAAATAAAATCATAATTGTGAAAGTGTCACCACAGGGGCTGTGAATGATTTTTATAGGTGTTTCTATCAAGGTCTCACTGATTCCCCCAAGAGTCAGTGGGGTCATTGCGGGATCTGGGAGTAGGTTTTAAAAGCTGGGGTTAGAGGGGCACCCGGGTGGCTCAGTCGGTTAAGTGCCCAACTTCTGCTTAGGTCATGATCTCATGGTTTGGCACAGGTTCAAGCCCCACGTCAGGCTCTGCGCTGACAGCACAGAGTCTGCTTCAGATTCTGTGTCTCCCTGTCTCTGTCTCTGCCTTTCCCCCACTTGTGTGCTCTCTCTCTCTCTCTCTCTCTCTCTCTCTCTGTCTTTCTCAAAAATAAACATTAAAAAGAATAAATAAAAGCAGGGGTTAGAGATGTGGCCAGGTCATTCTCCATGGAGAGCATCAGGATCCCACCTCAGTGTGTGGCCACAGGGTTAATTCATCAGGGTCCTCCCCCACGTCCTTTCCCCTGTCCCTCCATTCTGGCTTAATCCTTTCCCTTTCTCATCACCCCTTCCTATGTGGTAAGATGCTTTTTTTTTTCTGCCTCAGCCAAGATGCTGCCAGCTCAGCCTGGCCGGGATGTGGAGGGGTCTCGGGGCTCAGCTTGCCCCCACAGACCCCAAGGAAGCTTCTCTGACTGGCCCAGACTTGTGGAGGGGCAGGGCCTTTGCCACCTAAGGAAGTAAATAGCTTCATAATTGACGGGACAGAGGGGAAGTGAGGGTAGGTCAAGGGGCAGAGGTTCCGAGTGGTGGATGCTTACCCTGGGACTCTGGTCTTCTCAAGAATCTTCCTTCTGGGTCTCACCAGGAAATCAGGTATGTAGTCAGGCCTGACAGGGGACACTGGAACCCAGAAGCCCCCAGGCAGGTGACGCTGGAACTCAGACCACATGGAACTTTCCAGCAAATCTTTCTCTCTTTTTGTGTGGCTCACTCTGACCAACTCCATTAACCTTTGAGATTATGGTCAGGGACACAACCCGAGCCTCCCACTAACCATCTTTGGATGTCCCTGCTGGCAATGGTGTGGAAGACCTTGGTCCTGAGCCAAGGTGACTCCAGAGATCCTTGGGGGGGGTGGGCATGTTGTGGGGAGGGTATCGCCCCTCACAAGAATCTGGCTGAAAGACCTCATGCGTATTAGTCTGTGCTCTGCCCTCTGCTTTAGACATTTCCTGGCCTTTCCATGCCTCAGTTTCCCCCTTGTAAAGAGCCACTTTGATGATCCTGGCACGGGGGACAAATGAGATCATAGCTCTCAAGGGCTCTTTGCAGAGAAGCCAGAAGAGCACAGGGGAGGCTTATTTAAGATAGATAGGCCATTTTCCTCTGTCCCTCTTTGGCTGTTTTTTGTTTGTTGGGTTTTTTTTGGTTTTTTTTTTGTTTTTTTTTTTGTTTTTTTTTTTTTTCTGGAAAAGTGCCTGACTCGTAGCTCCCTATCAGCAGGTGTCTTTCCTCCACCACCTGCATCAATTATCCTCCACCCCTTCTGCCCCAAGCTATTACTGTGCAGCCTGGGACCCAGAAAGAAGAGTTCAGAGTCACCCCCAACATGCCTCCCCACTGTAGTCAAGGCAACAAGGCCACCATAACCCCCTAACTCTGCCACATCCCTGTGATGGGCAGGGTCAGGGCCTCGGCAAGCCCAGGAGCTGGGTCTGCTGACAGTGGAGGTTGTGTTTTACTGTCTTCACAGAAACCCCCAGACAGCATTTCCCTTCAGTGCTGTTGTCCAATTACCCAAAGTGCCTTGACCTGTTGGCCAAAAATAGCAAGTGCTAATTTGCATGCTATTTCTTTAAGTGGCAAAGCCTCTGGGACCCTGCTCCTTCCCCTGTAAAAGCCCACTGGAACCTCCACCAAGCAGAAAGGTAAGTAGAAGGTAGACACAACTGTGCAACCCACCTTCTTCATCGACAAGGAAAGAGGAACATACAGAGGAAAACCTCAGATTCTACTGGGTTCTAGCAGTTCAAGAATCAGACTCAAGGAGGAGGGGGGTTAGAGATCCTCTAGCCTAGAATCCCCTTGGGTGGGGGTGGGAGGACAAGGACAAGACTCAGGAGCTGAGAGTTCATCCCCTGTGCCCAGCTGCTGGCTGAGACTTGTTTTCTTTACAGCCTGCTCCCCAGTCCCTGTTGGGGGTGCAGAGCAGGAGGAGGGGGAGGGCCAAAGGGAGCGTGGGCAGGCTGCCTTGTGTGAGGAAGAGGGATAGGGCCACATGGGCTCTGCAGGGCTGTGAAGGAATGTTCTGGGACAGCACGGCCCCTACCCCAAAGACTCCTGTTCCTCCAAGTAAGCCTCTGTGCCTGAGCCTCACCTCTTTCAGTCTCCCCTCCTTCCCTCCAGGCTCTGCCCAGAAAACCACAAAGGAGGAAACCTTATGGAAAATGCACAGCTAGATCTGGGGGAAAACATCCCCTGCTGGTGACATTCCTCTGGCTCAGAGTGATTTTGCTCAGGATTCCGTGCTGGCTGAGGCTAAAGAGAATCCCTTATGGTGCGTGTCACTATAAGCTGTTCCCCAGATGACCCAGGCCAGCCCCAACACAGCTGTGCAGGCAGAATCTCCCTGAGGAACTGATTATACTCACTCTCCATTTAGGGTGGTGGTGAAGACGGGATGGCTGTGGACATGACCAGGACAGAAGAGCCAGGATAGGGATTTGGTCTAGGCACACCATCCTGGCCTGAGATGGGAGAATATGGTGGAGAAAACCAGCTGCCTTGCTCCAATTCCCCTCAAAGCTGGTCTGCTTGGGACTAGGGGCATGCAAACTACTCAGAATAAAGGGAGTAAAAATCTATTTGCCCCCCCCCATTCTTTGGGTGGGGGTGGGTTGAGGGGTGGGCTCTTTATACCCCTTTGATCTCAAAGCATATTTGGAAAACTTAATCATAGTATGCACCCTCAGAAACAGACCCCTCCCCAACTCAAACTGTTCTAGGATCCAGAGACAGACTTCCATCTGAGAGGTTTCCCACTATTCTTAGAGGGTGGGAATTCTAGAGCTGCAGCCCCAGGTCAGTGGCACTGTGCAATCAGAGGACTAGAGCCAGATGGGCTTTTAGGGAAAAGGGCTATCCGGAGCACTTAAAGCACCCTCCAGGCTTCCTTAAAGGCTGGGGAGCTAGGAGGGGGTCAGGAGTGTGAACCTCCTTTGCCTTAACATTTGTGAAAACTGAGGCCCAGAAAGTAAAGGTGGTGAGATGACAGGCCTAGGAGAACACATAGGCCTGGGTATCTGTGTGTGCCTGGGTCACCCCAAGCTGCCCAAACACCAGAGACAACCGTATCGCTGTGGTTCACTGTCATCTTAGTCCAGTACTTTGGAGGCTTTTTAAAAAAGATCATTGCTGTTGTTTTTGTTGCTGAAAGAAGTTGCACATATCACCTGTCCATTTCAAAAACGTAGTCTCCCCAGTTTGCCCAGATCACTTTGGGACCCAACCTTACACAGTCAGCCCTTTCCAGGAACAAGGACTGTGGACTGGTGGAAGCAGGGCTGAGAGCATCTTTGCAGATCTCCTTCTTTGATGGGGAGAGTTAAGTTCTTAGGAAGACCCTGAAGGGAGCTCGGTGGAGGAACCCTGCTACTGGATCCCACTTGTTTCTCTTCTTACTCTGCAACTAAAACCCTCCCATCTTGGGGTCCTTTTCTTCTTAACCAGTCAGCAGCAAACGCCTCCTGGATGAAGGCACTGACCCTTGCATCATGTGTACTGTTCTTTCTCCCTGGCAATCCCCCCTCAACATGCACACCTTTCACCTAATCTATTCCCCCCCAAGTTGGAGAAATGTTAACTCCATCCCCCCAACCCCCCACAGGCTGTCTCACTACTGGAGGGCACACCTTCCGCCCTTCCCCTTCCACCCCACTTCTCTAAGTAGAACAGCTCCCGAGCTGGCCTTTGGCTGTTTGTGCCCATGGTCTGACCTTCATCCCCCACCACACTTCTTGTGTAGGTGATGTCCTGGTCCCCTGCTCTTACTCTGACTGATTTTTAGAGTCTGGAAAGGGGCCAGGAGGGGGCTGGGAGGAAACCCTGCCTGGGGAATGTTCAGCCCGGGCCTCCCCTACCCATGCCCACCAGTGCACCCCAGTTCCCTGCCTCACCGCCCACACCCCCTTCTGCCTATGTAGCGAGAGTAAGAGCGCCCAGGGGACCGCAGCTGGCAGCCCGGGGGTTAACTCTGGAGCAGCCCAGGTGGAGGTCGAGGCCCCCAGCCCTCCTCTGCACCTCCCGGGCTTCCGAGGCCACCGGAAGGCTGAGGCTGCGGTGGCTCTTTGTCTACCTGCTCTGGGCGTTAAAGAGCCCGCTCTCAGCCTGCATCGCCTGGGCTCGGGACAGAAGTCAGCAGCGGCAAAATGGGGCTCTGTCGCTTTAAGTACAGCTGGAGCCGTAAGTGCGAGCCCGGGTGGTGGGGAGGAAAGGGAGCGGAGGGCCGGCGAGCATTCGGTGTCTGGTCCTCCGCGTGGCCCGGGCTCAGACCTCTTCGGGTGTCCGCGGTGCCGGGGAGCGCGGTCCGGGGAGGGCACTGGGTGCCCCCCCCGCGAATGGCCGCCTGAGCCGGGGAAGATGCTCCATCTGCCCCTGCCCAGGTCGGGAAGGACGGTGAATTTCCCCCGCAGGTAAGCGCCCGGCTCCTGCCGCAGTGCTGGGGTCGGGTTGGGAGTCCCCCAGCCCCCCGCCGCCGCTCCAGGCTCCACCGCAGCAATGGGTGTGGGGTCTGCAAGAAGGAGGGTCTTGGCCGCCCTGCTTCTATGACAGAAGGAGGGAGGAGTGCCAGCGCCGCCAGAGCTCTCTGGCTCCCCAAGAACGTTGGGCTGGTTGGCATTGGGAGTTGGAGGTGTGTGTTCAGAGGGGTCTGGGGAGGGGAGAGGGAAGGCACAGCAAGGCTCTTGGGCTCCCCAGAGACCTGGACAAAGCTGAGACAATAGCACAACTTGATTGAACTTGGATGGTTGCCTCTGCAGTGCATTGGAGGGGGTGGGGGGTGCGTCCTCCCACCCCCACCCCCTTCCTCCAGCTCTGGAGGGTCCGGGCTCTCCGTACTTGGAGAGTGGAAGGGGAGGAGCCTTCAGCAGGAGGGTCTCCCTGACCCACAAGCTCTGGGGGTTGCCTGGGGTGGGGGGTGTAAGGAGGTGGGGGGAGACGGAGGGGTGAGACCTGAGGTGGGGGGCTGGGGGTGAATTTGGGACCCCACAGCTGGTTTGATTCCTCTGAGAGGGAGTGAAGCCTGGGACTACTCTGGGAAGGGATGAACAGCAGGGGTATTTGGGAGATGCACTGTGGGGGACAGCAGACCAATCCTGGGCAGTGGTGAGGGGGGCCCAAGCCCAGAAGCTCCCCACTAAGGGGAGGGGAATGTGACCACAACCAGCCAGGGACCCCCCAGAGCTGACTTGGAAACTGCACTTCCAAGAGAGGATTAGGAAATTCCAGCAGCCAGAGGAAGAGAGTTGATGCTTTCTGGTTTTTTCTGGGAGCTTCCCACCCTAATATACACAGTCCCCTTAGCCTCCCTCTGACTTGGCTGCCTGGAGGAAGTTGGAGGTTAGGCCAGATGCCTGATGCGGAGACCACTCCCACCCCCAAACCTCCTCACAGCTTTCTACCCCTAGAGCCCAGACTTGCACCCTGTAACATGCTCCACTTCCCCGTGGTTCCTTGGCAGGGAGCGTCAAGTGCTCTCTGGAAGCTCCACTGCAACTCGGGCACACTCGGGCTTAGGGTCAGAGTAACAGAACAGGGCAAGGCCTGGCAAGGGAGAGGCGACTGCAGCCCTGAGAGCCCTTGGAGGCCAGAGTCCCCCCTGGCCCCAAACTTCTGTCCCCTACCACAGTGGGACAACACGACAGCAACTCTGGAGCGGGACTTGGGACCCTTGGACCAACTTTGCTAGGATAACCTGTGGGAGATATCTTTCAGAGGAACCGGTGTATGAACCAAGACTACCTCTATTTAGGGACCTCTGGGGATTCTTCCTTCTGGGGAGATCCTGGGGTGAGTCCTGAGTCGCTGGGTCCCGAGGAAGGTAGAAGGAAGAGGCTGTTCCTAACCTTGTTCTCCACTTCTACCACTGTCAACCCAGTTCAGAAGCTACTTGAGGCCCACACGGGGTGTGCCTATGCAAGATTATAACTGCTGCTGAATCAAGATTTGCAGGGGTTCTACACTTGAGTTCTTTGCTTCCCTCGCCACTGGAAGATGTGAAAATCCTTTAGCTGGCTCCAGCATGCTCTCCCATCACTCCTTTCCTACACACAGCCTTTTCTAGGTTACCCTATCATTCATTTCTTTTGAATTGATATTCTCCCTGCCCCTCTGCAGTGCTCCACCCCACCCCAGGAGACCTAGGCTTTGTATAGTGAGCTTAGTGTCTATCCTGGGGCCACACTGCTGAGTACTCACCTAGCTCCTTACCAGAAACAGACTTCTGGGCAGGTGTGCCAGGGCGGGGACCTGTCTGCCACAGCCCTGGGAGAGGAGCGGATCACATTACACCCACTCAGCCTGCTGCCTGCTAGGGTGGGGCTAGGTTGGGCTGTAGTTTCCTTTCCACCAAAGCCCACGACTTTCAGGCCAATTGTTCTCGGTAGGTGAGGAGAGAGGGCATGTTGTAAAGTGGAAGTCAGTCCTCAAATCGCCAGAGTTCAAATATAAAATTTAACTACCCTGGCCGCAATCCATAGAGGGAGAGCTTAGCCCAGGCCTTTGCTCTGGAGACAGCTCTAAACCTTCCCTGTAAATGATGTTTGATTGGGGCCAACAGGGATCAAAGAGATGCTTGCCCTTCAGGCACAGGTTCCCCTAAGCTCCGAAGGAAGCAGCCTGGAGAGGATGTGAGGTATCGGGGTGAATGGCTTAATTGGCCCGCAGTATTTCCATGACCAGCTTTTGATGAGTTGAGCTGTGATCGGCCATTGGCCCCTTCCCTTGCCTCAGAGCAGATGCCTTTCCTTCCCAGATGCCTGGCAGGATTGCTTATCTATCATGGAAGGCTGTCTCCATAAGCGCCATTCTTGCCCATCTCGAGTGTTACAGTCTCTCCTGGAGACCCCTCTCTTTCCTGCTCCAGAGATCACCATCCTTCAGATTCTTCCAAGCAGGGAACCTGGGGTGCAGGCATCTATCCCCTTCGGCATTCCACGATTCCCTCTTAGAAAGGGCCCTTATAGAGCCTGGGGACCAGTGGGAACGAGACCTGCTCACAACACTTGCATTGCTGAGCCTACAGAGACCCCCCCCCCCCCCCCCCCGCCCCCCAGGGCATAGGGCTTCAGCTTGGCACAAACTCAACCTCTGCAAAAGGACAAAATGCCTGGGGACAGCGAAGCCAACGAGCTGCTTCTTGTTAGTGGGTTTTATGGGGCTGGGCACAAGAGAGGCAAACCACACTTGTCGGCTTAACCTCTCCCCGCTAAGCCCCTGCCCTCTGCTTGGGAGGCAGGGAAGAGAGAGGTGCCAAGTAGGAAGCATCACAGTATGGAAGACAGTATGGCAGCAGGCTATATCCAACATCTGAGCCAACCACTTTTCACCCCATAACGGGATGCTCCAAAAACGCCATCTATGCTAAGTGCTTTATAAACGTTCATTTATTTCATCCGTACAACAACCACACGAGGTATATTTTATTATCATCCCACTTTGGAAATGTAGAAACTGAGGCACAGGCAGGTTCAGTAATTGTATCACAGTGGTGGGATTTGTTTTCACACCTAGATCTGTCTGACTCTGAAGCCAACCCCTGAACACTGCAATAAGAGTATTCTCACCGACACTGATTAGGCGCAGGGAATGTTGACTTAAGGGTATTCGAGGCCTTAGCAAAGGTCTGGAGTTGGCCTCCAAGTCTAGTGAGAGTGAGGTGGGGAGAGCATGGAGTGTGCTGACCTGCCTGGGGACTAGGGCTCCGCTACAGTTAACTTTGTGACCTTACAGAGGTTGCTTAGCCTCTGGCCTCAGTTTCCTTCTCCCTAAAATGGGCCTAACTCCCGACCAGTCTACCTCACTAGGACGTAGTCATGACACAAGCTGATGTGAAAAGCAAAGTGCTTTCAGCAAAGGAGCTTTTACAAGTGACATTTCCTAGTTGAGGTCCCTCTCAGGCAGTAGGAGTTCCTCCTGGATTCTTCAGTTTGCTTTTTTCCTTAGCGTTTTTTCCTTCCATTTTGCTAGGACCCTAATAAGGATGCCTATCCGTATAATAGACTAAATAACTTCCTTGCTTAGAAATAGATCTTTCACTTTTTTCTAAAATTCTTAATTACCCATCTTCAGATTTCTAATCAGTCCGAATTCTATGTTAACTAGGATGGCATATTTATACATCCTATTTTTTACTTTTTTCATCCTATTTTTTTTTTGATGTTTATTTATTGTTGGGAGAGAGAGCATGAGTGGGGGAGAGGTGGTGGTGGGGGAGGGACAGAGGACCCACTCTGTGGGGGCTCGAAGTCACAAGAACCCTGAGATCATGACCTACTGAAGTCAGATGCTCAACCAAGCAACCAACGGAGCCACCCAGGTGCTCCATCCATTTTCTTTGATGGCAGTTTACATAAAAATAGGCCACTTAAGGGCCTCTTTGGCTCAGGTCATGACCTCTCAGTTTGTGAGTTCAAGCCCCATGTCAGTCTCTGTGCAGACAGCTCAGAACCTGGAACCTGCTTCAGATTCTGTGTCTCCATCTCTCTCTCTACCCCTCCCCCCACTAATGCTCTGTCTCTCTCTAAAATAAATAAACATTTTAAAAAATAGGCCACTTAAAAAAATAATTGTTTAAAAAACACCTTATTTATTCAGCCTCTATTATGTGATAACTTTGTGCCAGTCATTATGCTAGGTGCTGGAGAAACAGAGCTAACACTTATTTGTTCGTTTGTTTATTTTTTAATGCTTATTTATTTATTTTGAGAGAGAGAGAGAGAGACCAGGGAAGGGGCAGAGAGAGAGGGAGACAGAGAATCTCAAGCAGGCTCTGCATTGCCAGTGAGGAATCTGATCGGAGGCTCAAGCTTACAAACCGTGAGATCATGACCTAGGTCAAAATTAAGAGTCAGATGCTTAACTGACTGAGCCATCGAGGCGTCCCCATTTATTTTTTTTAAAGTTTGTTAGTTTATTTGTGACAGAAAGAGAGAGAGAATGAGCAGGGCAGGGGCAGAGAAAGGGGAAGAGAAAATCTCAAGCAGGCTCCGCTCTGTCAGCAGAGAGCCCGACCGGGGGCTGAAACTAACAAACCGTGAGATCGTGACCTGAGCCAGAATCAAGAGTCAGATGCTTAACCATCTGAGCCACCCAGGCGCCCCTGTTTATTTGTTCATTCATTCAACAACCTGTAGCGAGTGCCTCACAGATCCCAGGAAACTGAGAGTTCAATAGTGATCAGTTAGACCGACATAATAGTCCCTGCCCTCAGGAAGCTTATATTTTGCGGGGGGTGAAAACGGATAAATAAAAGTCAACAAGCGCATACCTATATTTTATTTTAAATCATGAGAACCGTGACAAGGAATAATGCCCGAGGATGCAGTCTGGCGGAGGAAACCACAAATAATTGGGACACCAGATCATACGTGCAGTAAGTGGAAGCAAGCAGGGAGGGGCCGTAGTTTGAGCGGTCAGGGAGCACTTGACTGAAAGATGGCATTTTCACTGGGCCTTGAAGCAAAAATAAGAGTTTTCCAGAGGAACAAGAGCTCATTTGAGGAGAGAGGGAGGCGTTTTCCTCAGTTGAGAGGCTATATGTCATCTTCTAGTTTCTCTGCCCAGACCCACCATCACTGTGGCTTCTTTGATCACAGAGCCTCCTTGTCTAAGGCAGAACTCTGAAACAGACAACTGAGTAAATGTTTCACTGCTCAGCACCACCGGGAATCCTCTCTGGAAGCCTTTGATAATGCAAACGGCTTGTTTGTCCCCGCCCCTGTAGGGTCGGGGGGGGGGGGGGGGGGGGGGGGGAAGCGGGGTGGGAACGGGGTCAGTTACATCTCAGGTGAAGTTCATGACCAGAATGATGGACTGCCCTTGTCTCTGCCATTAAAGCAGAGTCAAATAACGCTACGCCTGTGGAGAATGTGTCCGATATGAGAATTCATCCTCACCCTGACTTTCTTGGGATGCTTTAGGAATTTCCTAGAAATACCAAATTCTTGGACAGTATTGGACATTTAAATCTTAGGAAGCCTCTATCCCGTGAATACTCTGACACATCACTCAGGGAGACATATTGAAAAGGAAAGAACATGAAAACCCCTGTCCGTGTGCATGTGTCCCTGCACAACAGCCTGGCCACTGGCCTGTTTACACAGTCAACACAATCAAGAAATGCTGGATGCCAGGAAGCCTGGGTGGCGCAGTCAGTTAAGTGTCCGACTTCGGCTCAGGTCATGTCATGGTTCATGAGTTTGAGCCCCGCATCTGGCTCTCTGCTGTCAGCAAGGAGCCTGCTTAGGATCCTCTGTGTCCCTCTCTCTCTGTCCCTCTCCCTCTCACACACTCGTACGCATTCTCTCTCTCTCTCAACAATAAATAAACATTAAAAGAAACGCTTGATGTAACCCACAGATTTACAGAGGATGTGGCAAATCCCTCACAAACTGGTTTTCCTGTTGAATGTATGGCTACAGGTGCCATTTGAGTAGGGGGTAGGGGATTCAAAAGAGGAGAGCAGAGGGAAGTTGTGTACCTACCTACCTGCTGGGACCTGAGCTGGGTGCTTTTTGACCTTGTCTACTCCTCCCAGTAACCAAGAAGGGCTGATGGGGATGTGGCCATTTTTGTGATGTGCGCATGCATTCAGGAAGGGGAACATGCCTGTCCCAAGTCACAGCCAGTAAGTGGTGGAGCAGAAATTCAGACAGCTCTGCCTGGCTACACAGCCCATTCCACCATAGACTGAATGTGAGGCCTAGGAGCCTGGCGCTTTCTGCAAGCTTCAGAATGCCGCGGCTCCCTGCTGGGATGGTCATTTTTTAGAAAGGAGAGCTGTTAATGAGGTTCTCCAACCTCCAGGGAAGCAGCTTTCCAGCTTTTTTTTTTTTCGTATCCATTTGTCATATGGTGGTGTTTTTGTCTAATCATAAGTTCCTAGGGGCCAGGGACTCTTACTCAAGCGGTGTCTCTGTGGAATTTAATAGTGACAACACATAGCTCACAGGATTCTATTATAAGCGCTTAATGTAACAGTACAAATTTATATATACCGTGCTTAGCCTGTGCCACATCACACTTAGAGCTGTTTAGATTGGGTCAGGTCCTATCTCCCGAAATATAACAGCTACATATCAGTCAGCCACCAGTGAGTATTTGTTAATTTCCTACTGTGTGCCAAGAATTGTGCTAATCACTACAATGAGAAAAAAAGACCACTGCTTTCAACCCACATGATGGTATGATTAACCTGTTACAGGGTCAGATGTTGACTCCTGGCACTAGGAATAACAGTAGCTGGAAATGGGGAGCAAGCAAGTCGAAAATGTAAAGAAAGACTGAAAACCAGGTCTACGGGCATTGCATCAAGAGGACAGTGAGTGTGGCGGTCATGAAAAGTTCAAATGTAGACTGCAAGGAAATTTGGAGAGTGTATTCAGGAAGGAGGAAGGTTTTCAGGTATGGAAGAAGAGGGAGGGAGGGCCCTGGACCCAAGATGTGTCTTGAAGAGAATTTATGGAACAGGAAGATCATTGGGTAATAGGTAGGAAAACTGGAACATAAGACACATCCCAGTCCATCATCTTTTTTTTTTTTAATTTTTTTTTTCAACGTTTATTTATTTTTGGGACAGAGAGAGACAGAGCATGAACAGGGGAGGGGCAGAGAGAGAGAGGGAGACACAGAATCGGAAACAGGCTCCAGGCTCTGAGCCATCAGTCCAGAGCCTGACACGGGGCTCGAACTCACGGACCGCGAGATCGTGACCTGAGCTGAAGTCGGACGCTTAACCGACTGTGCCACCCAGGCGCCCCCCAGGCCGTCATCTTTAATGTCCTGCTAGGCCCTCCTCATTCTTCTGGGAGTTGTCTGGTGCGTGCACACATGCTCCTGCGAGAGCGAGTGTGTGTGTGTGTGTGTGTGTGTGTGCGCGCGCACACACACACACGCACGCATGCACACATGCATGAAAGTGTTGTTTTTCAGTCTTGGCACATTTTCCCATGGATTATTTTCAATTCTTCTATAAGACTATACTAGATTACCAGGTTTTGATCCTGGTGATCTGCCAACTGTGTGATTTTAAAAATAGGTTTTTAACAGCTTTAAACAGAAGTAGTATTTCTGCCAGTGAGTGGAATTATGGCCCAAAGGCCCTCAGGGAAAACAAATACTTGGGAATTATTCTTGGGTGTCAGGATTTCTGGAATTTGACCCCCTAGACACAGTGGCTAAGATAACAGCAATGTTCCGTGGCACACATCCTAGACCTTGTTCTTAATTCTCTCTGATACACAGTTGGAAAGCAGCACCTCTTTGGTTAATCAGACCCTGGAGATGGACGCCTCCTGTCTGGAAAGAGTTCCCTAATGAAATCCTTGTTTACATCGTGATGTGTTTCCGTGTTCTGAACATGTGTGCCATTTCTTCCTATTTCTTCCTGTTAAATATGTATTCGGTTCCCATAATTTATACTGTTTCTCCCCATTTAAGCTTGGCTCTCATAAATTCTAGGTGAACATCCTTGTAATTTCCAGGTCCCGGACTTGCAAGCCAGATTTCCGTACCTGTTGCTACTAAGTGCTTGTTCTCGGAGGACTCTTCCAGAACTCGGAGCTCCCCACAGCAGTCTCACATGAGTGGCCCTCTAATATATGGGATTCATGTTTGATAACTTTGCAGATACCTTTTAGGCTAGCATTGAGCTGATCTTGGGGGGGGGGGGGTGGGAACGACTTACAAATCACCTTTTCCTGAAAAGGTGGCTCTCTGAATGAGGAAAATCCATAGAGACCACTAATCTCCATGCTTATCATGCATTTTAGAATTACTTTTGAAGTGTAATGAGCAGTATGTTAATTTATTAATTTTCCTCTCTTGTCTTTGTCCCATTAACAGGGTCCTTCTCCCCCAGACTCGTAAATTAAATGTGAAGGGGGAGGTATATGTAATAACACCAGTTTTCTCCTGTGGTTTCTAGAAATTGCTTTCATCTCCCATAGATGAATCTCATATTTGCCGTTATCTTTTGAGTGTTTTTCTTCTGGAGTCTCCATATGGAAATCCTGGCAAAGCTGTGGTCCCAGAGGATTAGCATATACGGCGTGTTTAGGAAGGGAGATGGAATCTGGGCTGCTACACTTCAGTTCCTTCAGCAGGGAAATTCCACCAGCCTCCACCCCGGCCTCTGAACCTCAGGGGGTAAAAGACCAGTCAGGTCCTAGGTCTGAAAAACTAACCATGCCTCCTGCAGGAGGGAGGAAGTCATTGCCTACTCCTGCACAGCCTTCCTGCTATCTGAGAAACTAATTCTGGAAATTTGCACAGAGCTGTTCATTGTGGAAGCAGCTTTGATCCCCAGCAAGTCCAAAGCCCTTGGAAAAAAAAAAAATCTTGCCGTGCCAGGGAGGCACTGCCATCTGTAGGAGACCCCCAAAGAAGTCGAAACTCCTGGGTCTGGTTCTGGTTTTCACCTAACGGTCTGCTGTGGCAAGCCTCTTAGCCACTCCTTGTCTCTTTTATAAAGTTGAACTGTGACGCTGTCTAAACCAGAATGATTCTACCAGTAAAATAATGCCATCCAAGTAAAATAATGCTGGTTGAGTGATTTGAGCCCAAGGAATCAGAAATAACCTGAAGTTTTATTTCTGTCAGTTTCACTTTGCTTAGCCCCACTGTTGGTCTCACGTTTAGCAAAGAAACCCAGAGGGGAAGCGAGGAGGAATATATTGAGGAGGAGGAAAGGTCAGAGGTGGAGCTACGCTAATGTCTTCAGCCTTATGAATTTCACCCTTGTCTTCCTGCCGTGCTTCCAGGCATCAGATAGAGCAGAGCCCTCCCCCCGGACTTGCTTTTTATGCCCTCCGCACACTGAACACTAATTCTGCCCTTTGCTGTGTCTGTACCCGCGTGCTCCCACCAGTCTAGCTCAACACTTACCAAGAGCTGTTTGTTCCCAAGTGTCTTCATGCCAGTTGAAATTGTATCGTTTGATGATTACATAAGGGGATGAAATGTGAGTGTAAAAAGAAAATCATTTCTATGAAAACTGCATTCTTGGAGGCTTTGGGGAGCTTGAAAAGGCAAATTGTCAGGAAAACCGTCATTGAGATAGGTGTAGGACTTAGAAGGTCCTGGGGGGCGTTTATAAAACTCTAGAAGGATTGTGCTCTCAGGTTGCTCTGGGTCATGACGATCTTGCTCCGCTGAAAGAAACTGACAGTGGAGACAACAGTGCATTGTGGTATAGGTGTGCAGAGTGGAGGTGGAAGAGCAGAAGTGTGTCGGGGAAAACCGGGCTGGTTCTCGTACTTTGAACCGCGTAGTTTCACGGGCGCCTGTCTGTGTAATTTTCTGTAACAAGGACTTAACTGCTGCAAGGATTTGATACATAATGAGCGCCCTAAGGAAGGTGTGGAAGGGCCTTCTCTGGAAGCCTTTGTATGTAGAAAAACACCCATCTGCCCGGATGATTTGCACATACATAGTAATGGGGGAGGATATGGCAGAGAGGAAACCGGTCACAGTTTTGGGGGGGGGAAGGCAGGGCAAGTGGACCCTGAGCTTCTGCCTCCCTTCCAGCCCCGTTAGGGCTTCGTTCTTCCAGATGTGAGAAAGGCAGAGGGTCTTCCTGGCACAGACCCCTTTTAGATAGCAGGGGTCTGTGCCAGGGAGCTGCAGGGACCCCTGTTCTAAGCTGAGAAGTGGCTCTGGGTCCACCCAGCATCCGAACAAAATGGAAGAAAGAACAGGATGTTTTTATTCCTGTCTGTTGCCTGAAGGCACCTCTCCCAGAAACAAAACCAGTTTGATTTTGATTAACTTTCTCTTCTTTTAATTTCAATTTTCCTTCTTTTGACTTCTTTAAGGATTACGCCAAAGCCCCAGACTGATCATAAAGCCTCAGAACAGAGATTTCAATTCAGTTGCCCAAGAAAAGCATGTTAATACCAAAAGCAGTTTCCTAGCCAGTCATTTCCTGTGTTCCCCAAATTGTTATTTTTTCCTAAGATATGTATCTTTAGATAACAAAAACTGTTCTCCCTCTCGACCTGGGGAGGTGATGAGGCAGGAGGCAGTCGGAGGAAAGCATAAGTGAAGGACAAGTCAGAGAGGCTGGGAAAAGGGTTCCCGGGCTAAGTATGTGCTTTATATACAGCCAGCATTGGAGTACATTTTTGGTACGGGAGTAAAGAGATGAAGCACCCAGAAATCTAATACTGACTTTGCCACCGACTTGTTCCACCGCCCAGGGCAAAATTCCCAGCCTCAGTTTCCCCTTCTTGGAAGGAGAATGAAGGGCACCGGCAGTTGAGCCGCACACAGGCGGTTTGGAGGGAATGGAATGTTGTCTCAATGGAAAGTGCGTCGGTGAGGATTTGCTGCAGAAATGTGGCGATCCGATCTCACGGGGTGTTGAAAGCAATAACCAGTGACGAAAACGGCCAGGTATTTACGTTTGCAAAGCACTCCAGATACTTCAACACCTGATTCTGTGAAAACGGGGTCGGACATCTGCCTCACAGAAACGTTGGGTATATCTGACATTTGCAGGTGAGGGGTTGAGAAGTTTAAATCTTTTCAGTTCCCTGTTATTTTTTCCCCCATTCATCCTTCATCCTTAAGCGGGCAGAATGTCATGCCTGGGGCATATAATGAGTGGCTTTTTACCTTGCCTGAACACCTGCATATCGTTTTGTTTCTCTGGAATAAGATCTTTACTTCATCCACTTACTGGTTAAGAATTAAGATTCCTTTTTCTTTTCATTCCTTTTGTTCAAGGCTTTGTGATAGGTGAGAGATGTGCTTACTTTCACATGCATGGAAGACTCACCCATAAAAATGAAGGTCTTTCACAATGCATTAGCTGGGTTTTCTCTGTGATGCTGACCTTTGACCCCCACTCACAATGTGGTATTCAGCTGTCCTGTTCTCTGAAGTGAAAAACCTTCAGAGCCCTCCACAAAGATATTTCACCAAGAGTAAGCAGGCCATGAACTAAATGACTTAAGATAAGAAAGCGGTTAATTTTGAGATAAAGATGAAGGCAAGAGGGCTGTAAAAATGACAATGCCCAACAGGCCAGATCAGTGGTCCCCCCCCCCCCATGGTGGGAGTGACAACTCAACCTTTCTTAAGACCTAGATTAAAGAGACAAGTAAACTTTCCATTCAATGGACTTTTTTAATGCTGGGATTTCTTTGGACAGACCTGCCCAGTGTTCCTTGGTAGGACTGATCAAAGAAGAGTGGAGAATCTTAGGGGGTTGGGGGGAGGAAGCTATTCAGAATGCATGAACCTAGGGGGCCTCTTGGGAGCACTGCTTTTGGAATCCTTATCAAGTGCTCTCATTCTAAGGGTCTCGGGGCTATAGGCATTTATGGGCTAGTTGGTAAGAAAGAAAACTTCACAAGTAACACGTGGTCCCGGTCCTTACCTTAGAAAAAGTGCTGAGAAGGTGACAGATTACAGCATTGCCCCCTGCTCCCTGCCCTCTTACCGCTCTCTAGAAACATAAGGAAAGACTGAGACTTAGGAACAAGCCTTGGGTGTTTAATTGTAAGGTTGGTTGAGGAGCAGGAGACAGAGAGGCGAGGTAGGGAAAAGCCATGGTTTGGTTTACACACAAAAAAATCGCTCCCAAGGACTGCCTTCGGAATACTTGTCTGCCAGTTGAGCGAGGACATCCAGATTTCCGTGGTGTGAGGAAACTGTTCTTTCACTGCATCTACCTCACAGTGGTAACTTGCAAATTTTTCCCCCATGAAGCTTTATTTTTGGAGACCGCTGTAATTTACATGTTGGGACCTATTATTAACAGCTAGTTTTATGCTGTTGTTGGAAATCTTTACATTAGGAAAGAATGTATGGGTTGTTCGGGCTGGGGCGGGGAGGAGGCTCAGATGAAAGGTTACCTTGTATAGTATCTCAGATCCGTTTGGGATCGGAGAATGGATTGGAAACCCGCATCCCCCTAAGCCAAAAAAATTCTCTTGGTCGGCCTATACGTGTCTTCCCAAGTGAAGAGCATTCACTTATCTAAGAAGTGGCTATTTTGGGGGAAAAGATACTGTAAATACTTTTTAGGTTGTCAATTTGGGCACCACTGTGGCATAACTATTGCAGTCCATCCGAGGAGAACTGATTAGCCCCTGTAGACGCTACATAGCATATTTTGTAAGTGGAAAAAGCAGAAGCAATTGTGCTATATTTAAATTTCAGCCCATATTTGGGTAATTGGAGAAAACCTCTTTTTTTTTATTAAATTCTACCATCCAGTGTATGACCGGAAAACTTGGTGACCTCATATCTGACTACTGTCTGGGATCGGAGAGTGGTTAACATTGGTGTAAGAATGTATCTTTCAAATGCCTTTATTAAAGAGATCGGGGTAATGTTTTACAGTGCTTCTCCGATTATTCCTTCAAAATGATAGTGCTCAACTCAGATGCTGTGTATTTTGCATTGGTCAGGATAAGTGTTTTCCACAGAAATGACAAGGCTTCGGGTTCTCAAGATGGCTTTCATTATGAGAGGTCACGCAATTTTCACACATAAACAACTTCATAGCAGATTCTGCTTCTGTCTTGTGTTTTTAAGCTGTTCTGGGCAAACTCTGAAGAGGAGTTGTTTTCCAGAAACATATTGGGGACTATGTAAAGTGTTGGCCTCTAATGAGTAATTATACAGGGTGATTGTTTTTAAACTAAAGATGGAACAAAGAAGATCCTGGTGTAACCTTCCCAACTATAGGAACCCAAGCTGAACCTATTATACTCTTTGCCAAATCTAGGTACATTGCCAGTTTGATGGCAAATGAAAGTCCAAGGAGGGGGAATGTGAAGGAAAATTAGGAGCTGGGAACCCCCAGTAGAATAAAATTGCTTTGAAGAAGACATTTAGTAACAGTTGTTTTTCCATATGGCCTTCTTTCCCACCACAGACCCTGGTAGGATTCTCCACCATATCCCTAAAGGCATTTTAATATCCCATGCTTCATTCCTTCAGCATGTTTTTATTGAGAATCTACTCTGTGCCAGACCCCTCCATCCAACCTCTCTTACCCTGTAGAAGAAGATGCTTTGCTGTCCTATATGCCAGGGAGAGAACTCCAAGGAAAATGGGTAGAATGAGAATACCAGTTAAGTCAAGGGCCACATACAATGAAAGACCAAAATTTAAGGAGTTGGCAGAGGAAGAGGGAGTCTGGAAGGGGGGGAGCACAGGAAGAGAATGCTGTCACTGAGGCAAAGGGAAGAATTTCAAGGAGTGACGGACACTGACAGATGCAACTGACAGGCTGGAGAAATACGACTAAAAAATCCTAAGTGGATTTAGCAATATACAGAGCCTTGGTCATCCTGGCCAGAGAGACTTTAGTGAAGTGGTGAGGATGAAGTCCAAGTTGCAGTGGGTGGAGGAGTACATGTGAGGTAACGTGAAGACGGTGAGTGTGGGCAGTTTGAAAGGACAGATGGTAGCCTACAAATGCGGGTTCTCCCCATGCGGCTCATGAGTGAGGAGGCACCAGGATCAAACCAGAGGTAACCCTCTCCTGCCGGCTCTGCTTTTACTTTTTCAGCGCTGTCATCGATGCTAGAATTTTTGCGTTACTTGTACCACAGGACACAATTTTATTTTGTCCTGTTATATTGATCTCCGATTCGGATGCATGATTCTCTGACACCAGCTGGGCATCCCACAATTCATCTGAATTCTGACACTGTCTGCCTGGAGAGAGCATCAGATCCCCCAGGTGAAGGGCTCACTTCTACAAGATTGTTCCCACCCGCTTCAGACGCCAGTTGCAAGTCCAGACTGTCACCTGGGCTTCTGACCGCCCGGCTGTAGATCAGAGGTTCCCCCATCCCCTCCTTGGGTTGGATTAATGTGCTAAAGTAGGTCACAGAATTCGGGAGAACATTTCCTTACTTGAGTACCAGCTTATTATAAAAGGATACAACTCAGGAACAGCCAGATGGAAGAGACACATAGGGCAGGGTATGTGGGAAGAGGTGTGGAGCTTCTGGGTCCCCTGAGTGGCTGTCTCAGCTGCTCCACATGTTCATCAACCCCAGAAGCTCTCCAAACGCTGTCCTTTTTGGTCTTTACGGAGGCTTCATTCTGTAGGCGTGGCTTATTAAATCATTGGCCTTTGCCAATGAATTCAACCTTAGAGGGACTGAAAGTTCCAACCTTCTAATCGCGTGATTGGTTCCCCAGGCAACCACTCCCCATCCTTAGGTGGGGTCCAAAAGTCACCACATTGACCTAACTAAAGACACCTGGTATCACTGTCATCACTTAGGAAGTTCCCAGGATTTCAGGAGCTCTGTGCCAGAAACAGGGACAAGAACCAAATATATATAATTCTTATTATAAAACACAGTATCATGAACTTAACCCATTTTTTAACTGGGGAAAGAATCCATTTTATTCAACATGTATAATTGGCTCTCAAGATAAAATTAGCAATACAATCCATATGACTAACATTTCACACAGTGTAATTTTACCAAAATGTTAAAGAAAATATAGCTTCAGGTATAACGTAAATACAATGCAGTCAGGAACAGAGGCATAACTTTAGATACTTTAAGAAAAGTGCCTTTAGACAGCAGTGATAAGAATTCAAAGCAAAGACAACCGTAACTTAATACCCTGCCTAAGTATTGTCCAGTTAACATTTTGCACACAACATACTTCAGTTGTCTGCAGCAATACTAGAAAGAATTGACATACACACAGAGAAAAAAAACCCTCTTGCCCCAGTAAAGTAAAAATTAAACCTTTTAGGGGCACTTGGGTGGCTCAGTCGGTTAAGCGTCTGACTTCGGCTCAGGTCATGACCTCACGGTTCATGGGTTCGAGCCCCGCATCGGGCTCTGTACTGACAGCTCAGAGCCTGGAGCCTGTTTCCGATTCTGTGTCTCCCTCTCTCTCTGCCCCTCCCACACTCGTGCTCTGTCTCCCTCTGTCTCAAAAATAAATAAACATTAAAAAAAAAACTAAAAAATAATTAAATCTTTTACATAAAGGCATTTGAGTTCCTATATGTGGGAAAAGTACCTGGAAGGTGAATTCCTTAAAGGGGGCTCACTCCTGATGCCTGAAATGGGGAAGAGTCTCCTAGAAGGGAACTTTGGGGTTTTTTGTTTGTTTTGTTTTGTTTGTTTGTTTTTAATTATAGAGGCTAAGCAGAATGGATTCACCAGGAAAGAGTAGCCGTGGTAGGAGCTAAACGTTGCCTCTGAGAGTTAAGATGTTCCAAGGAACAGACTGGAAATGAAGGGGAAAGTGCACAAATATGAGTACAATGCAGAGCCTACATGAAAGTATTTAAATCTCCCGTTTTCATGTGTTTTCATCGAGTTTATCTAGATTAAAGCACTACAGTCGTATTTCCAGGCACTTAAAAAGCCTAGTTCTTCAAACACTTCATACTTTCTTGTTTATTCTGAAACAAAACCATTTTATCAGCTCTTCGAATTGTTTCATCTCTCTCTTCAAGATGTCCACGCAGGGCCCAAGAAGGATCTCAAGGACCTCTACCTTTGCTAACTGAACATTTGACCTCCTTGGCTGATGATGTCCTGGGCGGTTGCCAAACAGGCTGACTCTGCAAAACATTCTCATTCATGATGCCTCAGAACCCCCACCTCCTGCTTTTCAGCCAGTAGTTTGCATTCACCTGACTGAATATGTAGAAATTCTCTGCATTTTCATCCTGAAGAAAAATTCTTTTTTCAGACTAATAGGTTCGTCTTCCAACGCATCCGGTATTTTTTTTTTTTTTATACTTAATCCTTCTCTAGGGATTTTTTTTTAAAAAAGGCATGGAACTTACGGGACAATTCCTTTCTTTTTTTCTTTTCTACTCAGGCTAGCTTTGTGATTGATCAGTTAATGATTCTTTCTTGGCCCCCAAAAGTTTCCTTCTGTAGTTACAATAATAGTGGTAGGTGTGGTATAAGAGGATGTTAAAGTGAGCTTTCCATGAAAGCTCTACTGTTACACTGACCAATGCAATGCTGCTGGTTCTCTCACCTGGATGTCATCGGCAAAAAAAGCAATTCCCATTATCTCCCCGTTCAACAACCTGCCCTTGGGCCTTGACTTTTGTGCCATACACTCCATTGAATATCTGAAAAAGCAACTCCTCCTCAAGATCTCTAATGGGGGAAGAGTCTTTAGAGGTTTCTTTCAGTTTCTATATTTGATCCTGTGTCTTGGAATAGAGGCTACACAACACTGTGGCTCACAGCATATACTCCGTCTTCAATGCTGTAATCAAATGACATTCTCTAAAATCAGCTGACCTAGGACACCTGCCATTAGCCTAGGAAACAATTCTGAATTCATTTTCATCCAGCGAGGCACGAGTGAGGAACATTTCCTCTTGCACTTGGAGATGTCTAGCGCTTGCAGGACTGTGGTTTCTCCAAGATTGGGTGACCAAGCTCTTCCGCATGAGGAAGCCGTCTCTAAAGTGCCCTCATACTCAAGTCTGGCCTGGGCCCTATTCCGTTGCTGTCAGTTTTTTAGCACACACCAGTCTTCCCACACACGGCCACTCCCTAAATAACGCCTCTGGACTTCAGATCACCATCTAAGATGAGCACCTGAAGGAAAACAGACGCGCAAGCGGCACAGACCGCAACCCCAAGAAGAGCCATTGGCAGTTGCCAGGTGTTGATAGAGAGGAGAGGAAGCCGGTGGGCGGGACTTCCTCTGGTGAGGCCGAAGCCCGCAGGAGCCGGTAAATTGCCGTAGATTCCCAAGCCAAAGCTGTGAGGGGCCGTCGCACTGACGACTTAGACTCTCAAGACTGCCCCATGCCTAAAATGTAACACAGCTGTCTGAAAAGGAGGCACCACGAGTACCACTTGGTCAGCCTAGCCGTGATGCGAGCGTGTAGTGAGGAGTTCTAGGGGTGACGCAGCCAATTCCGCGGCCCTTGTGGAAGGCCCAGGGCCGCGCCATGTGTAGGGCGGCCCCTGCGCTCCCCTTTCCCTAGGGCCACAGGCACTCTGTTGAATCTAAAAGACCCCATATAGCGGTCCTACTTGGGGGGCTCATCCAGCATTTTCCCCCTCTCCTAACTGTGAGGGAATGGTGTTTAGACTCTTACGCATGGGTTAAAAAGACTTCCTTTGCAAAGCAACATGCAGAAGAATGAACTTGATATTCAAAGGCCAGGTAGAGTCCTGGATGGGTTTTTCTAGAGGGGTAGGAGGGCCAAACAGGGTTGTCCAAGAAGAGCAACCTACCCACCAGATGGTTAAATCAGTTATTAGCTACTCTTCCTCCTATGCTTCTGCCACCTCAAGTAGAATTTTCCCGATTCTACTGTGTGCTCGTGCCGTCGAGATTTTATTTGGTGGTGCTCATGCTACAGTTTGCCTTTGCGGTCTGTAAGAATCGGTTGGAGCAAATATGAAAGGTTTCTGTCAAGTTAGACTATCCTACACGCTTCTTTTTGCTAAAGCCCTCCCTTTAGTTGGCCAGGAGTGAGTCATCCCGGGCAAATTGGGTTTTGGTTTGCAGTCTTTGAAGGTCTAGGAACGAACCCATTTCTTTTTCACCATTGTCAGTCTCAGCCTTCAGTAACTGTTGAGATAGGATGTAAAAGTGATGGAGCAGACACAAATTAAATTTGACCTTGAGACCACCTTTTTGTGCAAAGAGCCCCAGGAGATGCATAAGTGATCACTGCCCTCCAGTGGAACGCCATTTGGAAAGCTGCCAAATAATCCACTGCAGAAGTAATACCAAATGGTTCCCTAGTGATCTGAGTAAATGCCTAATTTAGTTTTGCTATTGACTACCCCTAACTTCCGTTCTGTCTCTCGTGGAGGGACTGTTTATAGTATATGCAGTGGTTAAAAAACAGGGTCTTTAGAGTTACATCCTGATACCACACTGGCTCTGGTTCTTAACTTGCTGTAGGACCTTGCGCGCATAACTTCCCCTGTCTTAAGTTTCAGCTCTCATAGAGGTAGAACGGAAGTGGTATCTCACTCAGGGTTAATATGAAGACTAAATGCCAGCAAAGTGTTCGGTATATACATAGTTCAATACTGGGCACACGGTGACTGTTGTCTTAATAATGGTTGGTGATGTTCGCCAAGAAAACTAAGATTAGAGTGTTTGCATGGATCAACACAAAATCTGGCATCTCCACTAGACAGTAATGTAAAATACATGCCCTTTCGATAAAAGGATCAGTATAAAAGGCAGTGTATTGAAGATGCCTTTTATTTTTTTTTTATTTTTTTTTTTAACGTTTATTTCTGAGACAGAGACAGAGCATGAATGGGGGAAGGTCAGAGAGAGGGAGACACAGAATCTGAAACAGGCTCCAAGCTCTGAGCTGTCAGCACAGAGCCCGACGTGGGGCTCGAACTCACGGACCGCGAGATCGTGACCTGAGTCGAAGTCCGCCGCTTAACCGACTGAGCCACCCAGGTGCCCCTGAAGATGCCTTTTAAAAAACACCTCTTGGGGGCGCCTGGGTGGCGCAGTCGGTTAAGCGTCCGACTTCAGCCAGGTCACGATCTCGCGGTCCGTGAGTTCGAGCCCCGCGTCGGGCTCTGGGCTGATGGCTCAGAGCCTGGAGCCTGTTTCCGATTCTGTGTCTCCCTCTCTCTCTGCCCCTCCCCCGTTCATGCTCTGTCTCTCTCTGTCCCAAAAATAAATAAAAAACGTTGAAAAAAAAATTAAAAAAAAAAAAAAAAAACACCTCTTGGATTGACACTGCATTCAGTACTAGAAAAGCGGAGGCACTGCTCTGATTTGATGCAAGCTTATAGACAGGTAACAAAATGAGTTAGAGAGCCGCGTTCACTCCGCAGACTGAAGGAGACCAAGCCCTGGGCTTCAGCATTTCTGAAGTTGGAAGGTATGATGCAAAGACTCTGAGTGTTTGTTAGTATCATTTGGTTGTCCCCTCAGATTCCTAAATTAGGTAAGGTTGTCTTCCAGAGAGCCATGAATCTTTAGTAAAACTGCAGACTTTCCTCTGTTTAAGTACAGGACATTGCTACACGTTTCTCCAGCAACGTAGAGCTTATGTTGGTTATGTTTGGGGAGGTGGGCATAAGGAGTAGCTGATGTTGAGTCCGATCCCAGCCTACCTGCTGACTAAATGAACAGTTTTTCACAAAGCAGTCTCAGACGTTTATATGGATTGCCTGGCTCCAGGGGAAATCTTTAGTGCTGAGTCTGTACAGATTAAGAAATGGTCGATTATGAAGTGCCCTTAAATTGTCCCACCTTCTCACGACTATTTCTCTTGAAACGATGATATCAAGGTGCCAGTTGAAGGACCGGACAAGCTCCCCCTGTAACAAATTGATAAGCCTCCCTGGCAACACACTGAAGTCCTTCAAGATCTCAAGTTCTAAGTCTTTGTGGGAAGGTGAAAGGAGAAAACTGTTACCACCCTTTACTCCTACCCCCGTGGCCAGTGCCATCATATATGATTAATACTTTTAGTTTGGACTTTAAATGAGGACAGGACATAAAGAGGAGTTGCAAAAGTTATGGGAATGAAGAAATCTAGTCAAAGTCACTGAGGTTGAAACTTGAAAGTGCTCTAACTAGGCTGTACTAAAAGTTTCTATAACTGAGGTGCCTGGGTGGCTCAGTTGGTTGAGCGTCCAGCTTCGGCTCAGGTCATGATCTCACAGTCTGTGAGTTCGAGCCGCATGTCGGGGTCTGTGCTGACAGCTCAGAGCCTGGAGCCTGCTTCAGATTCTGTGTCTCCCCCTCTCTCTGCCCCTCCCCCATTCATGCTCTATCTCTCAAAAATAAATAAGCCTTAAACATTTTCCTTAAAAAGTTTCTATAACTTGGGACACAGCTTCATCTTTTATCTTTTTTTTTTTTTTTTTTTTTTTATATGAAGTTTATTGACAAATTGGTTTCCATAACTTCATCTTTTATCTTATGTGTCACTCTCCAACCAGCCCTGAGTGTTTATTTTCCTTTATATTTAGTGAAGGGACAACGACTGTTTTGTGTGACCCTGCATTTGACTTGTGGTAGAGTAACCCTCTTCATCCAGGGTTGTTCACTGAATTTCCCCCTGGGGATCTCAAGAGGGTACGGAGGAGAGGAGTGGTTGCATTCTGCTATGGATTGGTTTCTTAGTATTACTTTTGAAATGGAAAACAAGAGTAGTCATGGTGAATCCATGGATTTGGATGACCGTTCCCTTTAAGTGTATTCCTAAATGTCACATACTTTGCATTTATCCTGAGTATATCCTCCTAGGTGCTCACGCCCCTGGATGTAAAGAGACACTTGGGTCTCTCTAACCAGCATGCTAGGTCAACATGATAGTATGCAGGCAGATAGACATGAGGAATTAGGGTCTAATACTTTCCTCTCTGGATCTAGATTTTAGGATTTGGGATTTGGTGTTTGTTTCTCTTTTGCTAGCTTTCCTTTTTAATGTCCCTTGTTTTGTTTTTCTTTTGTAGATTCAATGTGGACAGCATTAGGGTAATTACAGGCAGAAAGTTTGGGTGGCGCTTTAGCCCTCTATTTTGAGTCAGGATTTTAAACTGAGGCTCGGTGAATTGAAAAAAGATGATCTCCGTTTCTGTGGAACTCTAAAGAAGAGGTTAGAAAGTGGACTTATTATTTAATAGAGTAAAAGAAAAAAAAAGGTGATAATGGAAGGCCAGGGAATCGAGTGTGAAGATTGAATGTGATACAAAGAAGTAAAAAAAGGGGGGGGGGGCAGTGATGTGTTCAAAGGGAACGCCTGGCAGTCCATTTGGTTTGTGGTGAAGCCTCGTTCCACGAAGAGAGAGTAGCTTACAGGCTAGAGGTGTTTATTGCCAGCTCAGCATTTCACACCAGCAGTCTGGCCTGAATCTTTTGGAGCTGCCAGAAACTGCTCAGAGTTGCACAGATTCTTTAGCCTAGTAGTATGACTTTAGGGCCTGATTCCTGTCTTTTTTCATCTCTTTTGATTCTCACTGTGAGCTAACAGGGTGATTTGAGATCGGAAGGTGAGTGGCAGGACTTGACTCTCTGTTGCCATAATCATAACAGAAACGTACACAGGACATGTGCACTCTATAGGGCTTCCTCCGGGGGCGCCTGTGTGGCTCAGCTGGATAAGCATCCGACTTGGCTCAGGTCATGATCTTGCAGTTTGTGAGTTCGAGCCCCACGTCGGGCTCTGTGCTGACAGCTCTGAGCCTGGAGCCTGCTTCAGATTCTGTATCTCCCTCTCTCTCTGCTCCTCCCCTGCTTGCACTCTGTCTCTCTCTCTTTCTCAAAAATAAGCAAACATTAAAAAAAAAAATTATAGGACTTCCTCCAACAGGTCTGTGTAGCAGGTTTTGTGTTTCTAACTACAAAAGACTTTTGCTTCTGCCAGCGAGTCCTGCATAAATCATTGTAAAAGCTGCAAATATGTTTGAATGCCATCTTACTTAGTGGTACTGCCTGATTCTGCTGGAGGATTGGGGGTGAGGTGCAAACAATACGAGTGTGTTTTCTTTTTCTTTTCCCCCGCCTCTCACCAGCGACTCCCCCTCCGCTCCCCCACCCCCTATTTTTTTTTCCCTGAGTCAAAACCGAGCCAGTGGTATTGCTGGTTGAAAAATCTGGTTTTGACTGTCAACTGAACAGGTTAGATCAGAAAGGCACTGAAAGGGAATAAAAGTGGGGGTCCTTCTTGGTCCAAAACTGCTTTGTGGCCCAGGACTTGTCAATTGAGGAATTATTATTTCTTTTCCTTTTCCTTTTTAGTTTGGTCTAGCCCAGCGGTCGGCAAACTTGGGCCTTCTGGACTGTATCTGCTCCACTGCCTGTTTTTGCCCAGCCCAAAAAGCTAAGAATGGTTCTCATGTTTTCAGGTGATTGGGGGGAAAAATCAAAAGAAGAGTCATATTTTGTGACACGTGAAAATTACGTGAAATTCAAATTTCATTGTCCATAAATAAAGTTATTTGGAACATAGCTGCATTCATTTGTTTACATACAGTCAATGAGTGCTTCCGTGCTACAATGGCAGAGCTGAGTAGTTGCAACAGAGACCATATGGCCCCCAAAGCCTAAATTATTTACTGTCTGGTCCTTTACAGACAAAAACTTGCCAAGCCCCGCTCTAGGCATTTAACCTGAACCTTTCCTACATTTCAGAATATTGTCAGTTGTCTCTTAACTCCTGACCGCTCTAAGAAAATGGAGAAATGCAGACGCTTGTTGTTATCATTTCCTTTCAGTTAGCCAAGGATTTTGGAGTTGTGTGACAGCCTCCTAAAAAAGGCCCCGGGAAGAATATGGTGAGAAGTGGGAAGGAAACGGGAAGTATCTTATGAAATTTTAAATCAAATATCATTTTCATCCCTTTCCAAAAATCTCTAAGATGGAACATCTGTGACAGTTTGGGGAAGAAAAGGAAATGTTTGTTCGAAATAATACCCTAGTGACTATTCTTAGAGCCTCCTTCCGACTCTTCTTTGATAAAAACACAGAAACTCAAATTAAGATTGCTTTTATCAATTGACATCTTCATTTCATTTCATCTTCGTATTTTTAAAAATATTTTTTTAATGTTTATTTTTGAGAGAGAGAGAGAGGAGCAGGGGAGGGGCAGAGAGAGCAGGGGACAGAGATCCAAAGCAGGCTCCACCCTGACAGCAGAGAGCCTGACTGCGGACTCGAAACTCACAAACCTTGAGATCATGACCTGAGCCGAAGTCTGATGCTTAATCGACTGAGTCACCCAGGCTCCTTTTAATTTCGTGACTTTTTAGTTTTTGTCAAGATATATTTTTTGCCCAAGTTCAGAACCAAAATTCTTCTCCCCAACGTTCAGCTTTCCAAACATTTTGCTCTGTAGGTGCTGAATTACCTGTTTATACTTGGGAAAACCGAGGCTAAGACAAACTGATTTCACCTCCGGTAATAAAGAGCTGTGGAGACAGAGGCGCATATCCAGTATTCCAGAGCCTGCCCTCAAAGGGCTGCCGCTTATTCTTTGAAGGTGAATTCGACGACATGCCTGAGAATTTTCCCGTTTTCTTGAGAGAGAGTCCCCTCTTACTCGGTGGGGGATTTAAATTTTCCTCATTTGGACACATCCGAGAAAGAGAGGAAAGTTACCTTGTTTTTTCACTCCTACCCCTGCAAAAACAGTAGAGGGGAAAGGCTGGGGTGGGGGGCGGGCAAAAAGGGAAATCTCTGAAACTAGAGAAAACTCAAACAAATTGTGGCCGGCCGACTCAGCATTCCTCACCCACAGTTGGTCCTAATTAAGGAGACTCCCGTTAAACAGCTCAACTTTCTGCTCTTTTTTTTGCTTTGCTCTGGCCCTGCCAGCTGACATGGCAGGGCTTTAAACCACACCTCAGAAACAGTCTCTCATGTCTTCCCCTTCTATTCTCACTTCTGTCTCTCGCCCGCCACCCTGCAATTACCCTTTCCCACATTAAGATCCCAATAAAACATATTGATACCTCTAATCCTGTTGCATCCATTTTGTTCCACAAAGTGCTATACAAGCTGTTTGCGAGGCTGAATAATTGTGTGTCATGTCATTAGAGGAGCACGCACAGAACCTGATTGCATCATAAAAAGGTGGAGTTTCGCCAGGATTATTTTGCTGCCAAGTCAAAGCAATAATTCCTTCCACTTTGCTTGACTCCTTGATTTTCTCAGTCCATAGATTCCACTGAGCCTAGCTGACGGATTTGGGTATTTTAGTTCAGCTGTAATGGCCTGTGGTATTACGATCAAAAACTTAAATGAGTAAATCTCTGAATTGAAAACTTGTCTGGATCATGGAGGTGGTCAGTGTCCAAGGCAGCCTGCTGGGGGTATTGGTGTAACAATAAAGAATAAGCTAGTTTTCATCACTTAATTGTAATATTAGTCTGCCCAGGCTGCTTCAACAAAATACCAAAGGCTCGGAGACTTAAGAAACAGAAACTTATTTTCTCACAGTTCTGAAGGCTAACATCACGAGGTTGAGATGCCGTCAGGTTGGGTTTCTGGTGAGACCTCTCTCAAGCTTGTAGACCTTCTCTCAGTGTCTCTGCGTTACCTTTCCCTGTGCGCATGCACAGAAAGAGCTCTCCGGTGTCTCTTCCTCTGCTTATAAGAATACCAACCCTATCAGATTAGGTCTCCACTCTAATGACTTCATTTAACCTGAATTACCTCCCTAAAGGCTCTATCTCCAAATGTAACCATTGGGAATTATGGCTTCAGTGTAAAGATTAGGTAGGGAGGACACAATTTGGTCTGTCTAGGCTTAAGAAACTCTTTTAACCTTGGAGCAAAGATTAAATGCCAGAATCAAGAAGGCAATGCTTGAAGCATGGTGCTCTGAGGCAAGACAATAATCTAAAGAAACTTTTTTCCTAGGCCATAGACACCTGAGAATCTGAAAGTATGGTCCAAGGCCAGAAAAGTGCACCTATGCACAGAATTTTGTACACCACTGCAAGGGCATCCAATTTTCCAGACCAATGAAGGACTCCATGCTACCAGGCTAGCTCTCTCTAAAAGCATACTTGCTTTTAGGTGACACCTGTACAGATTCAGGCATAGGGTATGAAAGAAAAACATATGTCTTTATTTGGACTGAGTGGGGTTCTGCCTAGGACTGGGCCTGTGACCCTGTCACCACCACTCAAAAACCTCAGGCCTTCTAGAAAAGGGGAGTGAGCTCAGGTGGACCTGCTGATCGTGGCTCCAACTTGAGCAAGAGTTGAGGTGAGCTAAAACTGGGGACAAGCAGAAGTTTTCTCACTTTTCTGTTATATAAGGCATCATCGGAAATAACACAAGTCTTCGCTCAGTGAGTACATTAGGATGATGTTTCATATTGTCGGTGGTATGGCGGCCCAGTGTTTATCTACGCTGTTCCCCCGTTAGATGCCACAGGGAACTTTGGCGGTCACTGTAGAAATTATGAGCCGAGTGACTTAAAAGAGAAAGACCACAGGGGAAATCTGTGATTTCTGAATTTTACAGAATGGTCAAGGTACAGTAGGGCACTAGGGTCTAATTTCCTTGGCTTTTACTTCAGATCTCTAAGAAATGTCTTCAAAGTTTGTGGTCTTAACCGTTATAAACTTCCCAGTTGCATCTGAGTAAAAATTCATCACCTAGATGTTGCCACAGATGCCCTAAAGTGATAGGCTTCAAAGTTGCCGGGACTATGTTCTCTGATTTTTCAGTGGTGCCAGTAATAGCATGTAAGCAAATCTATAGTAATTCAGTTCGCACTTTGGGTCCCCAGCCCATAGCCATTCACAAAATTAGCCTCAGCATTTGAGAGACGAACAAAATTAACCAGATAGTTCTGTGATTCAAACTGAAATTTAGGAAGTGTCTTCAACAAGTCACTGAAACCATTAGTTTTCTTATGCGCTGGGATCCTGGTGTGAGCTTGCTGCCAAAATATCAAGGAGGCCAAAGAAATTTTCCTAATTGTACGTCTCCTCCAACATCATATCAGACTCTGGTTACCTTGTCCTTTAGGGTCCCTTCTTCTAGGTGATCTTTACTCTTGATTAAGACTTGGCAAAGTCTTAGCTTAAAAAATTTACATTGGCGTCTTCTCCACCCTACCCCCTCTTCCTCTGAATCTCTCACTCTGTGCAGTTCATCCTTTCCTCCCAGTGCCTGGCTTTGTTGGCCAGATCAGGCTAGCTTGCTGTGGTTTCTGCCAAACCACAGACATGTAATGAAGCAGACACTGCACTCCCCCTTGCTCTTGGAGTGCTCTGAGGCCACATGGGGGTGGGGAGCAGGAGAGGTTACTTACTGACTTTGAGAACTTTGGCAGTACTTGAGTAGAATGTTGGTTTTTCTACATGGCCTTGATTCATTTGCAAAACTGAACATCACATAGTTGCCCAATTTCATTCTGACTCTTTCATTATCTTTTTTTTTTTTTTTTAATCACTTATCCTCTTTAATCTCTTGAATGCTTTCTGAGGTCTGTGGCTGATAATTCGATGCACGCATCCAACAATTCTACCACATTTGGTGCCATCTTGGGAAGGATAAGCTGAAGTTTAACTGCACACCATAGCTTTCCCAGGTCACGGACCAACTGTGATCGCTGCAGCAACTAATGAACTCCAGCTCTTCAAAGCTGACATTTCATTGACCAAAAGTTTCCTGTTTAGAACAGCGCTTTCCGATAGAAATATGATGTAAGTCACATATGTAATTTAAAATTTTCTAGTAGACACAGTTTAAAAAGTAAAACAGGTGTAATTAATTACAATAACATTTTATTTAACCCAATATATCTAAAATATTATTTCAGTATGCCATGTAAAGTTATAGTAAGATACGATTTTTTTTCATACTAAGTATTTGGAATCTGGTATTAAATCTTGGTGGTCTTACCATACATCTCAATTTAGACTAGTCACATTTCAAGTACTTAGTAGCCACATATGGCTAGTGACTACCATATTACACAGATCTAGGAGATTACCACCTTGTTAACAAAGGAGAGCAAGTGAGTCCACTTGCTTCAGGGACCAGAGATGGAACATCACTAATTCTCTCATTAGGAACCCACATCTCCATGGCTGTCTGAGTGACCTTTAGGGCAGCCTGAGCTGGCTGTATAAAGCTGAGTGGCTCACCTCCAGGAATGGTCCTGAAGAAAGTATAAAAGACACATGAAGAATGGGATATCTTTGGAACTTTGACTTGAGTTCAAAACATGATTCCTTGCTCAAATGCACCAGACAAGGTTGGGACAAGTTGTCATTTCTGTCATTTGACTCTGTTTCTTCCTATTGAGTTTTCCTTCTATTAAGAGTATAGAATCCACTACCACACTTCTCTAGCAAATAAGGGCTAAAGCATAGGCCAGACACGAACATAACCATATTTGACATTGAACCATATAGAAATACCCATGTGTAACCATTTTTTACCTACAAAATCGACAATTTCATACGGTTTAACCTATTGCATCTCATCCAAGAAGGTAAGAATATTCTTGAGGGTGGAAGTCAGGAAATCTGTATCTAAACTCTAAGCTAGTTGCTGGTTTTGTTCCAAGGAAGTTATGGACAATTTTAAGACTAGAGCAATATCAGGAATGTATTCTGGTCCATAGAAGTATATACGCTTTGAGGTCAACCTGGTCCCGTGCCAGCCCTAAAGTTAGCCTCCCCAGGAGGACAGATCAATTTTGAGTCTCTTTATGTATTTAATTCTATCTTGGACTGATCCTAGACCAAACTTTATCTACTCTTTTCCGTGTCCCCTTGAAGTACCAAGAGTAATTTGACTTTCAGGAACAGATGTCATGCAGTACCCTTGGCTGCACAGCCATCCAATGAGAGCATTGTCTAAAGTACTTATATTCTCAAAATATTCCTTTTGTTTTGATCCATAGTCATTGTAGCTCTTAGGGAACCTAGGGCCAGGGTTATCACATTTGCTAGCCCCCCACCCATCTTGGCTGTAAGATTGCCACCAGACCTCAAATCTAATCTACACTTGGTCTTACCATCAGGTACTGTTTCCTATTTAAGTGCCTGACCAAGGCCGGTGTCCATCAACCCCAGCAAGTGAGACAATATCAAGAATTGTGGCTATTTGTGACCTTTCCCCCTCCACCCCATTTGATGTTTGTCTGTTTCATAGAATCCAATCACCCTTGTTGGTACAGTCATAGGGACTGAAAAGCCTCCTAAGTCTAACTCTGGCTTCTTTCTGTGAGTAGTTTGGGGATTTAGCTCACAGAAGCTGGGTACACTGGTCAAACAGCTTCCTGCTGACTTAGAGCCTATTTCCAGTTTAGATGGTAAGCATAGCTCTTCTTTTCCTAGTTGGGAAAGCAGAGAGTCCTAGGTATCTCCTTGGGATATAATATTGGCTTCCAATTCCAAAAACTCTGCTTGGGAGTAAAGATAATCACCCTTAAATTCCATTTCTTATAACCAGCCTATTGCAACTATTTCTCTGCCTTCAGAGGAAAAAGTAAGGTTCTGTGTCCAGAGCTCTTATCCATTAAGTGGTAAATAATCAGAGAAATTTGGTTACTGACTCACCAGGCATATATATTCTGGATAAATGGAGAAACGATTCAGTATTCACGTCTGACTTTTAAGGACTAGAAGAGCTGCGCTGGAGAAGCAGTAAGGATGTTTTCCTGTGTAGTCACAAGCTAGTCCACCCTTCCCACTAGCTAGCCCACACCCTTGGCCCTCTGGCTGCCTGCGGGCTCCCTTGGTTATTCAAGTTCTGTGGAATGGCTGGACCTAAAATATGGGGAGCAGACTGTGTGAGAGAAGCCTGGGAGGGGTGGCCAGTCCTAGCCAAGACCTACGTTAGTGTTGGTGCTTTTCCCAGAGGGGAGGAGTGTTCCCTGCCCTGTGCATTGCCATGTGTCTGCACCGACACAAACAGAGCAGTGTTCAGTTGAACCGGCCTCCTCACAGTCCTTCTTTTCATCTCCAGAGGAGATGGGGTGCCCCAGAGTGTCCCTAAGACTGTGGTATCAGTGCTAGGAAGTGGGCAAGGGAACAAAAAGGAATCTGTTGCCATTCTTACAGCTCTAGATGGAGGGTTTAATGGATTAACACTCAACAGGCTGATTTATTGAAAGGAGTGGTATAGTCTCACGATAACAGTCAGTCCCACCCAAACAACAAGAATAAGCTAGATAAATAACAAATATAGCTTAGTAAACAAAAATTGTAATATCTAAGAATACAAAGTATTCTACATTAAACTAAATTCCAGAAAGGAACGAGCTCTTCCTAGGAAAGAAAGAAATGCACAGCTGCTTTCATTCTAGAGGCACAACAGCAGGAGGGGTAGACCTCTAGGTGAAGAGAAGGACAAAGTAGCTCAGCTTCATACAAAACTTTTGAAGGCTACAGGCTGGCTGGCTACAAGGAAACTAAATCACAGAGCAAATATGTACCCACCCACCCCTAATTCTTTCCCATGAGGACATTGCTTAGTACACACAGTGACAGCAAGTTAACAACTGAGGGCAGGGTAGAAAGATGAGAAAGACACCCCGTCCCTACTCAGTTACAGAGAGCATTCAGGGAGTACCCAGCAGTAACATACTACACAGAAATCTGAGAGCAAGGCAGGAGGATAGAAAAAGACCCATTTAAAGCACAATGGCCTTTCACGGAGTGCATAGAAGCGGCCCACCAAGAGTAAAGAGCACTCCGCAGCGGCTCAAAAAGCCGGGCTGGGCGATACAGCATAGACAGAGATATCTGGAGTCTCACTATGGTCAGATCCTAAGCCCTACTGAGATAGTCTTGACCCTATCCTCGAAACATTTGAAACCAGTGGTGAACTGACTTTAACCAAAGAGACAACAAAGCCCAGACCTAGCTCTGCTACAAATTAAACCGACTCAGCTCACAATCCTAGCAGCCTGACAGAGGAAGGGACGTGCCCTTTTCTAGGCATATGTATTGCCATTCTTTGTTCACATACAACATTTGACATATAATAAAAAGTTACAAGATTCATAAAGAAGCAGGAAAATATAACTGGCAGAAAAAATAGTCAATAGAAGCAGACCTATAGGTGGCCCAGATGTCGGAATTAATAGACAACACTGTAAAATGCTTTCTGTAAATATTTTTAAGGCATGTATATTCTGAGTTTATGCATTCCTACCTTCTCAGAAGCCAGGAATTTCAAGTCTGCAAGTGTGTACAAGCCCACTATGTACAGGATATTGTATGAGGCATAGAAAGGCGAATGACACTCAATCCTATCCGTAGGGGAAATACAGTCTAGCGAACATAAAAGAGAACGAGATTTCTTCTGACAAGGAGCATCCTGGAAAGCCTCATAGAAAACTTGGTGTTTGATCTGGGTGTTGAAGGAAGGTGAGATTTCAAAATGCAGAGCTAGGGGGAAACCCATGGGAGGTGGGTAGGGTTTATGTACATTGTTCTCAAGTCCCTGGAATCACGTCAGGACTCCAGAATCTTCAGCAGGGCACAGATCATTGGCTCAATGATGGTAAGACTGGCTCTCCATGCAGGCCTGTACTTCGGAAAAGAAATCAGGTGACACAACTGGTCACCTAGTAGGAATCCTAGAAGACATTAGAATTAGGAGCAGGATGAGACTAGGGAAAAGGAGATGAGCGTTATGTTTATCTGTGTTCTAACATGGCAAAGTCATATTTTTGGATTTTGCTGGAAAATTAAATCACTCCTTTCTCTGAATCCTCTTATGTATGTTT